>NC_137071.1:51442521-52075459 GCF_951640355.1 Cnephaeus nilssonii
TCATTGACTGGCTTATTTCACTTAGCATAATTTTCTCCAGTTCCATCCAGGTTGCTGCAAATGGTAAGAATTCCTTCTTTTTTATGGCAGCATAGTATTCCATTGTGTAGATGTACCACAGTTTTCTGATCCAATCATCTACTGACGGGCACCGAGGTTGTTTCCAAATCTTAGCTATTGTAAATTGTGCTGCTATGAACATAGGGGTGCATATATCCTTTCTGATTGGTGTTTCTAGTTTCTTAGGATATATTCCTAGGAGTGGGATTACTGGGTCAAATGGGAGTTCCATTTTTACTTTTTTGAGGAAACTCCATACTGTTCTCCACAGTGGCTGCACCAGTCTGCATTCGCACCAGCAGTGCACGAGGGTTTCTTTTTCTCCACATCCGTGCCAACACTTGTCGTTTGTTGATTTGTTGATAATAGCCATTCTGACAGGTGTGAGATGGTACTGCATTGTTGTTTTGATTTGCATCTCTCGGATAACTAATGACTTTGAGCATGTTTTCATGTGTCTCTTGCCTTCCTTCTGTCTTCTTTTGAAAAGATTCTATTTAGGTCCGTTGCCTTTTTTTATTGGATCATTCTTCTTCCTTTTATTAAGTTGTATAAGTTGCCTGTAGATGTTGGAGATTAAACCTTTATCAGTGATAACTTTTGAAAATATGTTCTCCCATACAGTGGGCTTTCTTGTTATTTTGTTGATGGTTTCTTTTGCTGTGAAAAAGCTTTTTATTTTGATGTAGTCCCATTTGTTTGTTTTCTCTTTAGCTTCCATTGCCCTAGGAGTGGTATCAGTGACGAAGTTCTTTCGGCATATGTCTGAGATTTTGCTGCCTGTGGATTCCTCTGGCATTTTTATGGATTCCCGTCTTATGTTTAAGTCCTGTATCCATTTTGAGTTTATTTTTGTGTATGGTGTAAGTTGGTGATCTAGTTTCATTTTTTTTGCATGTATCTGTCCAATTTTCCCAACACCATTTATTGAAGAGACTGTCTTGACTCCATTGTATGTTCATGCCTCCTTTGTCAAATATTAATTGAGCATAGTGGTTTGGGTCGATATCTGGATTCTCTATTCTATTCCATTGGTCTATATGACTGTTCTTGTGTCAGTACCAGGCTGTTTTGAGAACAGTGGCTTTGTAATACAGCTTGAAATCTGGTATTGAGATCCCTCCTACTTTATTCTTCTTTCTCAGGATTGCTGCGGCTATTCGGGGTCTTTTTTTTATTCCCGATGAATTTTTGGAGAGTTCTTTCTAGGTCTGTGAAGTATGCTGTTGGTATTTTAATGGAGAGTACATTGAATCTGTAGATTGCTTTGGGTAGTATGGACATTTTAATGATGTTGATTCTACCATTCCATGAACATGGTATGGTGTTCCATCTGTTTACATCTTCCTCTATCTGTTTTTTCAGTGTTCTGTAGTTTTCTGCGTATAGGTCTTTTAGCTCCTTAGTTAAGTTTATTCCTAGGTATCTTAATTTTATAAATGAGCTTATATGAGATTTTGATTATATTGTGAAAAGCTAAATTACTAAGTAATTTAAGTATGCACCTTTATTGAAAAAACAAAGTAAACAAACATATATTTGACCCATGAAGCATAGATGCCACCTCACCTCCCAACTAATCTTAAGAGCAGGCTTGGTGGGGGTCTGAGGCATTATGTCTTGAAATTCCACTGCTGAATATTCTGGTTTTCTGCCAAGCGTAGAGGCTGAAACCTCTATAACATTTAAAATATGTGTATATAAATAGAACACAGTTATTAAATTTTATTTGACAAAGCTTCCCAAGTGATTTAAAGTATATTAGTTTGGCCTAATTTAGTTTGAAAGTATTTCTTTTAAGAAGAGAGAATAAATCCTGGAATCATTCCAGGGTCTTTGAAATGTCCAAAAGCTATCTCTCAGTTAAAGTCTTGAAATTTAACTTGGATAGACTATCAAATATACGTAACCCAAAGATTATATTACACACTTTTTATAATTATTCTAAAAGATATAAATTAAATTTATACCAGTTTTATTATTATAAATTTGGTTTATAATAATAGACTATAGAATTAATCCTCTTTTTTAATCAGGCTAATAAAATATTATATCCTAGGTTGAAATTTTACCACATGTAGTACACAAACACACATACACATCCTATATAATAAAGAAATAACATGCAAATGCTCTTCACGCCCTCGCACTCTTGCACCCTTGCACCCTCGTGCCCTCATGCCAGGGGCGGGGGACCTGAGGCCAGGCCAGGGGACTCGAGGCCGCACCTCTGCCCCAGTGCCAGGGCCAGAGCACCTGAGGCCATGCTCCCCACCCCAGCACCAGGCCTTGGGACCTGAGGCTGTGCCCCCCACCCTGCAGGGCTTGACAGGGGTGGGGCCGACTGGGTTTGGTCTCACATGATTTTGTGGCATGCACAGGTGGGCAGGGACTTGACTCTGGGTCCTACAGCATGCCCCAGACTCTGACAGGAACGAGATTTTCATATACATTTTACTAATTTTCTTTCATCTCTGACACTTCTATTATAGAGAGGGCAAATAGCAATATTAAAATATTTCCTCTAATTGATTCCCTTTTAATGTGCATGAATTTCATGCACCGGACCACTAGTAAAGACTATAATATATTTTGATTTACTAATTTTTCAAATAAAATGCAACAATTATTTTCCTCAAAAATGAATTTCTATACTTTATGCATTCTGTTATCACAACCACATAATTTCTCCCAACTTAATTTGAACTTTTAACTCTTAGAAGCCTCAAATTTTAGGTGGCAAGTTAAATACTTAGAATTTCTCAGATTAGTAATATATTCATATTTTAAGAGATATTTCAAATAAAACACAGGACATATTCAAGTAATAGATTCAAATTTATCCTTTAGATTTTTCATATGAGGCAAACTTAGATTAATATTTCAGTATCCTATTATTTCAAAATACCTAGATATTTAATAATTTTTATTAGTTAATTAAGCAAATTCCAAAGTTTTAAATTATCAAAGACATTGGAAAACTATGTTTAGGCATATATAATTACCACTGAAAGAGCTTTAGTATGTCCTTCATTTTAATAACTATATTATTATTATTATTATTATTATTATTATTATTATTATTTTAAAACAGGAGTTCTCCGGGGACCTGAGAGTCAACCTTTGAATGTGGTCCATTATTATTCAAGAACTGCTCATTATTATGAAAATATTAACCTTGTTTCCCAAACCCAGCCTATATATTTTCCTTGTGTCATTTTTTGCCATCTTTCAAAGAAAAATAATCTTGGGCCTATTCTATAGCATCCATGAAGAGATAGGGCTTAAGCCAAGAGGCCACCCAAAATAAGGTGGGGCATGCCTTCTCTTAAACTAGCCTTTTTCTCTTTATGGGTATAGAAGTCCTGGACGCATCCTCAAATTGTGAGAAATGGCTTATCTATTTAAATTTCAAATGACAGACTGGGAAACAAAAACATGGCAAAAATGAGACTTTTAATAATACTCCCAAGAGTGGGTGCCCATTTTACAGAATTACAATAAATGGGCTGGGGCCTTTTTTAGTTACCTCCCATTGTCTAGGGCAGTGGTCGGCAAACTCATTAGTCAACAGAGCCAAATATCAACAGTACAATGATTGAAATTTCTTTTGAGAGCCAAATTTTTTAAACTTAAACTTCTTCTAACGCCACTTCTTCAAAATAGACTCACCCAGACTGTGGTATTTTGTGGAAGAGCCACCTCAAGGGGCCAAAGAGCCGCATGTGGCTTGTGAGTCGCAGTTTGCCGACCACGGGTCTAGGGGAATCTTTCTAGGACCTGTGTTATCGGCCATGTGTACAGCTCATATTCTCTTTCCCCACCCCCACATCCTGTTTGCTCTGGGGAAATTCAGTAATGGTCTGGTCACCTACTGTTTCTTTTCTATGAAGATAAATCAGAGGCATGCTTAATAAACTAACAATAAACAAATTATACCAAACAACAAAGACAGATAAAATAATAATCAACAGACACTCATATATGATATTTATAAGCACGCATAACACACATACAAGACTTAATAGATCAGAGTTCTTTTCATGGATCTTTCGGAGGTTTTACATTGCCTGGGACTTACAGCCAGAATGCAGCCCAGAGGGCTCCCATGTGGAGTCTAGTGAACACCCACAAACAGCCTGTTGTTCACAGATTTCATCATATTCTGCTCTCCATAGCATCGACTGGCGTCTAAAGTAATTTTAGCTAAAAATCTGCCAGTCCCTAGACGTCATATGGTAATTTTCAGACAAAGCATTAAGGAGTCCTTTTGTAAATGGACTGTTAGCCCCATTTTCTCTAGTTGATGAACCTTCCCACACTGGAGGCAGAGGTTATGGGGCCTTAGGTAATAAAGGATTTATAGGATCTACTTCAGAAGGAGGAGGAGGGGGCAGTGACAAATCCTCCTGGTGTTCTATAGGCTTTTGATCCTCAATATGAAGTGGGCAATATACAGTTCGAACAAGAGCCCACGTAGTTAAAGATGACAAGGGCACTCATTTTCCTTGAGCCTGATTTCTTCTTAAATTCCTACCTACTTGTTTCCAGAGATCAAGGTTTAATGTTCTAGCATCAGGGAACCAAGGATTATACTGTATGATAATATGCAAAACCTGTAAGAGAATACTTTCTGACACTTTAATTTCTTTATCCTTAAGCATACAAACTAAAAGTCTACAATAATGTTTTTCCCCTTTACTCGAATTCTTCCCTATTATAACCTGGCTGATTTCCAGAAATGTCCACTTACAGTCATGACTCTGAAACTAGCACAGACTTTGTATGCCAGTGAGTTTCCACTTTTCTTTTTCACTTCAGGTGAATCTTCTTCTTCAGTCCCTGTTTGAGGCACCAATTGCTGTGACCTGCATGGCAAGGTTCAGGATCTGAAGGAGGGGCCGATGCACAAATGAAAATGCTAGACAAAAATATGAATTATTAAAGGGGTGGGGACCAGGTGGAGCCTCTTTCTTGAAGAGACACACTGAGTCCTGGCCTAGACCACTTTTATTCGCTTTTAGATACACATATTGCCCTCAGTAAAGCACAGAAAGCAAGTAGCAGAGGTCAGTAAAGGTCAGTAAGGTGCAGTAAACATTTACTTGGAGGCTATCAGGTCAGGTAATTGCCTTGAGCCACCGCTACCTCAACACGAACAATTGGTGTCTAGCATAAGCCCTGCTAATGCTCAAGGTCCATTGGCCTCCCACATTCCTTGGCACATGCTCATGAAAGTGTTGGCATGCAATGGCTTCCCATACATTTAAAATTGAAGTCGAAATAAAAATCTTTCCAGATAAAGAAAGGTTAAAGGAGTACATTACCACCAAACCAGCAATGCAAGAATTGTTAAAGGGGCTGCTTAAAGAAGAAGAAAAGGAGAGAGAGAGGGGATCATAGGCATAAAGAAAATAAAAATGGAAAGAAATAAATACCTATCAATAATAACCTTAAATTTAAATAGATTAAATGCTCCAGTCAAAAGACATTGGGTGATTGAATGGATAAGAAAACATGACCCATATTTGTGTCTACAAGAGACCCACCTCAGAACAAACAATACTCATAGACTGAGAGTGAAGGGATTGAAAAAATATTCCATGCAAATGGAAAGGAAAATAAGCTGGGGTATCAATACTCATATCAGACAAAATAGACTTCAAAATGAAGGCCATAACAATAGACAAAGAAGGCTACTTCATAATACTAAAGGGAATTATTCCAAAACTAGGGGCCCGGTGCATGAAATTTATGCACTGGGGGAGGGTCCCTCAGCCTAGCCTGCCCCCTCTCACAGACTGGGAGCACTCAGGGGATGTCCTACTGATGGCTTAGGCCACAGTCTGGCCTCCCTCTGCGGAAGGCAACCAGGCTGATCAGGGGAAGGTGCCAGCCCCATCACCCTGCTGCTGCAGCCACTGCCAGCCACCGCAGCCGCCAAGGTGTTTTCATCAACACGGACTCCAGTCCCTTCACCATGAAAAAATGACAACTTTATTTAGGCATTTTCAAGATGTCTCTTTCATAGGATATGATATTTCTTTCTTTCTTTTTTATCCTCATCTGAGGATATGTTTCCATTGATGTTTAGAGAGTGTGGAAAAGAGAGGGAGAGACAGAGAGAAACATCAATGTGAGAGGGACACTTTGATTGGTTGCCTCCTGCATGAGCCCTGACCTGGGCCCTGGCCAGGGAGGAGCTTGTAACCTAGGTACATGCCCTTGATCTGAATCGAACCCGGACCCTGCGGTCAGCAGGCCGAGGCTCTATCCACTGAGCCAAACCAGCTAGGGCAGGATATGACATTTCTTAGCCCCTCCAACCGCGTACATTCGTTTTTTCTCCAGGAGTGTGGTGGAAAAACCTTAGATCACCTTCTTGGATTCTTATTACCCAAGTTACCAAGAACATTGCAAGTGGTGGCTTACAGAAGCTTAGCCAATGAGTGGTCAGAAAACGTGTTTATGCTTGAACTGGTTTGGCTTAGTGGATAGAGCCTCGGCCTTCAGACTGAAAGGTCCCAGGTTTGATTCCTGTTAAGGGCATATATCTTGGTTGGGGGCACATCGCCAGTGGGGAATTTGTAGGAGGCAGCTGATCAATGTTTCCAACTGTCTATCCCTCTCCCTTCTTCTCTGTAAAAAATCAATAAAATATATTTTTTTAAAGAAAAGAAAAGGTGTTTCCTCTTCAGCTTATGCACAGAGGACCCCCTGCCTTGTGTCCACTGGGCTAGGGGCATGTCCCCACAGCCCAGGGGGCATGCCCCCCAGGCCGGCAGCCAGCCCCACATTGTGGGTGCCAGGCTGGGGGACGTGCAGACCCAGTGGCCACTGTGCAGCTTGGGTCCACACACCTCCCAGCCCAGGTCCGCACACCCCCCAGGCCAGCAGCCAGCCCTGCATTGTGGGCACCAGCCTGGGGGGCATGGTCCCAGGCCGCTCGGAGCCTATGTATGCAAATTAACCTCCATATTTGTTGGGTTAATTTGCATACTTGCTCTAATTGGCTGGTGGGCATAGTGGAGGGATGGTCAATTTGCATGTTTCTCTTTTATTAGTGTAGATAATATATAACCCATGTAAACATATATGCACCAAATAGAGGAGCACCAAAGTACATTAAAAAAGATCTTCATAGAGTTTAAGGGAGAAATTGACAACAATACAATCATAGTAGGAGACTTCAACACCTCACTGACATCAATGGATATATCTTTCAGACAAAAAATTAACAAGGAACCAGAGGCCTTAAATGACACACTAGATCAGATGTATCTAACTTATATTTACAGAACAACTCATTGCAAAGCTACAGAATATACATTGTTCCAAAGTGCACATAGAACATTCTCAAAGGTAGACCACAGAACACAATACAAATATAAACATATTCAAGAATATTGAGTTCCACGAGTGCCGGGCAGAGACAGAGAGAGAGATAGATGAGGCGAGGAGGAAATCTCTGGGAGTAGGAGTTGGGGAACCCTTCTGTGCCACAGAAAATTTCCAGAGACTTGGTGAAGGAAAACTTTCTGGAAGAGGAATGCTTTTCTGATAGCAAAATGATCAAAGTCTGTAGCAATATTATACTATCTTTTGGAGAGATTAAGGGAAGGAAATAATAAAGATTAAAGCAGAAATAAATGCATAGAGACTAAAAAAAAAAAAATACAAAAAAATCAATGAAACCAAGAGCTGGTTCTTCCAAAAGGATAAACAAGATTGATGAACTATTAGCCAGACTCATCACAAAACAAAGAGGACCCAAATAAGCAAAATAAGAAACAAAAGTGGAGAAGTAACCAACAACATCACAGAAATAAAAAGGTTTGTAAGAAAATACTATGAACAACTTCATGCCAACAAGCTAGACAGTGTCGATGAAATGGACAAATTCGTAGAAAAATACAATCTCCCAAAGCTGAATCAGGAAGAATAAAAAAACATGAATAAGCCAATAATAACTAAGGAATAAGAAGCAGCAATAAAAAAAAAAATTCCAAGCAAACAAAAGCCTGGTCCAGATGGCTTTACAGGGGAGTTTCACCAAACTTTCAAAGGAGAACTAACACATGTACTCCTCAAACTATTTCAAAAAATCCAAGAGGAAGGAACATTTCCAAGATATTTTTATGAGGCCAGCATTACCCTCATTCAAAAATCACATAAGAACACTACAGAAAAAGATTGCTGCTGATGGGATGGCAGGCTGCAAGATAGTGTGTGAAAGAACAAAAGGAGAGTGCGGGGAGTGTCTGTATTTGTGAGAGAGTGACAGCTATATCCCACAGGACTGTTGGGGACTGGAGGATTGGGCTTCCCTGGCTGGGCAGCCTCTACTGCTACCAAAATCCCTCCTGGAGCAGCCAGCTCTGTTACAGAGACTGTACCATCTTGAAGGGGAGAGTGGCTGTGATAGGAAGCCCAGCCTTACCTGCAACCAGGGAGACCTAGGATACCTCCCGGGACCCTATAACCACAATTCCCAGGGACCAGCTGCCTCAGCTGTGAGGCTGCGAACCCACGAAAACCAGGACTCCAGCCTCCCCGACTGAAGGCACCTAAAAAGTCTGTCCAGGGGGAGACAAAGCGGCGCCTAATACATGGACAGGCACTGTGCCTTCTCACAGAACAGATAGAAGGAAAAGCTGAATCGAACAACACCCACCCAGAATTGGTGAATTAAACACAGCTTTTGAGGCAGTCCATGAAAGGAAAGGTCAGATATTGCCTAGAAAAAGGTGAGATCTGGGATCCAGGCTGGAGGGAGAAATGGGCACAGCAGGGAACCTGAATTTCTATACCAACTGCGTAGTGCCAGGAAAAAAAGACGCGAGTCTGTGCATTTGCTTTGACTTTTTGGATTAGTTGTTAATTTTTTGGAGTTTTCTCCCCATATACATATATTTTTTCCCCTACTTTTTTCTTCTCTTTCTTTTCTCTTACATTTTTTCCTTTTCTCAGCATCATTTTTCCACTCTTTTCACTCTGTTAATTCTCTTTTCTCTGGTGGTCACCTTTTTTGGGAGTTATTGGAATCATGAATACATTTGTGTTGGGTGCCCTGTTTGTTGTGTCTTGGTGTGTTGTATTTTGTGCCTTTAAGTCAAAGCAGGAGAGAGAGAGCTAAATAACTACACACCCTGAGAGAAGCAATCATGGGGACACAAAGAAACAGCCCGCATACGAAAAAAAAGGAGGATTCACCAGAAAAGGAAGTAAATGAAATGGAGGCAAGGAATATGTCAGAGAGCGAATTCAGAGCAATGGTCATAAGGATGCTAAAATGTTTGGAAGACAAATTCAACAATATGTGTAAAAACAAGGAGGAAATGAAGAACCAAAAAGAAATGAATAATGACAACGCTGCAATAAAGAACTCAATAGAAAGCATGAACAGTAGACTAGAAGAAGTGGAGGACTGCAGTAGTGAGCTAGAAGACAAGGTAGGAAAAAATACCCAGGCAGAGCAGCATCTAGAAAAAAACTTAAAAAACAGGAAGAGAGCCGAAGGGAACTTTGGGACAACACAAAACAAAACAACATCCGCATAATAGGGGTGCCAGAAGGAGAGGAAACTGAGCAAGGAATAGAAAAGCTGTTTGAAGAAATATTGACAGAAAACTTCCCAGATATTGGAAAGAAAAAAACTCAGACAAGTCCAAGGAGTTCACATAGTCCCAAAAATATGTACCCCAAAAACTGACACCAAGACACATCATAATTAAATTGACAAACACCAACAAAGTAAGAATCTTAAAGGCTGCCAGAGAGAGACAGAAAGTTTCTTACAAAGGAACTCACACCAGACTATCGACTGATTTCTCAACAAAAACCCATCAGGCCAGAAGGGAATGGAATGAAATATACAAAGTCATGCAAAGGAAGGGTCTGAATCCAAGAATACTGTACTCAGAAAGGCTATCAATCAAAATTGAGGGTGAAATCAGGAGCTTCACAGACAAAAAAGGACTAAGGGAGTTTATTACAACCAAACAAGCAATGCAAGAAATACTAAAGGGTCTGCTGTAATAAGAAGAAATAGTAAGGGAAGAAGGAACACAAACATAAAGAACAAAAATGGTGTCAAACAAGTACCTATCAATAATATCTTTAAATGTAAATGGATTAAATGCCCCAATCAAAAGACATAGGGTAGCTGAGTGGATAAGAAAACATGACCCATATATCTGCTGTCTACAGGAAACCCACCTCAGAACAAAGACTCACACAGACCGATGGTGAAGAAATGGAAAAAGGTTTTTCAGGCAAATGGGAATGAAAAAAATGCTGGGGTAGCAATACTTATATCTGACCAATTATACCTCAAAGTGAAGGCCATAACAAAGGATAAGTAAGGCCACTTCATAATACTAAAGGGAGCAAGTCAACAAGAAGATATAACTCTGGTAAGCAAATATACATCCAATAGAGGAGCACCCAAATACATTTAAAAAAAACTTCTCAAAGATACCAATGGAGAGATTGACAGCAATACAGTCATACTAGGGAACTTTAATACCCACTAACACCACTGGAAAAATACACTAAACAAAAAAATCAGCAAAGAAACATAAATCTTAAATGACTCACTAGATCAGATGGAATTAATTGACATCTTCAGAACATTTCACCCCAAAGCCATGAAATATGCATTCTTCTCAAGTGCACATGGGTCATTTTCAGAGATAGACCACATATTGGGACACATGAAAAGTTTCTTTAAATTCAAGAAGATAGAAAGCATATCAAGCATTTTCTCATATGACAATGGCATAAAATTACAAATCAACTACAATAAAAACAATTAAAAATCAAACACTAGGAGGCTAAACATCATGCTATTAAACAATCACTGGGTTGGAAAAGAGATCAAAGAAAAAATAAAAAGCATCATGGCAACAAACAACGATGAAAATACAACAATCCAAATTCTATGGGACACAGCGAAAGCAGTCTTGAGAAGGAAGGTCAGACCTCTACAGGCCTGCCTTTAAAAACAAGAAAAAATGGTGATAAATTATCTAACCCAACAACTCAAAGAGGTGGAAAGAGAGCAACAAGAAAAGCCCAGCATAAGCAAAAGGAAGTAAATCATAAAGATCAGAGCAGAGATAAACAACAGAGAGACAACAACAACAAAAACAATACAAAATATCAATGAAATCAAGAGCTGGTTCTTTGAAAGGATAAACAAGATTGATGAACCTCTAGCCAGGCTCACCAAGAAGCAAAGAGAGAGGACCAAAATAAACAAAATTAGAAATGAAAGAGGTCAAGTAACAAACGATCCTACAGAAATACAAAGGAATATGAAAAAATACTTTGAGCAACTCTATTTCAATAAACTGGACAATCTAAAGGAAATGGACATATTCTTAGAAAAATACAAACTCGCAAAAGTTAATCAGGAATAATAAAAAAACCTGAATAGGCCGATAACTACCGAAGAAATTGAAGCAGTGATCAAAAATATTCCAGCAAAAAAAGAGCCCTGGTCTGGACGGCTTTACATGGGAGTTCTACCAATCATTCAAAGAAGACCTAAAACATGTCCTCCTCACACTATTCCAAGAAATTCAATAAGAGGACACTCTTCCAAGCTCTTTCTGTGAAGCCCTCATTACCCTAAATCCAAAACCAGATAAAGACACCACAAAAAAAGAGAACTATAGGCCAATATCCTTGATGAACATATATGCTTAACAAAATTCTAGCAAATCAAATCCAGAATTACATTAGAAAGATCATAGACCATAACCAAGTAGGATTTATTCCGGGGATGCAAGGATGGTACAATATCTGCAAAACAATAAATGTGATACATCACATAAACAAATGGAGAGACAAAAATCAAATAATCATATCAATCCATGAAGAAAAAGCATTTGACAAAATCCAACACCCTTTCTTGATAAAAACTCTCAGCAAAGTGGGAATAGAGGGATCATACCTCAACATAATAAAAGCCTTATATGACAAACCGACAGCCAACATCATACTCAATGGGGAAAAAACTAAACTCATTTTCCCTTAGAATAGGAACAAGACAGGTATGCCCATTTTCAGCACTACTTTTTGATACAGTACTAGAAGTGTTAGCCATAGCAATCAGACAAGAAGAAGAAATAAAAGGAACAGAAGAAGTAAAACTGCCCTTATTTGCAGATGACATGATACCATACATAGAAAACCCCAAAGACTCCATCAATAAACTACTAGACCCAATAAATGAATTTGGCAATGTAGCAGGATACAAAATTAACACCCAGAAATATATGGCCTTTTTATACACCAATAATGAACTCACAGAAAGAGAAACGAAAAAAAATTCCATTTACCATTTCACCAAAAATTTAAGATACCTAGGAATAAACTTAACTAAGGATGTAAAAGACCTGTACTCAGAAAACTACAGGACATTGAAAAAAGAGATAGAGGAAGACATAAACAAATGGAAGAACATACCATGTTCATGGATTGGTAGAATCAACATCATTAAAATGTTCATACTACCCAAAGAAATCTACAGATTCAATGCAAACCCCATTAAAATACCAACAGCATATTTCAAAAATCTAGAACAAACTCTCCAAAAATTCATCTGGAATAAAAAAAGACCCCAAATAGCTACAGCAATATTGAGACAGAAGAACAAAGTTGAAGGGAATCACAATAACAGATATCAAGCTATATTACCAAGCCACGGTTCTCATAACTGTCTGGTACTATCACAAGAACAAACATATAGACCAATGGAACAGAACAGAGAACTCAGAAATCAACCCAAGCCATTATGCTCAATCCCTAACCCTACCCTCCCACTGAGGCCCGATAGTCCGATTGATGCCTCCTTGTTTCTGGTTCTGTTCTTGTTCATCAGTCTATGTTGTTCATCATTTTCCCTAGATGAGCGAGATCATGTGTCACTAGAGATATACTTATAAGAACTGAATGTGAGACGAGCAATAATAGTTATGCTGACAGGCAAATGAATCAGTCTGTAGTGAGTTTCTTTCTGGACCAACAGTTCTTTTGAGACCCAATATCAATGTCCACCAGTTCCTTATGTGTACATGTCGGCACTGACCCCTCAGCTCTGGATGGTGGACAAATGGTGGTAATGCAGGTCCGACTACCTCTGGTATGGTCTCGGCCGGACCCAGGGGCACAGCTTCACCCGGACTCAGGGGCGCGTGGCCTCACCCGGACCCGGGACCCAGCCTCACCTGGATCCAGGGGCACACGGCCTCACCCGGACCTGGGATCCAGCTTCACCCAGACCCAGGGGCGTGTGGCCTCACCTGGACCCAGGGGCGCGTGGCCTCACCCGGACCCAGGGGCGCGTGGTCTCACCGGGACCCAGGTGTGCGCGGCCTCACCCGGACCCGGGACCCAGCCTCACCCGTATCCAGGGGCACACGGCCTCACCCGGACCCGGGATCCAGCTTCACCCGGACCCAGGGGCGCGAGGCCTCACCCGGACCCAGGGGTGCGTGGCCTCTCCCAGACCCAGGGGCCCGTGGCCTCACCCGGACCCAGGTGCGCGCAGCCTCACCCAGACCCAGGACCCAGCCTCACCTGGATCCAGGGGCACACGGCCTCACCCGGACCCGGGATCCAGCTTCACCCGGACTCAGGGGCGCGTGGCCTCACCCGGACCCAGGGGCGCGTGGCCTCTCCCAGACCCAGGGGTGCGTGGCCTCACCCGGGCCCGGGACTCAGTCTCACCCGGATCCAGGGGCACACGGCCTCACCTGGACCCAGGATCTAGCTTCACCCGGACCCAGGGGCGTGTGCCCTCACCTGGACCCAAGGGCGCGTGGCCTCTCCCAGACCCAGGGTCGCGAGGCCTCACCCGGATCCTGGGGTGCATGGCCTCACCCGGACCCAGGATCCAGCTTCACCTGGACCCTGGGGCACGTAGCCTCACCCGGACCCAGGGGCGCGCGGCCTCACCCAGACCCGGGATCCAGCTTCACCCGGACTCAGGGGTGCGTAGTCTCTGTTGGTTTATTCATATATCTATTTTTTTCTCCCTGCTACTACTCCATTTCCCATTCTCTTTTCTTTTTCTTCACTACTCAGTGTTGTTCTCTCTTCTCTTGCTCTTTTCTTCTCCTAATTTTTTAACTTGTCTCACTTCCTAAATTTAGGCCTAACTATTCTCTCCTCTAGTCTCCTTTAAAATTCTTTTTTAATTTTTTATTTACGTATTTACTTTCCTTCTTGTCTTCTCATTTCTTTGATCCCTTCTCTATTATAAACTGTGGTACTTCCCCTAGTCCTCCAATTCCTTAACCTCATTTTCTTTATTTAAGCTCTGCATCAACCAATTATTTCTGTTTTTCTTTTTTTTTTGCTATCATTCTTGCTCTCTTTTCTCTTTCCTAATTCTATTTTCTCTGGTGGTCACTTTTATTGGGGTTATAGGTGTCTTGTATACATTCGTATTTTGTTCCTTCTGTATCATGTCTTTTCATGTTGTATTTTGTGCAGTTTGGTCAGCACCTCCAGAACACTTGGCTTGACATGGCAGGGAGCGAACCACATAAGCAGACACCTTGAGAGGAGACTTCATCTACAAACAAGATAATAACATTCAAGACCCAACTACATCAAGAGAACCCAAATATCTCATGTAGGGGAGCTCCCTAGAACACACATCCCTGAAGACCTAAAAGATTACCCACACTGGGTCTCACAAAACATCTACTACATAAGACCAATTAAAAAAATATATGGGTAGCATAGCAGTTTCATCTAATACATAGAAACTATTACAAGGGAACAGAAAAAATGGGGAGACAAAAAAGAAGCCCCATATGAAAGGAAAGGAGGAATCACCAGAAAGGCAACTAAATGAAATGGAGGCAAGCAATTTGTCAGAGAAAGAATTCAGAGTAATGGTTATACAGATGCTCAAACATATGGGTGGAAAATTCACCATGTGTAAGAATCAAGAGGAAATGAAGAATGACATAGTTGAAATAAAGAACACAATGGAAGGTTTCAACAATAGACTAAAAAAATCTGAGGGCCAAATCAGTGGGTTATAAGACAAGGTAGGAAAAAAACACCCAAGCAGAGTAGTAACTGGAAAAATAATAATTAAAAATAATAATTAAAAAGCAGCAGGAGAGTCTAAGGGAGGTTTGGGACAACACAAAACAAAACAACATCTGTATAATAGGGGTGCCAGAAAGAGAGGAAGCTGAGCAAGGAAGAGAAAATCTGTTTCAGAAATAATGACAGAAAACTTCCTTGAATTTGGGAAGAAAAAGGTCACACATGTCCAAGAAGAACAGAGTCCCAAACAAGATGAACCCCAAAAGATCAACACCAAGATACATTGTAATTAAATTGGCAAACGTCAATGACAAAATAAGAATCTTAAAGGCTGCCAGAGAGAGACAGAAAGTTACCTACAAGGGATCTGCCATTAGACTATGAACTGATTTCTTAACAGAAACATGTCAGGCCAGAAGGGAATGGAATGAAATATACAAAGTGATACAAAGCAAGGAGGATATGAATCCGAGAATATGCTATCCACCAAGGCTATCATTCAAAATTGAAGGGGAAATCAGGAGCTTTGCAGACAAGAAAAACAAAAAGGCTAAGGGAGTTTATTACCACCAAGCCAGTAATACAAGAAATGCTAAAGGGACTACTATTAAAAAAAAATAGAAAGGAACGAAGGAACATCAACATCTACATATATAAAAAAAAAAGTTCTGCAGGATATCAAGGGAGAGATCAACAGCAATATCACCATAATAGAGGACTTTAATACCCCCTAACATCACTGGATAAATCTTCTAGACAAAAAGAAACAAGGAAACAGCAATCCTAAATGACGCTCTAGAACAGATGGAACTAACTGACATCTTCAGAACATTCCACCCCAAAGTTATAGAATATGCATTCCATTCAAGTGCACATAGAACATTTTCAAAGATAGACCACGTGTTAGGACACAAGCTAGGTCTCTACAAATTCAAGAAGATTTAAATCATATCAAGCATCTTCTCAGACCACAATGGCATGACATTGGAAATCCACTACAATAAAAATGCTCAAAAACAATCAAATACATGGACATCAAATAGCATACTATTAAACAATGAATGGTCTACCAAAGAGATCAAAGAAGAAATAAAAAACATCCTGGAAACAAATGAAAATGAACACACAACAATCCAAAATCTATTTGACACAGTAAAAGCAGTCCTGAGAGGGAAGTTCATAGATAGCACTACCTCGAAAAACTCCTAATAAACTATCTAACCCTATATGTTAAGGAATTAGAAAGAGAACAACAAGAAATTGCAGAGTGAGTAAGTAGAAGGAAGGAAATAATAAAGATCAGAGTGGAAATAAATGACATAGAGGCTAAAAAAAATGCAAAAGATCAATGAAACCAAGAGCTGGTTCTTTGAAAAGATAAACAAAATTGATAAACCTTTAGCCAGACTCATCAAGAAAGAAAGAGAGAGGTCCCAAATAAACAAAATCTACATAATAAAGAGCCAGGGTTGTAACGACCGTTACAACCGAAGGCTAGACCAGACAGGAAGTCAGTGGACCCAGCACTGACGGCCTAGGGGACTGTGGATCAGGCCCGGAGAGAGGCCTGCAGAGAGAGAGAGAGGCAGGGTCTGATCCATAGCCTCTGTGACAGCCGTTGATCAGAACTTGCCTCTCTTTCTCTCTTAGCCTGGCCAACAGCCACATCTCCATTTCTCTCCAGGCCTCCACCGGGGCTGCTGATCAGCCCTGCTTTTCTGATAAGGCCCCGTAGATAGGCCCAGAGACGCTGACTGGCATAGAAACTGACCAATCAGAACCAAATCTGGGTGAATGTAAGAAACCAATGGCTGCCTAGGAGGTGGAGCTTTTGACACTGACTGGCATAGAAACTGACCAATCAGAACCAAATTGGCCAGCAGAGGAGGGCAGTTGGGGGAGAGATCATGCTGGCAGGGGAGGGCAGTAAGGGGCTATCAGGCAGGCAGAGGCAGTTAGGGGTGATCAGGCCAGCAGGGGAGAGCAGTTAGGGGCAATCAGGCAGGCAGAGGCAGTTAGGGGTGATCAGGCAGGCAGGCAGAGGGGTTAAGGGCAATCAGGCAGGCAGGCAGGTGAGTGGTTAGGAGCCAGCAGTCCCAGATTGTGAAAGGGGTGTCTGACTACCAATCCTGTGGGATCAGGCCTAAACCATCAGTCGGACATCCCCCCAAGTGGTCCCTGATTGGAGTGGGTGAAGGCTGGGCTGAGGCAACCCCTCCTCCATGCACAAATTTCGTGCATTGGGCCTCTAGTAAGAAATAAAAGAGGGGAAGTAACAACTGACCCCACAGAAATACAAAGGATCATTAAAAAAAATACTATGAACAACTATATGCCAACAAGCTGGATAACCTTGACGAAATGGACAAATTCATAGAAAAATACAATCTTCCAAAACTTAATCCAGAAGAATCAGAAAACTTGCATAGGCCCATAACTACTGAAGAAATTGAAGCTGTAAAAAAAAAAGTCTTAGTCCAGAAGGCTCCACTGGGAAGTTTTAACAAACATCCAATGAAAAACTAACACCTAGTCTCCTCAAACTATTCTAAAAACTTCAAGAGTAAGGAACACTTCCAAGCTCTTTTTAGGTGGCTAACATTATCCTCATTCCAAAACCAAATACACTACAATGAAACAAAATTACAGGCCAACAACTCTGATGAACATAGGTGCTAAAATCCTCAACAAAATATTAGCAAATCAAATTCAGCAATATATTAAAAAGATCATGCACCATGACCAAGTGGGATTTATTCCAGGGATGCAAGGCCGGTACAATATTTGCAAATCAATAAATGTGATACATCACATAAAAAAATTGGAAGACAAAAATCACACAGTCATATCAATTGATGCAGTAAAAGCGTTCAACAAAATCCAACATCCATTTTTGATAAAAACTCTTGGCAATGTGGGAAAAGAGGGGTCATAACTGAAGATAATAAAAGCCATATATGACAAACCTATAGCCAACATCATACCCAGTGGGTGAAAACTAAAACTATTACCCCTAAGAACAGGAACAAGACAGAAATGTCTCCTATCACCACTATTATTCAACATAGTACTGAAAGTACTTGCCTCAGCGATTGGATAAGAAGAAAAAATAAAAGGCATCCAAATTAGAAAGGAGAAAATAAAACTCTCATTATTTGCAGATGACATGACATTGCACATAGAAAACTCTAAAGACTCCACCAAAAAACTACTAGAGTTAATAAATGAATTATGCAACGTAGAAGGATACAAAATTAATACTCAGAAATCAATGGCATTTTATACACCAATAATCAACTCTCAAAGAGAGAAAGTGAAAAAAAAATCCTATTTATCATTGCAGAAAAAAAATAAAATTAAGACACCTAGAAATAAACTAACCAAGGAGGTAAAATACCTCTACTTGGAAAACTACAGGATGTTGAAAACAGGGATAGAGGAAGAGGCAAACAAGTGGAAGAAAATACCATTTACGTGGATTGGTAGAATCAACATCATTAAAATGTCCATACATTTTAATAATATTGATAGCGAGCTCACTACATGGGAGGATATATTTGACAATAATACATCTTATAAGGGGTTACTCTTCAAAATATATAGGGAATTCATACAACTTAACAAAAGGAAGACAAACAATCCAATTAAAAAATGAGCAAAGGACCTAAATGGACACTTCTACAAAGTGGACATACAGATGCCTAAGAGACATATGAAAAAAATGCTCAAAGTCACTAACCATTAGAGAGCTGCAAATTAAAATAACAATGAGGTATCATCTCACACCTGTCAGAATGGCTATCATCAATAAATCAATCAACATCAAGTATTGGTGAGGTTGTGAAGAAAGGGAACCCTGGTACACTGCTGGTGGGAATGCAGACTGGTTCAACCACTGTAGAAAACAATATGGAGTTTCCTCAAAAAATTAAAAATGGAACACTCATTTGATCCAGTGATCCAACTTCTAGGAATATATCCTAAGAAACCTATATTCAGGGCAGTGCAATTTACAGTTGCTAAGACTTGAAAATAGGCTAAGTTCCCATCAGCAGATGAGTGGATTAAAAAAACAAAACTGTGGTACATTTACACAATGAAATACTATGCAGCAATAAAAAGAAGGCACTCTTACCATTTACAACATCATGGATAGACCTGAAGATTATTATGCTGAGCAAAATAAGCAAGTCAGAGGAAGGTAAGTATCACATGATCTCACTCATATGTGGAATCAAATGAACCAAATAAACTGATAATTAAAAATATACCCACAGTCATAGAAGCATGAACAGACTCTTGAACCTCAAAGGGAAGGCAGAGGAGGGTGGATGGGAAGAGATCAACCAATGAACTTGTATGCATATATGTATAACCTGTGGACACAGACAATGGGGTGGTGAGTGCCTGGGGGTGTGTGTGGATGGGAACAGGCTGGAAGAGGTTAATGGGGGGAAGAAGGAGGATCTATGTAATACTTTCAACAATAAAGATTTTTTTTTTTATTTTTTTTCTTATAATAAATCTTTATTGCTCAGATTATTACAGGTGATCCTCTTTTTTCCCCCCTCATAGCACCCCTCCACCTGATTCCCCACCCCACCCCATGCCCTTACCCCCCACCACTGTCTTCATCCATAGGTGTAAGATTTTTGTCCAATCTCTTCCCGCACCCCTCAGACCCCCTTCCCCCTGAGAATTGTCAGTCCACTCCCTTTCTATGTCCCTGCTTCTATTATATTCACTAGTCCATTCTGTTCTTCAGAATTTTTATTAACTTGATTTTTAGATTCACTTATTGGTATGTATGTATTTGATGTCTTTTTGTTGTTCATAATTTTTACCTTTACTTTTTTCTTCTTCTTCCTCTTCTTAAAGAATACCCTTCAGCATTTCATGTAATCCTGATTTGGTGGTGATAAACTCCTTTAGCTTTTTCTTGTCTGTGAAGCTCTTTGTCTGACCTTCAATTCTGAATGATACCTTTGCTGGGTAGAGTAATGTTGGTTGTAGGTTCTTGCTGTTCATCACTGAATATTTCTTGCCACTCCCTTCTGGCCTGCATAGTTTCTGTTGAGAAATCAGCTGACAGTCGTATGGGTACTCCCTTGTAGGTAACTAACTGTTTTTCTCTTGCTGCTTTCAAGATTCTCTCTTTGTCTTTTGCCCTTGACATTTTAATTATGATGTGTCTTGGTGTGGTCCTCTTTGGATTCCTCTTGTTTGGGGTTCTGTGCACTTCCTGAACTTGTAAGTCTATTTCTTTCACCAGGTAGGGAAAGTTTTCTGACATTATTTCTTCCAATAGGCCTTCAATATCCTGCTCTCTCTCTTCTTCTGGCACCCCCAAAATTTGGATGTTGGTACCCTTAAAGCCGACCCAGAGGCTCCTTACACTATCCTCACACTTTTGGATTCTTATTTCTTTCCGCCTCTCTGGTTGGGTGTTTTTTGATTCTTCATATTCCAGATCTTTGATTTGACTCTTGGGGTACATTGATCTACAATTGAGTTTCTGTATATTCTTTATTTCAGACAGTGTATGCTTAATTTCTGACTGGTCCTTTTCCATTTTTTGGCATTCTCATTAAGGTCCTTGAAGGTCTCACTAAGTTCCTCAGAGGTCTCTTCAAGTTTCTCAATGGTTTTTAGAAGATTCTTGAGTAACCTTATAAATGTGGTTCTGAACACTGTGTCGTCCAGTAGTTTACTTTCCTCCATGTCTCCCATTCGTGACATGCTTCTGTGTCTCCGCATTTGGCTGCCTCCCTGTGTTGATGGAGTGGCTTTGTGTGGTAGGTGACCTATAGGGGCCAGTAGCTCAGCTTCCCCAATCACCCGAGGTGTTCGCTCTTGGTACACCCCTTTGTGGGCTGAGTGCAAAGTCTTGGTGTAGTTAAGTCTTGATTGCTGTTGGTACACTGGGAGGAATTGACCTCCAGGCCAATTGGCTGTGAGGACCCGCTGTGTCTATAATGGGAGAACTGCTGCGCTGGAGACACGCTTATGGTGCAGGACTTGTTTCAGTGGGGCTTTGGTGCTCACTGAGTCTGCCTCCCGAATGTGTCACTTACGGATGTGAGGAGTTGAAATCTGGTGTCTCACACTGACCACTAGGTGCATTGGCTTCTGGATCTCCAATGGGGTGCAGGTCAGCTACTATCTGAGGCTGCCCTGCAGGTGCTACAGTGAGAACCACAGTCCTCTCCTCCCTGCTTGGAGCTTGGAGGCTTTGGCACTGTCTGTACTGGGTTGCAAGTTTACTAGGTTAAACTGCAATAGAGAAGGCCATTCATATGCAAAAGCCGCTGCTTGGAGCTTGGGTATGTTGGTAGATTGTGCGGGGCGGTGTCTCAGGGCGTCACTAGGCTAGGGTGTGGCAAACAGCGATGGCTCGCCATGAGCCATCTCGACCACGTCCCCGCATCTCATGCCCCGGCACAGCAAACGGTTATTCTTGCGCACAGCTCTGCAAGCAAGCCACCCTCACTTTCCAACCCGAAGGCAGACAGCCAGTTTCTCCCCAGAAACTTTCAGAGAGATCGGGAGCTTGTCTCTCTTCGGGCCAAAGAAAGCAATGCCCGCTGCCAACCAGGCTCTGCCGCCAGCTCGCCAACTGGGCTCCGCCACCAGCCCGTATCGCATGTGTGCCCCCATACCTCAGTTTTTTAGCGTTTATGCCCTGAATGCTCTTTTCTCTTTCTGTCTAGTTGTTGAGCCTCCAGTCAGCCAGCTTTTCCCGTGGTTCTGGGTGATGAACGTTTTGTCTCTTAGTTGTACTTATGAAATTGTTGTGGACGGCAGCAGTTAAAATGTTTACCTATACCGCCATCTTGGATCTTTCAATAAAGATTTTTAAAAAGAAAAATAATAATGTTGAATGTAAACTGTAATTTAAATTTTTTAAATTATAAATAAATAAAAGAATAATAAGTCAATTGTATAGTGAGTTAAAAGGTACTATTTTTTTATGGGGCAAAGTCAAAGGTGGGTAAGGGGAAATTAATGGTACTATGTGAAGCACATACAATTTAAAATAAGGTAATTAAGGTAGGCCTTATTGAAACAGTGATATTGGAGCAAAGATTTGAAAGTGAGAGATATCCACAAAGAGGATATCTAAGGAAACATTTTCCAGAAATGGGAACAGTCAAATAGTATATCTTACTTGACTAACCATATGTGTCAGGCTTCTTACTTTTATTTCTTTTTTTCCCCTTATTATACAGTCTTTATTTTATTTTTATTTTTTATTTTTTTTTATTGAGGTATTATATGTGTACATATCTTACCATTACCCCGCCACCCCATACCCATACATGCCCTCATCCCCCAGAGTTTTGCGTCCATTGTTTATGCTTATATGCATGCATAGAAGTCCTTCGTTTGATTTCTTATCTCCCCCACCTCTCCCTAACTTTCCCCCTGTAATTTGAAAGTCTGTTTGTTGCTTTACTGTCTCTGTATCTGTCTTTTTGTTCATCAGTTTATAATGTTCTTTATTATCCATAAATGAGTGAGATCATGTGGTATTTTTCTTTCATTGACTGGCTTATTTCACTTAGTATAATATTCTCCAATTCCATCCAGGTTGCTGCAAATGATGAGAATTCCTTCTTTTTATGGCAGCATAGTATTCCATTGTGTAGAGGTACCACAGTTTTCTGATCCAGTCATCTGCTGACGGGCACCTAGGCTGTTTCGAAATCTTAGCTATTGTAAATTGCGCTGCTATGAACATAGGGGTGCATATATCCTTTCTGATTGGTGTTTCTAGTTTCTTCGGATATATTCCCAGGAGTGGGATTACTGGGTCAAATGGGAGTTCCATTTTCAGTTTTTTGAGGAAACTCCATACTGTTCTCCACAGTGGCTGCACCAGTCTGCATTCCCACCAGCAGTGCACGAGGGTTCCTTTTTCTCCACATCCTCGCCAACACTTGTCGTTTGTTGATTTGTTGATGATAGCCATTCTGACAGGTGTGAGATGGTACCTCATTGTTGTTTTGATTTGCATCTCTCGGATAATAAGTGACTTTGAGCATGTTTTCATGTGTCTCTTGGCCTTCCTTCTGTCTTCTTTTGAAAATATTCTGTTTAGGTCCTTTGCCCATTTTTTTATTGGATCATTTATCTTCCTTTTATTAAGTTGCATAAGCTGCCTGTAGATGTTGGAGATTGAACCTTTATCAGTGATGGCATTTGCAAAAATGTTTTCCCATACAGTGGGCTTTCTTGTTGTTTTGTTGATGGTTTCTTTTGCTGTAAAAAAAGCTTTTTATTTTGATGTAGTCCCATTTGTTTATTTTCTCTTTAGCTTCCATTGCCCTAGGAGCAGTGTCAGTGAAGAAGTTCTTTTGGCATATGTCTGAGATTTTGTTGCCTGTGGATTCCTCTAGTATTTTTATGGTTTCCCGTCTTATGTTTAAGTCCTGTATCCATTTTGAGTTTATTTTTGTGTATGGTGTAAGTTGCTGATCTAGTTTCATTTTTTTGCATGTGAGTGTCCAATTTTCCCAACACCATTTATTGAAGAGACTGTCTTGACTCCATTCTATGTTCATGCCTCCTTTGTCAAATATTAATTGAGCATAGTGGTTTGGGTCGATATCTGGATTCTCTATTCTGTTCCATTGATCTATATGTCTGTTCTTGGGCCAGTACCAGGCTGTATTGAGAACAGTGGTTTTGTAATACAGCTTGAAATCTGGTATTGAGATTCCTCCTACTTTATTCTTCTTTCTCAGGATTGCTGCAGCTATTCGGGGTCATTTTATTCCAGATGAATTTTTGGAGAGTTCTTTCTAGGTCTGTGAAATATGCATTGGTATTGTGATGGGGAGTGCATTGAATCTGTAGATTTCTTTGGGTAGTATGGACATTTTGATGATGTTGATTCTACCAATCCATGAACATGGTATGTTCTTCCATCTGTTTACGTCTTCCTCTATCTCTTTTTTCAGTGTCCTGTAGTTTTCTGCGTATAGGTCTTTTACCTCCTTAGTTAAGTTTATTCCTAGGTATCTTAATTTTTTTTGGTGCGATGGTAAATGGGATTGCTTTTTTAGTCTCTCTTTCTGTAAGTTCACTATTGGTGTATAGAAATGCCATAGATTTCTTGGCATTAATTTTGTATCCTGCTACATTGCCGAATTCATTACTTAAGTCTATTAGTTTTTTTATGGAATCTTTTGGGTTTTTTATGTACAATATCATGTCATCTGCAAATAAGGACAGCTTCACTTCTTCTTTTCCAATTTGGATGCCTCTTATTTCTTCTTCTTGCCTAATTGCAATAGCTAATACTTCCAGTACTATGTCAAACAGGAGTGGTGAGAGTGGGCATCCCTGTCTTGTTCCTATTCTTAGGGGAAATGGTTTTAGTTTTTGCCCATTGAGTATGATGTTTGCTGTGCATTTATCATATATAGCTTTTATTATGTTGAGGTATGATACTTCTATTCCCACATTGTTGAGAGTTTTTTATCAAGAAAGGGTGTTGGATTTTGTCAAATGCTTTTTCTGCATCTATTGATATGACTATGCGATTTTTATCTCTCAATATGTTTATGTGATATATCACATTTATTGATTTGCGGATATTGCACCATCCTTGCATTCCTGGGATAAATCCTACTTGGTCATGATGTATGATCTTTCTGATGTATTGCTGGAGCCGATTTGCTAGTATTTCGTTGAGGGTTTTGGCATCTATGTTCATGAGGGATATTGCTCTGTAATTCTCTTTCATTGTGTTGTCTTTATCTGGTTTTGGTATTAGGGTGATGCTGGCTTCAAGGAAGGAGCCTGGAAGTGTTCCTTCCTCTTGAATTTTTTGGAATAGTCTGAGGAGGATAGGTTTTATTTCTTCCTTGAATGTTTGGTAAAACTCTCCTGTGAAGCCGTCAGGCCCTGGGCTTTTGTTTGCCGGAAGCTTTTTGATGACTGCTTCAATTTCATCCATAGTTATTGGCCTATTGAGCTGTTTAGATTCTTCTTGATTGATTTTTGGAAGGTTATATTTTTCTAGGAATATGTCCATTTCCTCCAGGTTGTCCAGTTTGTTGGAATAGAGTTGTTCGTAGTATTTTGTAACAGTCCTTTGTATCTCAGTGGGGTCTGTTGTTATTTCACCTCTTTCATTTCTGATTTTGTTTATTTGGTTCCTCTCTCTTTGCTTCTTGGTGAGCCTGGCTAGAGGTTCATCAATCTTGCTTATCCTTTCAAAGGACCAGCTCTTGGTTTTGTTGATCTTTTGTATTGTTTCTTTGGTCTCTATGTCGTTTATCTCCGCTCTGATTTTTATTATTTCTTTCCTTCTGCTTACACTGGGCTTTTCTTGTTGCTCTCTCTCCAATTCTTTGAGTTTTGGGTTAGGTAATTTATTACCATTGGTTCTTGTTTTTTGCAGTATGCTTGTAGAGCTATGAACTTCCCTCTCAGGACTGCGTTCGCTGTGTCCCATAGATTTTGGATTGTTGTGTTTTCATTGTCATTTGTTGCCATGATGTTTTTTATTTCTTCCTTGATGTCTTTGGTAACCCAGTCATTGTTTAATTGCATGCTGTTTAGTCTCCATGTGTTTGATTTCTTTGGATTGTATTTATTGTAGTTGATTTCCAGTTTTATGCCACTGTGATCTGAGAAGATACTTGATATGATTTCTATCTTCTTGAATTTGGAGAGACTTTGCCTATGTCCTAACATATGGTCTATCTTTGAAAATGACCCATGTGCACTTGAGAATAATGTATATTCTGTAGCTTTGGGGTGAAATGTTCTGAAGATGTCAATTAATTCCATCTGGTCTAGTGAGTCATTTAGGATTGATGTTTCTTTGCTGATTTTTGTTTAGAGGATTTGTCCAATGGTGACAGTGGGGTATTGAAATCTCCTACTATGATTGTATTGCTGTCAATCTCTCCTTTGATATCTTCTAGGAGATTTTTAATGTATCTTGGTGCTCCTGTATTGGGTGCATATATGTTTACCAGAGTTATTTCTTCTTGTTGGGTTTCTCCCTTTAGTATTATGAAGTGGCCTTCATTATCTCTTGTTATGTCCTTCACTTTGAGATCTAATTTGTCAGATATAAGTATTGCTACCCCAGCTTTTTTTTCATTTCCATTCACCTGGAAAACCTTTTTCCATCCCTTTACTCTCAGTCTGTATGCGTCCTTTCTTTTGAGGTGGGTTTCCTGTAGACAGCAGATATATGGGTTTTGTTTTCTTATCCAATCTGTTACCCTGTGTCTTTTGATTGGGGCATTCAATCCATTTACATTTAAAGTTATTATTGATAGGTACTTATTTGTCGCCATTTTTATTCTATACCCCTGTGTTCCTTCTTTGCTTCCTATTTCTTTCTTTCTTTTTTTTTACAGCAGACCCTTTAGCATTTCTTTCATTGCTGGTTTGGTGGTGATAAACGCCCTTATCCCTTTTTTGTCTGTGAAGCTCCTGATTTCACCTTCAATTTTGATTGATAGCCTTGCTGGGTACAGTATTCTTCGATTGAGACCTTTCCTTTGCATGACTTTGTATATGTCATTCCATTCCCTTCTGGCCTGATGAGTTTCTGTTGTGAAATCAGTTGCTAGTCTGATGGGGGTTCCTTTGTATGTAACTGTCTGTCTCTCTCTGGCTGCTTTTAAGATTCTTACTTTGTCGTTGGTGTTTGCCAACTTAATTATAATGTACCTTGGCATCGGTCTTTTGGGGTTCATTTTGCTTGGAACTCTGTGAGCTTCTTGGATTTGTGTGGGTTTTTTCTTCCCTATATCAGGGAAGTTTTCTGTTATTATTTCTTCTAACAGGTTTTCTATTCCTTGCTCCGTTTCCTTTACTTCTGGTTCCCCTATTATGCGGATATTGTTTTGTTTTGTGTTGTCCCGAAGTTCCCTTAGGCTCTCCTCATGCTTTCTAATTTTTGTTTCTAGAAGTTGTTGTAATTGGGTATTTTTTTCCATCTTGTCTTCTAGCTCACTTATTCGGTCCTCTGCTTCTTCTAGTCTACTCTTGATGCATTCTATTGAGTTCTTTATAGCAGCAATGTCATTTTTCATTTCTTTTGGTGCTTCTTCATTTCCTCTCGGTTCTTACTCATATTGTCGAATTTGTCTTCCATCCTTTTCAGCCACCTTATGATCATTTCTCTGAATTCGTTCTCTGATAGGTTGTTTGCCTCTAATTCGTTTACTTCCTTTTCTGGTGATGCCTGCTTCTCTTTCCTATGCGGGCTATTTCTTTGTCTCCCCATGGTCTCTCTTCTCCTGATGTCTGGTTATATAGTTCTCTCTCTCCGGCGTTGATTTAAAGGTACAAAATACAACACAACCAGGCACAACACACAAGGCACTGAACAGAATTGTATTCACGATATTAATAACCTCCAATAAAGGTAACCACCAGAGAAAGACAAATTAGGGAATAGGAGTGGAAGAGGGAGAGTAAAAAGAAAGAACAGAAAAAAAAGAGTGTGAATCTGAACTTGGGAAAAGAGCAGAAAAAAAAGAAAAGAAAAAAAAAGTAAGAGAGACAAGAATAATACTAAGAGAGAAAAGGGGAACAAACTCTATATATGGAGAGTAAACTCCACTAGAACCACCATCAATCCCAGCAAATTCCAGCAACATGAGCCTGGAGATTAATACAAACTGCAACACCAACTAATATTAAGTGAGGCAAGGGAAAACAAAAGTAAAAAACAAACAAAAACAAAGCAAACAATAGAACCAAACAAACAAACAAAAAGAATAATCAAAACAATCTCATAAAAAAGCATAAAAATTCAATCTAATCAACATTCACGCAAACAACAACAAAAGGCCAGAGAGAAAAATAATTTTTTTAAGGTAGCATAGAGAGAGGTATGTATGGATTTGGAGCAGGGGGTTGGGAATTAGATATATCAGTACGGTGAAATTTTAGCAGAGGGTAAACTGAAAATGTAGGGAAAATCTAAAGCTAATAAGGGTTAAGATAAAGAGGAGACCAAAAGGGGAAAGGTTAGGAGGAGAGTGATGGCAAAATGTTAGCTTTGAGATAGGGTAAGGGAAAGATGCAAATAGAATGTAGGACACTAATCCCAAAATAAAAGAAAGGGAAAATCAAATGACATTTTTTTAAAAAAAGTAAAATAATAGTAATAATAATGCTGATTGAAAATAAAAATGTAATAATTAAAAAGGTGAAAATCGAGTGAGGAAAAAAATTAGTTTCTTAAGTAAAAGATGCAAAAAATGAAAATAAAAAAAATTAGAATAAAAAAATTTAAAAAATTGAAAAAAGAATTTAAAATTAAAAAATATGAAGACTAAAATGTGCAGTAGCGGCTGTCATTCACTTCCTCTATTATTCTGTTTGGTATGCCTGTTTCCCAGTCTGGGCGTTATTTCAGTTCAGCTTCGTTCCACTGCTTCTCAGTGTTGTAAGCCAGTCCTGCTTTTTAAGCCGGCCTTGTCTTAATTTCTCGTATTTATTTTTGATTACACCAGAGACAATTAGCGTTTCAGCCCCTGGGTGGCAGTGTTTCTGAATTGACTTCCGGGCCTCTCTAGCTTTTTTTTTTTTCCCCTCTATGGCACTCACTACCGGTTTGTGGAGGTGTGTGCCTCAGAGCTGCCTCTCCGATGGTCACACCCAGCTCTGCTCCCCATGTTCCGAAAAAACAACTTCCCCCTGCAGTCTTTCAGGGTTTTTCCACCTGGGTTTTCCTATGCATTGGGCTCAGCAATCAGAGTCGGAAAGAGCCCAAGTGTGCGGACAGTGGGTCTGTGCGCCAGACTAAGGACCTGCACTCATTTGAAAATTCTTAGTCTGACCCTCCTCGTCAGACCAAAATGAATTGCTTTCAAGAGGTCACTTCTGTTAGCAGCTCAGAGGACCCCCTTCCACATTCACGGATCACGGCAGCTCCAACTGCCGCCGACCTTTCTAGGCACAGACCTCCCGGTTCCTGCCGTTCCTGCGGTTCGAGCGCTTCCCTCCCACCGCGGGGACCAGAAACCACACCTTATTTCAGGTGAAATCTGACCTTTCTGTGGTTCAGTGAAGAGTTCCTTTGAATCCGAATGTTTGCGCCGATAGGGGACCGGTGTTCTGGTGCTCGCAGCTGCCCAGTGTTTGCAGTTGTCGCGGAAAGTCAGGTTTCCAATACAATCCTCCTTTCCTTGCAAGATGGCGAGGCTCCCAGTGAGCCCGCAGCTCCGGGAGGGGACCCAGCCCCTGTGGGTGCTGCACGGTCAGGGGAACCCTGGCCAGCACTCCCCCGCCTTCTCCTGGAGTCTAGCTGTCCCTTGGCTTGCCAACATACACTCCCCCTGCGAACCTCTGCTGCTCCTACTCTCTGTCCCAGGACCAGACTCCAAACACGACTCTATTCTGTCGCCATTTTTCGACTCTCCTACAGTCTTTATTTTATTAGTTTAGTTTTAAAACATTCTTTTGGTAATTTGGAATTTTTGTCTGTTTTAGTAGTTACATATTAATTGCTGATTCCATTAAAAAGTATCTACTGACTCATTCGTTTAGTTGTTCATTGGGATACATCAAAGAGCAATGATGGGGGAAATTACTATTCAATTTTTGTTGATTATATTGTTTTTCTTAGGTCATTATTTAAATATATATTTATGTGTCTATTACTTACCTTGTCAGATTTTTTTTAATCCCCAGCTCTAAAGTAAGAAATTTCCCTCCTAGTCCTAACTTTTGCTAGTTACATTGTCTACATTGATAGTGTTCATACATTTAAATTTGTTTTCTGTTTAAACCATAATACATATTCTTGTTTCAGTCTTAGTCTTTTAGTTAAGTTGATTTAATGTTTGCTATTGGTAAAAATGCACTAGATCCTTCATTCATTTTTTGGTGGCCTAAAGTTTATCATTCTCCTAAAAGGGCTCAAGAGAAATCTATTATTTAAGCTCTTTCAGGTTTTAAAAAACTGAGTAAAATATATGCTACATTTTTTTGTGTGCAGGAGGAAGATGAAGGGTTTTATATACATGGTGAGTAGGAAAATACCATCTTTAAGGTTTGTGGCTTCATTTGGGAATAATCAAGCTACATTCTAGTATATTTGTGACCAAACCCTTGGCTAGTAAGTGATATATGACTCCTGCTTCTGACTTGCCATTTAGTTCTTCACTGAGTTTGTAAAAGACTTGGAGGTTAAAGTAAAAAAAAAAAAAAAAAAAAAAAGAACTTGGATGAAAGTCTTAATATTAAAAAACAGAACATTTGCCCACTTCATTATGTAAATTAGTAATCAAAACTAACATTAAAATAATAGTTAAATTTTGTTCCCATATATTGGAATACTACATGATCATTAATAATTATGCTTTTAATATGTATATTAAAATACAGGAAAACAATGTTATAATGGCTTCATCTTTTAAACAGGATACAAAATTGTATGCTTGGTAGTAATTAAAATGGGGTTTGGGAGAAAGTATTAGTTTGTATTATAATTAATTCTGCCCTGCTGCGGCCTTCCTTCCTGCAATTACTATTTTTATAAAATTAAAACGACTACTTTTCAATTATAAAATAAATATTAATAAACAGTGAACAAAAATAGACCCAGAGACATAAAAGCATAGAACATACTATTGAACTTCAAGAACCTCAGAGGAAAGGCAAGGGAGGGTGGGTAGGTGGGAAGAGATCAAACAATGAACTTGTATGCATATATGCATAACCCATGGACACAGACAATGGGGTGGTGAGGGTCTGGGGGGTGGGTGGGAGCTGGCTGGAAGAGGTCAATGGGAGAAAGGAGGATTTATGTAATATTTTCAACAATAAAGATATAAATAAATAAATAAATAAATAAGAAATATTATAGAGGTTAGTATTTTGAAGGCTTAGAACAGTATCTGGCATATTGTAATAGTACAATATAAAGTGTTTGTGGAATAAAATAAAGCAAATTAATGCATATATATTTTGGCAATGAAAGAACATGATTAAAGAGTTCCTCTTTGGGAGGGGGGAAGATGGCAACAGGCAAGAAGGTAGGGAGGGAGAGTGTGTGAGAGAGTGAGGGAGCGATAGAGGAGTCTGTGGATGTGTGTGGGTGTGTGGGTGAGTTAAATAGGAACAGTTAGATCCTGCAGGTATTCCAAGGGGCTGCCAATCCAGGCAGTTTTAGATGGAAGAACCCCGCTGCCACCACAAAAACTCCAAGGAGGACACCACTGGCACAGAGACTGCGCCATCTTGAAGAACAGAACTGCTTGAGACTAGGATCCTAGCCTCGCCACTACCCAATCTGGTCTCAGTTGTAAATTGGGACCCTATAGCCACTCTGGTAAAAGACCTGCAACCACAGCTGCAGACCCAGGGACACCAAGACTCCAGGCACCCCGGCCGCAGATTTCTGTGAATCACAGAGCCAATTCCCCTCCCTGCTGGCCCCGCGGCAGTGGCATAGGAACTGCTAGACCCTCTCAGCACAAACAGGCTTTCTGCCCACACACAGCAGTGGCAGCTCTACGTGAATTTGAGCCTTGGTGTGCGGACAAGGGAAGTTTGTTTCCCATGTCCAGGCAGGGAGGCTTTGCTGAATTTGAGCCTGGGTGTGCGACCTTGGGGAGATAGTGGTCCATTCCAGATCCCACGCCCATGCAGGGAGACAGCACTGAATTTGAGCCTGGGGGTGCAAACCTGGGGAGTTGGTTTCCCACGACCAGACCCTGAACCCAAGCAAGGAGGCTGCACTGAATTTGAACCTGGGAATTTCTTTCCCATGCCCAGGCAGGGAGGCAGTGCTGAATTTGAGCCTGGGTGCATGAACACGGGGAGTTTGTTCCCAGCAGTGCACACCCGCGTGACCAGAACCCACACCCACAACGGGCAGCAGTGCCACCTGACTTTGGGGACCCTGAATCTCCATGCAAGAGGCAGCACTGAGCACCAGTGACTAGACTCTGTTTCTCATCACGTGTGTCTTGGATCTCTGATTCCCAGTGCGTTCACACTAAGAGCCAGTGACTCCAATTCTTGGCACATGCGCACACAGGGACCCTGATTCTCAGCGCGAGACCGCACCAAGCAACAGAGACTCTAATACTCGATTCTCAGCACAGACACAGGGGGTCTCTGACTCCTGACACGCACTAGGGGACTCTGATTTTTGGCACACGCCAGTGGGGTCTCTGTTAAAGCATGATGCAGGCAGGGTCCCTGATTCTACGTGCACACATGAGGCCACACTAAGTGCCTGTGACTCTGATCCTGGGCGAGCGTGGCTTCCACCAACCCACAGCAGCCACATGTCTTGGTGTCAGAGCTCTTCAGTGACACTTGGGGGGTGCAAAGCTCCCACAGCACACAGCTCAGGCCCCGCAACTCAACCTTTGAACCTTCTGATGATAGTCAGAATGGGGAGACAAAGAAACAATTTAAAGAGGAAAGGAAAGAAGGAATCGCCAAGAAAGGAAATAAGGGAAACAGAAATATGCAACATGACAGAAAAAGAATTCAGAATAATGGTCGTACAGTTCATACAGCGGATGGATGAGAAAATCAAAAACCTATGCAAAATTCAGGGAGAAATGAAAAGTGACATAGCAACAATCAAAAACACCATGGAAGGTTTCAACAGTAGACTAGAAGAAGCAGAGGACCAAATTATTGAGTTAGATGATAAAGTTCAGAAACAAACCCATTCTGAACAGCAACTGGAGAAAATAAAATAAGAAGCAGGAGGAGAGCCTAAGGGAGCATTGGGACAACATGAAATGAAGTAACATACGTATAATAGTGCTGGCAGAAAGACAAGAAGAGCAGCAAGGATTAGAAAATTTATTTGAAGAAATAATGACAGAAAACTTTCTGGATATGGGGAAGTAAAAAGTTACACAAGTAAAGAGAGTCCCAAGCAAGATGAATCCCAAAAGACCCACACCAAGACATGTCATAATTACAATGGCAAATATTAATGACAAAGAGAGAATCTTAAAGGCTGAAAGAGAGAGACAGAGAGTTAACTACAAAGGATCCCCCATCAGATTATCAAATGATTTCTCAACAGAAACACATCAAGCTAGAAGGGAATGGAAGGAGGTATACAAAGTGATGCAAAGCAAGGGACTGAATCCAAGAATACTCTATCCAGCAAGACTATCAATCAAAATTGAAGGTGAAATCAGGAGCTTCGCAGACAAAAAAACGCAAAGGGAGTTTATCACTACCAAGTCAGCAATGCGAGAAATGCTAAAGGGAATGATGTAAAAAGAAGAAATAAAAAGGTAAGAAGGAACACAGGCACAAAAAATAGAAATGGCTACAATTACCTTTCAATAATAACTTTAAACGTAAACAGACTAAATGCTCCAACCAAAAGACATCGAGTAGGTGAATGGATAAAAAAACATGACCCATATATATGCTGTCTAAAAGAGACCCTCCTCAGAACGAGGGACTCACACAGACTGAAAGTGAAGGGATGGAAAAATATATTTCAGGTAAGTGGAAGTAAAAAAAAAAAAAGCTGGGGTAGCAATACTTATATCTGACAAAATAGACTTCAAAGTGAAGGCCATAACAAGAGATAAGGAAGGCCACTTCATAATACTAAAGGGATCGATACAACAAGAGGATATAACCTGATAAACTTATGTGCACCTAATGCAGGAGCAGCCAAATACATAAAAAAACGCTGGAAGATATCAAGGAAGAGATCGACAACAATACAATCATAGTAGGGGATTTTAATACACCACTGACATCAATGGATAAATCCTCTAGACAAAAAATCAACCAAGAAACATCAATCCTAAATGACTCACTAGATCAGATGGACTTAATTGACATCTTCAGAATATTTCACCCCAAAGCCACAGAATACACGTTCTTCTCAAGTGCTAGTATGACATTTTCAAAAATAGACCACATATTGGGTCACAAGTAAAGTCTCCCCAAATTCAAGAAGATTGAAATCATACCAAGCATCTTCTCAGACCACAATGGCATAACATTAGAAAGAAACTACAATAAAAACAATCCAAAAAACTCAAACACTTGGAAACTGAATAGCATGCAATTAAATAATGATTGGGTTACCAATGAGATCAAAGAAGAAATCAAAAACATCCTGGAAACTAATGACAATAAAAAAAAACAATCCAAAATATATGGGACAAAATGAAAGCAGTCCTGAGGGGGAAGTTTATAGCTCTACAGGCCTACCTCAGAAAACAAGAAAAAATGGTAATAAATCATCTAACTCTACAACTCAAAGAATTAGAGAGAGCAACAAGAAAAGCCCAGAATGAGCAGAAGGAAGGAGATAATGAAGATCAGAGCAGAAGTAAATGACATAGAGACGAAAAACAATACAAAATATCAATGAAACCTAGAGCTGCTTCTTTGAAGGATAAACAAGATTGATGAACCTCTAGCCAGACTCACCAAGAAGCAAAGAGAGAGGACCCAAATAAACAAAATCAGAAATGAAAGAGGCGAAATAACAGACCCCACAGAAATACAAAAGATTGTTAAAAATACTATGAACAACTCTATTCCAACAAACGAGACAACCTGGGGGAAATGGACATAGTCCTAGAAAAATACAACCTTCCAAAAATCAATCAGGAAGATTCTAAAATTCTCAATACTCTGATAACTATGGAAGAAATTGAAGCAGTCATACAATAACTTTCAGCAAACAAAAGCCCAGGGCAAGACAGCTTCACAGGGGAGTTATAAGAATCATTCAAGGAAGAACGAAAACCGATCCTCCTCAGACTATTCAAAAAATTCAAGAGGAAGGAACAAGCTCATTCTATAAAGCCAGCATCACCCTAATACCAAAACCAGATAAAGACAACACAATGAAAGAGAATTACAGACCAATATCCCTCATGAACATAGATGCCAAAATCATCAACAAAATTCTAGCAAATCGGCTCCAACAGTACATCAGAAAGATCATACACCATGACCAAGAAGGATTTATCCCGGGGATGCAAGGATGGTACAGTATCCTCAAATAAATAAACATGATACATCACATAAATTGAGAGATAAAAATCACATAGGCATATCAATTGATGCAGAAAAAGCATTTGACAAAATCCAACACCCTTTCTTGATAAAAACTCTCAACAAGGTGGGAATAGAAGGATCATTCCTCAACATAATAAAAGCCATATATGACAAACCCACAGCCAACATCATACTCAATGGGGAAAAACTAAAACAATTTCCCCTAAAAACAGGAACAGGACAGGAATGCCCACACTCACCACTCTTGTTCAACATAGTCCTGGAAGTACTAGCCATTGCTATCAGACTAGAAGAAGAAATAAAAGGCATCCAAACTTGAAAAGAAGAAGTAAAACTGTTCATATTCACAGATGACATCATACTTTACAAAGAAAACCCTAAAGACTCCATTAAAAAATTATTAGACTTAATAAATGAATTCGGCAATGTAGCAGGATACAAAATTAACGCCAAGGAATCTATGGCATCTCTATACACCAATAGGGAACTTATATAGAGAGAGAGATTTAAAAAGCAATCCCATTTACCATCACACCAAAAAAATTAAGATACCTAGGAATTAACTAAGGAGGTAGAAGACCTATATGCGAAAAACTACAGGACATTGAAAAAAGAGATAGAGGAAGACATAAACAGATGGAAGAACATACCGTGTTCATAAATTGGTAGAATCAACATCATCAAAATGTCCATACTACCCAAAGCAATCTATAGATTCAATGCACTCCCCATTAAAATACCAATGCATATTTCACAGACTAGAACGAACTCTCCAAAAATTCATCTGGAATAAAAAAAGACCCCGAATAGCTGCAGCAATCCTGAGAAAGAAGAACAAAGTAGGTGGCATCTCAATACCAGATATCAAGGTGTATTACAATGCCACTGTTCTCAAAACAGCCTGGTACTGGCACAAAACAGACATATAGATCAATGGAATAGAATAGAGAACCCTGAAATCAACTCAAAACACTATGCCCAATTAATATTCGACAAAGTAGGCATGAGCATACAATGGAGTCAAGACAGTCTCCTCAATAAATGGTGTTGGGAAAATCGAACAGATGCGTGCAAAAAGATGAAACTAGACCACCAACTTACACCATACACAAAAATAAACTCAAAATGGATAAAGGACTTAAACATAAGACGGGAAACCATAAAAATGCTAGAGGAATCCACAGGCAGCGAAATCTCAGACATATGCCGAAGCAATTTCTTCACTGATACTGCTCCTGGGCAATGGAAACTAAAGAGAAAATAAACAAATGGGACTACATCAAAATAAAAAGCTTTTGCACAGCAAAGGAAACTATCAACAAAACAACAAGAAAGCCCATTGCATGGGAGAACATATTTGCCAATGTTTTCAGCGATAAGGTTTTAATCTCTAACATTTACTGGGAACTCATACAACTTAGCAAAAGGAAGATAAACAATCCAATCAAAAAATGGGCAACGGACCTAAACAGAATCTTTTCTAAAGAAGACTGAAGGAAGGCCAAGAGACATCTGAAAACATGCTCAAAGTCACTAATTATCCGAGAGATGCAAATCAAAATTACAATGCGGTACCATCTCGCACCTGTCAGAATGGCTATCAACAAATCAATGAATGACAAGTGTTGGCCACGATGTGGAGAAAAAGGAACGCTGTTGCACTGCTGGTGGGAATGCAGACTGGTGCAGCCACTGTGGAGAACAGTATGGAGTTTCCTCAAAAAAGTAAAAATGGAACTCCCATTTGACCCAGTGATCCCAAATCTAAGAATTTATCCCAAACAAGGAGAAACAACAATTAGAAAGGACATATGCACCCCTATGTTCATAGCAGCACAATTCACCATAGCTAAGATTTGGAAACAGCCTAAGTGCCCATCATCAGATGAGTGGATTAAAAAACTGGTACATGTACACAATGGAATACTACGATGCAGTAAAAAATAAGTTCTTACTATTTGCAACAGCATGGATGGAACTGGAGAGCATTATGCTAAGTGAAATAAGCCAGTCAGAGAAAGATAAATATCACATGATCTCACTAATTTATGGAATATAATGAACAAAATAAATTCATGAACAAAAACAGATCCAGAGACAGAGAAACATTGATCAGACCATCAAACTTCAAAGGGAAGTTAGGGGAGTGTGGAGGTTAGGGGGATAGATCAATCAAAGGACTTTTATGCATGCATATAAGCCTAACCAATGGACACAGACAACAGGGGGGTGAGGGCATGAGTGGCTGTGTTGTGGAGGTAATGGGGGGATGAGGACACATATGTAATACCTTAATCAATAAAGAAATTAAAAAAAAAATAAAGAGTTCCTCTTTGTGTCCTTCTTCCTGGACACATTTTTGCAAAATGTATCAAAACCATAAAACCTGAACCTCACAACCTCCAATCAAAAGAATGGTCTTCCATCTCTAATAAGCTTTACCATTTCATCCTCTTCTCTGCTCGTCAGGCCTCTCACCACCTCCTTTTTGTAGCCTCTCCCTGCTCTATCCTCTTCCCTTCTTTTCCCTCTCCTTTGCCAAGACCACTCCAACTTCTGACAGGCCAGGTCCCAATTGGGCTCTTAGCCCACTACTCCTTTTCCAGTGTTCTATTAACCCTCTCTCCTCTAGTCAATCAGGCCATTCACTGTCTTCTAAAACACAAAGACCCTCCATTCCCTGTTCCCCAATGAACCCATCACTGCTTGTCTCTCTCCTTCCTTCCTCCCCTCCCTCTTTTTTCCTTCTTTGTCACATTATCAACCCTCTCAACCACTCCATACCCTCTCTCCTTCACCTCTTTCTAATGGTGTGACCCAGAGCCTCATTATGATTTTCTTGGAATCTAGGCAGTTTTGCCTTCTTGGGCCCTTTCCTCTATGACATTTCATATAGTATACACAATTTATATTTTACATTTTTTGGTATGAGACAAATATAACCCAGGTTAAATTAATTGATATGTACACATTATTATTATTATATTCATTTTCCTTCTGATTTTTTAAAAAATTAAAACTTTTTTTGGACTCTTAAAAGTGTAGTGGGCCCTAGGCACAGTGCATACTATGTCCGAAAGGTAAGTCTGACTTGCTAAAAACTCACAACCAAAGCCTCCAGCTGGCACTTTAAAGGGCAAGACCAAATCTTTTAACTCTAAAACCCTCAGAAGAAACACACTGTTTAATATTTGCATTAATTTTATTTTGAAATGAACAAATATGAGGAAAAAACTACTCATGTAACTAATGTCTATGAGACAGGAACATTCCAGAAGAGAACATGCACATTTTAATACCACTTTGCAGAAGTACATGATACTATTTATGGCAGGCATTAGGAAAAAATATTTTTAACTAAACCTCACTGATAAGCAATAATACAACTGAGTTTCTGATTATATCACTATATCACATAAAATACAGGAACCTAGCCCTAGCTGGGTGGCTCAGTTGGTTGGAGCATCATGCAGTACACCAAAAGGTTGGGGATTCTATTCCTGGTCAGGGTACATACCTAGGTTGCAGATTTGATTTCTGATTGGGACACTTATGGGAAGCAACTGATGGATGTTTCTCTTTCACATTGATGTTTCTCTCTTCTTTCTCTGTGTCTCTATCTTCCTTCCTCTCTTTCTAAAAAATAAAATCAATAAAAGCATACCCTCAGGTGAGGATTAAAAAATACAGGAAACTGTAAACAAGCTACCAGTTAATAATAATAAATATGTATTCGATGAAAATGTTTATTCTTATGCTAGTAGTTTCTCAAATGATAAAGTAAGTGCATTTTAGTATAACTTGTTGCATTTTTTCTAACAAAGAGATGAAGGCACAGCTATTGTAAGCAGACTAAACCCACTCAGCAAGAGGGCTGGGGAAGAGGAGGCAATTTCACTTTGCTTTTCCCAAGAAAAAAAAATCTCTAAACATATATCTCAGTTATCAGTTCTGGTCATTTTACATGGCTACAAAGTAATACTAACTTGACAAAAGCCATCCTATATAATAAAGAGGTAACATGCAAATTGATCATCATGCCAACACACAAGATGGCCACCCCATGTGGTCAAAGATGGCCACCCCCATGTGGACACAAGATGGCCACCACAAGATGGCCTGCAGGGGAAGGCAGTTGGGAGGGACCAGGCCTGCAGGGGAGGGCAGTTGGGGGGGGACCAGACCTGCAGGGGAGGGCAGATGGGGGCAACCAGGTCAGCAGGGTAGGACAGTTGGGGAGGACCAGGCCTGCAGGGGAGGGAAGTTAGGGGCAACCAGGCCAGCAGGGGAGGGCAGTTAGGGGTGACCAGGCCAGCAGGGGAGGGCAGTTAGGGGTGATCAGGTCACCAGGGGAGGGCAATTAGAGGCAATTGGGCCAGCAGGGGAACAGTTAGGCATCGATCAGGCTGGCAGGAGAGTGGTTAGGGGGTGACCAGGCTGGCAGGCAGAAGCGGTTAGGGGCAATCAGGCAGGCAGGCAGGCAAGCGGTTGGGAACCAGCAGTCCTGCATTGTGAGAGGGATGTCCCAGATTGGAGAGTGTACAGGCTGGGCTGAGGGACACCCCGCCACCCCCGTGCATGAATTTCATGCACCAGGCCTCTAGTGGATTCATAATAGGAATTATCATGCTTAGAGAATTCACTGCCTTCTTGAAAAAGTTTACACTACTGTACCAGAGTGCTACGTGGAATACATTATTAAGTACATTTGGGCATAGTTTTATACTGAGACTACCAGGAAGAGACACATGTTAAGACTGTAAGTAACTTGTGGTTAAGTTTTGGTTATTGTAAATGCAGGCTATTTACCTGGGTACCCACATACACCAATTATCCTGTTTCAACAATCAATATCTTCTGCCTGGGAGTTCAGCCACCTTGTTCTCGTGACTTCACTATAAACCCAGTTATTGCATTCCCTGATCATCCCCTCTTGCTCGGTTTCAAGTGCTTTTCTGATAAAGTATAACAAAGCTCTTGGGACAACAAAGGTGTGCAAAGTATGAGTGCTGAAGTCGACTTCCTCATCTTCATTGGCATCCAGGCCCCACCAGAAAACACTGAAGAAGTTGAATAAGTACTCTTGGGGAAATTTCTGGGTCGCTGTGTGCATAAGTTCCAAAACCTGTGCCTCTGCTTCTTCAGGACCATTTGCACAGTGACATTCTTTTCCTCCTGTAGTCTATCTTGCAGCCAATGCAATGCTCCATGGCAGATCCTCTAAAGCAAGCATGTCAAACTCATGGCCCATGGGCCACATGTAAAACACAACAAATATTTTTGTGGCCCAGCCAATATAACAGTATGTACCAGTAAGAAATGTTTTAATAAAAATTTCATAACTTAATTTTTATAATATCCTGTTATACATAATTATTAATAATGAAATACAACATTCACTAATGACTGATTACTAAAATTGTGTTGCGTTCATTTCCCTTATGCGCAGGAGCACCATTTCTCTCCACTAATACTAGCAGTGAATATTTTAGCAGCCAATTGCCACATCATTAGTCTTGGACTGACATGTTTGGTGTGCTCAACAGGAAATATTTTACTTTCAGAGAACAAGAAAAATAGGTTTATTTGTTTTATGCATATTAATTTGTGCAGTTATTCAGTGTCTGGTAAGTTAGCTATCAACTCCAACAAGATGCAGCTTGCATGCACCGCCACTTCACTTTCTTGTGATACTTTAGTAGACATGAATTGTTGTTTTTTTCAGTCCCAACTTGAGCTCTTTCAACTTTTCTTGTCTCATTAATCCCTTGTAATTATCATATTTTGATTTATGTTGTTCAAATTAATACGTATAACACAAGAAAATATATTGATTTTTATTAAAATGTTCTATTATTTTATGTTAACTATAACTCATTTATTTCAGCCCTTTGTATTCAGCATGTCTCTATCGAAATCAAGTGGTAGTAAAAATAAATGAAAAATTGCTGACAAACATTGAAATTTCCAAGAAAAGTAGGAATTGGAGTATTTTTTGCTGTGAAGTAAAAAATAAAATAATCTGTTTGATATGTAATAATGCTATTAGTGTACCAAAGTTATACAATATTAATCATCACTATGAACAACATAAATCAAAATATGATAATTACAAGGGATTAATGAGACAAGAAAAGTTGAAAGAGCTCAAGTCGGGACTGAAAAAAACAACAATTCATGTCTACTAAAGTATCACAAGAAAGTGAAGTGGCGGTGCATGCAAGCTACATCTTGTTGGAGTTGATAGCTAAACACTCTAAACCTTTTACTGTTGCAGAAGACCAAAGAAAAACCAAGCAAAGCTTTTAGAAAAAAGTAGTGACACTGTTTATTTATGCCAGCAGACCCAGAGGAATAACTTCCCAAATCTGAGTAAAGTAACATGCAGGGGCTTCTCTTTTATATCTTTCTGGGGTCTTTGTCCTGCAAATATGGATTATGCTTCTGGTCTTTTCGAGGGTTTTGTGAAAAGGCTCCAGGTCTTGGGGGTCTTGGGAGCATATCTGATGGTCTGGCCTGGCACCAGCGTTAATAACCCTACCTCCGGGGTAGTGCACTGTTCACAGTTTTATGGCCTCTGTAACAGGTTCTGTAAGACCAGTTTCTGGAAAAGAGGTAGTGACTTAATTATAGGTTATCAAGAATGTACACTGGGCTTGCTGACATGGATTCAGATTGCTAGCCCCCCCCCCCTCCCCAAATATCAGGGTTACATTGAAATTAGCACTTTTTAGCCTTCTCATTACTGAAGGTGATTTCATCAAGGAATGTCTAATTAAAGCTGCAGAAATAGTTTGTCCTGGAAATGTGAAGTCTTTTCAAACAATCTATTTGTCTTGAAATACAGTTATAAAAAGAATTGCTGATTTGGTGGACAATTTAAGTATTCAGATCAAAGCAAAATCATCTCGTTTTGAAGCTTTTTCCATTGCCTGTGACAAGAGAATGGGCATTGGAGGCATAGCTCAATTACCTGTGTTTCTTCATGCTTGCGACACGGATTTCAACATTTTTGAGGGATTATTGGAACTAGTACTGATGCATAACACTAGTACAGGACAAGATATATTTAATTGTATTTTTAAACTTCTGCACAAATACAATCTGCCTCTCTCAAAATTAACTTCTATAGCTACAGATGTAGGGGAGTCTGGGGGAAGGTCAATGAGGGAGGGGGGGAAAGGAGATATATGTACTACTATATGTAATACTTTAAACAAAACAAAAAAATAAAAAGTAAAAAAATAAAAAGCATATAGTTTTTTAAAAAACAAACAATGGTTTTGTGGCATTACTACAAAAAAAAACAAAACAAAACCAAAAAAAGTGAAATTTATGACGGATCCAAGATTCATCATATGCACTGCAATATACATCAAGAAGTATTATGTGCAAAGGTAATAAACATGGAAAATGTGTTGACATATATCAAAAAAGTATCAATTTCATAAGATCTTGAAGTTTAAATCAGCAACAGTTCTCTGTTTTCTTAAGTGAATTAGACAGCGAATATTCTGGCTTGTCCTACTATATTGAGGTACGTTGGTTATCCTGCTCCAAGGTTCTTAAACAATTCTTGGACTTGAAAGAAGAAATATGTCAGTTCTTTTTTTTTATTGCTTTATTTATTTATTTTTATTTTATAATATATATTTTACTAGAGGCCCGGTGCATGAAATTCATGCACGGGGGAGGGGGGTGTCCCTCAGCCCAGCCTGCACCCTCTCCAATCTGGGATCCCTCTCACAATCCAGGACTGCTGGCTCCCAACTGCTCAATATTGCCCCTAACCACTTTTACCTGCCAGCCTGATCACCCCCTAACCACTTTTACCTGCCAGCCTGATCACCCCCTTCCTGATTTCCCCTAACCACTTTTACCTGCCAGCCTGATCACCCCCTAACCACTGCCCTGCCAGCCTGATTGATGTCTAACTGCTCCCCTGCCAGCCTGTTTACCCCCAACTTCCCTCCTCTGCCGACCAGGTCACCCCTAACTGCCCTCCTCTGCAGGCTTGATTGCCCCCAACTGCCCTCCCTTGCAGGCCTGGTCCCTCCCAAATGCCCTCCCCTGATGGCCATCTTGTGGTGGCCATCTTGTGTCCACATGGGGGCAGGATCTTTGACCACATGGGGGCAGCTATCTTGATCTTGTGTGTTGGAGTGATGGTCAATCTGCATATTACTCTTTTATTAGATAGGATAGAGGCCTGGTGCATGGGTGGGAGCTGGATGGTTTGTCCTAAAGGGTGTCCCGGATCAGGGTGGGGATTCCCTTGGGACGTGGGGCAACCTGGGCGAGGGGCCTGTGGTGGTTTGCAGGCCGGCCACACCCCCTCGGTGACCCAAGTGGAGGCCCTGGTATCTGGGATATATTTATCTTCTACAATTGAAACTTTGTAGCCTGGAGCAAAGCCAAGCCTTCTGCTTGCTCCGTGGCTGCCACCATTTCTGTTTGGATTTGTTTACCTTCTATAATTGAAACTTTGTAGCCTTAAGCGGAGGCCTGGGCCGGCCAGGGCAGGTTGAAAGCTTGGCTTCCTCGGTCGCCGGGGGCAACCCTAGCCTGCTCTCTCCAACTTCATGGCTGCCGCCATTTTTCTTGGGATTTATCTTCTATAATTGAAACTTTGTAGCTTTGAGTGGAGGCCTGGGTCAGCCAGGGTGTGTGGAAAGTTTGGCTTCCTTCCATTGCTGGGGAAACCCAAGCCTCCCTCTTGCTCTCTGTGGTGGCAGCCATCTTGGTTAGGGTTAATTTGCATACTCATACTGATTGGCTGGTGGGCGTGGCTGGTGGGTGTAGTGGAGTGATGGTTAATTTGCATATTACTCTTTTATTAGGTAGGATTTTTTATTGTTTAAAGTATTACATATAGTAGTACATATATCTCCTTTTCTCCCCATTGACCTTCCCCCAGCCTCCCCTACCCCCTGTTGCACGCCCTCATCTCCCCCCAGTGTCTTGTGTCCATTTGTTGTGCTTATATGCATGCATACAAGTCCTTTGGTTGATCTCTTCCCTCCCCTATGCTCCCCTGCCTTCCCGATGTAACTTGACAGTCTGTTCGGTGCTTTACTGCCTCTGTATCTATCTTTTTGTTCATCAGGTTATAATGTTCTTTATTTTCCATAAATAAGTGAGATCATGTGGTATTTTTCTTTCATTGCCTGGCTTATTTCACTTAACATAATGCTCTCCAGGTCCATCCATGCTGCTTCAAGTGGTAAGAATTCCCTCTTTTTTTATAGCAGCATAGTATTTCATTGTGTAGATGTACCATAGTTTTCTAATCCACTCATCTGCTGATGGGCATTTAGGCTGTTTCCAAATCTTAGCTATGGTGAATTGTGCTGCTATGAACATAGGGGTGCATATATCTTTTCTGATTGGTGTTTCTAGTTTCTTGGGATATATTCCTAGAAGTGGGAGTACTGGGTCAAGTGGGAATTCCATTTCTAGTTTTCTGAGGAAACTCCATACTGTTCTCCACAGTGGTTGCACCAGTCTGCATTCCCACCAGCAGTATGTCAGTTCTTAATAACTAAAAATCAAGACACAAGCCTGTTTTTTGACACAGTATGGTTGCAAGATTTATCCTTCATGGTTGATATAACAAAATACTTATATGATTTAAACTTAAAACTGCAAGGAAAAGATCAGATTATTCCAAACATGTATAACCAAGTCAAAGCATTCAAATGTAAGCTAGTTCTTTGGGAAAAGCAGTTGAAAAATGAAGATTTACCGCACTGTCCAACATGCAACATGAACAAATCGAGTTTAGGTGAAACTGCATCATATCAAAAATACGCAGAAAAAAATTTTAAGCCTTAGAAATGAATTTGAAACAAGGTTTGCAGACTTTAAATTTTTGGAAGACAAGTTTTCTTTGATTTTTTTCAATAAATATAGAAATAGTTCCTAATCAATTGCAAATGGAGGTAATTGAGATCCAGTGTGATACAAATTTGAAGGAAAAATTCAGTGAAGTTGGCGTGCCTGAAGTTTACAAATATTTACCTGCCAGGCTTGAAAATACTCAAAAATTGCGTGTTAAATTATTTCCATGTTTGGAAGCACTTATTGGTGTGAGCAGTTATTTACAATTATGAAAGGAAATAAGCCTCCTGTCAGATCCAGAATTACTGACATTCACTTTGGGTCAGTTTTAAAAGCAATCACCATGAACAAGATTTCCCCCTAAATAGGGAAGATAGTAGCCGAGAAGAACTACATTCTAGTGTCAGGAAGAAAACATTAATTTTATCATTGCTCTTGTTCATATATATATATATATATATATATATATATATATATATATACTTTTGGAAATAAACCTACATTTCTATTAAAACTGAAGCTTTTGTGTTTTGTTTTGTTTTGCAGCCCACATAAACTTAAACCTTGTTTATTTGGTCCATGTTAGCCTTTGAGTTTGACTTACTTGCTCTAAAGGGTTGGGCTCAGAGTAATGGAGCCTAGACTTGAATGTGTAATTTATGGTAAGCACCTCATTTGTGAAATCGTTGTTAGGTTTAAAGTGAAATTCCAAATTCCTGAGTGAAGGTGAGCAGATCATAGAGTTTTGACAACTCAACTTTCACTTCTCACAAGAGCTTCAGTATGAGCTTGTCATATTTCTGAATCAAGGGAGTGACCTTCTCAATGTGCTTTACAATCTTGAGCCAGAAATCAGGGATCCCTGTAGAAAGAGAAGATCTTTCTCTTCCTCCATGTTTATGTCCTTTAGTTCCTCCATACTCCCCAATCACCTCCTCCACATCCTCAAAACCTTCTTCATAAGACTTCTGCAAGTCCTCATAGTTTGGCAGATTCTCCTCTGGACCCTGCATTTGAGCATCAAAATCATCTTCCATCTCATAATTATAGTCCTTGGCCTTGACTCTTACCTCACACTCCTCTTTAGTGAGCTCCTACAGCGGTGTACATTAGGAGCAAGCCACCCACCTGGAACTGCTCAGAAGGAAACCTGAACACATCACTCCAAACAGGAGACATGTTGGCACATTGGTCATTTTGAACTCAACAGACTTAAAGACACAGCAGGGTCAAGCTGGGTGTGATACAGACAAATTTCCTCTCAATGGGATGAAATTCTCTCAGATACTTGGCCAGAAACTTTTTTGAGTGTACACTTGGTACTTAACTGCCAGAGGCAGGGTCTCAATAAGGTCTTAGTCTAAGGGGTACCTCATTAAAGCCTGTGGAGAGGCTTCAGCTACCATGATGCCAATTAATAGGCTCATTTAATCTGCTGTGCTGTGCTCTCCAAGCCCTTACATCATTAGATTTTGACAGGAAAAGATTCACAGAAGTGGAGGAGAAAGCTCACCAACCAGGACTAAGCAGAAACTGCACCATCTTTAAGGGGAAAGTGGATGTTATTGGATGCTGGAAAAGCCTGGGGAATCTACAACTATGGCACCCATCGAACAGCTGCGAAATCTAGAACTTTGGTCCCCGAGTGGCACAAGCACACGCATTCAGAGGAGATCTAAACTCCCTCACAGAAAGGTCAGATTTCACCCGGGATAAGGTGAGGTCTGTGCTCCCAGCAGGAGAGAGAAACGCGCTCACTGTGGGAGCTGGAGGACCAGGGGAAGCCTGCACCTAGAAAAATCTATGGCTGTTGGGGCTGGCGTGATCCGTGAATGTGGAAGGGGGTCCGCAGAGCTGCTAACAGAAGGGAACTCTAAAAAGCAACCCATTTTGATCTGACGCAAAAGAACAGCCTAAAAAAATTTAAAGTATGCTGGCTGCTTAGACCCAAGGGGGAAAAAAGACTGCACAGACTTGCGCGCAGCCCCGGAGTTCGCACTTACTCAGGCTCTTTTTTTTTTAATTTTAATTTTAATTTTTTTTCCTCTTTAAATCCTTGCTTCTGATTACTAAGCCCAATAAATAGAATCACCCAATTGGGGACAATCTAAGAGACTGCAAGGGAAAGTTGTTTTTCTGGAACCTGGGGATCAGAGTAGGAAATAACCATCAGAGAACCAGCTCTGGAACAAACCTGCATTAAGTGCCACAGGGAAAACAAAACCTAAAAACTAGCTAGAGAGGACCTATAGACCCAGAGGTCAATCCAGAAACACTGCCACCCAGGGGTTGAATCACAAATTGACTCATGTGTAAACACAAATAAAGAAATAGAAGAAATAAGGACGTACTGCCTACTTAAAAATCAGGACTGGCTTACAACACTGAGGAGCAGTGGAATGCAGGGAACTTCAATACTGTCCTGACTAGGAAACAGGCGTGCCAAACAGAACACTAGAGGAAGTGAATGAACTTCACTACTGCACATTTTTAATTTTTTAATCTTTTATTTAAGAAACTATTTTTTTTCTTTTTTCCTCACTTGGTTTTACCTTTTTAATTATTACATTTTTATTTTCTATCAGTATTATTACTATTACTATTTTACCTATTTTTTTAAGTATCATTTTATTTTCTCTATTTTACTTTGGGATTAGTATTCTACATTCTATTTTCATCTTTCCTTTAGCATCATTTTAATCTATCTCAACTTTACCTTTATGTCATCACTCTCTTCCTCAATTTTCCCCTTTTGTTGTCCTGTTTCTATTACCCTATTCCTGCTTTAGATTCTCCCTATTCCTTTTTACCCCCTGTTAAAATTTCCCATAACTTATATACCTAATTTCCAATCCCCTGCTCAAAGTCCATACACACCTCTCTCTTCTCTTTCTTCACTGTCAAAAAACTTATTTTATTTTTTCTCTCTGTTCTTTTGTTGTTGTTTGCTTGGTTGTTGATTATATCCATTGTTTATATTTGTTTGTGAGATTGTTTTGCTTTTTCTTTTTGTTTCTTTGTTGTTTTTTTGTTTGTTTGTTTTTTGCTTCTGTTTTCCCTCGCCTCACTTGATATTAGTTGTTGTGTGTATTTTGAATTCATCTCCAGGTACTTGTTGCTGGCATGTGTTGGGATTAGTGACTGTTCAATTGGAGATTTTTCCCCATATATATAGTTTTTTCACCTCTTCTTTCTTATTCTCTCTTTTTTCTCTCTTATTTTATTTTCCATTACCAAATTTCGTTTTTACACTCTTTTTTCCCCTTTTTTCTATTTCTCTTCTCCTTTCTCTCCTATCCTCTAACTAACCTTTCTCTGGTGATCACCTTTATTTGGTGTTATTAATATTGTAAATACATATGTGTGCAGTGCCTTGTGCATTGTACCTTGTTGTGCTGTATTTTGTGCCTTTAAATCAACACAGGAGAGAGAGAACTACATAACCAGACACCCAGAGAAGCGAGATCATGGGGATACAAAGAAACAGTCCACATATGAAAGAAAAGCAGGCATCACCAGAAAAGGAAGTAAACGAAATGGAGGCAAGCAACCTGTCAGAGAAAGAATTCAGAGAAATGGTCATAAAGTGGATGAAAAGAATGGAAGGCAAATTTGACAATATGTGTATGAACCAAGAGGAAATGAAGAAGAAAAAAGAAGAAATGAAAAATGACATTGCTGCTGTAAAGAACTCAATAGAACGCATCAAGAGTAGATGAGAAGAAGCAGAGGACCGCATCAGTAAATTAGAAGACAAAGTAGGAAAAAATACCCAAGTAGAGCAGCTTCTAGAAAAAAAAAATTAAAAAGCAGGAGGAGAGGCTAAGGGAACTTTGGGACAACACGAAATAAAACAACATCTGCATAATAGGGGTGCAAGAAGGAAAGGAAACTGAGCAAGGAATAGAAAACTTGTTGAAGAAATAATAACAGAAAACTTTCCTGATATAGGGAAGAAAAACCCACACAAATCCAAGAAGCTCACATAGTCCAAGCAGAATGAACCCCAAAAGACCAACACCAAGGCACATTATAATTAAATTGGCAAACACCAATGACAAAGTAAGAATCTTAAAAGCTGCCAGAGAGAGACAGAAAGTTACCTACAAAGGATCCCCCATCAGACAAGCGACTGATTTCTCAACAGAAACACATCAGGCCAGAAGTGAATGGAATGAAATATACAAAGTCATGCAAAGGAAGGGTCTGAATCCAAGAATACTATAGCCAGCAAGGCTATCAATCAAATTTGAAGGTGAAATCAGAAGCTTCACAGACAAAAAAGAAATAAGGGAGTTTATTACCACCAAACCAGCAATGCAAGAAATGCTAAATGGTCTGCTGGAAAAAAAACAAATAGGAAGCGAAGAAGGAACACAGGGGTAAAGAATAAAAATGGCGACAAAAGTACTTATCAATAATGACTTTAAAGGTAAATGGATTAAATGCCCCAATAAAAAGACTTAGGGTAACAGATTGGATAAGAAAACATGACGCATATATCTGCTGTCTGCAAGAAACCCACCTCAGAAAAAAAGACGCACAGAGACTGAGGGTGAAGTGATGGAAAAAGGTTTTTCAGGCGAATGGAAATGAAAAAAAAAGCAGGGGTAGCAATACTTATATCTGACAAATTAGATCTCAAAGTGAAGAACATAAAAGAGATAAGGAAGGCCACTTCATAATAGTAAAAGGAGAAATCCAAAAAGAAGAAATAACTCTGGTAAACATATATGTACCCAATATAGGAGCACCCAAATACATAAAAAAAACTCCTGGAGGATATCAAGAGAGATCTAGACAACAATACAATCATAGTAGGAGACGTTAATACCTCACTATCACCATTGGACAAATCCTCTACACAAAAAAATCAGCAAAGAAACATCAATCCTAAATGAATCACTAGACCAGATGGAATTAATAGACATCTTCAGAACATTTTACCCCAAAGCCACAGAATATACATTCTTCTCAAGTGCACATGGCTCATTTTCAAAGATAGAAAATATATTGGGTCACAGGCAAAGTCTCTTCAAATTCAAGAAGATAGAAATTATATCAAGCATCTTCTCAGATCACAGTGGCATAACACTGGAAATCAACTACAATAAAAACAATCCAAAGAAATAAAACACATGGAGACAAAACAGCATGCTAATAAACAGTGACTGGGTTACCAGAGAGATCAAAGAAGAAATAAAAAAACATCATGGCAACAAACGACAATGAAAACACAACAATCCAAAATCTATGGGACACAGTGAAAGCAGTCTTGAGAGAGAAATTCATAGCTCTACAAGCCTACTGCAAAAAAAAAAAAGAAATAATGGTAATAAATTACCTAACCCTACAATTCAAAGAGTTAGAAAGAGAGCAACAAGAAAAGCACAATGTAAACAGAAGGAAGGAAATAATAAAGATTAGAGCGGAGATAAATGACATAGAGACAAAAAAAAAAAAACAATACAAAAGATCAACAAAACCAAGAGTTGGTTCTTTGAAAGGACAAACAAGATTGATGAACCTCTAGCCAGGCTCACCAAGAAGCAAAGAGAGAGGACCCAAATAAACAAAATCAGAAATGAAAGAAGAGAAATAATAATAGACTCCACCAAAATACAAAGGATTGTTAAAAAATACTATGAACAGTTCTATTCCAAAAAACTAGACAACCTGGAGGAAATGGACACATTCCTAGAGAAATATAACCTTCCAAAACTCAATCAGGAAGAATCTAAACAGCTCAATAGGCCAATAACTATGGAAGAAATTGAAGCAGTCATCAAAAAGCTTCCAGCAAACAAAGCCCGGGGCCAGACAGCTTCACAGGGGAGTTTTACCAAACATTCAAAGAACTAAAACCCATCCTCCTCAGACTATTCCAAAAAATTCAAGAGGAAGGAACACCTCCAAGCTCCTTCTATGAAGCCAGCATCACCCTAATACCAAAACCAGATAAAGACAACACAATGAAAGAGCATTACAGGCCAATATCCCTCATGAACATAGATGCCAAAATCCTCAACAAAGTTCTAGCAAATCGGATCCAGCAGTACATCAGAAAGATCATAAACCATGACCAAGTAGGATTTATCCTAGGGATGCAAGGATGGTACAATATCCGCAAATCAATAAATGTGATACATCACATAAAGAAATTGAGACCACGCGCCCCTGGATCCGGGTAAGGCCATGCGCCCCTGGGTCTGGGTGACGCTGAATCCTAGGTCTGGGCGAGGCCGTGTGCCCCTGGATCCAGGTGAGGCTGGGTCTCGGGCCTGGGTGAGGCCGTGCGCCCCTGGGTCCGGGTGAGGCCACGCGCCCTTGGGTCCGGGTGAAGCTGGATCCCGGGTCCGGGTGAGGCCGTGTGCCCCTGGATCCGGGTGAGGCTGGGTCCCGGGTCCGGGTGAGGCCGTGCGCCCTTGGATCCGGGTGAGGCCACACACCCCTGGGTCTGGGAGAGGCCACGCGCCCCTGGGTCCGGGTGAGGCCACGCGCCCCTGGATCCGGGGGAAGCTAGATCCCGGGTCTGGGCGAGGCCGTGAGTCCCTGGATCCGGGTGAGGCTGGGTCCCAGGCCCGGGAGAGGCCACGCGCCCCTGGGTCCGTGTGAGGCCATGCGCCCCTGGGTCCGGGTGAAGCTGAATCTTGGGTCTGGGCCAGGCCGTGTGCCCCTGGATCCGGGTGAGGCTGGGTCCCGGGTCCAGGTGAGGCCGTGGGCCCCTGGATCCGGGTCAGGCCACACGACCCTGGGTCTGGGAGAGGCCACGCGCCCCTGGGTCCGGGTGAGGCCACGCGCCCCTGGGTCCGGGGGAAGCTAGATCCCAGGTCCGGATGAGGCCGTGTGCCCCTGGATCCGGGTGAGGCTGGGTCCCGGGCCCGGGTGAGGCCACGCGACCCTGGGTCCAGGTAAGGCCACGCGCCCCTGGGTCCGGGTGAAGCTGGATCCCGGGTCCGGGTGAGGCCGTGTGCCCCTGGATACAGGTGAGGCTGGGTCCCGGGTCCGGGTGAGGCCGCACACACCTAGGTCCGGGTGAGGCCACGCGCCCCTGGGTCCAGGTGAGGCCGTGTGCCCCAGGATCCGGGTGAGGCTACACACCCCTGGGTCTGGGTGAGGCCGCGCGCTCCTGGGTCCGGGTGAAGCTGGATCCCGGGTCCGGGTGAGGCCGTGTGCCCCTGGATCCGGGTGAGCCTGGGTCCCGGGTCCGGGTGAGGCCACGCGACCCTGGGTCTGGGAGAGCCCACGCGCCCCTGGGTCCGAGTGAATCCACGCACCCCTGGGTCCGGGTGAATCTGGGGCCCGGGTCCTGGTGAGGCCGTGTGTCCCTGGATCCAGGTGAGGCTGGGTCCCGGGTCCGGGTGAGGCCACGCACCCCCTGGGTCTGGGTGAGGCCACGTTCCCCTGGGTCCGGGTGAAGCCGTGCCCCTGGGTCCGGCCGAGACCAAACCAGAGGGAGTCGGACCTGCATTACCACCATTTGTCCACCATCCAGAGCTGAGGGGTCAGTGCCGACATGTACACATAAGGAACTGGTGGACATTGATATTGGGTCTCAAAAGAACTGTTGGTCCAGAAAGAAACTCACTACAGACTGATTCATTTGCCTGTCAGCATAACTATTATTGCTCGTCTCACATTCAGTTCTTATAAGTATATCTCTAGTGACATATGATCTCGCTCATCTAGGGGAAATGATGAACAACATAGACTGATGAACAAGAACAGAACCAGAAACAAGGAGGCATCGATTGGACTATTGGGCCTCAGAGGGAGGATAGGGGAGGGTGGGGGGAGGGGGGAGAGATCAACCAAAGGTCTTGTGTGCATGCATATGAGCCTAACCAATGGTTAAATTCATCAGGGGGTTGGGGCATCCGTGGGGAGGGGTGTGGGATGGGAATGGGGGGATGAGGACAAATATGTGACACCTTAATCAATAAAGAAATTTAAAAAAAAAGCAGAGAAGAGAAGTTTGCTTGCTAATGATGCTATTAAAATATAAAATAAAGTTTATATACTGTATTTTTATATAGAGGTTATATGTATTCCATATGACAATTCTATACCAGCAAAGTTCTTTTTGTTTGATTCACAGTGCCTTAATTTTATAATGCAGTAAAAAATAGCAAATATATTATCAGAAATATTTTGTTTGTAACTTACTCTTGATAAAGTTTTAGGTGATATTGTTCTTTCAAATTCGACCTGATGTTGAGAATTGTGTATCATAAGCCATGGAATAGATCTGTAATGTTCTTTCATTACACTGAATTCTGTCTCTTAGAAAACTGGATAAAGTCACAATGTTCAGAGATCTCCCATTTAACTGCCTTCTTCATCATCATCATCACCATCATCATCCTGTTACCTCATTTAATGATTTATATTTCAAATGTTTACACACATAATTTGGGCAATGTGTGAATTATTTCTTAATGATCATTGTATCTAAATTATGTGAGTAATTAGCAAAGTTAACATCAAGTGAAAAGCTTTATAAATGGAATGTTCTTTTATTTTAAATGTATTGCTTGAGCAAATTATTCATGGATGACCTTAAAATCATGGAATTAAGCTAGTGAGACCCATTTGTAACATTCGAAATAAAGTAAATGCAAAATGACTCCTAAAAAATAACTCATAGAATAGGATTGTGTCTCTTTGACTGATGTATTTATATTTTGGTTATTTGAATATACATATATATTTAAAAAAAAAGAAATTGAGAGATAAAAATCACATAGTCAGGGTATCTCTGGAAAAATGGCGGCTGAATAGAGACGTGTTCTAAGACTGGTCCTGGGGCAGAGAGTAAGAACAGCTGAGATTCGCACGGGGAGTGTCTGTTGGCAAGCTAAGGGACAGCTAAACTCCAGGAGAAGGTGGAGGAGTGCTAGGCAGGGTTCCCCTGACCGTGCAGCACCCACAGCGGCTGGGTTCCCTCCCGGAGCAGCGGGCTCAGAGGAGGAAAACTCACCATCTTGCAAGGAAAGGAGGGTTTTATTGGAGGCCTGACTTTCCCCGACAACGGGAACACTGAACAGCTGTGAGCACCAGAACACTGGCCCCCAATCTGCGCAAATACACGGATTCAAAGGAACTCTTCACTACACCAAGAAAAGGTCAGATTTCACGGGGATAAGGTGAGGTTTCTCCTCCTGGTGGCGGGAGAGGGAAGCGTGCGAACGGTGGGAACTGCAGGACCATGGAAGTCTGTGCCTAAAAAAATCCGCGGCTGTTGGAGCTGCTGAGATCCGTGAATGTGGAAGGGGGTCCTCTGAGCTGCTAACAGAAGGGTTCTCTAAAAAGCAACCCATTTTGGTCTGACGAGGAGGGTCAGACTGAGAGTTTTTCGAAGGAGTGCAGGCTGCTTAGTCTTATGCAGAGATCCACTGTCCGCACACTTGGGCTTGTTCCGATTCTGATTACTAAGCCCAATACATAGGAAAACCCAGTTGGGGAATACCCTGAGAGACTGCAGGGGGAAGTTGTTTCTCCAGAACCTGGGGAGCAGAGCTGTGAGTGACCATCTGAGAGGCAGCTCTGAGGCGCACACTTCCACAAACCTGTAGTGAGTGCCATAGAGAGAAAAAAAGAAGCTAGAGAGTCCCAGAAGTCAATCCAGAAACACTGCCATCCAGGGGCTGAAACACAAATTGTCTCTGGTTTAATAAAAAATAATTACGAGAAATTAAGACACCGCCCGCTTAAAAATCAGGACTGGCTTACAATACTGAGGAACAGTGGAACGAAAGGAAACTCCAATACAGCCCGGACCAGGAAACAGGCGTACCAAACAGGACAATAGAGGAAGTGAATGACCGCCACTATTGCACATTTTATTCTTCTTATTTTTCATTTTAATTTAATTTTAATTTTTTTATCTTAATTTTTTATATTTTAATGTTTTATTTTTATTTTCATTTTTTGCATCTTTTACTTAAGAAACTAAATTTTTTTCCTCACTCAATTTTCACCTTTTTAATTATTACATTTTTCTTTTCAATCAGCATTATATTACTACTAGAGGCCCAGTGCATGATTTAATCATGCACCTGGTGCACCAGCGGGCTGGCTGTCCGCTGGTGCCCCAGGCCTTCCGAAAGCCTCCGGCGCTGCGGAGGCTTTCGAAAGGCCTTGTGCCGGAGCAGACAGCCGGCCAGGTCCCCCGCTTTGGCCTTTGATCGCGGGGGACCTGGCCGGCTGTCTGCCGGTGCCCCAGGCCTTCCGAAAGCCTCCGGCGCAGCCATGGCACAGACGCTGAGCTACCCCGGCCACCCTGAGTCCCGCCCCCTGCGCCTCCTGCTGGCCCAATCGTGGGCGTAGCGGAGTGATGGTAATTTACATATTACCATTTTATTATGTAGGATTATTTTACTTTTTTTTAAGTGTCATTTAATTTTCTCTTTGTTTTATTTTGGGATTACCGTCCTACATTCTATTTGCATCTTTACGTTAACATCGTTTTACCCTATCTCTACGCTAACTGTATGCCATCACTGTCTTCCTCACCTTTTCCCTTTTGGTCTCCTATTTATTTTAACCCTTGCTGGCTTTAGATTTTCCCTACTCTTTCAGTTTACCCTCTGCTAAAATTTCACCCTACATATATATCTAATTTCCAACCCCATGCTCCAAGTCCATACACACCTCTCTCTAAGCTACCTTAACTAAAAAAAAAAAAAAAATTGTTTTTCTCTCTGGCCTTTTGTTGTTGTTTGCTTAAATGTTGATTTTATTGAATTTGTATGCTTTTTTTATGAAATTGTTTTGCTTATTCTTTTTTTGTTTGTTTGGTTCTTTTGCTTGCTTTGTTTTTGTTTTTTACTTCTGTTTTCCCTTGCCTCACTTGATATTAGTTGGTGTTGCAGTTTGTATTAATCTCCAGGTTCGTGTAGCTGGCATTTGCTGGGATTAGTGGCTGTTCTATTGGAGTTTACTCCCCATATTTATAGTTTGTTCCCCTTTTCTCGCTTAGTATCATTCTTGTCTCTCTTGCTTTTTTTTCTTTTCTTTTCTTTTTTTCTTCTCTTTTCCCTAGTTCATTTTCACACTCTTTTTTTGTTCTTTCTTTTTACTCTTCTATTTCCTTTCCTATCCCCTAATTTGTGTTTCTCTGGAGGACACCTTTATTGGAGGTTATTAATATCATGAATACAATTCCGTTCAGTGCCTTGTGTGATGTATCTGGTTGTGTTGTATTTTGTACTGTTAAATCAACACAGGAGAGAGAGAACTATATAACCAGACATCCGGAGAAGAGAGACCATGGGGAAACAAAGAAACAGCCCCCATAGGAAAGAAAAGAAGGCATCACCAGAAAAGGAAGTAAACAAAATGGAGGCAAGCAACCTGTCAGAGAAAGAATTCAGAGAAATGGTCATAAGGTGGCTGAAAAGAATGGAAGACAAATTCAACAATATGAGTAAGAACCAAGAAGAAATGAAGAAGAACTAAGAAGAAATGAGAAATGACATTGCTGCTGTAAAGAACCCAATAGAAAGCATCAAGAATAGACTAGAAGAAGCAGAGGACCACATCAGTGAGATAGAAGACAAGATGGAAAAAATACCCAAATAGAACAGCTTCTAGAAAAAAAAATTAGAAAGCATGAGGAGAGCCAAAGGGAACTTCAGGACAACATGAAACAAAACAACATCCGAATAATAGGGGTACCAGAAGGAATGGAAACTGAGCAAGGAATAGAAAACCTGTTTGAAGAAATAATAACAGAAAACTTCCTTGATATAGGGAAGAAAAAAAAACACACAAATCCAAGAAGCTCACAGAGTCCCAAGCACAATGAACCCCAAAAGAGCAACACCAAGGCACATTATAATTAAACTAGAGGCCCGGTGCATGAAATTCGTGCACGGAGGGGGGGTTGTCCCTCAGCCCAGCCTGTACCCTATCCAATCTGGGACCCCTCAGGGGATGAGTCGGACATCCCTCTCACAATCCAGGACTGCTGGCTCCCAACTGCTTGCCTGCCTGCCTTCCTGATTGCCCCTAACCGCTTCAGCCTGCCAGCCTGATCACCCCCTAACCATTCTGCTGCCAGCCTGTTTGCCCACAACTTCCCTCCTCTACCGGTCTGGTTACCCCTAACTGCCCTCTCCTGCAGGGTTGATCATCTCCAACTGCCCTCCCTTGCAGGCCTGGTCCTTCTCAACTGCCCTCCCTTGCAGGCCGGGTGCCTCCCAACTGCCCTCTACTGCTGGCCATCTTGCGGTGGCCATCTTGTGTCCACATGGGGGCAGGATCTTTGACCACATGGGGGCAGCTATATTGTGTGTTGCAGTGATGATCAATCTGCATAGTAATCTTTTATTAGAGAGGATAGAGGCCTGGTACAAGGGTGGGGGCCAGCTGGTTTGCCCTGAAGGGCATCCTTGATAAGGGTGGGGTTCCCTTGGTGCGTGGGGCGGCCTGAGCGAGGGGCTTGTGGTGGTTTGCAGGCGGGCCACGCCCCCTGGCAACGCAAGCAGAGGCCCTGGTATCTGGAATTTATTTTCCTTCTACAATTGAAACTTTGTAGCCTGGAGTGCAGCCAAGCCTGGGACTCCCTCCGAGGCCCGCAGCCATTTGTGTTGAGGTTATAATTGAAACTTTGTTGCCTTAAGCGGGTGGGCCAGGCCAGGGTGTGCGGAAAGCTTTGCTTCCCCTGTTGCTGGCGACAACCCTGGCCAGCTCTCTCAAGCTCCATTCTGCTGCCATTTGTTTGAATTTTTTTACCTTCTATAATTGAAACTTTGTAGCTTGAGTGGAGGCTTAGGCCTGCAACTGAGGCAGAAAGCTTGGCTTACTCTGTTACCTAGGAAACCTTGCTCTCTGTGGCTGTAGCCATCTTGGTTTGAGTTAAGTTGCATACTCGCTCTGATTGGATGGTGGGCATGGCTTGTGGGTGTGTCGGAGGTATGGTTAACTTGCATATTTGTCTATTATTAGATAGGATTCACAAACACCAACGACAAAATAAGAATGTTAAAAGCAGCCAGAGAGAATCAGAAAGTTACATACAAAGGAACCCCCATCAGACTAGTGACTGATTTCCCAACAGAAACTCATCAGGCCAGAAGGGAATGGAATGAAATATACAAAGTCCTGCAGAGGAAGGATCTGAATACAAGAATACTATACCCAGCAAGGCTATCAATCAAAATTGAAGGTGAAATCAGGAGCTTCACAGACAAAAAAGGACTAAGGGAGTTTATCATCACCAAACCAGCAATGCAAGAAATGCTAAAGGATCTGCTGTGAAAAAAAGAAAAAAGAAAAAAAGAAATAGGAAGCAAAGAAGGAACACAGGGGTATAGAATAAAAATGAAGACAAATAAGTGCCTATCAATAATAACTTTAAATGTGAATGGATTGAATGCCCCAAACAAAAGACCAGGGTAACTGATTGAATAAGAAAACAAAACCAATATATCTGCTGTCTACAGGAAACCCACCTCAGAGAAAAAGACGCATACAGACAGAGAATGAAGGGATGGAAAAAAGTTTTCCAGGCGAATGGAAATGAAAAAAAAAGCTGGGGTAGCAATACTTATATCCAACCAATTAGATCTCAAAGTGAAGGACATTACAAGAGATAATGAAGGCCACTTCATAATACTAAAGGGAGCAATCCAACAAGAAGAAATAAGTCTTGTAAACATATACGCACCCAATACAGGAGCACCCAAATACATAAAAAACTCCTGAAAGATATCAAAGGAGAGAATGACAGCAATACAATCATAGTAGGAGACTTTAGTAACCCCCTATCACCATTGGACAAATCCTCTAAACAAAAAATCAGCAAAGAAACATCAATCCTAAATTACTCACTAGACCAGATGGAATTAATAGACATCTTCAGAACATTTCACCCCAAAGCCACAGAATATACATTCTTCTCAAGTGCACATGCGTCATTTTCAAATATAGAACATATGTTAGGACATAGGCAAAGTCTCTCCAAATTTAAGAAGATAGAAATCATATCAAGTATCTTTTCAGATCACAGTGGCATAAAACTGGAAATCAACTACAATAAAAACAATCCAAAGAAATCAAACACATGGAGACTAAACAGCATGCTATTAAACAATGACTGGGTTACCAAAGACATCAAGGAAGAAATAAAAAACATCATGGCAACAAATGACATGAAAACACAACAATCCAAAATCTATGGGACACAGCGAAAGCAGTCCTGAGAGGGAAGTTCATAGCTCTACAAGCCTACTGCAAAAAAACAAGAAACAATGGTAATAAATTACCTAACCCAACAACTCAAAGAATTAGAGAGAGAGCAACAAGAAATACCCAGTGTAAGCAGAAGGAAGGAAATAATAAAGATCAGAGCGGAGATAAACGACATAGAGACCAAAGAAACAATACAAAAGATCAACAAAACCAAGAGCTGGTTCTTTGAAAGGATAAACAAGATTGATGAACCTCTAGCCAGGCTCACCAAGAAGCAAAGAGAGAGGACCCAAATAAACAAAATCAGAAATGAAAGAGGTGAAATAACAACAGACCCCGACAAAATACAAAGGATTGTTACAAAATACTACGAACAACTCTATTCCAACAAACTGGACAACCTGGAGGAAATGAACATATTCCTAGAAAAACATAACCTTCCAAAACTCAGTCTGGAAGAATCTAAACAGCTCAGTAGGCCAGTAACTATGGAAGAAATTGAAGCAGTCATCAAAATGCTTCCGGCAAAAAAAGCCCGGGGCCAGACGTCTTCACAGGAGAATTTTACCAAACATTCAAGGAAGAACTAAAACCTATCCTCCTCAGACTATTCCAAAAAATTCAAGAGGAAGGAACACTTCCAGGCTCTTTCAATGAAGCTAGCATCACCCTACTACCAAAACCAGTTAAAGACAACACAATGAAAGAACATTACAGACCAATATCCCTCATGAACATAGATGCCAAAATCCTGAACAAAATTGTAGCAAATCGGCTGCAGCAGTACATCAGAAAGATCATACACCATGACCAAGTAGGATTTATCCCAGGAATGCAAGGATGGTACAATATCCGCAAATCAATAAACGTGATACATCACATTAAAAAATTGAGAGAAAAAAATCACATAGTCATATCAATAGATGCAGAAAAAGCATTTGACAAAATCCAACACCCTTTCTTGATAAAAACTCTCAACAAAGTGGGAATAAAATGATCATACCTCAACATAATAAAAGCTATATATGATAAACCCACAGCAAACATCATACTCAATGGGCAAAAACTAAAACCATTTCCCCTAAGAACAGGAACAAGACAGGGATGCCCTCTCTCATCACTCCTGTTTGACATAGTACTGGAAGTATTAGCCATTGAAATTAGACAAGAAGAAGAAATAAGAGGCATCCAAATTGGAAAAGAAGAAGTAAAGCTGTCCTTATTTGTAGATGACATGATATTGTACATAAAAAACCGAAAAGACTCCATCAAAAAACTAATAGACTTAATAAATGAATTAGGAAATGTAGCAGGATACAAAATAAACGCCAAAAAAATCTATGGCATTTCTATACACCAATAGTGAACTTACAGAAAGAGAGACTAAAAAAGCAATCCCATTTACCATACACCAAAAAAATTAAGATACCTAGGAATAAACTTAATTAAGGAGGTAAAAGACCTATACACGGAAAACTACAGGACACTGAAAAAAGAGAGAGGAAGACGTAAACAGATGGAAGAACATACCATGTTCATGGATAGATAGAATCAACATCATTAAAATGTCCATACTACCCAAAGCAATCTACAGATTCAATGCACTCCCCATCAAAATACCAACAGCATATTTCACAGACCTAGAAAGAACTCTCCAAAAATTCATCTGGAATAAAAAAAGACCCTGAATAGCCACAGCAATACTGAGAAAGAAGAATAAAGTAGGAGGGATCTCAATACCAGACCTCAAGATGTATTACAATGCCACAGTTCTCAAAACAGCCTGGTACTGGCACAAGAACAGACAAATAGATCAATGGAACAGAATAGAGAATCCAGATATCAACCCAAACCACTATGCTCAATTAATATTTGACAAAGAAGGCATGAACATACAATGAAGTCAAGGCAGTCTCTTCAATAAATGGTGTTGGGAAAATTGGACAGAAACATGCAAAAAAAATGAAGCTAGATCACCAACTTACGCCATACCAAAAAATAAACTAAAAATGGATACAGGACTTAAACATAAGACGGGAAACCATAAAAATACTAGAGGAATCCACAGGCAACAAAATCTCAGACATATGCCAAAAGAACTTCTTCACTGACACTGCCCCAAGGGCAATGGAAGCTAAGGAGAAAATTAAAAAATGGGACTACATCAAAATAAAAAGCTTTATTACAGCAAAAGAAACCATCAACAAAACAACAAGAAAGCCCACTCTATGGGAGAACATATTTGCAAATGCTATCACTGATAAAGGTTTAATCTCCAACATCTACAGGCAGCTTATGCAACTTAATAAAAGGAAGATAAATGATCCAATTTAAAAAATGGGCAAAGGACCTAAATAGAATATTTTCAAAAGAAGACAGAAGGAAGGCCAAGAGACACATGAAAACATGCTCAACGTCACTAATTATCCAAGAGATGCAAATCAAAACAACAATGCGGTACCATCTCACACCTGTCAGAATGGCTATCATCAACAAATCAACAAACAACAAGTGTTGGTGAGGATGCAGAGAAAAATGAACCCTTGTGCACTGCTGGTGGGAATGCAGACTGGTGCAGCCACTGTGGAGAACAGTATGGAGTTTCCTCAAAAAACTGAAAATGGAACTCCCATTTGACCCAGTAATCCCACTCCTGGGAATATATCCGAAGAAACTAGAAACACCAATTAGAAAGGATATATGCACCCCTATGTTCATAGCAGCACAATTTACAATAGCTAAGATTTGGAAACAATCTAGGTGCCAGTCAGCAGATGACTGGATCAGAAAACTGTGGTACATCTACACAATGGAATACTATGCTGCCATAAAAAAGAAGGAATTTTCATCATTTGCAGCAACCTGGATGGAATTGGAGAACATTATGCTAAGTGAAATAAGCCAGTCAATGAAAGAAAAATACCACATGATCTCACTCATTTATGGATAATAAAGAACATTATAAACTGATGAACAAAAATATAGATACAGAGACAGTAAAGCATCAAACAGACTGTCAAATTACAGGGGGAAGTTTAGGGAGAGGTGGGGGAGATAAGAGATCAACCGAATGACTTGTATGCATGCATATAAGCATAACCAATGGACACAAAACTCTGGGGGGTGAGGGCATGTATGGGTGTGGGGTGGGGGGGCGGACAATGGTAAGAAATGTACACATATAATACCTAAATAGAAAAAATTGGAAAAAAATCACATAGTCATATCAATTGATGCAGAAAAAGCATTTGATAAAATCCAACACCCTTTCTTGATAAAAACTCTCAGCAAGATGGAAATAGAAGGATCATACCTCAACATAATGAAAGCCATATATGACAAACCCACAGCCAACATCATACTCAATGGGCAAAAACTAAAACCATTTCGCCTAAGAACAGGAACAGGACAGGGATGCCCACTCTCACCACTCCTGTTTGACATAGTACTGGAAATATTAGCCATTGCTATTACACAAGAAAAAGAAATAAAAGGCATCCAAATTGGAAAATAAGAAGTAAAGCTGTCCTTATTTGCAGTTGACATGATATTGTACTTAAAAACCCGAATGACTCCATCAAAAAACTATTAGACTTAATAAATGAATTTTTCAATGTAGCAGGATATAAAATTAATGCCAAGAAATATATGGCATTTCTATACATCAATAGTGAACTTACAGAAAGGGAGACTAAAAAAGCATTCCCATTTACCATCGCACCAAAAAAATTAAGATACCTAGGAATAAACTTAACTAAGGAGGTAAAAGACCTATACATGGAAAACTGCAGGACACTAAAAAAAAGAGATAGAGGAAGACGTAAACAGATAGAAGAACATACCATGTCCATGAATTGATAGAATCAACATTATTAAAATGTCCATACTACCCAAAATGGTCTATAGATTCAATGCACTCTCCATTAAAATACCAACGGCATATTTCACAGACCTAGAAAGAACTCTCCAAAAATTCATCTTGAATAAAAAAAAGTCCCCGAGTAGTCACAGCAATCCTGAGAAAGAAGAACAAAGCAGGTGGCATCTCAATACCAGATTTCAAGCTGTATTACAATGCCACTGTTCTCAAAACAGCCTGGTACTGGCATAAGTACAGACATATAGACCAATGGAATAGAATAGAGAACCCAGATATCTACCCAAACCACTATGCTCAATTAATATTTGACAAAGGAGGCATGAACATACAATGGAGTCAAGACAGTCTCTTCAAATATGATGTTGGGGAAAATGGACAGATATATGCAAAAAAAAAAATGAAACTAGATCACCAACTTACACCATACACAAAAATAAACTCAAAACGGATAAAGGACTTAAACATAAGAGGGGAAACCATAAAAATACTAGAGGAATCCACAGGCAGAGAAATCTCAGACATATGCTGAAGCAATTTCTTCACCAATACCACTCCTATGGTAATGGAAGTTAAAGAGAAAATAAACAAATTGGACTACATCAAAATGAAAAGCTTTTGCACAGCAAAAGAAACCATCAACAAAATAACAAGAAAGCCCACTGTATGGGAGAACATATTTACAAATGTTATCATTGATAAAGGTTTAATCTCTAACATCTACAGGGAACTTATACAACTTAATAAAAGGAAGATAAAGGATCCAATAAAAAAATGGGCAAAGGACCTAAATAGAATCTTTTTGAAAGAAGACAGAAGGAAGGCCAAGAGACATATGTAAACATGCTCAAAGTCACTAATTATACGAGAGATGCAAATCAAAACTACAATGCGATACCATCTCACACCTGTCAGAATGGCAATCAACAAGAAATCAACAAACGACAAGTGCTGGCAAGGATGTGGAGAAAAAGGAACACTCGTGCACTGCTGGTGGGAATGCAGACTAGTGCAGCCACTGTGGAGAAAAGCATGGAATTTTCTTTTAAAACTAAAAATGGAACTCCCATTTGACCCAGTAATCCCACTTCTAGGAATATATCCCAAGAAACTAGAAACACCAATCAGAATGGGTATATTAACCCCTATGTTCATAGCAGCACAATTCACCATAGCTATGATTTGGAAACAGCCTAAATGCCCATCAGCAGATGAGTGGATTAGAAAACTATGGTACATCTACACAATGGAATACTACGCTGCTATAAAAAAGAGGGAATTCTTACCATTTGCAACACCATGGATGGACCTGGAGAGCATTATGTTAAGTGAAATAAGCCAGGCAATGAAAGAAAAATACCACATGATCTCACTCATTTATGGAAAATAAAGAACATTATAACCTGATGAACAAAAAGATAGATACAGAGGCAGTAGAGCACCGAACAGACTGTCAAAGTACAGTGGGAAGGCTGGGGAATGTTGGGGAGGGGGGGGGGGAAGAGATCAACCAAAGGACTTGTATGCATGCATATAAGCACAACAAATGGACACAAGACACTTGGGGGTGGTATGAGGGTATGCGACAGGGGGTAGGGGAAGCTGGGGGAATTTCAAGGGAGGAAAAAGGAGGTATATGTACTACTATATGTAATACTTTAAAAAAAACTGAAAGAAAAATAAATAAAATAAAACATAAGAGAGTGAAATTGAAAATAAAATAAAATAGACTAAGGCAGAAGGCTCAAATAATATATGAAGTGTGCTTGCGTGAGCACATGCACACACAGTCTAAAGAAGAGAGTTACATTAGGGGCCTCTGCTGATTAACCTCTCCTCCCTTTCATCCTACACCCTGCTTGGCACCCACATAAGCCCCAGGAAAGAAATTTTACAAGGACTGGTGTCCTTTCTGATGAGTGACACCCCCACCGCATGCACTCCCATCCCACTTCACCCCTTCCATCTCATGAGTGAGCACATGCAAACAGGCACACACACACACACACAGAGAGAGAGAGAACCAGTAGGAGTGTGAAAGTATGTGCACATGCAACATGGGGGTTAGTGGAGTTTTTATGTTATTTAATCACCTTTGGAATAGATCAACACATAGATCATTTGTGTAGTTTTAAAAAGCAGGGATCATCTAATTTTAGACATTCTTTTGTCTTTTACTTTTAAAAACTATATTATTTGGCAAAGAATTCAGAGAAAATACATTTCTGAAATGTGTTCCATAGAAAATTTTTCTTTATACATCTTTACTTTCTATTAATTTTTAGAGAGAGGAAGGGAGGGAGAGAGAAACATCGATGTGAGATAGAAACATCAATCGGTTGCTTCCCATGTGATCCTCAAACCTGCAACCTGGGTATGTACCCTGACTGGGAGTCAAACTGCCACCTTTTGGTGTATGCGATGATACTCCAACCAGCTGAGCCACCCAGCTGGGACTATATTTCTTTTCTTTTTTAAAATATATTTTTATTGATTTCAGAGGAAGGGAGCGGGAGAGAGAGATAAAAACATCAATGATGGGAGAGAATAATTGATCAGCTGCCTCCTGCCCCCCTGCCCCCCTTACTGGGGATTGAGCCACAATTCTGGCATGTGCCCTGACCAGGAATTAAACTTTGACCTCCTGGTTCATAGGTTGATGCTCAACTACTTACCCACACTGGCTGGGCTGGATTTTAAAAGATTATCTGCTTTAAAATAATCAGCTATATGTTGCATATATCTGTGTGGTAAAAAATCAAATCTGCTACATACCTATGGATGATATATAATTTCATGTGAGTTTTAGTTTCTGTATTCTATTTTTTCCTTGTTTCCAAATATTTTAATTTAATGATGCATTTATTTGCCAGTGAACAAATGGCCTGTGATGAGTGTTGAGTTTGGTGTACACAGCTATAAGGCTACTGAATGTATTGGGAAAGTGGGGAAGTAACACTATAGTTAGTCACTATATTTTCCTCTTCATTAACCAGACTTGTCAGTAAGTTAAGTACTGCATCTAAACTTGCCACTTAGCCCTTCTAAATATTAGCAAAAATCTTGGGGAGTCTGTTATTAAAATAGAAAGTATAAGCTTTCAGTTTTTATTAATAATTTAATAAGAATTTACTGTAGTCTTTTTATACCACACATTTTTGAGTATTTTACATATCTAAACTTAATAATAAAAATAATAAAGATAGATACACCTATTAGCACCTATGTGCTATGCATATTTAAAAGCACTTTATATAAATCAATTTGATCTTCATAATAATGAGGTAGTTCACAATAATTACCCTGTCTTTCAAGATATGAAAACTGAGACACATAAAGTGACTTGCACAAGGTCACCCAACTAATAAGTTACAGAATTGGAATTTAAATCCAAGCAGCCTGGCTTCAAAGACTGATCTCTATGTCATATGATATAAAATACTAAATACTGTAATTTGCACTATAAATTGCTTGCCCCCAAATGAAATTTTATTATATTTACATATTTAGTATATTCCTTAAAAATACCAAAACTCTAACAAGGCCCAATAATGACCTCAAAACTCCTCCAGGACTGTATGAATTATGTTTTTAAGAACAGTTGCAAAAAAAATTAAGGTAAAATTCTATTTTTAGTTATACTTGTGTCTTAAACCCTAGTACAGGACTCTCTGTTATGTGGGCTGAAGCTAATGGCTACTCTCAAGGCCTAAAGGGCCTTTACACCAGTCTAAACCCAAATCAAATGTACTGTCATCACACCACAAGCTATGGGAAAATTGACATTCTCAAATTACCTCTCTGAGAAGGGGTGAAAGAGAAAGAAATATAAAAAGCAGTCCCTGACATCAGGAAACTGGCCTGATATTCACAGCTAGGCCATGTTATTCTCTTATTGGACATAAACCATCTCATAGAACAGCCTCAAACCAGGTTATTCTAGGACTACAATTAAATGTGAAAAAGCAAAGCCACTTAATTTTGCCTAAGCATAGACAAAAATAAGGTCACTGTGCCAACCAAAAAATACCAAATCCTTGCCATTCTAGCTAAAATGAGTGGCTACAACCTTTTTACCAATTACAGACTTATTCTTGTTCTAGTCTCTTCTCCCTATAAAGATTTATTGAGCTGTTAATTTTAAAATTTTTCCTACAATATAGAGTAAACCTCCATTTTGTTAGACCCTCCATGAAATCACACAATCAAAGCCCAAATCCTGCAATGTGATTTTTAACACCCACTTACTGATAACATACAGTAGTTCCCCATGATGTGTGTTCTGCCTCACAGCAATAATGAATGCATCCAACTTTTTCAACTATGGGTATGTCTCTCATGGTCTTAGGCCGGAGGCCATTGCCATGAGAGATACAGCAAAGGGGACTGGCCTGCCCTTATAGAAAGCCCAGAAGCAGTTTTACTGCTCTACCTCATGAAGGCAAGAGAAAGGGACAGGAGGGACTTCAAGATGCCTGGTTCTCCACTGTGAAACAGCAGAAAAGACACACCCATGTTCCTGACTTTTTAATGCACACTAAAAGTAAACACAATTAAAGGGGGCTTAATCTTTCTGTGTGAGAAGGGTTTGGGGGGAGTCAGGAATTTAATAGAGGTTGAGATTAACAGTGATGAAAACTGTGAAAAGGTCTACATTTGTTAAGTAAACATGGGAAGTATTTCCATATTTAGGTTCCCCTATAATATTAACTTGCCTCTGTTTCCCAATATATTGTCAACTATTGCAACCCCAAGCAAGTGAGCATCTACTATTGTACCTGGGAGAAAGATATGATATTATGTCCAGACAAGAAGAGGAAAAACCCCATGCCTTCCTACTCAGCTGATTATAGAGAGATGAGACAGAGTGAGAAATACAGGTGGTGTTATAAAACTTACCTCTTTGAGCCAAAATCTGAAGGAATGAGTATGTTCAATAGTAGAAAAATAACTCACAAGCAGAAGAGCTTTTGTTCCACTTTCATTTTATAATTCTGTGGGATCACATTACAGCCACCTGGGATGTAGAGTGGATAGGCAGCCATAATAAGACAGAGTTATCACTTCATACCCACTCTCAGCATTCACAAGGTATAGAAGAGATTAAAAAGTTCCATGTTGGATTAAGAAGTACAGATTGGTAGTTACAAAATAGTAACTGGGATGTAAAGTACAGCATAGGGAATATAGTCAATAATATTGTAATAACTGTGTATGGTGCCAGGTGGGTACTGAAAATATGGGGGGGGGACATGTTGTAAAGTATGATTTACACCAGAAGCTAATAACTATGCTTTATACCAGAAGCTAATAATTAATATATATATTGAATGTCAACTGTACCAGTAATTGAAAAAATAAAAAGTAATTAATAATCACACACACACACACACACACACACACACACACACACACACACACGTTTTCTGTTGTCCCAGTGGGATATATGTGACTTTCACAGAGTCTGCCAAAGGGGAAAGCCAAATCTCTGGGTTTCCATACCTGAAGAAGGCAAAGTAGGCTCTGAGACGAAGTCAGCTCTCTGACCAACCACATTTCACTGTCCCCTCAGTGTATGCTCCCCACCCAAGCCATAAAGCAATATAAGCCTCTATACATCCAGATAACATTGTGGAAGGGTAGGTAAATCTGAAATATTGACTAACACACAAAACCTTGTTGTTTTTAAACTACTAAATAGCAATGAGTTTACTGAATTGGTTAAATTTGAGATTTTTGTTTCCTTGTAAACCTGGGTAGTAGAGGTGGTCTCAGGATTAAGACTATATCAGTTATGCCCTGACTGGTGTGCTCAGTAGCTAGAGTGTCAACCAGCCCACCGAAGGGTCAAGGGCAGGTACCTGGGTTGTAGATTCAATCCCGGGCCTTGGTTGAGGCAACCAATCCCAATTGATGTGTCTCTCTCATCTCTCCCCCCCCCTCTCTTCCTCCCTCCCTCCCTCCCTCCCTCCCTCCCTCCCTCCCTCCCTCCCTCTCTCTAAAAATCTATGGGAAAACATCTTCTGGTAAGGATTAACAACGAAAAAAACGTTTAAAAAGACTAGATCAGTTATAAACAATAAAAAAGTTATACTGTCTTTGCATATCTAAGTATAGTGTTAGTAAATTTGCATGCATATAGAAAAATAATAGTAAAAAATAAATTAAAACATTAACAGTGCCTATCTTTAAGGAATGGGAATATGAATTTTAGGGCTTTTTTTGTTTGTTTTTGGGGGGGTTGGTGTGTTTTTTTATTGTTGAAAGTATTACATATGTCCCTCCCCATTGACCCCTTTTAGCCTCCCCCTGCTCCCTCCCACCTCAGGCCTTCACCACCCTATTGTCTGTGTCCATAGATTATGCATATATGCATACAAGTTCTTTGGTTGATCTCTTCCCACCCACCCAGTATTTTAATTAAATATCTGTTGTATTTTCTAAATGTTCACCAATGAACATATTACTTTTATAACAAAAAATATCAGTTTTAAAACATGATACACTGAAATTTTTATTCATTTTATTTTGCAATGAAAGAACATGAAGTCTTTTCAAAATGGTAAAGTGATCGCTTTCAATGAATGATTAAATATTGTATAGGAAAAAAATTACACACTGTAATTACAGCTTACACAATTACACAGTACAATGTGTCAAACTTTTAAAAGTACTGTGATTAACATTTCACTGATAAACAATAACCTCAGTATTACTAAGTTTCATTATTTATTATGATTACATAATATAAGAGCCTATGAACAAGCTGTCATTAACAATAAATTTGACTTTGCCTGAAATTCTTAACCATATGCAGGCTTCTTCTTAAGCATTCAAGTTTTAAATTCTACTGCATTTTTATTGCAAAATGAAGCAGGCATGACAACATTAAACTCACTAGCTAAAGGACCAAGAAAACAAAATTGCCCAAACAACAACAGCAAAAAAAATTGGGTCTCATTTAGCTGTCTGGATAATATTCACATCAACAAATTGATAGCTACTATGAAAAGAGGACTTCAGAAGGATTAAAATACATCACACTATTTTAATGTCTTAAATTATTTACCACAGTATACATTACTTGAGAGCATTCTATTATTAAAATGCAAGATCAAATGAATTAGTATTTGAACTTCTTTTCTATTTCTGACATATGCTTTAAAACTCTTAAGAAAAATTCAAAACACAAGACTAATTAACTTTTTTTTTCATTTTGAGTAACTAGATCTAAGGCTGTTAATTTCAGGGCTGTGTAGATCTCTGCCTTAGCGGTCAATGTCTTCTACCATTGCCTCAAGATTTTTGCAACAGGCTTTAACCTCCTCAATTGCAGCCATCCAACTATCATAAATAATTTTGTCATAAATTGCATCATTAACTTCCCTAATTACCCCTTCCTGCTGAGATTCAAGTACATCACCTGAGAAAAATAAAACTGATCTTGGGATTATGTAAGTACGTAAATTATGACCAAGTAAAAAATCATCATTTCCATCCTTTCCATTTGAGCTGATTCCATAAGGAGTAAAGAAATTGAAGAATGAATCATTGGGAAAATCTTCAGTCACAGTTCGAATTGTTCCCCGGATCCGATGTTTCTGCTTCTTCTTGATGGTTTTCAAAGTGACGTTCTTTCCTTCATTCCAATCAATTTCACAGCCTGTGCAATATTCAATCGCAGTTCCCCTATAGGGATGGGGATCATAATATGCTAGTCTTGACTTCAGCACATATGTCTTTGTCAACAGCTCATTTTTGAAATATTCATTGGGTTTGAAGTGAAATTCCAGTGTGAAACTGAGAGGCTCACCAGGATCTGAAAGCTTCACTTTAATATCTGTCAGGAGTTTCAGAATAGGCTCATCATATTTCTTAATCAAAGGAGTGAGCGTGTCAACATTTTTTAAGACAGTCAGCCAAAAATCAGGAATTCCTTGAGGATCTTCATTATTCTCCCCAGCAGCCTCACTGTCAGCAGCAGCAGCAGCAGCAGCAGCATTGTTGTCGTCATCCTCCTCCTCCTCCATAATAGCATAATCATAATAATCTTCCTCATAACCCTCATCCATATACTCATGTACCAGACCATCTTCATTACCATACATCTCTTCCTCATCATACATCTCCTCATCATCATAGTCCTCATAGTCTGATTTATATTCACATTCCTCTTTTGTAGGTTCATAGATTGCATTGATGATCTGACGTCTTTTTTCCAACAATGGCTGATACATTTCAGCAAACTTTCTCTCAATTTCATGAAATTCCCTCAAGAATTTGGATTCTAGATTCGCCACTCTAGTTTGAAGCTTTTTGAGGGCTAACACACGGTACTTAACTTTCATAGGTAGGCTTTCAACAAAGTCTGTATCTAAAAGATAACCAATAAGTCCTTTTGGACGGTCTGGGTCTGAGTCCTCATCAGTAATTTCACCTTTTTCCCCGCCTTCCCCGGACCCAGCAGCATCTTCACATTTCCCCCCTTCTTCCCCAGGCCAAGAGGCGGCTTCTTCACCGCGCTCTCCATCATTTCCAGGCCCAGCTGCGGCATTTTCACCGTGCTCTGGCTGTTTCCCAGGCCCCTCCACCATCACCTTATTACCAGCCTCTTCTTGAGTGGATATTAACAATTCCTTTCTGTCGGCTGACTCGGCCATTTTTCAAAGGACCGTACACGTCTACTGCGGCTAATTCCAAGATCAAGAGATCTGACCTCCGCAGGGAAAGACTCACCGAATATCAGAAGCAGCGATGCCTGTTGCAGAGGTGGAACTAGCGGTAGCGGCCAGACTGCGAAAGCGATGGTTGGGATTGCAGCCGGGATGAAGGGGTGCTGAACTGTGAGAACTGAACCGAGGCAGCGGTGGCCTGGGCTTGGGTGCAGAGGAATGGCGAGATGGCGATGTGAACCGTCCTGCAGGACCCCGCCAGAGATGCAGAGTGTCGCAGTGGGTAGACCTCCGCAAACAGCAGCTAGTTAAAAAAAACAAACCAAACAAAAACCAAACAACAACAACAATGGTGCTGCAATATGATAACGCAGCTGTCTCTTCGCTGTATTTTCTTGGTGCCAGTAGCTTGCTGTGTCACTCCCTCCCTCCCCCACAAGTCTGCTCTAATCTCATTTGCTGGGCTGTCGTAATTGACAAACCCTGAGCCAATAAATTGTTAGATCTATCAAGTTTCTAATTCCACTCACCTTCCAAGAATATGGCTGATTCATTTACCATCTTCTCATCCTCCAACAGCCTCTCTCTCCGAATTTTCTGGAAACCCATATTGTATTAGTTTAGCCTTTCAATTTTCAACTGGTATCATACTTTTATAATTTCAAAAGAGTGAAGAGAAAATTGTAACTAAAAGAAGGTGAAGGAATTAAGAAAAAAAAAAAGACACATACAACAGTGTGGTGATACCCAGAGGGAAAGGGGTGGGGGTTCTGTGGATGTGGGCAAAGATGGGGGAAATGGGGACAGAAAAGAGATTTTGCTTGAGGCAATGGGCACAGATGCAGTGTGAGGACGATGTTTTGTTGAGTTGTACACTTGAAACCAGTATGGTTTTGTGAGCCAATGTCACCCCAATAAATTCAATTAAAAAAATAGAAAAATAAAATAAAATGTTGGACCAGGGGAGAGAATAAGACATCTATCCATCCTAACTCTATCCCTTTGATTTTAGCCCTGGGCTCTGGAAAGGGGAATAGTGGGTGGTGGAGGAGCTTATAAGGAGAGGCTAGAAAGAAAACACTAAAAATTTAACAGTGCTGGTCTCAGGCTGGTGTAACTGCCAGTTATTTAAATATCCTATGGTCTGTTTTTCCATATTTTTCACAAACTTTATGATTAGTGAGCAGTAATTTAGATTGGGAAATTCTTGAAAAATTTCTCTGGGTGGGTGGCAGGCTAAGGGTGTGTGTGTGTGTGTGTGTGTGTGTGTGTGTGTGTGTGGTTAGAGTGAAAGATCCTGTGATTAAGAGTTAAAGTGCTGTATCCAACTGTATGTTACATGAACACAATGAAGAAGTGAACAATAAAAATAAATATACATAATAAAATTTAAAAAGTGAAGACTATAAACCAGTTGCCTGGCTTATCAGTAGCCCAGTTCTAATACTGACTTGCTACTTCCTCTTTCCTGTTGCTGGCTTTAGAGCTCTAAGGAATTTTAAAAAGAAGGACTCAAATATGAAGTAATGCTTCTTATATCATAACATTTGGTTGACACTTTTGAGTTATTGAAAATAACCTAAATCTCAGCATTAAAGGCATGCTTAAATATATGATAGAGTATTTCTACAATAGAATCCTATGCAGTTATTACAAAATTTCCTCTGGGTAGAAATCATTGGTGATGTTTATTTTCTCCATATTTCTAATGCTGATTATTGATTAATTAAACAATTTTTAACATTTTAATCATTTTCTTTCCAGATTTAAATGATAATTTGCATTGTGTTACTATTGCAGAGATAAGTACTGTTTAGATATTATTGTATATCTTTACAGATTCTTTTATTATGCGGGTAAACTTTCCATTTTAAATTATTTTATCTCTGCTACAGTATTCACAAAATTCAAATTTCAGGCTCATGTGCCATTCGGGTAGTTCCATAGTTATGAGTCCCCTGCATTCCAAGTTTTATTTTTTCTGGTTCTTGTTAATGTAAGAAACATTCAAACCTGTGAAGAATTTTTGTGAGTTTATTTGAGCCAAACTGTAGACAAATTCTGGAAAGCAGAATCTCAACAGATTGAGATAATGCTCCAGAAAATGGCAGTTTTGCACCTTGTTTTATACATTACAATCGAAAGAGAAGAGTAAGCAGATTACAAGAAATCCATTTGGGATAGATTAGGGAGGTGGGAGAAAGCAAAGCAAGGAAATCTCTGTGATTGGATAAAAAGTAAAATGATAGATACATACTTCTTTAACTTAGGTGGGTGCAGGATAGTTAGCAGTCAGCAATTAACTCAATAACAATGAGGGGATTTGTGGTCTCTAAGGAGCAGTGCCTGTGCTTTGAGGGGTCTGGAAAAAGGAAAATTACTTTTGACATTCCAAATATATGTTATTGTAGATGCAAAAAGACAACAGACAGGCTCCGTTAAGGTAAAGATTGACCTTTGTCAGGAAGATACCAGCCTAAGACATGACTGTTAGGTCGAGGCAGGGGGGAAGTCCAGAGCCGATGCATGCATCTGCAAGGTAGATGGTGACAGAGATAACTGGCGCCTTCCTAGACCCCTGGCCCGAGGCAGGAATTCCACACCTCTCATGCCCTCCGCCCTCCCCTCACTAAACAGCTGTATAAAAGAAGTACCTATGCCCCCTTTTGGCGCAAACTTCCCTGGCCCACCCTCGGACCAGCGAATTTCCCCCAGGAGCGCAAGATTAAAACCTCCCCCCACTTTTTAATTGCCTGGACTTTGTGTCTTGTTTCCTGCATTGCAAACCTCTCATCTGGTGCCAAAACCCGGGAGGGGGAGTGTGTATCCCATTTGACTGTTCACGGTCCAGGGTACCCCCCCCCTTGTCTCCTCGGGAACCCTCGGCAGCGTCAGCGGGTGAGTCCCAGTCCCTATTGATTCCTAATAGTCGTTCTTCTGGCATCTCTGCCTTTAAACCGTGGCCCGTGTCAGAGATTGCCTTCCAGGCATAGCCCTTCTGACCTCTCCAAGGACGTTCCGAGCCTGGGGAGGTAGTGAAGACGTTCCTGTCCCCCTTGGCTCTCTGGCCTTTTGGCCTCACTCCGGACCCCAGGGGGTGGGGGAGACATCCCCTGCCATCCCTCGGATCCCCATCCATAGCCTTGGCTCAACGATTGGGACGTCAGTCCTTGGGCCTCTGCTACTGACCTTAGGTTTCAAAATGGGCAATCAAAAATCCAAATCTGATCTTAAGACACCTCTAGGGTGTCTCCTCACCAATCTGGCTAAGCTAGGCCTGTCCCAGGATCTGTGTCCTAAACACCTCATTTACTTCTATAACGTGGCATGGCCTCAGTATGAATTGGACAACAGGTCAAAATGGCCTGAACATGGAACTTTCGATTTTAACATTCTGACCGACATCAATAATTTCTGCCAATTAGCTGGGAAGTGGCTGGAGTTTCCATATGTCCAGGCCTTTTTCTATCTGCGCTCCTGTCCCTCCCTCTGCTCCTCCTGTTCCACTGCCCAGGTTCTCCTAGCTCACGAGAAACTCCCTCTGCCTACTGACACCCCTCCAATTTTCGCCTTATCTGAACCCCCTGAGAATCTTTCCTCCCCTCTGACTCGCCCGCCTCCCTATGACAGGGCTCCTTCTGCCCTGCCTCCTTCTGCCCTGCCGTCCATTCCCTCCCTTCCCCCATCCTCACTCCCCGACCTCCCCCCGCCGCCCCCTCCCCCAGAGCCTTCTCCCTTACCTGCTGACCTTCCCCTTCCCCCACCCCCGCCTGCTTCCCCAGTCAGCAGGCACACCTGCTCCTGGGCTCCTCCTCTCCTCTGCCCCCTCCGGGAAGTTGCAGGGGCTGAGGGAGTGGTCAAGGTCCATGTTCCCTTCTCTCTGTCGGATCTCTCCCAGATTAGGAAGCGGCTGGGGTCCTTTTCCACCAACCCCACCGCGTTCGTCAAAGAATTCTGATACCTTTCTCAGGTCTATGACCTCACCTGGCATGACATCCATGTCATTCTTTCTTCTACCCTAACATCAGATGAAAGGGAAAGAGTCTTAGGAGCAGCGACAGACCACGCAGATCAGATCCACCTTACAGATGCCTCTATGCCGGTGGGGGCCCAGGCCGTTCCTCATCAAGAACCAGGCTGGGAGTACCAACTAGATACCCCCAAAGGGAGAGACGGGCGCCGACGTCGTGACCAGATGCTGCAATGCCTGATAGCCGGCCTACAGGCCATCTCCCACAAGGTAGTTAATTTTGACAAGCTGAGGGAAGTTACTCAGGGACCAGATGAGAACCCTGAGGTCTTCCTTAACAAGCTGACTGAGTCTCTGACCTTATATACTCGTCTGGACCCTGGGTCCCCGGCCAAAGCAACAGTTCTAGCCACTCACTTCATTTCGCAGTCAGCCCCAGATATTTGAAAAAAAGTTAAAAAAGGCAGAGGATGGCCCTCAGACTCCTGTCCGGGATCTGGTGAATATGGCATTTAAGGTTTTCAATGCCCGTGAGGAGCAGGCAGAATCAGATTGGGAGGCCCGCCTTCAACCAAAGGTGAACCTGCAAACTCAAGCCTTGGTAGCAGCCCTAAGGCCGGCAGCCACGCATGGTCCAAGGGGGACTGTGCGTGGTGGGGGTGCAACGAGAGGACTAGCGCCACCTGGAGAATGCTTCAAGTGCGGAAATGAGGGCCACTGGGCTAAACAATGCCCACAACCCCGAGCTCCAACCAAGCCCTGCCCGGCGTGCGGTCAAAGAGGCCACTGGAAAAGTGAGTGCCCCTGGAAAAGTGAAAGGCCCTCTGCCTCTCAAAGTAGAGGGGCTGTCCTTCCAGGTCATGACCCGCCGCTGGCCATGCTGGGACTGGCTAAAGACTGAAGATGCCCAGACTCGTCGACCCCCATCACCCTCGCCGAGCCCAGGGTAAAGCTCAAGGTAGCGGGTAAGCAGATCTCCTTCCTGATCGATACAGGGGCTACCTTTTCTGTCCTGCCCTCTTTTTCCAGGCCACTGTTCCCTTCCATGATCTCGGTCATGGGCATTGACAGCAAATCCACCTGCCCGCTGTCCACCGGGCCCCTTCCCTGTCTCCTCAACAATAGCCCCATAATCCACTCATTCCTAGTCATGCCTTCGTGCCCCGTGCCCCTTTTAGGATGAGATATCCTCACCAAACTAGGGGCCACTCTGCAGCTCACTCGGAGTCCTTCAGCCTCCCTGCTTCTTCCACTCCTGGATCCCTCCCTTCACGGGAACACTGATCCTCCACTGCCTGCATCCCTTGTCAACCCAAAAGTATGGGACACCTCTACCCTGGTGGTTACTAGACATCATACCCCGGTCAGGATCAGACTTAAGGACCCCACCTCATTTCCCTCCCTTCCCCAGTTTCCTAAGTCATCGCTGAGGGCTCAAGCCCCTCATTACTTGGCTTCTGGGGCAGGGCCTCCTCATACCTATCTACTCTCCCTGCAACACCCCCATCTTCCCCGTTAGGAAGGCAGATGGGACCTACAGGCTGGTGCAGGACCTCCGACTAATCAATGATGTGGTGGTCCCCATCCACCCAGTGGTCCCCAATCCTTACACTCTCCTTTTCCGCATCCCATCTGGTACCACCCACGTTTCCGTCCTTGACCTCAAGGATGCCTTCTTTACCATCCCTCTGGATCCAGACTCTTACCATCTGTTTGCATTTACTTGGGAGGACCCAGACAAGCAGGTATCCCGCCAACTCACCTGGACAGTTCTGCCCCAGGGATTCAGAGACAGCCCTCATCTGTTTGGCCAGGCCTTAGCCAGAGACCTCCAACAATGCTCATTAGAACTCAGAACTCTTCTCCAATATGTAGATGATCTCCTTCTCTGCAGCCCCTCTTTAGACATTTCTCGGAGGAAGACAGCTGGCCTCCTCAACTTTCTAGGGGACAAAGGATACCGTATGTCTCCTGCCAAGGTGCAACTGTCGGCCCCCACCATCACTTACTTGGGGATATATCTGACTCCCAATTCCCGAGGACTGACAGTTGACTGAGCACAGGCAATACAAGACCTACAGCCTCCCACTTCTGCGGAACAGATCTTGTCCTTTCTAGGGCTGGTAGGATTCTTCTACTATTGGGTCCCAAATTTTGCTCTCCTAGCTAAGCCTCTATACCAGGCCGCTAAAGAAACACCAATAGGCCCCCTTTCCTCACCCTCTCTCATTCGCCAGGCTTTTTCTAAGCTCTGGGATGCCCTTCTGGCGTCTCCCCCCCCCTCTCTCTCCCGGACATCTCTAAGCCTTTCCAACTACTTACTGATGAGAAACAGGGAATAGCGATGGGGGTCCTCACCCAGCCCCTAGGGCCAGCCTTCACCCCCGTAGCCTACCTGTCCAGACAGCTTGATCCCACCGTTCAGGGATGGCAGCCCTACCTCCGGGCTCTGGCTGCAGCCGCTGTTCTCACCAAGGAGGCCCAGAAGATCTGCCTCCAGCAACCCTTACAGGTCTTCTCCACCTATAGGCTGCAGGATCTTCTGTCACACTGATCCTTATCTCTCCTTGCCCCCTCTCGCATGCAGGAACTCCATCTCCTGTTCCTTGAGAGTCCTGACATCTCCCTAACTCAGTCCCCAACCCTTAACCCAGCCACTCTCCTTCCTGCTGCCTCCACCCAACCTGTGGCAATGCACTCCTGCCCCAGGGTCTTCAAGGCCCTCACTCAACCTCGGGCGGGACTCTCAGATATTCCTCTCTCTAATCCTGACTTAACTCTGTTTGTGGATGGAAGCTCATGCCTAGACCCCCAGAGACATCAGAAAGCCTCCTATGCGGTAGTAACACTTGAGCAGATCCTGGAGGCGGCCGGGCTCCCAGAGGGTACCACCTCTCAAAAGGCTGAGCTCATTGCACTGACCAGGGCCCTGCATCTGGCCAAAGGGAGGAGGATAAACATATATACATACTCCAAATACTCCTTTCTGATAGCCCATTGCCACATGGTTATTTGGAGGGAGAGGGGCTTTCTCTCCACTAAAGGCTCACCTATTATCAATGCTAGACTCATAACCCGCTTATTTGATGCCTTACAGCTTCCCTCCCAGGTAGCCATCGTGCACTGCCGAGGCCATCAGACTGACTCCTTGATGGTTACATGGGGAAACGCCCGAGCAGACGCGGTGGCCAGAGGCTTAACTCAGGGTGAAGGGTCCCCAGCCCCGGTCCTGTTCCTTTCCCTTCCCTCCATTACTCCTCAGTATACAGAAGAAGAAAAAAATAAACTCCTACAACAGGGAGGCTCTTCTGGTCCTGAGGGATGGAGCTTCATAAATAACAAGATCGCCCTTCCCAAGGCTCAGGTAGGGGCCATTGCCCAACAGGTCCACCAGTCATTGCACATTGGACCCCTGCACTTTGGAGGAGGCAGTCACGAGTAGGCGGGGGGGGGGGGGGTTGGGTAACAGCATAATCTCTGCTCAGGATTTCAATCTCTACCTGGATCCCTTTTTACCTAGCCCACACTGCGAGAGGCAGTCACGAGTGCCTGCTTCTCCTGCTCCACGTGTGCAGCTGTCTCACCCCAAGGAGGAATGCGCCCCAACTTTCCTACCCATCAAATGAGGGGACACCTCCCAGAGTAGGACTGGCAGGTAGACTTCACCTATATGCCTCCCCACAAGAAGACCAAATATCTGCTTACCATGGTAGACACCCTGACAGGGTGGGTAGAGGCTTTCCCTACCCGCAAGAAAACTGCTGAGGTTGTGGCTGAGACCCTAATAACACACATAAACCCAAGGTTCGGCCTCCCCACCTCCATACAATCAGACAACGGCCTGGCTTTTATATCAAGGGTTGTTCAGCAGGTTAGCACCTCTCTTGGCATCTCCTGGAAACTGCACATACCCTACCGCCCACAATCATCGGGTAAGGTCGAGAGGGCCAGTGGCCTCTTTAAAGACCATCTAACAAAACTCTCTAGAAATTCGCAGCTCCTGCCCAGATCTGCTGCCCATGGCCCTGACCAGAATCCGGGCTACACCAAGGAGCCCCACCTTCTTAAGCCCTTTTTAACTCCTATATGGGAGACCCATCGACTCCCTACTGACCCTCCTCTCCTGGCTACTTATCTTCCATACCTGTCTCTACTCAGGCAGCTGCTCGGGGAACACACTGACAGGTTTCTGCCCAGGCCAGAACCAGCCGACCAAAGCTCTCGAGGACCACCCCTTCAGCCCAGGGACTCAGTTCTCCTTAAGAATCTACATCCCAAGGCCTTGGAACCCAGGTGGATGAGACCTCACACAGTAATCCTCACAACCCCCACTGCGGCCAAACTACTTGGTGATCCATTGTGGCACCACCTCTCCAGACTCAAGAGGACCCCGGAGCAGCATGACTTCTATAAATGTGAGGTATTGGGCCTCACTAAGGTCTGCCTTAGCTGCCCTCCCCCTCTTCCTTCTCCTCCCCGCCCTGGGCAACCTATACCCACCCCCACCAGCTTATGTGTGGAGGTTCAAGGTCCGTGAAACCTACGACCAGGACAACACACAAGTCACCCATCAGGTAGGATCTCAGGACTGCCCTCAGGTCGGGCAGAATCGTGATCTTTGCCAGGCGGAAATCCTGATTGCTGGAGAAGGAGAAAAAATGGCGACAGAATAGAGTCATGTTTGGAGTCTGGTCCTGGGGCGGAGAGTAGGAGCAAAAGAGGTTCGCAGGGGGAGTGTATATTGGCAAGCCAAGGGACAGCTAAACTCCAGGAGAAGGCGGGGGAGTGCTGGCCAGGGTTTCCCTGACCGTGCAGCACCCACAGGGGCTGGGTCTCCTCCCGGAGCTGCGGGCTCACCGGGTGCCTCGCCATCTTGCAAGGAAAGGAGGATTGTATTGGAAACCTGACTTTCTGCGACAACTGCAAACACTGAACAGCTGTGAGCACCAGAACACCAGTCCCCTATCGGCACAAACATTCGGATTCAAAGGAACTCTTCACTGCAACACGGAAAGGTCAGATTTCGCCTGAAATAAGGTGTGGTTTCTAATCCCCACGGTGGGAGGGAAGCGCGCGAGCCGCAAGACCAGCAGGAACCGGGAGGTCTGTGCCTAGAAAAATTGGCGGCAGTTGAAGCTGCCGTGATCCGTGAATGTGGAAGGGGGTCCTCTGAGCTGCTAACAGAAGTGACCTCTTAAAAGCAACTCATTTTAATATGACGAGGAGGATCAGACTAAGAATTTTCAAAGGAGTGCAGGTTCCTTAGTCTGGCGCACAGACCCACTGTCCGCACACTTGGGCTCTTTCCGACTCTGATTACCAAGCCCAATACATAGGAAAACCCAGGTGGAAAAACCCTGAAAGACTGCAGGGGGAAGTTGTTTTTTCGGAACATGGGGAGCAGAGCTGGGTGTGACCATCAGAGAGGTAGCTCTGAGGCGCACACCTCCACAAACCTGTAGTGAGTGCCATAGAGGGGGGGGGGGAAAGCTAGAGAGGCCCGGAAGTCAATTCAGAAACACTGCCACCCAGGGGCTGAAACGCTAATTGTCTCTGGTGTAATAAAAAATAAATACAAGAAATTAAGACACGGCCAGCGTAAAAAGCAGGACTGGCTTACAACACTGAACAGCAGTGGAACGAAGCTGAACTGAAATACCACCCAGACAGGGAAACAGGCATACCAAACAGAATAATAGAGGAAGTGAATGACAGCCGCTACTGCACATTTTAGTCTTCCTATTTTTTAATTTTTAATTCTTTTTTCAATTTTTTTTTCAATTTTTTATTATAATTTTTTTATTTTCATTTTTTGCATCTTTTACTTAAGAAACTAAATTTTTTTCTCTTTCCTCACTCGATTTTCACCTTTTTAATTATTACATTTTTATTTTCAATCAGCATTATTATTAGTATTATTTTACTTTTTTTTTAAAATGTCATTTGATTTTCCCTTTCTTGTATTTTGAGATTAGTGTCCTACATTCTATTTGCATCTTTCCCTTACCCTATCTCAATGCTAACACTTTGCCATCACTCTCCTCCTAACCTTTCTCCTTTTGGTCTCCTGTTTATCTTAACCCTTTATGGATATAGATTTTCCCTACTTTTTCAGTTTACCCTCTGCTAAAATTTCACCCTACTGATATATCTAATTCCCAACCACCTGATCCGAATCCATACATACCTCTCTCTACGCTACCTTAAAAAAAAATTATTTTTCTCTCTGACCTTTTGTTGTTGTTTGCTTGAATGTTGATTAGATTGAATTTTTACACTTTTTTATGAGATTGTTTTGATTATTCTTTTTGTTTGTTTGTTTGGTTCTTTTGTTTGCTTTGTTTTTGTTTGTTTTTTACTTTTGTTTTCCCTTGCCTCACTTGATATTAGTTGGTGTTGCAGTTTGTATTAATCTCCAGGCTCTTGTTGCTGGAATTTGCTGGGATTAGTGGTTGTTCTAGTGGAGTCTACTCCCAAAATATATAGTTTGTTCCCCTTTTCTCTCTTAGTATTGTTCTTGTCTCTCTTACTTTTTTTTCTTTTCTTTTTTTTTCTGCTCTTTTCCCAAGTTCAGATTCACACTCTTTTTTTTTTTGTTCTTTCTTTTTACTCTCCCTCTTCCACTCCTATTCCCTAAATTGTCTTTCTCTGGTGGTTACCTTTATTGGAGGTTATTAATATCGTGAATACAATTCTGTTCAGTGCCTTGTGTGTTGTGCCTGGTTGTGTTGTATTTTGTACCTTTAAATCAACGCCAGAGAGAGAGAACTATATAACCAGACATCAGGAGAAGAGAGACCATGGGGAGACAAAGAAATAGCCCCCATAGGAAAGAGAAGCAGGCATCACCAGAAAAGGAAGTAAACGAATTAGAGGCAAACAACCTATCAGAGAAAGAATTCAGAGAAATGGTCATAAGGATGGAAGAAAAATTCGACAATATGAGTAAGAACCAAGAGGAAATGAAGAAGAACCAAGAAGAAATGAAAAATGACATTGCTGCTGTAAAGAACTCAATAGAAAGCATCAAGAGTAGACTAGAAGAAGCAGAGGACCGCATAAGTGAGCTAGAAGACAAGATGGAAAAAAATACCCAATTACAACAGCTTCTAGAAACAAAAATTAGAAAGCATGAGGAGAGCCTAAGGGAACTTCGGGACAACACAAAACAAAACAACATCAGGATAATAGGGGTACCAGAAGGAAAGGAAATGGAGCAATGAATAGAAAACCTGTTCGAAGAAATAATAACAGAAAACTTCCCTGATATAGGGAAGAACAAACCCACACAAATCCAAGAAGCTCACAGAGTTCCAAGCAAAATGAACCCCAAAAGACCGACGCCAAGGCACATTATAATTAAGTTGGCAAACACCAACGACAAAGTAAGAATCTTAAAAGCGGCCAGAGAGAGACAGACAGTTACATACAAAGGAACCCCCATCAGACTAGCAACTGATTTCTCAACAGAAACTCATCAGGCCAGAAGGGAATGGAATGAAATATGCAAAGTCATGCAAAGGAAGGGTCTCAATCCAAGAATACTGTACCCAGCAAGGCTATCAATCAAAATTGAAGGTGAAATCAGGAGCTTCACAGACAAAAAAGGGCTAAGGGAGTTTATCACCACCAAACCAGCAATGAAAGAAATGCTAAAGGGTCTGCTGTAAAAAAAAAAAAAAAAAGAAAGAAAGAAATAGGAAGCAAAGAAGGAAAACAGGGGTATAGAATAAAAATGGCGACAAAGAAGTGCCTATCAATAATAACTTTAAATGTAAATGGATTGAATGCCCCAATCAAAAGACACAGGGTAACAGATTGGATAAGAAAACAAAACCCATATATCTGCTGTCTACAGGAAACCCACCTCAAAAAAAAGGACGCATAGAGACTGAGAGTAAAGGGATGGAAAAAGGTTTTCCAGGCGAATGGAAATGAAAAATAAGCTGGGGTAGCAATACTTATATCTGACAAATTAGATCTCAAAGTGAAGGACATTACAAGAGATAATGAAGGCCACTTCATAATACTAAAGGGAGAAATCCAACAAGAAGAAATTACTCTGGTAAACATATATGCACCCAATACAGGAGCACCAAGATACATTAAAAAACTCCTGGAAGATATCAAAGGAGAGATTGACAGCAATACAATCATAGTAGGAGACTTCAATACCCCACTGTCACCATTGGACAAATCCTCTAAACAAAAAATCAGCACAGAAACATCAATCCTAAATGACTCACTAGACCAGATGGAATTAATAGACATCTTCAGAACATTTCACCCCAAAGCCACAGAATATACATTCTTCTCAAGTGCACATGGGTCATTTTCAAAGTTAGACCATATGTTAGGACATAGGCAAAGTCTCTCCAAATTCAAGAAGATAGAAATCATATCAAGTATCTTCTCAGATCACAGTGGCATAAAACTGGAAATCAACTACAATAAAAACAACCCAAAGAAAGCAAACACATGGAGACTAAACAGCATGCTAATAAAGCATGACTGGGTTACCAAAGACATCAAGGAAGAAATAAAAAACATAATGGCAACAAATGACAATGAAAACACAACAATCCAAAATCTATGGGACACAGCGAAAGCAGTCCTGAGAGGGAAGTTCATAGCTCTACAAGCCTACTGCAAAAAACAAGAACCAATGGTAATAAATTACCTAACCCAACAACTCAAAGTGTTAGAGAGAGAGCAACAAGAAAAGCCCAGTGTAAGCAGAAGGAAAGAAATAATAAAGATCAGAGCGGAGATAAACGACATAGAGACTAAAGAAACAACACAAAAGATCAACAAAACCAAGAGCTGGTTCTTTGAAAGGATAAACAAGATTGATGAACCTCTAGCCAGGCTCACCAAGAAGCAAAGAGAGAGGACCCAAATAAACAAAATCAGAAATGAAAGAGGTGAAATAACAACAGACCCTGAGGAAATACAAAGGATTGTTACAAAATACTACGAACAACTCTATTCAAACAAACTGGACATCCTGAAGGAAATGGACATATTCCTAGACAAATACAACCTTCCAAAACTCAATCAGGAAGAATCCAAACACCTCAACAGGCCAGTAACTATGGAAGAAATAGAAGCAGTCATCAAAAAGCTTCCGGCAAACAAAAGCCCAGGGCCAGACGGCTTCACAGGAGAGTTTTACCAAACTTTCAAGGAAGAACTAAAACCTATCCTGCTCAGACTATTCCAAAAAATTCAAGAGGAAGGAACACTTCCAGGCTCCTTCTATGAAGCCAGCATCACCCTAATACCAAAACCAGATAAAGACAACACAATGAAAGAGAATTACAGACCAATATCCCTCATGAACATAGATGCCAAAATCCTCAACAAAATCCTAGCAAATCGGCTCCAGCAATACATCAGAAAGATCATACATCATGACCAAGTAGGATTTATCCCAGGAATGCAAGGATGGTACAATATCCGCAAATCAATAAATGTGATACATCACATAAACAAATTGAGAGATAAAAATCACATAGTCATATCAATAGATGCAGAAAAAGCATTTGACAAAATCCAACACCCTTTCTTGATAAAAACTCTCAACAAGGTGGGAATAGAAGGATCATACCTCAACATAATAAAAGCTATATATGATAAACCCACAGCAAACATCATACTCAATGGGCAAAAACTAAAACCATTTCCCCTAAGAACAGGAACAAGACAGGGATGCCCACTCTCACCACTCCTGTTTGACATAGTACTGGAAGTATTAGCTAACGCAATTAGGCAAGAAGAAGAAATAAGAGGCATCCAAATTGGAAAAGAAGGGAAGCTGTCCTTATTTGCAGATGACACGATATTGTACATAAAAAACCGAAAAGATTCCATAAAAAAACTAATGGACTTAATAAATGAGTTCGGCAATGTAGCGGGATACAAAATTAACGCCAAGAAATCTATGGCATTTCTATACACCAATAGTGAACTTACAGAAAGAGAGACTAAAAAAGCAATCGCATTTACCATCGCACCAAAAAAATTAAGATACCTAGGAATAAACTTAACTAAGGAAGTAAAAGACCTACAGGACACTGAAAAAAGAGATAGAGGAAGACGTAAACAGATGAAAGAACATGACATGTTCATGGATTGGTAGAATCAACATCATTAAAATGTCCATACTACCCAAAGAAATCTACAGATTCAATGCACTCCCCATCAAAATACCAACAGCATATTTCACAGACCTAGAAAGAACTCTCCAAAAATTCATCTGGAATAATAAAAGACCCCGAATAGCCGCAGCAATCCTGAGAAAGAAGAATAAAGTAGGAGGGATCTCAATACCAGATTTCAAGCTGTATTACACAGCCACTGTTCTCAAAACAGCCTGGTACTGGCACGAGAACAGACATATAGATCAATGGAACAGAATAGAGAATCCAGATATCGACCCAAACCACTATGCTCAATTAATATTTGACAAAGGAGGCATGAACATACAATGGAGTCAAGACAGTCTCTTCAATAAATGGTGTTGGGAAAATTGGACACACACATGCAAAAAAATGAAACTAGATCACCAACTTATACCATACACAAAAATAAACTCAAAATGGATACAGGACTTAAACATAAGACGGGAAACCATAAAAATACTAGAGGAATCCACAGGCAACAAAATCTCAGACATATGCCAAAAGAACTTCTTCACTGACACTGCTCCTAGGGCAATGGAAGCTAAAGAGAAAATTAACAAATGGGACTACATCAAAATAAAAAGCTTTTTTACAGCAAAAGAAACCATCAACAAAACAACAAGAAAGCCCACTGCATGGGAGAACATATTTGCAAATGCTATCACTGATAAAGGTTCAATCTCCAACATCTACAGGCAGCTTATACAACTTAATAAAAGGAAGATAAATGATCCAATAAAAAAATGGACCTAAACAGAATATTTTCAAAAGAAGACAGATGGAAGGCCAAGAGACACATGAAAACATGCTCAGTCACTTATTATCCGAGAGATGCAAATCAAAACAACAATGAGGTACCATCTCACACCTGTCAGAATGGCTATCATCAACAAATCAACAAACGACAAGTGTTGGCGAGGATGCGGAGAAAAAGGAACCCTCGTGCACTGCTGGTGGGAATGCGGACTTGTGCAGCCACTGTGGAGAACAGTATGGAGTTTCCTCAAAAAACTGAAAATGGAACTCCCATTTGACCCAGTAATCCCACTCCTGGGAATATATCCGAAGAAACTAGAAACACCAATCAGAAATGATATATGAACCCCTATGTTCATAGCAGCACAATTTACAATAGCTAAGATTTGGAAACAGCCTAGGTGCCCGTCAGCAGATGACTGGATCAGAAAACAGTGGTACATCTACACAATGGAATACTATGCTGCCATAAAAAAGAAGGAATTCTCATCATTTGCAGCAACCTGGATGGAATTGGAGAATATTATACTAAGTGAAATAAGCCAGTCAATGAAAGAAAAATACCACATGATCTCACTCATTTATGGATAATAAAAAACATTATAAACTGATGAACAAAAAGATAGATACAGAGACAGTAAAGCAACAAACAGACTTTCAAATTACAGGGGGAAATTTAGGGAGAGGTGGGGAGATAAGAAATCAAACGAAGGACTTGTATGCATGCATATAAGCATAAACAATGGATGCAAAACTCTGGTGGGTGAGGGCATGTATGGGTGTGGGGTGGAGGGGTAATGGTAAGATATGTACACATATAATACCTCAATAAAAAAAAAGAAAAAAAAGAAATTCTGATTGCTGTCAACCTCTGGTCAGTGTCCAACAGTGGCCGAACATATGCCTGCTTTGCTTACGACCAGCGGAACCCCGACAGGTGTAATCAAGACGTCAACACCTATGGGGGTTGCTGCTAGTCAGGCTGTGTTATCCATGATGCCTACAATGAGGTCAGGTCTGGTCCCTTTTTCTGGAAGGACAGCACCTTCAACATCAGGGTCTGGGACCCCTGGGACCAGCGAGGGGTTGCGGGTGTTATGGGAAAACTATATGGGGGTGGTTGGAGCTCGAACCCTTCAGGGACCATCTATATCTCTCAGGAATATGTCATGGCCCAGGAGGCCCAAATCCAAGTCTCCAACAGCATCCTACAGGCCGAACATTCCCTTAAAGGGAAGCTGCCTGATTTCCCCCAGGTAGAAGTCCTGTCTTCTTGGCTCCAACTTATCCAGCACACTCTACTATTCCTTAAGGAGACCCGCACCCTGTCCAATGTCTCCCACTGCTTTTTATGTGTCTCTCTCCAAAGACCTTTGCTGGCTGCTGTCCCACTTATGACTCCTCCAGGAACCCAAGGACATGGTGAATGTCAGCCTCCACCACTGCAGCCATTCCCACCAAGGCCAGCCCGGGTACCTTCTTTTGGTGCAACGGCACCTTAAGCAACTGCATAATCTCCTCTGACCCCAGGCCTTGCTTCGTGGTCACAGTAGTTCCCCAACTAACCTTGTATGGAGAGTCGGAGCTCGCCTGGTTGCTCCCTTCATTCCACCCCCGGGGCCCGCTGGGCTGCCTTCCTCCCTGTCATGTTGGGGGTAAGTATCGCTGCCTCGGTAGGCCTAGCTGGTGGGGGGGGGGCTGGGTAACAGCATAATCTCTGCTCAGGATTTCAATGACAAACTCCAGAGAGCCCTGGTGTCTACTACTACCTCCTTAGCCTCCCTGCAGCGGCAAGTAACATCGGTAGCCCAAATAGCCCTGCAGAACCGACGGGCCCTAGACCTTCTTACTGTGGAAAGAGGAGGAACCTGCATGTTCCTTCAAGAAGAATGCTGCTACTACATCAACGAGTCCAGAGTGGTGGAACAGAACGTGCAGACCCTGACTAAGCTGAGTGAAGAATTAGGTGCAAGACACTCCCGGGACAACTCCTTTTTTGGCTGGCTCCAAAGCCCTTTAGCTACCTGGATCCTACCCCTGATAGGGCCCCTAATTCTCATCTGTGTCTTTTTTTCCCTAGCTCCCTGACTTCTCAAATTCATCCGCTCCTGGATCTCGGAAATGTCACGGGTGACTGTAAACCAGCTCCTGCTCTATCCCTACACTTGGCTGCCCTTCAACCCGTCTCTGCCTGACCCTGGCCTTTAACATCCCCCACCCTCTTTGCCACTGGTCAGATGGAGGTAGCCAGGAAGATTTTGGTGCCCCCTATCACCAAAAGGCCAGGATGATAGGTCGAGGCATGGGGGAAGTCCAGAGCTGATGCATGCATCTGCAAGGTAGATGGTGACAGAGATAACTGGCACCTTCCTAAACCCCTGGCCTGAGGCAGGAATTCCACACCTCTGATGCCCTCCACCCCCCCTCACTAAACAGCTGTATAAAAGAAGCACCTATGCCCACTTTTGGCACGAACTTCCCTGGCCCACCCTCGGACCAGCGAATTTTGCCTGGGAGCTCAAGATTAAAATCTCTCCCCCCCCTTTTATTTTTATTTTATTTTTTAAAATATATATTTTATTGATTTGTTACAGAGAGGAAGGGAGAAGGGTAGAGAGTTAGAAACATCGATGAGAGAGAAACATCAATTCAGCTGCCTCCTGCACACTCCCTACTGGGAATGTGCCCGCAACCAAGGTACATGCCCTTGACCAGAATCGAACCTGGGACCCTTGAGTCCACAGGCCAACACTCTATCCACTGAGCCAAACCGGTTAGGGCCTCCCCCCTCTTTTTTAATCACCTGGACTCTGTGTCTTGTTTCCTGCGTCGCAAACCACTCAATGACTACCCACTTTTTTTAGTTAAAAAAAGTTATAGTTTCAGACCATCCTTTGTGGTTACTTTAGGTTTCTGAGTCTGCAAGACTGCCATGCAGGCCTTCCTTGAGCTAGTCAGGTTAGCATGTGGCCCCTTTGTGTTGCAACATTCTTTGTAATTTTCTGATAATTAATACAATATATGCTAATTTTTTTTAAATTTGGAAAATGAGAAAAATTTTAGAGTATAACAGAAATCACTAGCATTCTCACAACCCTGAGAGAACCAACATATACATTTTGGTCTTTTTAGTCTAAGTTGTTTATAAATGTGTTGTGTTTAGGCTGGGGATTTAAAAAATAAAACTGGGGGGACAAAATGGCGGAGGAATAGGCAGATGTGTCCTGATCCTTGTCCAGGAGGAAGTAGAGGGAGCAGCTGAAACGAGAGGAATCCAGCCCGAATTGGCGAAGGAGAAGCGGCTGGTGAAACAGTTTGCAGCTGGGAAGGGCAGAGATCTCCTGGAAAAAGGTAAAACAAGGATCTGGGCAATAGAATCTGCCAGATCTCTAAACCCAGAAAGTCAGGGGAAAACTACACGGCGCCAAGACGCGTCCCTGAGGACAGGCAAAGTGTCTGACTGTGAGAAAAAGGGTCCACAGGACTGCGGGAGGTAGTAGATTTTAGATCTTGGAGTCTGATTTGGGATCTGAGCTCAAAGGCAGCCCTGAAGAGCTAACTGCCCGACCTCGCAGTGCCGGCAAGAGAGGAGATTGTAAAGACACGGTCCCTCTTCACAACAGGGCCTGCGTCTTTCTCCACTGAACCTAGTTTGTAGGACCTTTTGGATACAGACAGTTACCCGAGGCTGAGGTGCAGGAGAAGGGGAGGAGTTGTGGAACATGGGGAGAGTGGGCAGAGGTGGAAGCGTGTCTGGTGCTGAGTCACATCAGATCCCTGGTCGCCATTTTCTCCTAAGAGATAACCCCTCCCTCCAGTCTCCAGGCAACCAATATAGCCACACCCGGATTCCACTCTGATTAACACTATAGGATTTGAATACTCCCTGAGGCCATAGGTAGTGCCCAAAATAAAAACCTTTAGCATCTAAGCACCTCAATTACACAGTTACACTACCAGAGCTCTTCAGAGTGCTTCAGTGTGCCTCGCTGGCAAACTTACCGCGGGTGCTCCTGTGAGCTGCCACTGGGAGTAAGCGCCTATCCACCACAGGTACAGCAGCAAAAGCTGAGTCTGCCCACCCGACAACTACAGAACTCTGGTCAACACAGTCACACCTTTCCAGAGTGCAGGCCCCCCAAGCTACATCACCCCGACAGATGGTTCCTTGGAGCCACTGTGAATCCCACTGGGCAAGAGTAATTTCAATTTAGGGTGCAAGACAGAAAAATTTGGAACACTACCCTCCATGACTGCTGACCTCTAGACATTGCAGTTGTGCCTCTCAAACTCACAGGCCTACATCAAGAGAACCCAAATAGTTCAAGTAGGAAACTACACTAGATTACCAAGCCCAGGAGAACTGGGAGATTATACCAGTACCACCATCACCAAAAGAACCTGGGTAGCAAAACAATTGGAACTACAATTAAAACATTACAAGAAAACATGGGGAGACAGAAAGGAAATTCTCAAAGGAAGGAACAAGTGGAATCCCCAGAAAGGGAGTTAAATGAACTTGAGGCTAGCAGCTTAACAGAGAAAGAATTCAGAGTATTCGTTATAAGGATGTTTAAACTGATGGATGACAAATACACATAACTCAATGAGAACTATAAGGAGCCGAATGAAAACGTCACCAACATGAAAAGAAACCAAGAGGAGATGAAGAACGACATAGCTGCAATAAAGAACACAATGGAAGGCTTAAAGAGTAGAGTAGAAGAGGCTGAGGACCGCATCAGCGAATTAGAAGACAAGGTAGGAAAAAACACACAAACACAGCAGCAACTGGAAAGAAGACTTAAAAAGCAAGAGGAGAGCCTAAGGGAGCTTTGGGAGACAAAAAAACGAAAGAACATTCGAACAATAGGGATAAAAGAAGGAGAGGAAGAGAAGCAAGGACTAGAAAACCTGTTGGAAGAAATAATGACAGAAAATTTCCCTGATGTTGGCAAGAAAAACACTATCCAAGTCCAAGAAGCATACAGAGTCCCAAACAAGTTGAACCCCAAAAGACCAACATCAAGACACATCATAATTAAATTGACGAACACCAACGACAAAGCAAGAATCTTAAAGGCTGCCAGAGAGAGACAGAAAGTTACCTACAAGGGATCTCCTATTAGAATATCAACTGATTTCTCAACAGAAACACACCAGGCCAGAAAGGAATGGAATGAAATATACAAAGTGATGAAAAACAAGGGACTGAATCCAAGAATACTATACCCAGCAAGACTATCATTCAAAATTGTAGGTGGAATCAGAAGCTTCACAGACAAAAAAGGGCTAAGAGAATTCATCACTACCAAGCCATCAATGCAAGAAATGCTAAAGGGGCTGCTGTAAAAAGAAGAAAGAGAAAGGCAAGAAGAAACACAAACACTAAGGAAAAATATGTCAATGAACAGGTACTTATCAATAATAACATTAAACGTGAGTGGATTAAATGCACCAATCAAAAGACATAGGGTAGCTGAATGGATAAGAAAACATGACCCATATATTTTGCTGTCTACAAGAGACCCACCTTAGAGCAAAAGATTCACACAGACTGAGAGTGAAGGGATGGAAAACATTTTTCAGGCAAATGGAAATGAGTAAAAAGCTGGGGTTGAGATACTTATATCAGAAAAAATAGACCTCAAAGTAAAGGCCAAAGTAATAGATAAGGAAGGCCACTACATAATACTAAAGGGAGCAATCCAGCAAGAAGATATAACTCTGGTAAACGTTTATGCACCCAATGCAGGAGCGCCCAAATACATAAAAAATCTCCTGGAAGATATGAAGGGAGAGATCGACATCAATACAATCATAGTAGGGGACTTTAATACACCACTGACATCAATGGATAAATCCTCTTGACAAAAAATCAGCAAAGAAACAGCAATTCTAAATGACACACTAGATCAGATGGACCTAATTGACATCTTCATAGTATTTCACCCCTAAGCCATGGAATATACGTTCTTCTCAAGTGCACAAGGGACATTCTCAAAAATAGACCACATATTGGGTAACAAGCAAAGTCTCCCCAAATTCAAAAAGATTGAAATCATATCAAGCATTTTCTCAGACCACAATGGCATAATATTAGAAATAAACTACAATAAAAACATTCCAAAAAATTCAAACACTTGGAAACTGAATAGCATGCTACTAAACAATGATTGGGATATCAATGAGATCAAAGAAGAAATTAAAAACATCCTGGAGGCTAATGACAATAAAAACACAACGGATCCCCCCATTGCAAATCCTATGGGACACAATGAAAGCAGTCCTGAGAGGGAAGTGTATAGCTCTACAGGACTATCTCAAAAAGCAAGAAAAAATGGTAATAGATCATCTAACTCAACAACTCAAAGAATTAGAAAGGGAGCAACAAGAAAAGCCCACAGTGAGCAGAAGAAAGGAAATAATAAAGATCAGAGCAGAAATGAATAACATAGAGACCAAAAAAACAATACACAAGATCAACAAAACCAAGAGCTGGTTCTTTGAAAGGATAAACAAGATTGATGAACCTCTAGCCAGGCTCACCAAGAAACAAAGAGAGAGGACCCAAATAAACAAAATCAGAAATGAAAGAGGTGAAATAACAACAGACCCCACAGAAATACAAAGGATTGTTACAAAATACTATGAACAACTCTATTCCAACAAACTAGACAACCTGGAGGAAATGGATACATTCCTAGAAAAACACAACCTTCCAAAACTTACTCAGGAAGAGACTAAAAACCTAAAAAGGCTCATAACTATGGAAGAAATTGAAGCAGTCATCAAAAACTTCCAGCAAACAAAAGCCCTGGGCCACACAGCTTCACAGGGGAGTTTTACAAAACATTCAAGGAAGAGCTAAAACCTATCCTTCTCAGATTATTCCAGGAAATTCAAAAAGAAGGAACACTCCCAAGCTCCTTCTATGAAGCCAGCATCACCCTAATACCAAAACCAGATAAAGATAACACAATGAAAGAGAATCACAGGCCAATATCCCTCATGAACATAGATGCCAAAATCCTCAACAAAATTCTAGCAAATCAAATCCAGCAGTACATCGGAAAGCTCATACACCACAACCAAGTAGGATTTATCCCTGGGATGCAAGGATGGTACAATGTTCGCAAATCAATAAACGTCATACATCACATAAACAAATTGAGAGGTAAAAACGATATAGTCATATCAATAGATGCAGAAAAAGCATTTGACAAAATCCAACAACCTTTCTTGATAAAAAATCTCAGCAAGATGGGAATAGAATAATCATACCTCAACATAATAAAAGCCATATATGACAAACCCACAGCCAACATCATACTCAATGGGCAAAAACTAAAACCATTTCGCCTAAGAACAGGAACAAGACAGGAATGCCCACTCTCACCACTCCTGTTCAACATAGTGTTGGAAATACTAGCCATTGCAATCAGACAAGAAGAAGAAATAAAAGGCATCCAAATTGGAAAAGAAGAAGTAAAACTGTCCTTATTTGCAGATGACATGATACTGTACATAGAAAACCCTAAAGACTCCATCAAAAAATTATTAGACTTAATTAATGAATTTGGCAGAGTAGCAGGATACAAAATAAATGCTAAAAAATCTAGGGCATTTCTATACACCAATAATGAACTTACAGAAAGAGAGACTAAAAAAGCAATCCCATTTACCATCACACCAAAAAAATTAAGATACCTAGGAATAAACTTAACTAAGGATGTAAAAGATCTATACACGGACAACTATACAACACTGAAAAAAGAGATAGAGGAAGACATAAGCAGATGGAAGAACATACCATGTTCATGGATAGGTAGAATCAACATCATAAAAATGTCCATACTACCCAAAGCAATCTATAATTTCAATGCACTTCCCATTAAAATACCAGTGGCATACTTCAAAGACCTAGAACGAACTTTCCAAAAATTCATCTGGAATAAAAAAAGACCCCGAATAGCTACAGCAATCCTGAGAAAGAAGAACAAAGTAGGAGGGATCTCAATACCAGATTTCAAGCTATATTACAAAGCCACTGTTCTCAAAACTGCCTGGTATTGGCACAAGAACAGACATATAGATCAATGGAGTAGAATAGAGAACCCAGAAACCAATCCAAATTGCTATGCTCAATTAATATTTGACAAAGGAGGCATGAACATACAATGGAGTCAAGACAGTCTCTTCAATAAATGGTGTTGGGTAAATTGAACAGATACATGCCAAAAAATGAAAGGAGATCACCAACTTACACCATACATAAAAATAAACTCAAAATGGATCAACGACTTAAACAAAAGACAGGAAACCATAAAAATACTAGAGGAATCTACAGGCAGAAAAATCTCTGACATATGCCAAAAGAACTTCTTCGCTGATACTGCTCCTAGGGCAATGGAAGCTAAAGAGAAAATAAACAAATGGGATTACATCAAAATAAAAAGCTTTTGTACAGCAACGGAAACCATCAATAAAACAACAAGAAAGCCCACAGCATGGGAGAATATATTTGCCAATGATGTCAACGATAAGGGTTTAATCTCCAACATTTACAGGGAACTCATGCAGCTTAACAAAAAGAAGATAAACAACCCAATCAAAAAATGGCCAACTGATCTAAATAGACACTTTTCGAAAGGATACAGAAGGAAGGCCAAGAGACATATGAAAACCTGCTCTAAATCACTAATCCTCAGAGAGATGCAAATCAAAACAACAATGCGGTACCATCTCACACCTGTCAGAATGGCCATTATCAACAAGTCAACAAATGACAAGTGCTGGTGAGGATGTGGAGAAAATTGAACCCTCGTGCACTGCTGGTGGGAATGCAGACTAGTGCAGCAAATGTGGAGAAAAGCATGGAGTTTTCTTAAAAAACTAAAAATGGAACTCCCATTTGACCCAGTAATCCCACTTCTAGGAATATATCCCAAGAAACTGAAAACATCAATCAGAAAGGATATAGGGACCCCTTTGTTCATAGCAGCACAATTCACCATAGCTAAGATTTGGAAACAGCCTAAGTGCCCATCAGCAGATGAGTGGATTAAAAAACTGTGGTACATCTACACAATGGAATACTATGCTGCGGTAAAAAAGAAGGTGCTCTTACCATTTGCAGCAATATGGATGGAGATGGAGAACGTTATGCTTAGTGAAATAAGCCAGGCAGAGAAAGATAAATATCACATGATCTCACTCATTTGTGGGATATAATGAACAACATAAACTGATGGAGGGGAAAAATAGATTCAGAAACAGAGAAACATCAATCAGATTGTCAAACCTCAGGGAAGAAATTGTGAGGTAACCAGAAACCCAAGAATGCACGAGAACGCCTTTCCAGCCATGCTTAAAATCATCAGATGTACGGTAATTTTACCTGGGACAAGAGGGTAAGTATTTTGGACTTATGCTCCTGACCCTTCATGGGTAAGACCCCTTATGTTGGCTTATCCGCTGACTAATGTAGTTACCAATTATACCAAACACCTTGGTCATCCAGGAGGTCCATGAGTGGGGCAAGAAAGTATAAATACACAGGGGTCTCCACCCAGCTTCCCTTTTGTATGACACAAAATCAAAACAATGCCCCTTTGTGTGTAAAATAAAAGAGAGGTTTCTGGCTTGTGTGGACACCAAAGAAAGGGTGTCACTACTATCACTACTTGCTCGTGGTAGATTTGCAGAAAATGTAACTAAGACCTTGTCTGTACAAAAAGAAATAGACAGCCAGTTTAAAAGGGAATTGCCACGGACTAGAACAAAGAATATCCTTACATGATATTATTCTACACTGTCATTAATTTTTTTCCCAGATTTGGATCACCCCCTTTACTTATAATAGTTCCTCGCACCCATGGGGATAAAAAAAAAAAAACCCATCATCTGTTTGGTGCTTGGAGACAAATGTAACACATCTCTAGATATTTTAGAATTACAACAGCATATTATATCATTATCCCAAACAAACTTACAAACTAATTCTTTGAATGTCTGGCAGCAATTTAAAAAGGACATGAAAGGGTTTAATCCCTTCCACTGTGTAGAGGGCCCCCTGGGAAGGCAACTGAGCATTCTAAATTGGCCCCTCTTGCCCTTTTGTCCAAGAGGGACCCGCTTCTCATAATCCAATTGTCCATAGTTGTTGCCTGAGCTTCTGTTCATGCCAAGGTTGAAACCTCGTGATGGCTAGTACCATGGACCTGTCTCTCGCCCAGTGGGGTGAGCTGGGCCTCCTTGGAGAAGAAACCTGGGTTCCACAAGATATGTGATCAGTGCTGGGACCCTGCCAGCAGGCGAGGGGAATCCCAAGGCAGGTGCTGGGCGTGGAGGCCACGGGGGCATAGGCGACCAAGGAGAAAGAACTAATCCTCATATCACCCTGCTTGGCCCCAGAGGATGGCTGGTTAGCCAGAGACGGGTAAGATTCCTCAGGGAAGGAACAACCTAAGACAGGCACAGTCTCATAGGGGCCATCAGGAGAGAACTTGAGCATCAACAGAGGTGAGGCACAGACCTTCACCCCCCCCCCCAAGTATTCAGGGGCCTGAACCCTCAACCCTGCTGAGGGAGATCTCCTGCCCCCATGGCTGATCAGCTTCTCATGCCCAGCTCAAATCGGGACCCAGGTAACAGAGACTTGGCCAACAGCAGATGCCCTCTCACTGCAACAAGACTTGATGGAGATGTCTTGCACCCATGATCCGGGGAACTGGGGTCTATGATATCTAAATCCAGCCTAGCATCAGGAATGCTCAGGGCCTACTCAAGAAGGCAAATAATCCTCTCCACTGATATTTACAGGGTAAAACAAGATGGTTGTTAGAGTATTAAATTTGACAGTAAAATAGTAGTTAAGTTTTCAGACTAATTTAAATTGGCCAATCAAAATAAGCAAATACTCTAGAAAAATCAATTGTACTGGACAAAAAAGCTATTCCTAAAGTGTTAACTAAAATTTTTATTGGTAGTTCATCTCATGGTAAAATTGTGTAACATATAATGAGCCTAAAGCAGTCACATTTTAGTGCAAAAAAGTAAAATTTAAAAGCTATCAAGATTACAGCATAAAATTTCCAAAAGCCTCCCAATATTTAAACCAAAAAAGGGGGGATAGTAGAAGAATATCATGTAAGGAAAAATATCCTGTAAATAAATTACACCTAGAAAATTTTTACTTTAGAAAATTAACTTTCATTTGTAATGCTAACAGCAAGACACCCAGGTAAAACATACATGGGGTCAAAACAAGCCAAAGAAAAATCGTTTGGGCAAAAAAATGAAAAAGGATCGCAAGTCAAATTTATAGAAAATATTCCTTTATTAACTTTTGGTCAAGAATATGTTTGTATATTTTCAGAAAACAACTCTGAGACAATGTGGATTCCTGCAACAGAGAGGGATTGACAGGAGTGCTCCAGCCATGAAGACAGAAGAGAAACAGTCCAGAGATGGAAGACGCTGACCATGCCTGCCATACTAGCAGTCAGCAGATGTGCGTCACTGCAGATTGACCAGGACCAAACCAGAGAGGGTCGGACCTGCATTACCACCATTTGTCCACCATCCAGAACTGAAATATCATTGCTGTTATGTACACATAAACAACTGTTGGACATAGAAATCGGGACTCAAAAGAACTGTTGGCTCAGAAAGAAATTCACTATAGACTGATTTATTTGCCTCTCAGCATAACCATTATTGCTTGTCTCATTTTCGGTTCCTATAAGTGTATTCCTAGTATCACATGAGCTCACTCATCTAGGGGAGATGATGAACAACATAGACTGAAGAACAAGAACAGCATTGATCAGACTGTCAGACCTCAGAGGGAAGGTATGGGAGGGTGTGGACAAGGGAGATAGATCAACCAAAGGACTTGTGTGCTTGCATATGAGTCTAACCAGTGATCACGGACAACAGGGGGATGGGGGCATGCGTGTGGGGGGGTTTGGGATGGGAATAGGGGGTTGATGACAAATATGTGATACCTTAATCAATAAAGTAATTTAAAAATGAATAAATAAAATAAAAAATAAAACTGGATAGACTCTTTTATAAACTTTTTTCTCTTATTAACATATTCCAATAAGGTGGTGAAGTCCTAGGGTGGAAGGCGGGGCAGGCTAGAAGGGTTCAATGCTGGGGGTATGTAATACTTTGAACAATAAAGATTTTTTTTAATTTATTATTATTATTATTATTATTATTATTTATGTTTTGATTGATTTTATTTATTTTTTTTAGTTTTTTTTATTGAGGTATTATATGTGTACATATCTTACCATTACCCCCCCCACCCCACACCCATACATGCCCTCACACCCCAGAGTTTTGCGTCCATTGTTTATGCTTATATGCATGCATACAAGTCCTTCGTTTGATTTCTTATCTCCCCCACCTCTCCCTAACTTTCCCCCTGTAATTTGAAAGTCTGTTTGTTGCTTTACTGTCTCTGTATCTATCTTTTTGTTCATCAGTTTATAATGTTCTTTATTATCCACAAATGAGTGAGATCATATGGTATTTTTCTTTCATTGACTGGCTTATTTCACTCAGCATAATATTCTCCAATTCTATCCAGGTTGCTGCAAATGATGAGAATTCCTTCTTTTTATGGCAGCATAGTATTCCATTGTGTAGATGTACCACAGTTTTCTGATCCAGTCATCTGCTGACGGGCACCTAGGCTGTTTCCAAATCTTAGCTATTGTAAATTGTGCTGCTATGAACATAGGGGTTCATATATCATTTCTGATTGGTGTTTCTAGTTTCTTCGGATATATTCCCAGGAGTGGGATTACTGGGTCAAATGGGAGTTCCATTTTCAGTTTTTTGAGGAAACTCCATACTGTTCTCCACGGTGGCTGCACCAGTCTGCATTCCCACGAGCAGTGCACGAGGGTTCCTTTTTCTCCGCATCCTCGCCAACACTTGTCGTTTGTTCATTTGTTGATGATAGCCATTCTGACAGGTGTGAGATGGTACCTCATTGTTGTTTTGATTTGCATCTCTCGGATAATAAGTGACTTTGAGCATGTTTTCATGTGTCTCTTGGCCTTCCATCTGTCTTCTTTTGAAAATATTCTGTTTAGGTCCGTTGCCCATTTTTTAATTGGATCATTTATCTTCCTTTTATTAAGTTGCATAAGCTGCCTGTAGATGTTGGAGATTAAACCTTTATCAGTGATGGCATTTGCAAATATGTTCTCCCATGCAGTGGGCTTTCTTGCTGTTTTGTTGATGGTTTCTTTTGCTGTAAAAAAGCTTTTTATTTTGATGTAGTCCCATTTGTTAATTTTCTCTTTAGCTTCCATTGCCCTAGGGGCAGTGTCAGTGAAGAAGTTCTTTTGGCATATGTCTGAGATTTTGTTGCCTGTGGATTCCTCTAGTATTTTTATGGATTCCCTTCTTATGTTTAAGTCCTGTATCCATTTTGAGTTTATTTTTGTGTATGGTGTAAGTTGGTGATCTAGTTTCATTTTTTTGCATGTGTGTGTCCAATTTTCCCAACACCATTTATTGAAGAGACTATCTTGACTCCATTGTATGTTCATGCCTCCTTTGTCAAATATTAATTGAGCATAGTGGTTTGGGTCGATATTTGGATTCTCCATTCTGTTCCATTGATCTATATGTCTGTTCTTGTGCCAGTACCAGGCTGTTTTGAGAACAGGGGCTTTGTAATACAGCTTGAAATCTGGTATTGAGATCCCTCCTACTTTATTCTTCTTTCTCAGGATTGCTGCGGCTATTCGGGGTCTTTTTTTATTCCAGATGAATTTTTGGAGAGTTCTTTCTAGGTCTGTGAAATATGCTCTTGGTATTTTGATGGGGAGTGCATTGAATCTGTAGATTGCTTTGGGTAGTATGGACATTTTAATGATGTTGATTCTACCAATCCATGAACATGTTATGTTCTTCCATCTGTTTACATCTTCCTCTATCTCTTTTTTCAGTGTCCTGTAGTTTTCTGCGTATAGGTCTTTTACCTCCTTAGTTAAGTTTATTCCTAGGTATCTTAAACTTTTTTGTGCGATGGTAAATGGGATTGCTTTTTTAGTCTCCCTTTCTGTAAGTTCACTATTGGTGTATAGAAATGCCATAGATTTCTTGGCGTTAATTTTGTATGAAGCTACATTGCCGAATTCATTTATTAATTCTATTACTTTTTTGATGGAATCTTTGGGGTTTTTTATGTACAATATCATGTCATCTGGAAATAAGGATAGCTTCACTTCTTCTTTTCCAATTTGGATGCCTTTTATTTCTTCTTCTTGCCTAATTGCGATAGCTAATATTTCCAGTACTATGTCAAACAGGAGTGGTGAGAGTGGGCATCCCTGTCTTGTTCCTGTTCTTAGGGGAAATGGTTTTAGTTTTTGCCCATTGAGTATGATGTTTGCTGTGGGTTTATCATATATAGCTTTTATTATGTTGAGGTATGATCCTTCTATTCCCACCTTGTTGAGAGTTTTTATCAAGAAAGGGTGTTGGATTTTGTCAAATGCTTTTTCTGCATCTATTGATATGACTATGTGATTTTTATCTCTCAATTTGTTTATGTGATGTATCACATTTATTGATTTGCGGATATTGTACCATCCTTGCATTCCTGGGATAAATCCTACTTGGTCATGATGTATGATCTTTCTGATGTATTGCTGGAGCCGATTTGCTAGGATTTTGTTGAGGATTTTGGCATCTATGTTCATGAGGGATATTGGTCTGTAATTCTCTTTCATTGTGTTGTCTTTATCTGGTTTTGGTATTAGGGTGATGCTGGCTTCATAGAAGGAGCCTGGAAGTGTTCCTTCCTCTTGAATTTTTTGGAATAGTCTGAGCAGGATAGGTTTTAGTTCTTCCTTGAAAGTTTGGTAAAACTCTCCTGTGAAGCCGTCTGGCCCTGGGCTTTTGTTTGCCGGAAGCTTTTTGATGACTGCTTCTATTTCTTCCATAGTTACTGGCCTGTTGAGGTGTTTGGATTCTTCCTTATTGAGTTTTGGAAGGTTGTATTTGTCTAGGAATATGTCCATTTCCTCCTGGTTGTCCAGTTTGTTGAAATAGAGTTGTTCGTAGTATTTTGTAACAATCCTTTGTATTTCGCCGGGGTCTGTTGTTATTTCACCTCTTTCATTTCTGATTTTGTTTATTTGGGTCCTCTCTCTTTGCTTCTTGGTGAGCCTGGCTAGAGGTTCATCAATCTTGCTTATCCTTTCAAAGAACCAGCTCTTGGATTTGTTGATCTTTTGTATTGTTTCTTTAGTCTCTATGTCGTTTATCTCCGCTCTGATCTTTATTATTTCTTTCCTTCTGCTTACACTGGGCTTTTCTTGTTGCTCTCTCTCTAACACTTTGAGTTGTTGGGTTAGGTAATTTATTACCATTGGTTCTTGTTTTTTGCAGTAGGCTTGTAGAGCTATGAACTTCCCTCTCAGGACTGCTTTCGCTGTGTCCCATAGATTTTGGATTGTTGTGTTTTCATTGTTGTTTGTTGCCATGATGTTTTTTATTTCTTCCTTGATGTCTTTGGTAACCCAGTCATGGTTTAATAGCATGCTGTTTAGTCTCCATGTGTTTGATTTCTTTGAGTTGTTTTTATTGTAGTTGATTTCCAGTTTTATGCCACTGTGATTTGAGAAGATACTTGATATGATTTCTATCTTCTTGAATTTGGAGAGACTTTGCCTATGTCCTAACATATGGTCTATCTTTGAAAATGACCCATGTGCACTTGAGAAGAATGTATATTCTGTGGCTTTGGGGTGAAATGTTCTGAAGATGTCTATTAATTCCATCTGGTCTAGTGAGTCATTTAGGATTGATGTTTCTGTGCTGATTTTTTGTTTAGAGGATTTGTCCAATGGTGACAGTGGGGTATTGAAGTCTCCTACTATGATTGTATTGCTGTCAATCTCTCCTTTGATATCTTCCAGGAGTTTTTTAATGTATCTTGGTGCTCCTGTATTGGGTGCATATATGTTTACCAGAGTTATTTCTTCTTGTTGGATTTCTTCCTTTAGTATTATGAAGTGGCCTTCATTATCTCTTGTAATGTCCTTCACTTTGAGATCTAATTTGTCAGATATAAGTATTGCTACCCCAGCTTATTTTTCATTTCCATTCGCCTGGAAAACCTTTTTCCATCCCTTTACTCTCAGTCTGTATGCGTCCTTTTTTTTGAGGTGGGTTTCCTGTAGACAGCAGATATATGGGTTTTGTTTTCTTATCCAATCTGTTACCCTGTGTCTTTTGATTGGGGCATTCAATCCATTTACATTTAAAGTTATTATTGATAGGCACTTCTTTGTTGCCATTTTTATTCTATACCCCTGTATTCCTTCTTTGCTTCCTATTTCTTTCTTTCTTTCTTTCTTTTTTTTTTTTTTTTTTTTTTTTTTACAGCAGACCCTTTAGCATTTCTTTCATTGCTGGTTTGGTGGTGATAAACTCCCTTAGCCCTTTTTTGTCTGTGAAGCTCCTGATTTCACCTTCAATTTTGATTGATAGCCTTGCTGGGTACAGTATTCTTGGATTGAGACTCTTCCTTTGCATGACTTTGCATATTTCATTCCATTCCCTTCTGGCCTGATGAGTTTCTGTTGAGAAATCAGTTGCTAGTCTGATGGGGGTTCCTTTGTATGTAACTGTCTGTCTCTCTCTGGCCGCTTTTAAGATTCTTACTTTGTCGTTGGTGTTTGCCAACTTAATTATAATGTGCCTTGGTGTCGGTCTTTTGGGGTTCATTTTGCTTGGAACTCTGTGAGCTTCTTGGATTTGTGTGGGTTTTTTCTTCCCTATATCAGGGAAGTTTTCTGTTATTATTTCTTCAAACAGGTTTTCTATTCCTTGCTCCGTTTCCTTTCCTTCTGGTACCCCTATTATCCTGATGTTGTTTTGTTTTGTGTTGTCCCGAAGTTCCCTTAGGCTCTCCTCATGCTTTCTAATTTTTGTTTCTAGAAGCTGTTGTAATTGGGTATTTTTTTCCATCTTGTCTTCTAGCTCACTTATGCGGTCCTCTGCTTCTTCTAGTCTACTCTTGATGCTTTCTATTGAGTTCTTTACAGCAGTGATATCATTTTTCATTTCTTCTTGGTTCTTCTTCATTTCCTCTTGGTTCTTACTCATATTGTCGAATTTGTCTTCCATCCTTTTCAGCCACCTTATGACCATTTCTCTGAATTCTTTCTCTGATAGGTTGTTTGCCTCTAATTCGTTTACTTCCTTTTCTGGTGATGCCTGCTTCTCTTTCCTATGGGGGCTATTTCTTTGTCTCCCCATGGTCTCTCTTCTCCTGATGTCTGGTTATATAGTTCTCTCTCTCTGGCGTTGATTTAAAGGTACAAAATACAACACAACCAGGCACAACACACAAGGCACTGAACAGAATTGTATTCACGATATTAATAACCTCCAATAAAGGTAACCACCAGAGAAAGACAAATTAGGGTATAGGATTGGAAGTGGGAGAGTAAAAAGAAAGAACAAAACAAAAAAAGGAAAAGAAAAAAAAGGAAGAGAGACAAGAACAAGAACAATACTAAGAGAGAAAAGGGGAACAAACTATATATATGGGGAGTAGACTCCACTAGAACAACCACTAATCCCAGCAAATTCCAGCAACACGAGCCTGGAGATTAATACAAACTGCAACACCAACTAATATCAAGTGAGGCAAGGGAAAACAAAAGTAACAAATACAAAGCAAACAAAAGAACCAACCAAACAAGCAAAAAGAATAATCAAAACAATCTCATAAAAAAGCATAAAAATTCAATCTAATCAACATTCAAGCAAGCAACAACAAAAGGCCAGAGAGAAAAATAATTTTTTTAAGGTAGCGTAGAGAGAGGTATGTATGGATTTGGAGCAGGGGGTTGGGAATTAGATATATAAGTAGGGTGAAATTTTAGCAGAGGGTAAACTGAAAATGTAGGGAAAATCTATAGCCAGAAAGGGTTAAGAAAAACAGGAGACCAAAAGGGGAAAGGTTAGGAGGAGAGTGATGGCAAAATGTTAGCGTTGAGATAGGGTAAGGGAAAGATGCAAATAGAATGTAGGACACTAATCCCAAAATACAAGAAAGAGAAAATCAAATGACATTAAAAAAAAAAGTAAAATAATAGTAATAATAATGCTGATTGAAAATAAAAATGTAATAATTAAAAAGGTGAAAATCGAGTGAGGAAAAAAGTTTAGTTTCTTAAGTAAAAGATGCAAAAAATGAAAATTAAAAAAAATAGAATAAAAAAATTTTTTAAAAAATTGAAAAAAAATTAAAAATTAAAAAATAGGAAGACTAAAATGTGCAGTAGCGGCTGTCATTCACTTCCTCTAATATTCTGTTTGGTATGCCTGTTTCCCATTCTGGGCGGTATTTCAGTTCAGCTTCGTTGCACTGCTTCTCAGTGTTGTAAGCCAGTCCTGCTTTTTGAGCCGGCCGTGTCTTAATTTCTCATATTTATTTTTTATTACACCAGAGACAATTAGCGTTTCAGCCCCTGGGTGGCAGTGTTTCTGAATTGACTTCCGAGCCTCTCTAGCTTTTTTTTTTTTTTTCCCCCTCTATGACACTCACTACAGGTTTGTGGAGGTATGCGCCTCTCTGATGGTCACACCCAGCTCTGTTCCCAGGTTCTGAAAAAAAACTTCCCCCTGCAGTCTTTCAGGGTTTTTCCACCTGGGTTTTCCTATGTATTGGGCTTAGTAATCAGAGTTGGAAAGAGCCCAAGTGTGCGGACAGTGGGTCTGTGCGCCAGACTAAGTAGCCTGCACTCCTTTGAAAATTCTTAGTCTGATCCTCCTCGTCAGATTAAAATGAGTTGCTTTTAAGAGGTCACTTCTGTTAGCAGCTCAGAGGACCCCCTTCCACATTCAAGGATCACGGCAGTTCCAACTGCCACCGATTTTTCTAGGCTCAGACCACCCGGTTCCTGCTGGTCTTGCGGCTCGCGCACTTCCCTCCCACCGTGGGGATTAGAAACCACACCTTATTTCAGGAGAAATCTGACCTTTCCGTGGTGCAGTGGAGTTCCTTTGAATCTGAATGTTTGCGCCGATAGGGGACCGGTGTTCTGGTGCTCGCAGCTGTTCAGTGTTTGCAGTTGTCGCGGAAAATCAGGTTTCCAATAAAGTCCTCCTTTCCTTGCAAGATGGCGAGGCGCCCGGTGAGCCCGCAGCTCCGGGAGGAGGCCCAGCCCCTGTGGGTGCTGCATGGTCAGGGGAGCCCTGGCCAGCACTCCCCCGCCTTCTCCTGGAGTTTAGCTGTCCCTTGGCTTGCCAATATACAATCCCCCTGCGAACCTCTGCTGCTCCTACTCTCTGTCCCAGGACCAGACTCCAAACAGGACTCTATTCCATCGCCATTTTTTTTCCTCCTCTCAACAATAAAGATTTTTAAAAATTAAAGAAAACAAACTTCTTCCAATGTCCTTAAATAGTTTACAAGAATATAATTTTAAAATAAAATCCATTGTTTTTAAATATATTATGTGCTTAAACTAAATTTTGAAAGAACAGAGAGAAAGTATATTCATCTAATATTAAAACTGAAGTGTTCTTCATCGTCATACATGCAGTCACAGAAGTCACAAAGGAAATTGTTTCATTACATCAAACAAATGCATATAACAGCAAAAGCATAGTCAACAAAAGAAAACACAGATAAATAGAATTTCTTCAAATTAGAAGCACTTTTTGCATCAAAGTATAGTATCAATAGAGTTAAATGGATGAAAATATTTGAAAATTATATATCCAAGAGAGGATTAATATCCAGAATATATTAATGACTCTTAAAACAACAAAAATAAGGAAAAAACCAAATAATTTAAAAATGGGCAAAGGACTCAAATAGACATTTGTACCACGTTTTAGTTTCAGGTCATCCTTTGTGAAAAAATGTGGGCCATAAATAATTAGGGAAAGGCAAATCAAAACCACAGTTATAGACCACTTCACACCCATTAAAATAGCTACTATAAAAAAATAAAAACAGAAAATAGCAAGTATCTGTGAGGATGTGGAGAAATTTGAAACTTTATCCATTCCTGAGGAATGTAAAATGGTGCAGACACTACAGAAAACAGTATGGTCGGGGGTGGGGGGTTGGGGGGGAAAATAAACATAGAATTACCATATAATCCAGCAATTCCACTTCTGGATGTACAACCGAAAGAATTGAAGGCAGGGTCTCAGATATTTTTCTACCCATCTTTATAGCAGCATTTTCTAATAGCGAAATATTGTACAGTCCAAATGTTCATTGACAAAGAAATGAATAAACAAAATGTCAGCCTTAGAAAAGAATGATTTTTTTGCATTCATTTATTTATGTATTCATTTATTTCAATTACAGTTTATATGCAATATTATTTTGTGTTAGTTTCAGGTGTATAACATAGTGATTGGACAATTGTATATCTTACAAAATCTTCCCCCCAATATTTCCAGTACCTTCCTGGAAATTCTGACACATATTACAACATAGGTGAACCTTGAAGACCTTATGCTAAATCAAATAATCCAGACACAAAAAGGTAAATTCTGTATTATTCCACTTATATGATGTGCCTAGAGTAGTCTCTATGAAGAGATAGAATGTAGAATGGTGGTTTCCAGGATCTGGAAGCAGGTGAGAATAAGAGTTTTTGTTTAATTGGTACAGAGTTTTGGTTTTAAAAATTGCAAACATCCTGGATGTTCAGGATGATCACACAATAATGTAATTGTACTTAATGCCACTGAACTGTACATCTAAAACTGGTTAAAATGTTCACTCAATAGTATTGTGAATATCCATCTTTACTTCTATGTAGTTATAATGCATCTGTGGAATCATATTCAGTCTTGCCCCCAGAATTGTAACTGTGAGTGAAATAGGGACAGCAAGTATTCCTTCTGAGCATGTTCTCCTCAAGGATTCCTTTTTCAATAATTCTCATGGAATATGTTAACAGAGTTGTTAAGAATATGACAAAAATACATTGTCTTCCCCCAGTAGAATATAAATTTCATGATTTTTTGGCAGAGATTAGTCTTCCTTATTTATTGCTGTATCTCCTTGCCTGGCTCATAATATATACTCAAGAAATATTTTCTCATATACATTGAAGCAATGGAAACGAATATATAGAAACATTACTGGTCTAAAGACAGAACAGGTCATTAGAAATACTATATATGTGCTTACTTATTTGCAGCAACCCAATGCAGATTACAAGTTCATCATGGCTATGGTATCTGCCTCCATGAGTCTACTCTTATAAGGAACAGCATCCAGTTAGATTAACTGGTTCTGGTTGAGTTTGTCAAACAATTTGCCTCATTTTATAGTCATCTCAATGATGTAAAGTTGGCCTCATTGAGATTTAACATCTCTTCTATAAAATGTATAGAATTTAATGTTGGGATACAAAAAAATGGTTGATACTAGAGAGGAAAATCCAATATAGAACACAACATATTCTTGATTATGACAAACCTGGAGTGAAACAGTGATATAGCTAATTATTCAAAAGTTATTTGTATTTGGCTTTAGAATTTGGATACTTATGCTTGAATATGAAGATGTTTTGGAACTACACTATATAAAGTTTCAATAATTAAATTAAACCATAACATAAAGACCAATGGAAAAAGATGAAAAGTCCTTCAAATTCCCTAATCTATTTCCTGCTAACAGCTACTTCCATCCCCATTCTCACTTCTGAAAGTAAACATAGCATCACTTAAACCCCCAGAGCAAGGGCTATGGGCCAGGTACAGAAACTCAGCAGGGCAAAAAGCCCTGGATGCCTAGCAAGGGGCAAAACTGGGAAAACAAAAACCTTGTCCCCAGAGTAACCTATCCTCCCCTAGCATATCACTGGTCATGTGGTTGAGACCCCCTGACCTTTTCCTCCATAAAGATAACATCTAGGCTTCAATTGTATTTCAGCTCTAGGCCCAGAAAAGCAGCAAAACCAGACAAGTGGCACTGGGGCTGCCTCAGGACCAGCTACATTGACTAATGACTCCTTGCCCTGGCACTGACCAATCAATGGAGACCATGACCCTGAAAGAGCACATCTGGAATGCTGATTAATATTATATTAAGACCCTTCCCTGAGACCTCCCCTAAGATTTCCACCTGCAAGAGAGAGATAAATATGCTTAGGGCAAAGGCCCCAGCTTGCTCTCTCCCTCCCAGGAGCATGTCCACTGGCACATACCCCCCAACCTCTATGGGACCCCATGAGACTTGCAACCAGGGGAGCAATGGACAGCAGCAGCTTGTCTGGGGCTTACACCCTGATCCTGTCTCCAAGGCTCCCTTTTCTCTGACTCCTCACTGAGCCAGAGCAGCCCAGCCTAGGCTTTCTTGTTGCTTCTTCTATGTCCCTCCTTGTTTCATTGTTGCAATATATTTTGGCTGCCATCATCGACCCAATGTTCTCTTGGCTCTGTGCTGTGCAGCCCTTTCCTTTGGATATCCCATTCCCCATCCCCTTTCCCTAAATAAATTCAGTTTTTCTTAAACCACCATCTGAGATGGCTATTTAGCCTGCCCATGCACCACCATGCTAATCCACCATGTTCACCTGTCAATCACCTCTCATAAAAAACTAACATTCTACAACAAATGTACAAATAACAAATCTGCCTTTCTTTCTAAAAAGAAATTAAGTGAAAAGTAATAAAATAATAAAACTGGTTAAAATGATAAATTTTATGTTATGTATATTTTACCACAATAACAATGTTGAAAAAAACAAACCAACAAACAAAAATATAAACAATATTATAAGTAAAATGAGCACTAAGCAAAAATAGATGAAATATGTATACATTGAAGCAATGGAAACTAAAACTCTTATATGTATTTCAGCTATTAGTTGCAAAAACTCTTATACTTTAAAGACACTATCTTAGTAGGTATAAAAAGATATGTATCATACTGGTGGAAAATATTGCAAAACACATATGTGATAAAGGACATATCTAGAATATGCATAGTGTCTTGGCCAGTTGCTCAGTGGTTAGAGTGCTGGGTTGTTTCAACTAATAGATTAAATATATATATATGTGTGTGTGTGTGTGTGTGTGTGTGTGTGTGTGTGTGTGTGTGTGTGTGTAAAACAAAGAAATGATTACTATATAAAGAGAATTGACAGTGGCTAAAGGAAAAAGAATAAGAATTTCAAACTTTGGCAAAGATGTAGAGAAATTAGAACTCTCAGATATTGCTACCAGGAATTTACCATATTTTTCAGTGTATCAGGTGCCCCCATGTATAAGATACCCCTCACTTTTCCAACCCAAAATTAGAAATCAATATTTTAAATATAAAACAGAACACATTTTTATTTAGTAATTACCACAGCTAATGTTTATATACCGGTACTATGCTATTATGCAGCATATCACTTTATTCAGCCTCTGTTGTATCACTGCTCTCTTCATCACTATTAGTTCCAGACATATCAAGTTCTTCAACTTCTATTATATCACTTTTGTCTTCTGAGTCACTGTCTATATGTGAGATCATCCTCATAAACTGGTGGCATTTTCCGAGTTAACTTTGTTTGTGTTCTCCTGGACAACCCTTCTCTCCTCATGAAAGTGAAGCACCATTTTGCCTTTCCTGTAAAATCAACAGTGTTCATTTCACTTGCAAACATTCTTGCCTGACATTGGATAAGCTTGGTTGACACACATAAGCCACTCTGGTGCTGCTCTATAATCCATGTCTTAAGCCTCTGCTCCAAGTTTGCCCATTTTGCTGGTTTTCCTCTTAAGGACTTCTTTTTTGGCATCTTAAGGAGTTGTTCTTCCTGTTTTCTCCACTGTCTGATCATACACACAGTGGGAGGAGGTCCAAATTGTCTCTCTGCAGCTCTATTTCCATGCTCTTTTGCATAGCTGATTACATTCAGTTTGAATTATGCAGAGTAAGACAATCACTTATCAGTATTTATCTTTTTATTTTTTGACATCTTCATGGGCTTAGAACGCTCTGGTCCCTGTTGCATCTGCGCACTCTCCACCTCCAATTACAGCATCAGCTGACTTCGGTAACAATAAGGCTTGTGATTGGAGGAAGCCTGTTTGACAAGGTATGGGCAACTAGGCACCAGTGCAGCTCCCTCCTTGACTGACTTCCATGTATAAGACACCCCACGATTTTCAGTCTAATGATTTTAGGGGAAAATAAAGCATCTTATACATGGAAAAATATGGCATATTGGTATAAAAACTTTGGAAAATTCTTTGGTACTATCTACTAAATCTAAACACATACCTCTTCTAGGACCCAACAATTTCACATTTAGGCATATACATTCAAAAGCATGTAAAATAATGTTCATATCAACATTATTTATTTTTAATATAACTCTGTGGATGACAGTAATAATGGCCATTTTTTTGAGCACACCACTGATACACTGAATATTTCCAACATATATATAGAGTGATTTCTATTGTCAGTCCCATTTTTCAGTTGGAAACTGAGGCTGAAATAAGTAGAATGGTAAGACACCTAGTAGAGTTCCTCAGTCAGTTATGCTTGGGTTTAAATCCAACATCCACTGATCATTTACTATGGAGTGTCCTGGGTAAGTCTCTGTCCTACTCTTAGCCTCAGTTACAATATCAGTCAGAGTGACTTAATCTGCATTCCTTATATCTCTCTCAGTAGCATAGAGGGCCCAATGATTAACAATTGAAGCCAAGATCCATAGTACCAAGAGATTCCTGCCCTGCATAGGCTGAACTAGGATGAAATCTGGACCAGGAAGCTGTGGGAGAATAGGGAGATGGAGAATAGTCTTGGCCTACTCTGACAGCTCTGAGAGGCCAGACTAGGCTTAGAAAAATATTTACCAGGCTGTGAGAGTCTCCCAAGCATTGAGCCTGCTGAAGTAAAGGCTCACCCAGATCCCCATAGACTATCACATGGGGATTGTGCTGTTTATAAAGCATTTTCACATTCATTATCAAGCCTTACAATTAACCTCATCTGTGGGAAACAGCCCAGAGCTATGCAGTGGAGAAAAGGGAGGGGGTCTCACAGAGACTTCATTTGACTAATGCCTAAGTCTCAGAAAAACTAAAAGATAATTCCTTAGTGGTACTAAAAAACCTTGCTTGGCCTGAGCCCTGATCTTCCTATGGAGTTTCACTCCTGCTGCTAGCCACTCTGCTTCCTGCAGTGAGTTTAACTCTCTGATTAATCTCTAGGTGAAGAAAAAAATCAAAATTTTCAGTCAAATAAAGGCTAAACCACCCTGCCTGTCTACTTCCCTCTCCTACCTCCCAACTCCTCCATCCGACTCCCACCCATTCCTTGGAAATAAACAAATAGAAACACAAAACAAGAGTTACCCTGAAGCTAAGTTCTGCCAAGCACTGGACAATATTCTTACTGGCTTCTTTTCCAGACATCCTTGGAGCTGGGTCAAATGGTGATTTCTAGTCTATAGTTCCAAGGTCACTTATTGATTTAACATACAAGTATTTTCTACCATGTGCATGATACTCCACTCTTCAGGGCTCAAACATATGTCCCCACACCATTTCACAATGTTCAAATTTTAAGTTTCCTCAAAAAACTAAAAATGTAACTCCCATTTGACCCAGTAATCCCACTTCTAGGACTATATCCCAAGGAATCAGAAACACCAATCAGAAAGGATATCTGCACCCCTATGTTCATAGCAGCACAATTTACAATAGCTAAGATTTGGAAACAGCATAAGTGCCCATCAGCAGGTGAGTAGATTAAAAAACAGTGGTACATGTACACAATGGAATACTACGCTGCTGTAAAAAAGAAGGATCTCTTACCATTTGCAACAGCATGAATGGACCTGGAGAGCATTATGCTAAGCAAAATAAGCCAGTTGGAGAAAGATAAATATCACATGATCTCACTCATTTTTGGAATATAATGAACAACACAAACTGATGAACAAAAATAGATCCAGAGACATAGAAGCATTGAACAGACCATCCAACCTCAGAGAGAAGGCAGGGGAGGGAGGGGGTAAGAGATCAACCAAAGGACTTGTATGCATGCATATAAGCATAACCCATAGACACAGACAGTAGGGGGGTGAGGGCATGTGCTGGGGGTTGGAATGGCCGGGGAGAGGTCAATGGGGGGGAAATGGAGACATATGTAATACTTTAAACAATAAAAAAATTAAAAAAAAAAGAATATCTGGAGGCACTTCCTATTCCAAAAAAAAAGGTGTTCAAATTTCAGAAGATTCTGATACAACCCCAAATAACTCTAAAGTGAATAAGAATAGTATAGTTAATTGGTGAGGGGAGTTGATAACAGGATTCAGACAAAAGAAAGAGCAATTTCTGAGAAGAACATCATCACATAGGACTTTATGGAGGGGGCACTTTAGTTGAACCTTGAACAATAAGGCGACTTTAAACAATTACTATGGAGGAAAAGAATAGATGAAGGAAATTACATAAGCAAAGATATATTTTTCAATGGAAAGAGTGTTTATCTGGGAGTCAAAAAACCTGAATTCTGTGCTTCACTTCCTTAAAGAATAACTTCTCTCAGATCCTTAGTTTCCTCATAGGTAAAATGATAATATTGGTTAGGTAACTCTTAAAGGTCCTCCATATACTTCCATCCTGGGAACTATTATTTTAAACTCTTTAAAAATAATAGTTTTTTTAGGATAGAATAGGTAAAAAAAATGCAATGGTGATTGGGTCCATATTACAAAGAGTATTGAATGCCATGTCTGGAAGCCTGAACAAAGAAAACAGAAACCAAGCCCCAGGCCTAATCCCTGAGGTTGTACACTTAACATGGTTCCAATTCAAGAACATGAACTTTGCAGTCAGGGTGGTCTAGGATGGGAACCTAGCTTTAATACACACTAGTGGTTCATTTAAAAAAACAGTCATGATACTTCTCTGAGCCTCAATTTCTTCATCTCTAAAATGGGAATTATAATAAATAATTCATGCGGTTGTTGTGAAGGTTAAATTAGATCATGAGTACAAAGTGCCTACAGGTATGTTACTTTCTTGCCCCTTAGTCCCTTCCTCCAGTGTCATGCTTTAATGAGTCTTTGTTGACCAATTACTTTTGTTCCTTCTCCTCCTCCTTCTTCTCCAAAGCAGGTTTCAATACATATCCAGAATCCAACCACTTCTCTCCATGCCAAATGCCATTCACCTGAGTTATTGTAAGTCTTTTCATGAATCAGCCCAATTCTCTTTCGCCCATTTAAAGACTTTTCTTAATCCAACAGCCAGAGTGATAGCTTCAAAATTTAAGTCAAATCATGTCACTAGACTAATGAACAGAACAGAGAACCCAGAAATCGACCCAAGACATTATGCTTAATTAATATTTGACAAAGGAGGCAAGAGCATACAATGGAGTCAAGACAGTATCTTCAATAAATGGTGTTGGGAAAATTGGACAGATACATGCAAAAAAAATGAAACTGGATCACCAACTTACACCATACACAAAAATAAACTTAAAATGGATAAAGAACTTAAATGTAAGACAGGAAACCATAAAAATCCTACAAGAAGCCATAGGCAGCAAAATAGCAGACATTTGTCGTAGCAATATATTTAACGATTCAGCTCCTAGGGCAATTGAAACTACCAATAAAGTAAACAAATTGGACTACATCAAAATAAAAAGCTTCTGCAGAGCGAAAAAAAACCATCAACAAAACAAGAAAGCCCACTGCATGGGAGAACATATTTGCCAATGCTATTTCAGATAAGGGTTTAATCTCCAAAATTCACAGAGAACTCATACAACATAACAAAAAGAAGATAAACAATCAAATTTAAAAATGGGCAAAGGACCTAAGTAGACATTTTTTGAAAGAAGACATACAGAAAGCCAAGAGACATATGAAAACATGCTCAAAGTCACTAATCATCCGAGAGGTGCAAATCAAAACAACAATGTGGCACTGTCTCACACCTGTCAGAATGGCTATCATCACCAAATCAACAAACGACAAGTGCTGGCGAGGATTTGGAGATAAAGGAACCCTCTTGCACTGCTGGTGGGAATGCAGACTAGTGCAGCCACTGTGGAAAACAGTATGGCATTTCCTCAAAAAACTAAAAATGTAACTCCTATTTGACCTAGTAATCCCACTTCTAGGACTATATCCCAAGAAAACAGAAACACCAATCAGAAAGGTATCTGCACCCCTATGTTCATAGCAGCACAATTTACAATAGCTAAGATTTGGAAACAGCCTAAGTGCCCATCAGCAGATGAGTGGATTAGAAAACTGTGGTACATCTTCACAATGGAATACTACGCTGCTGTAAAAAGAATGAATTTTTACCATTTGCAACAGAATGGATGGACCTGGAGAGCATTATGCTAAGCGAAATAAGCCAGTTGGAGAAAGATAAATATCACATTATGTCACTCATTTGTGGAATATAATGAACAACATACACTGATGAACAAAAATAGAACCAGAGACATAGAAGCATCGAACAGACTGTCAAACCTATGAGGGAAGGTGGGGGGTAAGGGGGTAAGAGATCAACCAAAGGACTTCTATGCATGCATATGAGCATAACCAATGGACACAGATGGGGGGGCAGGGGGGAAGGCATGTGCTGGGCAGTGGGGGCAGCTAGGGAGTGGTCAATGGGGAAAAAAAGGAGAGTTATGTAATACTTTAAACAACAAAGAATTTAAATTAAAAAAACAAAATCTACAATGACTCCCTACCTCACTTGGAGCAAAACTAGAATTTTTATAATGACCTTGCATTTTAGTTTTTGGACCTCATCTACTCTTTAGCCACACTGTCTTCCTTGCTGTTTCTCAAATAGAAGATAAGAATTCTCTTTTCTCTTGTTGTTCCCTCTATCTGGATCCTCTCCTCATAGCTCATTCCATCACGTCTTCTATGTTTTATATAAATGTTATTTCTAAGTGAGATCCTCTCAGACCACCACATTTAAAATTGCAACACCCTCCAGTATTCCCTATCCTACTTCCTTCTTTCTTTGTCTTCATAGCATTATTATTATCTGACATACCAGAAAATTTAATTACTTATTAGTGCCTTTTCCCACTAGAATATAAGCTTAGTAAGGCCAGGAGCTTTGTCTGTTCACTATTGATGTCTCCATTTATAGAACAGCGTCAATAAATATTTGTTGAGTGAATTGGTGGACACAGTACAGTGGTCCCATATTGTGTACCAAGCATTAAGTTAAGCAGTTTGCATACATTATGTCTGTAAATCCTGTTACTTTACACAGGGAAAAACCCTGCAACTCCCATAGGTTAGGTGATATTCCCAAAGCAAAAGAAGGATTTGTTAATGGGGATGCCAGCTTGGATTGAACTTTATAGACTAGCATATTCCCTGAGTAGGATTATAGCCTAGACTAAAGGTTGTGGTAGGTTTTTCTGGAGCAGGGGATAAGGAGAGAAGGAACACTGAGATACATGTTGTTTTTGTAGTCAAGAGGTGATCTGGTTTCTTGAAGCAAACTCTTGAGTGCATTGGCATCTACTTAGTAAGCCCATGTCTTTTTCAACAATTGGAGCTTTACAAAGGAAACCTCTTCAAATGTAAAAGAAATTTGGGAACTGAACTGCCAGGTGTTTGAAACTGCAGGAATTTGGGCCCATAGGGCACTGGCTTTATTTATTTATTTATTTATTTATTTATTTATTTATTTACTAGAGACGTGGTGCACGAAATTCATGCACTGGGGGTGGGTGTCCCTCAGCCCAGCCTGCACCCTCTCCAATCTGGGATCCCTCAGGGGATGTCCAACTACCAGACATCCCTTTCACAATCTGGGACTGTTGGCTCCTAACCGCTCACCAGCCTGCCTGCCTGCCTGATTGCCCCTAACCGCTTCTGCCTGCCAGCCTGATCACCTCCTAACCGCTCCCCTGCCAGCCCAATGGCCCCCAACTTCCCTCCCCTTCTGGCTTCATCGCCCCTAACTGCCCTCCCTTGCAGGCCTGTTTACCCGAACTGCCCTCCCTTGCAGGCCTGGTCACCCCCAACTGCCCTCCCCTGCCAGCCTGGTTGCCCCTAATTGCCCTCCCCTGCAGGCCTGGTTGCCCCCAACTGCCCTCCCCTGCTGACCATCTTGTGGTGGCCATCTTGTGATGGCCATCTTGTGATGACATGGGGGTGGCCATCTTGTGAAGCCGTGAGGGTGTCGTGCAAGGGCATGATGCCACCTAGGCTTTTATTATATACTAGAGGCCCGGTGCACGAAATTTGTGCACGGAGGGGGGTTGTCCCTCAGTCCAGCCTGTACCCTCTCCAATCTGGGACCCCTCAAGGGATGTCCAACTGCCCGTTTAGGCCCGATCCCAGGGATCGGGCCTAAACGGGCAGTCAGACATCCCTCTCACAATCCAGGACTGCTGGCTCCCAACTGCTTGCCTGCCTGCCTTCCTGATTGCCCCTAACCGCTTCTGCCTGCCAGCCTGTTCAGCCCTTAACCACTCTGCTGCCAGCCTGTTTGCCCCCAACTTCCCTCCTCTGCCGGCCTGGTTACCCCTAACTGCCCTCTCCTGCAGGGTTGATCACCTCCAACTGCCCTCCCTTGCAGGCCTGGTCCTTCTCAACTGCCCTCCCTTGCAGGCCAGGTGCCTCCCAACTGCCCTCTCCTGCTGGCCATCTTGTGGTGTCCATCTTGTGTCCACATGGTGGCAGGACCTTTGACCACATGGGGACAGCTATATTGTGTGTTGGAGTGATGGTCAATCTGCATAGTACTCTTTTATTAGATAGGATAGAGGCCTGGTACAGGGGTGGGGGCCAGCTGGTTTGCCCTGAAGGGTGTCCCTGATCAGGGTGGGGTTCCCTTGGGGCGTGGGGCAGCCTGAGTGAGGGGCCTGTGGTGGTTTGCAGGCTGGCCATGCCCCCTGGCAACCCAAGCAGAGGCCCTGGTATCTGGGATTTATTTTCCTTCTACAATTGAAACTTTGTAGCCTGGAGCAGAGCCAAGCCTGGGGCTCCCTCCGAGGCCCCCAGCCATTTGTGTTGGGGTTATAATTGAAACTTTGTTGCCTTAAATGGGTGGGCCTGGCCAGGGTGTGTGGAAAGCTTTGCTTCCCCTGTTGCCAGCGGCAACCCTGGCCTGCTCTCTCAAGCTCCATTCTGCCGCCATTTGTTTGAATTTGTTTACCTTCTATAATTGAAACTTTGTAGCTTGAGTGGAGGCTTAGGCCTGCAATGGCTGGCAGAAAGCTTGGCTTCCTCTGTTACCTAGGAAACCTTGCTCTCTGTGGCTGTAGCCATCTTGGTTTGGGTTAATTTGCATACTTGCTCTGACTGGATGGTGGGCGTGGCTTGTGGGCGTGGCTTGTGGGTGTGTTGGAGGTATGGTCGATTTGCATATTTGTCTACTATTATATAGGATGATTTATTTTAATTGTTTAAAGTATTTTTTTTCCCCCGATTGACACCTCCCTGCCACTCCCACCCCCACCTCCCCAGTGTCTGTGTCCATTGGTTATGCTAATATGCATGTATACACATCCTTTGGTTGATCTTTAAACTGCCCTCCCGCCCCCGTGCCTACCTTCTCTCTGAGGTTTAACTGTCTGTTCAGTGCTACCTTGTCTCTGGATCTATTATTGTTCATCAATTTATGTTGATCAGGGCACTGGCTGTAAGGCAGAAGCCATACCTGGCATAAAGAGACATCTGAGACTAATGAACTTACCTAAAACAAGAAAGGCTACTACTCACATGGTTCTTCTCCCTCTTCCCTTTCCTTTTTTGTAATCTACTCTCTTCACCTTTCTTTAATTTGTGCATATTTGTAAAACATCCAATTAATCCAGTCTTCCATACACTGGAATGTATGTAACCATAGGAAGGGAGAGGGGGGATGTTTGTCTCTTGTTCACTGCTCTATTCCCAGAGCTCACAACAGTGCCTGGCACACAGTAGACACACAAAATATAGTTGTTAAATGAACCTTTGTCCTTTGAAATGAAAGGATTTGGGGAACCAGCTAGTATTGTAAGAAATATTAATCATGCTCTATTAACCATGATTATTTATTATGATTAAAGAAGGCACTTCTACCCTGGCTGGAGCTGACCTGGAGATGCAGCCCTTCCTCCCCATTTGGAGCTGCCTATTATCATGGAAAGATTATCAACTATGCTGCAGAAACCAGAATGCCAGCCCTCTGAAGATCCCCAGCCCTTTCTGCATACCTGCAGGCCTTTGCAGACCTCCAGCCTGCTTACCTGTTAACTGCCCATCTGGAACTCCCTTTGGCTATTTGCCCATGTAACCCCAGCCCTTGCATATCACTAAGCCCTTTGAAGACTCCCTAGTCCAGTGGTCGGCAAACTCACTAGTCAACAGAGCCCAACATCAACAGTACAACGATTGAAATTTCTTTTGAGAGCCAAATTTTTAAAACTTAAACTTCTAATGCCACTTCTTCAAAATAGACTCGCTCAGGCCATGGTATTTTGTGGAAGAGCCACACTCAAGGGGCCAAAGAGCGGCATGTGGCTCGAGAGCCGCAGTTTGCCAACCACAGCCCTAGTCCTTTTGCATATCTGTAAACTGCCTTTTTGCCTACTTTTCCTTTGTGCTTTTGCTACATAAGCAACTGGCTTATGGTGAGCTGCAGAGCAGATTTCTGTGGCTGATCTGCTGCTCTCCCACACTGCCAGCAGTAGTGGAATAAATGCTCATATATGATTCAACCCTGTCTCTGCTTCATTGGCCCAAGCCACCACGTACAGCAGCTGATTTTTGGAAAAAGAAGTGGGCATGTACCCGGGCACTCTCAGGAGCCCCGCAGGAGGCAACACCACCTCTGGGGCTGGCAGCATTGGAGGCTATGGGAGTGTGCTGCCAGTATCCAACTTCATGGGGGGCCCACCTTACACTCACTACATGAAGTACCCTCATGTGGCCAGCATAGATCTTCACCAGTTGATGCTGGCAGCCTGGGACTCACCTTATAACCCTCCTCCGGAAGACTGCAGTGCTCTGTATCCTGGGCAGTCCAGTGCAATGGGCACCGTGTCCATGAACCACATGATCTTGACCCCAGCCGCTTTCAGCTCATAGGAAAACAGCAACCTTGGTCCCAAGGGCTGTAGAAGCAGCGGTGGCAGCCTTCCAGCTGCAGCTGGCAGGTCACTGTTCCCCAAAGACGCCCGCACCGCCTTTGCCTTTTCTCCCAGCAGAAGACACCACAGCCTTTATGCTTGGATTCGCAAGGCTGTACAGATGACTGGTGAGTAATCGATTCCAGTGCCCTCACACCTTTCCTTTCTTCACTTATCCTGTACTTCTCTTGGCCTGTCCTACCTCCTACTCTCCAGGGATAGCTTAACCAAGGGAGTCCACTGCGTGGCTGACAGCGGGGTGAAGAGCAGCAACCATGTGACCTCCCTCGCTTGTGCTTCTGCTCAAAGCACGTAGAATATGCATGCCACTTAGAACTAAACCCAAGTTGTGTTTTTCTCCATTTCCTGATTAGTAAAAGGCATAAGTGGGTGGACAATGGTTGTATTAAGCCACAAGCATTAAGATCCAACCTTGTAGTTGACCGAATAGGAAAACAGATGCATAGGAAAAATCAATGGGTGAATGAGGCGAGAGGCTAGCCATGGTGTCCTTATGCTCAGTCACTGTTGTTTGCACATTCCATTTCAAACCCTGCCCCATCTGGGTGGGTTGTCTTCCTGCCAAAGCTGATGATGGTCAACCTAGGTTCAAGGTGCTTAGCTGGCCACAGACCTTTCAGTTTAGCCATGAAGGCCTCCTCGATGGCAAAGCGGCCTCATCACCCTAGACTCTCAAAGATGCTCCTGCTTCCTGTGCTGAAATTGGCAAGAAAGCTACAGCATGCTTCTGGGACATAATAAGCTATCAACCCTAACATTCAGTAGGCACAAATATCACTAATAAATGGTTAAAGCCCTCATAACTGTCCAGGCAAGCATCTGAGGTTCAAGGTGTGGGGACTGGATGCTGGTTTGTGTCTGCGGGCAGGAAAGTCCAGAGGTCCCAACCTGATGCCTATCTGCTCCTACCAGCAAGCCAGAGAGCAGCATACCTGGGCAGGGGAAATGGACACTCTGTGTTAATCTTGGACAGGGAAAGTGGGGAGATGTTTGTTTTCAGTTGTAGTAGTTCTTTTATCACATTCTTATTACTCCAACCTGTTGCTACCTGTCATCAGAGAAAATTAGTAATATTGACTTTATCACTTTTATCCCTCTGGGGAGGAAATGACATTTCAATAGCATTAGTGCACAATAATAATGCTTCTGTTCACAGTTCTGCACTTTTTCTCCCTTCTAAAAAGCAAAGTTGGGAAGTTGGAAAGGAACCAACTTTTTCCATTAGGAGGACTCTACATGAGGAGGCAATTCTGGTTAATACATTAGTAGGGTAGCAATTCCAAATTGAGAGTAAGATTTAAACAGTGGGCTTTAAAATGTTTGGAAGTAAATCTGCATATTTTTTTCTTTTTTTTTCTTTTTCTTTTTTTTTTTTTATTGAGGTATCATATGTGTACATATCTTACCATTACCCCCCCACCCCACATCCACACATGCCCTCACCCCCCAGAGTTTTGCGTCCATTGTTTATGCTTATATGCATGCATACAAGTCCTTCGTTTGATTTCTTATCTACCCCCCCTCTCCCTAACTTTCCCCCTGTAATTTGAAAGTCTATTTGTTGCTTTAATGTCTCTGTAACTATCTTTTTGTTCATCAGTTTATAATGTTCTTTATTATCCATAAATGAGTGAGATCATGTGGTATTTTTCTTTCATTGACTGGCTTATTTCACTTAGTATAATATTCTCCAACTCCATCCAGGTTGCTGCAAATGATGAGAATTCCTTCTTTTTTATGGCAGCATAGTATTCCATTGTGTAGATGTACCACAGTTTTCTGATCCAGTCATCTGCTGACGGGCACCTAGGCTGTTTCCAAATCTTAGCTATTGTAAATTGTGCTGCTATGAACATGGGGGTGCATATATCTTTTCTGATTTGTGTTTCTAGTTTCTTTGGATATATTCCCAGGAGTGGGATTACTGGGTCAAATGGGAGTTCCATTTTCAGTTTTTTGAGGAAACTCCATACTGTTCTCCACAGTGGCTGCACCAGTCTGCATTCCCACGAGCAGTGCACGAGGGTTCCTTTTTCTCCGCATCCTCGCCAACACTTGTCGTTTGTTCATTTGTTGATGATAGCCATTCTGACAGGTGTGAGATGGTACCTCATTGTTGTTTTGATTTGCATCTCTCGGATAATAAGTGACTTTGAGCATGTTTTCATGTGTCTCTTGGCCTTCCTTCTGTCTTCTTTTGAAAATATTCTGTTTAGGTCCGTTGCCCATTTTTTTATTGGATCATTTATCTTCCTTTTATTAAGTTGCATAAGCTGCCTGTAGATGTTGGAGATTAAACCTTTATCAGTGCTAGCATTTGCAAATATGTTCTCCCATGCAGTGGGCTTTCCTGTTGTTTTGTTGATGGTTTCTTTTGCTGTAAAAAAGCTTTTTATTTTGATGTAGTCCCATTTGTTAATTTTCTCTTTAGCTTCCATTGCCCTAGGGGCAGTGTCAGTGAAAAAGTTCTTTTGGCATATGTCTGAGATTTTGTTGCCTGTGGATTCCTCTAGTATTTTTATGGTTTCCCGTCTTATGTTTAAGTCCTGTATCCATTTTGAGTTTATTTTTGTGTATGGTGTAAGTTGGTGATCTAGTTTCATTTTTTTGCATGTGTGTGTCCAATTTTCCCAACACCATTTATTGAAGAGACTGTCTTGATTCCATTGTATGTTCATGCCTCCTTTGTCAAATATTAATTGAGCATAGTGGTTTGGGTCGATATCTGGATTCTCTATTCTGTTCCATTGATCTATATGTCTGTTCTTGTGCCAGTACCAGGCAGTTTTGAGAACAGTGGCTTTGTAATACAGCTTGAAATCTGGTATGGAGATCCCTCCTACTTTATTCTTCTTTCTAAGGATTGCTGCGGCTATTCGGGGTCTTTTTTTATTCCAGATGAATTTTTGGAGAGTTCTTTCTAGGTCTGTGAAATATGCTGTTGGTATTTTGATGGGGAGTGCATTGAATCTGTAGATTGCTTTGGGTAGTATGGATATTTTAATGATGTTGATTCTACCAATCCATGAACATTGTATGTTCTTCCATCTGTTTACGTCTTCCTCTATCTCTTTTTTCAGTGTCCTGTAGTTTTCCGCGTATAGGTCTTTTACCTCCTTAGTTAAGTTTATTCCTAGGTATCTTAATTTTTTTGGTGCGATGGTAAATGGGATTTCTTTTTTAGTCTCTTTTTCTTTAAGTTCACTATTGGTGTATAGAAATGCCATAGATTTCTTGGCGTTAATTTTGTATCCCGCTACATTGCCAAATTCATTTATTAAGTCTATTAGTTTTTTGATGGAATCTTTTGGGTTTTTTACGTACAATATCATGTCATCTGCAAATAAGGACAGCTTCACTTCTTCTTTTCCAATTTGGATGCCTCTTATTTCTTCTTCTTGCCTAATTGCGGTAGCTAATACTTCCAGTACTATGTCAAACAGGAGTGGTGAGAGTGGGCATCCCTGTCTTGTTCCTGTTCTTAGGGGAAATGGTTTTAGTTTTTGCCCATTGAGTATGATGTTTGCTGTGGGTTTATCATATATAGCTTTTATTATGTTGAGGTATGATCCTTCTATTCCCACCTTGTTGAGAGTTTTTATCAAGAAAGGGTGTTGGATTTTGTCAAATGCTTTTTCTGCATCTATTGATATGACTATGTGGTTTTTATCTCTCAATTTGTTTATGTGATGTATCACATTTATTGATTTGCGGATATTGTACCATCCTTGCATTCCTGGGATAAATCCTACTTGGTCATGATGTATAATCTTTCTGATGTATTGCTTGAGCCGATTTGCTAGGATTTTGTTGAGAATTTTGGCATCTATGTTCATGAGGGATATTGGTCTGTAATTCTCTTTCATTGTGTTGTCTTTATCTGGTTTTGGTATTAGGGTGATGCTAGCTTCATAGAAGGAGCCTGGAAGTGTTCCTTCCTCTTGAATTTTTTGGAATAGTCTGAGGAGGATAGGTTTTAGTTCGAGAGAGAGCAACAAGAAAAGCCCAGTGTAAGCAGAAGGAAAGAAATAATAAAGATCAGAGCGGAGATAAACGACATAGAGACCAAAGAAACAATACAAAAGATCAACAAAACCAAGAGCTGGTTCTTTGAAAAGATAAACAAGATTGATGGACTTCTAGCCAGGCTCGCCAAGAAGCAAAGAGAGAGGACCCAAATAAACAAAATCAGAAATGAAAGAGGTGAAATAACAACAGACCCTGACGAAATACAAAGGATTGTTACAAAATACTACGAACAACTCTATTCCAACAAACTGGACAACCTGGAGGAAATGGACATATTCCTAGACAAATACAACCTTCCAAAACTCAATCAGGAAGAATCTAAACAGCTCAATAGGCCAATAACTATGGACGAAATTGAAGCAGTCATCAAAAAGCTTCCGGCAAACAAAAGCCCGGGGCCAGACGGCTTCACAGGAGAGTTTTACCAAACTTTCAAGGAAGAACTAAAACCTATCCTCCTCAGACTATTGCATATTTTTTTCATTACGGGTGAGGTGGCTGACTAAGTAGAAAATGAGGTTAGGGGCACTCCCAGTGCTATTATTATATCTAACCTTACGGTTATAATTAACACCCATTCACTAAGCCCCAACCATCAACAAAAGACACAAAAAGATAGAAAAGTAGATTCTTCCAGTCCAGAATTATGTTTTGAAACACTTTAGAAGAGCAAAGTCACTAGTATGTTGTTTGGAAGATAGAACACTGAAGGAAAGGACAAGATAAAATAAATTATCTTGAGTCATAAATTTTCTGTCCACTAAAAGTCTTTAATTTGTTTTTATGAGCCAGACTCTCTTTCTTGGGTAAGTCTGGTCTGAGAAGATGAGAAAGGAACTCCTTAGACGCTGGTATCTTCATTATTAGCTAAGCCTTCAAACCTGGCTGTACAAAGCCACCTTCACAAGATTTTTCAGTCCAACTTCTATGAAAAAATTAAAATGGAATGATTTTGGAACAGCCTATGCATGCTGTTTTATTAAATTCCATGTTCATGCCCTAGCTCCGTGGTCGGCAAACTGCGGCTCCTGAGCCACATGAGGCTCTTTGGCCCCTTGAGTGTGGCTCTTCCACAAAATACCAAGGCCTGGGCGAGTCTATTTTGAAGAAGTGGCATTAGAAGAAGTTTAAGTTTTAAAAATTTGGCTCTGAAAAGAAATTTCAATCGTTGTACTGTTGATACTTGGCTCTGTTGACTAATGAGTTTGCCAACCATTGCCCTAGCTCAGTGATGGGCAACATTTTGAGCTTGGTGTGTCAAACTTCGCCAAAAAACTGAGCATAACTCGGGTAGTGTGTCACTTTGAGGAAAAAAACATTATTTCATGATATTTATAGTTTAAATAACATAAATGTATAATTGTTATATATAATTGTATTTAATAAACCAAAAACTAAATATTTAACTTACCTGTTTAGTGACTTCTTTGTTCATCTGGCAGTTGGTTTCTTTTGTTTGTCTTGATATTATTTAGCTTGTGTGGGGTGCCGTGAACTAAGATAAGTGAGGGGGAGGGGGAATTCTTTAACTAACCTGCCTATTAGTGACTTTTTTGTTGCTGAATTTCATTGGCTAAATCTTCAATTGAAGGTTGGTATTTTGTACACTTCAGGCCCAAGCAAGCGCTACTAACTTCATCTGTCAATCTGTTTCTTTTGTTGGTTTTGATATTATTTAATGCTGAGAAAAAGGCCTCACAAAAGTATGTAGAGGGAAAAATTGTGAGTAAAGCCATTGCTATATTTTTCAGGGTGCTAAAAGTGTCTGGTAGTCGGATCCAGGCACTCCAAATTTCCTGTTCCTAGTGGCACTCCTCTTGATTCTCCAAGCGGCACCTTTCCAGATTCTCAAGCTTTGACCTCAAGTCGACAAATACCTGAGCCCAGATACTGTCTTGAAATTCTGCAAATTGCATCTCCAAATCATCAATTTGCATCCATTGGAAACCATTTAATTCCAAACTACTGTAGACTACTACATCAGGATACTTAATTATTTTCATGGTCTGTTCTAGACTTCTAAATTGACTAAATCTATCACTAAACTGGTCAAGTAACGAGTCTAAAACATGCTGGTACTTCATATGCAAGAGTTCCATTTCATTTTGTACAGCTGCACTGGCCTTCTCAAAATACTTTGTTACTCGAGGAAAATACTTATAAGTTTTAGTTTCTACATCTCGCTAGAAAATTTTAACTTTACTTTCAAAAGCTTTTATGTATCCAAACATAACGTCAATACTTTTGCCAAAACCTTGTAACTTTAAGTTCAGTTCATTAATATGAACAGAGAGATCTGTAAAAAACATCAGGGTGTTGACCCACTTATCATCATTAAGCTGAGGAAAGTTTCCCAGATCCTTATCATCAAGAAATACCTTAATTTCTTCAAAGCACTCTACAAAGCGCTCAAGAACTTTGCCTTGGCTCAGCCATCTTACATTATTGTACATCAGCAGTCCACTGTAGGTGGAATCAACCTCCAGTAAAAGTGCCGAAAATTCTCGCTTGTGAAGGGGGCGAGCAGCTATTAAATTAACTATTTTTGTAACAACTGACATTAAGTCGTTTAAGTCGGTGAATCCTGCCTTGGCACATAAAGCCTCCTGATGGATAATACAATGAAAAGGCACAATCGGATATCCAATAGCTTCTGTAAACAATTTGACAAATCCGACTTTTTTCCCCACCATATTTGGTGCCCCATCTGTCGTCACTGACACAACTTTAGAGATATCAATGTTTAGGTCACGAAATGTTTGTATAACAACCTTACATATTTCGCTTCCTGATTTACTTGTTGACACTGATACTAACTTTATCAACTCTTCTCTCATTGTGAGACCATCAGAATATCGACCAATAATGGCCGACTGAGCATGTGATGTGACATCAGTAGTTTCATCAAGAGAGATCGAAAAATATTTACACTTCCTTGTCTCTCTTTAATTGATGTTGTACGTTTATGTTCAGTCTCATTATTCCGTCTTTTATGATATTTATACTGAGTGGTAACTCAGATATTCTCTTAATAATTGCATCTTTATTTTGCATATCATGAAATAGAACTGGTGCACATCTTAGGAGAGTTTCTTTAATAAATTCTCTCTCACTGAGCGCTTTTCCATGCTGAGTTATAGAGTGAGCAATGCTCAAACTTGCAGATGATAAATTTGTAGAGCCTTTCATAAATTTAAGGATGGAATTAGATGGGCTCTTATAAAGGTGTAGCTGCCTGGAAATGTATTCCTTCCTTTCATCCTCACTTTTTTCCAAGAGCTGGGAATGATTAGTTTCAAAATGTCTATTTATATTCCACATTCTGCTTACTACCGTTTCAGTGCATAGAACGCAAAATGATCTGCCATTTTTTTCTATAAAGCCATACATCTCAGTCCATGTCTCTTGAAAAGGTCGGCCACTGCTACTACCACTTCCTTTACTTAACCTTACTTTTTTATTTTTGGGGTTCGTCATCAGGGGGGCAGTGACAGAAGATAAAATTATAGATAGCTTGTTAGGCCTGCAGGCAATTAGGGGTTAACTAGCCTAACTAACCACAAAATGGTGCATATAACTGTCTTTTAGGAAAGGGCAGGGTTAATAAGCAGAAATAGGGGTTAATAAGGATGCACAACGGTAATAATGGTGAAATGGAGTCTGCACTATGGAGCAACTTGGTGTTCCTTATGTGAATTAAAATGGCTGCCGCTATTTCTAATGGCGGGAAATGGCACCCATAGCATGCCACAAACCCTCGCCTCTCCCAGCTTCCCCCTCACTTATCTCAGTAATGATGGATTAGAAATCCATGACACCCCAGAACAGTAGATATTGGTTGCTGTGGTTAACTGTTATTTGGTTACTGGTAATGGCAGGGCCCCCAGAGATGCGTCCCCCGCTGCGTTCCACTGCTCCCTGCTCTGCTGGCAGAAGTGAGGGCAAAGATCCCAGCTTAACCAGAAGTCCCAGAACTAGACGCTCTGTGCCGGACTTCTGTTGTTTTGGCCTAAAGACCTCCATCACAGTGTCTATTAGGGGAGGATGAAACATTTGCGACTAGAGTCTTGGAGTTAGACTCTGATCTCCAAGACTCTAGTCGCAAATGTTTCATCTCAGGAGCAGCAAATGTTTCATCCTCTGCATGCGGCCGCCTCAGCGGCTGTGTGTCATCATAAATGGCTACGCGTGTCAGTGCTGACACGTGTGTCATAGGTTCGCCATCACTGCCCTAGCTGGTTTTGCTCAGTGGATAGAGTGTCAGCCTGCGGACGGAAGGGTTCCAGGTTCGATTCCGGTCAAGGGCACATGCCTGGGTTGCAGGCTCTGTCCAACCTGCAGGACACAGCCAATTGGTGATTCCCTCTCATCATTGATGTTTCTGTCTCTCTCTTCCTCTCCCTTCCTCTCTGAAATCAATAAAAATATTTTTAAAAATTCCATGTTCATTTCATTTTAATGTCTTCTAAATTAAAATTACCCCTTTGCTATAGTCTTAGTGCAAGGTGCATATTTAACAGCAGTTTAAGAATATGTTGAAACTATTGACCCTCACCCCAGAAAAATGGATAAAAGCACACCTGTATGCACACACGTCATTTTTTTTAATAGTTTTGGGAGATTCATGGACCCACTAAAGTCCTTCCATGGATCTCAGGTTATGAACCTCACAAAAAAATTAAGCTGATCACTGGACCACTCTGAACTAAAACCCATCCATTTTTATGATTATTATGTAATTATTTTTATACCAATATTTGTTGAATGAATGAGTCAGATCTTCCCAAACTTTTTACTTCACTCTGTAGTATTGTGGTACAACATTTGGCTTATAGTTGAGAAGAAAACAGATGAACTACAAATGGAAGTAATTTCTCCCTGATTAAAGTAATCAAATGAAAGCTATTTCTATTATTGAAGAATGTTTTAAATAGCATTGAGTTTTTAAAAATACACACATTAGGAGACAAGCAAAAAATATTTCATATGGATTAGTATTACATTTGATTTTCTCATGAAAGGGGATTGACCTACAGAGTAAAAGACTGTCCCCTAGGGCCTAGGTGAATTCATAAAACAGTGAGTTATTTTTATTTCCTCTTCAGTCCTTAAGAGCTATGTCCCACACATCTCATTTTAAAGATTATATGAAGGTATGTGATCGTTAGGTGTGGAGTTGGTACCTCTTTTGTGAAGCAGCAGCTGAGGAGACTCCAGCGCTCGCCATGGCTGATGAAAAGCCCAAGGAAGGAGGCAAGACTGAGAACAATGATCAGATTAATTAATGATCATATTAATTTGAAGGTGGCAGGCCAGGGTGGTTCTGTGGTGCAGTTTAAGATTAAGAGACATACACCACTTAGTAACTAATGAAAGCCTATTGTGAGCAACAGGGTTTGTCAATGAGGCAGATAAGATTCCAATTTGATGGGAAGCCAATCAATGAAACAGACATACCTGCACAGTTGGAAATGAGAATGAAGATACATTTGATGTGTTCCAGCAGCAGATAGGAGGTGTCTACTAAAAAGGGAACCTGCTACTTTACTCCAGAACTCTGTTCCTCCAGACCAAGAAGTCATTCTCAATTAGTAAATTGCAATTTGGTTTCAACACATCTGACTGCTACAGTATAGTTTTCTTTATTCTTTCATTTCCCCTCCCCCATTCTTTTATTGTACATAAAGTAACTGGTATATGTGCACAAGCATTTGCATTTTTTAAAACTAAATGGCCAATGGTATGTTTTGCTTGGCATCAAATGGAGATGGGATGGGGAAAAATACTGGTTCTGTGAAAATACCCCCTTTCTCCATTAGTGGCATGCTCATTCATCTCTTATCTACATACTAGAGGCCCAGTGCACAAATTCGTGCACAGGTGGGTCCGGCCAGCCTGGCCCCAATCAGGGCAGATCAGAGCTGGGCCTGTCAGGAGGAGGAGATGGCAGGAGGTTGGCTGGCCAGCCTGCCTGTATTAGGGCCTGATCAGGGCCCCCTATCAGGGCCAGGTAGGCTGGGGGAAGGGGCCATGGGTGATTGGCCAGTGGGCCCCACCCCCGATTGGGGTTCGGGGGCTGTTTGGGGGTGGGGCAGGCCATGGGGAGAGGTTGTGGGTGGTGGGCTGGCCAGCCCTGCCCCTATTGGGATTGGGGGGTAATCAGAGGTGGGGATAGGTGGGGGAGGGGATGCAGGAGGTTGGCCACCCACTTCCTATTAGGGTTGGGGGGTGTGATCACAAGCTGGCCAGGGGGAGGGGCTGTGGGCCTATCATGGTGGGGCAGGCTGGGGGCACAGCTGGCGGGGGGGTAGAGGGAGGGGGTGTTTGGCCAGAAGGCCTGGCTGTTTGTTTGTTTGTTTGTTTGTTTTTTGCAGGCCTGGCTCTTGATTGGGGTGGGAGAGTCCAATCAGGGGCGGGCCAGCAGCGGGGAGGGGCTGCAAGGTTGGCTGCTGGCCCCACTGCCTGATTGGGCCAGTTCATCCGCCACAGTGGGCATCATAGCGACTGGTTGTTAGGTTGTTATGGCCGAGATGTGCTTCATGCACCTCCTGGTGACTGGTCATTTGGTCGTGACACCTCTTGGCCTTTTATTGTTATGACTAGAAGCCCGGTGCATGAAATTTGTGCACTGGAGGGGCGTGCCCCTCAGCCCATCCTGCACCCTCTCCAATCTGGGTTCCCTCTCACAATCCGGGACTGCTGGCTCCTGCCTGCCTGATTGCCCCTAACTGCTTCTGCCTGCCAGCCTGATCACCCCCTAACCACTTCCCTGCCAGCCTGATCGACACCTAACTGCTCCCTTGCGGGCCCGATTGCCCCCAACTACCCTCCCATGCAAGCCCGGTCACCCCTAACTGGCCTCCTCTGCTGGCCTTCTTGTGGTGGCCATCTTTTGACCACATGGGGCGGCCATCTTGTGTGAGGGTGTGATGGTCAATTTGCATATTACCTCTTTATTATATAGGATATATAGGATTCCAGTAAGTTATTTTGCTCTTACTGTTTAACAAAAAAAGGACAACATAAAAATTCTTGCATACCTTGTTTGATTAGAGAATTTTATTGTTTTTCATTTATCATTGTAAAACCAAGGACAATACTATAACTTTTTTGTACATAGCTGTTACATGTAGGGCAATCTGTCTTTAAGTAGGGATACATTACTCTAAAAAAATGTATCCTAGATAGTTTTCCCTTCAAGTCAAATGTCTTATTTAAATGAACTTCTTGTTCAAAATGAAAAATTAAAAAAAAAGAATTATATGAAAAGGAACATGACAGAAAGTTTCTGTGTAAGGTTAAGTGTTTTCATATTTTAAACATTGTCAGTGCATTACAGTTAGAAATTATTTTTTATCTTTTCATTTACCCAGAATGAATATTAGCAAGGTGGAAATCTAAACAGAGCTGGAAAGATGCTTTCTTGATAGGAGTTAGAAGGAAGGGAAGAGAAGAAAATGCAAAATAATTCTGATTAAGCCACTAGGCAAAATACTGAAGAAGTAATACTTAAAAGGTTTTATTCAATTAAGACACTTCAGAAAATGACTTGCTTAGTAATTCTTGAAGTCTACGATTGTCTTCATTGGTTTTGATCATTGCATTGTACATTTTTTATAAATGAATTTGGATACACTTTTTAACTAAAAGCAGCAAAAGATTTCAAGTCACCATAATGGGATCAATCTCACTATACTCCATACAAAAGGAAGATAGTTTGATCATCTTTGTCCTTATGTTCATCATCATCATAACCCCCAGGTTTGGAGAGGGCTTTTCTAAGAGTTCACAGCCAGTCTCTCAAATGAATACATTTAGGATGATAATAAGTCATCATGTAGGATGAATACTTGCAAACTCTGTGGGGATACTGTATCCTGGGTAATGGAGGTTTTTTAAGTCCTTGGAGGGGAGGGCCAATGAAATCCCCACTACAGAGGGTGAGAAGCAGCCCTTTAATAAATCTTAAACTTTCTTACTTTCCTAAATTAACTAACAATAGTGCCAGAGAAGGGGATCCCTCACCTCAGAAATAGGTTGTACCTGGGAGAAGAGAATAGCTTAACAATAAAAGCTAGTATTCTTAGTGCTTTGTTTATGCTTTGGTAAGTATATGTGAATATGAACATTATGGTCTACTAGAATATGTCCAAATGCCATTTAATTTTATTTCAACATTTAAGGGGAAGAGGCAATCAGGGAAGCTAACAGGGAAGGACACAAGAGGAGCATAGGGAAATGAAAATTCATTTCTCTTTGTAAACTATGCAGTCAGTATTTCCCCCTGAGCTATATCTTTGTGAGGTTTGAGGTCTTATCTGTCAAACTAGGGCAGCAGACCTTTTTTAACACTTTGCATGGCTTTGATATGCAGCCAGGCTCTTCCTCATCTCTCCTTTCTTTAGGGGTTATATTGCTAGAAAGGGTGAAGATTTTCATGACAAATAAAGAGGCCTAGTCTTGACTTTATTGTACTCAGGAGAAACTGCAAGAGGGGAATTTATGGTGACTGGGGCTGGAGAAGGACTGCAACTTTCCAGAATTTTTTTTTTTTTTTTTACAATTCTTCATATTTCTGTGGGTCTGTTGTTATTTCGCCTCTTTCATTTCTGATTTTGTTTATATGGGTCCTCTCTCTTTGCTTCTTTGTGAGCCTGGCTAGAGGTTCACCAATGTTTTTTATCCTTTCAAAGAACCAGCTCTTTGTTTCATTGATCTTTTGTATTGTTTTGTGTGTTTTTTTGTCTCTATGTCGTTTATCTCCACTCTGATCTTTATTATTTCCTTCTTTCTGCTCACTCTGGAATTTTTCTTGTTGCTCTCTTTCTAATTCTTCAAGTTGCAGAGTTTTCTTGTGTGTTTTTTTTTTTTTTTTTTGAGGTAGGCCTGTAATGCTGTGAACTTCCCTCTCAGGACTGCTTTCACTGTGTCCCATAGATTTTGGATTGTTTTGTTTTCATTTTCATTTGTTTCCAGGATGTTTTTTTATTTTTTCTTTGGTCTCTTTGGTAACCCAATCATTGTTGAATAGCATGCTATTCAGCTTCCAAGTATTTGAATTTTTTTTATTGTTTTTACTGTAGTTTATTTCTAACATTATGCCATTGTGGTCTGAGAAGATGCTTGATATGATTTCAATCTTCTTGAATTTGGAAAGACTTTGCTTGTGACCCAATATGTGGTCTATCTTTGAAAATATCCCATGTGCGCTGGAGAAGAATATATATTCTGTAGCTTTGGGGTGGAATGTTCAGAAGATGTCGATTAAGTCCATCTGATCTGGTGAGTTGCTTAGGATTGCTGTTTATTTGCTGATTTTTTGTCTAGAGGATTTATCCAGTGGTGTTAATGGGGTATTAAAGTCTCCTACTATGATTGCATTGCATTGCTGTCAATCTCTCCCCTTATATCTTCCAGAAGTTTTTTTTTTTATGTATTTGGTGGCTCCTGCATTGGGTGCATATATGTTTACCAGAGTTATATACTCTTGTTGTATCAATTCTTTAGAATTATGACGTGGCCTTTCCTGTCTCTTGTTATGAACTTCACTTTGAGGTCTATTTTGTCAGATATAAGTACTGCTACCCCAGCTTTTTTTTTTTTCATTTACATTAGCTTGAACGATATTTTTCCATCCCTTCACTTTTAGTCTGTGTGAGTCCCTTGTTCTGAGGTGGGTCTCTTGTAGACAGCATATATATGGGTCATGTTTTCTTTTTTTTTTCTCTTTAAGGTGTGCATTTTATTGAACTGGTCTCACATCAGTGTACAGGTAAGCCCTGGATTGGCTGCTTTCACACCTCAACCCACTCCCAAGGGTACCAAAAGCCTTCATACATCTCAAGTTGGGGACAAAAAGGGGGGCCATGATGGCTGGCCATTCAAAATAAAACAAAAAGAACAAGTATTAAGGTGACAATTAAAAATTTGGATTACTAGAAGTTTTAGTCTGCTTCAGAAAAGAACGTACACAGATTCAGAGCCAAGTTCAAACAGGAAACTTTTATAAATAGCACATATCCAGTCTGGGACATAGAGCAAGCGTGATAATTCTCTGCATCTGCCAGTGAAAATCTGGGTGTTTTGTGTTTCATTTATTGGGATTTATAAATTGTTTTCAAAGTTTAATACACCACCTGCAATAAGCCAGGTGCTATATACAAATTGTTGTACTGGAAGATTGTTGTCTCAGACTGCTATAAAGTAAAGGTTTTTATAAAAAAGAAATTGGATTACATAATTTACACAAAAGCAAAGCTATCACCCTCCCCATGTGGACTTGGGTGAGGATTGGCCCTTCTTAGGGAGAAGTGGGCAGCTTTGGGGCAGGCAAGGGACTTCCTGTAACAAAGTATCTCTCGTATTTGGAATGACTATTTTTTTAAAAAGAACAATGTACAATCAAATTCCTCGGCCACATTGTAGAACTTTGGGGATGCTCGCTCCAACAGATTGCTGTCACCTTCACTGTTCCAGTTTTTAAATCCTGAGTCTAGTGCCAAAAAAAACCCCACAAAAACCCACAAATAAAGCCATGCCAATCTCATCTCGTTTTCTGCGCAAGTCAGGTTTTGTCAAGAAAGGGTGTAACCAACTAAGTAACAGTCTGCCTAGAAGCATTTGTGTGGATGATGGAGGGTCCGGACTCATCATACTCCTGCTTGCTAATCCACATCTGCTGGAAGGTGGACAGCGAGGCCAGGATGGAGCTGCCCATCCACACAGAGTACTTGCGCTAAGGGGGTGCAATGATCTTGATCTTCATCGTGCTGGGAGCCAGGTTGGTGATCTCCTTCTGCATCCTGTTGGTGATGCCTGGGTACATGCTGGTTCCACCAGACAGCACCATGTTGGCATACAGGTCCTTATGGATGTTGACATCACACTTCATGATGGAGTTAAAGGTAGTTTCATGGATGCCACAGGATTCCATGCCCAGGAAGGAGGGCTTGAAGAGGGGCTCAGGGAGCAGAATTGCTCATTGCCGATGGTGATTACCTGACTGTTAGGCAGCTCTTACCTTTTCTCCAGGGAGGAGCTGGAGGTGGCGATGGCCATCTCCTGCTCAAAGTCCAGGGTGACATAGTATAGTTTCTCCTTGATGCCATGCACAATTTCCCGCTCGGCTGTGGTGGTGAAGCTGTAACCATGCTCCGTGAGGATCTTCATGAGGTAGTCTGTCAGGTCCCGGCCAGCCAGGTCAAGACACAGGATGGTGTGTGGGAGGGCATACCCCTTATAGATGGGCACAGTGTGGGTTACTCTATCACCAGAGTCCATCACAATGCCAGTGGTATGGCCAGAGGCATATAAGGACAGCACCGCCTGGATGGCCATGTACATGGCCAGGGTAATGAAGGTCTCGAACATGATCTGGGTCATTTTCTCACAGTTAGCATTAGGGTTCAGAGGAGCTTCAGTGAGCAGGACAGGGTGCTCCTCGAGGGCCATATGCAGCTCATTGTAGAAAGTGTGATGCCAGATCTTCTCCATGTCCTCCCAGTTGGTGACAATGCTGTGCTTGATGGGGTACTTCAGGGTCAGCATGCCTCTCTTGTCCTGGGACTCATCACCCACATAGGAGTCCTTCTGGCCCATGCCCACTATCATGCCCTGGTACCAGGGGCACCCCATGATGGAGGGGAAAGATGGCCCTGGGGACATCGTTCACCACGAAGCTGGCTTTGCACATGCCAGAGCCATTGTCAACCACGAGCACAGTAATATCATCATCCATGGTGAGCCGGAGGAGGTAGGGGTCAGCGAAGGTGGAAGAATGGCAAAGTCAAGTGGCCTGCACTAGAGGTGGATGTGGTCTCAACAGTCTGGGTCATGTTTTCTTATACATTTAGTAACTCGATGTCTTTTGATTGGAGCATTTAATCCATTTACGTTTAATGTTATTATTGATAGGTACTTGTTTGTAGCCGTTTTTATTCTTTATGCCTGTGTTCCTTCCTCCATTTCTTTTTATTCTTTTTACAGCATTCCCTTTAGCATTTCTTCCATTGCTGGCTTGGTCGTGATAAACTCCCTTAGCCTGTTTTTTGTCTGTGAAGCTCCTGATTTCCCCTTCAATTTTGATTGATAGCCTTGCTTGATAGAGTATTCTTGGATTCAGTCCTTTGATTTGCATCACTTTGTATACTTCATTCCATTCCCTTTTGATCTGATGTGTTTCTGTTGAGAAACCATTTGATAATCTGATAGGGGATTCTTTGTAGGTAACTCTCTGTCTCTCTCTTGCAGCCTTTAAGATTCTCTCTTTGTTGTTAACGTTTGCCATTGTAATTATGACATGTCTTGGTGTGTCTTTTTGGGTTCATCTTGCTTGGGACTCTCTGTAGTTGTGTGACTTTTTTCTTCCCCATATCAGGGAAGTGTTCTGTCATTATTTCTTCAAATAGACTCTCTAATCCTTGCTGCTCTTCTTGTCCTTCTGGCACCCCTATTATACATATGTTACTTTGTTTAATGCTGTACCAAAGCTCCCTTAGGCTCTCCTCCTGCTTTTTAATTTTTTTCTCCAGTTGCTGTTCATATTGGGCTTGTTTCTCTACCTTATCTTGTAACTCACTAATTTGGACCTCCGCTTCTCCTAGTCTAATGTGGAAACCTTCCATTGCATTTTTTATTGTTGCTATATCACTTTTGATTTCTTCCTGATTTTTGCATAGGTTGTTGATTTTCTTGTCCATCCAATTTATGAAATGTATGACCATTACTCTGAATTTCTTTTCTGACATATTGCATGCCTCTGTTTCATTTAGTTCCTTTCTTGGTGATTCCTCTTCCTCCCCCCCAGCCCCTCTTTGGGGATTGTTTTGTTGTTTCCCCACTCTAGCTATCACCAAAATGTCCAAGCAGTGAGTTGTGGAGGCCTGAGCCATGTGCAGTGGGAGTGTTGCACCACCAGAGCATCACTGAAGAGCTCAGACACTGAGACACGTGGCTGCTGTGGGTCAGCGAGAGCCACGCGCACTGAGAATGAGTCCCTTCATGCCTGCGTTGAGAATTAGAGTAATGGGCACTCAGTGTGGCCTCATGCATGCTTTGAGAAACAGAGTCCCTGCATGCATGCACTGAAAATCAGAGTCCCCAAGCGTGCACCAGGAATCAGAGTCTCCGTGTGCTCACACTGAGAATTGAGAATTGGAGTCTCTGGCACTCAGTGCGGCCTCTCGCACGCGCCAAGTATCAGGGTCCCTGAGCACACATGCTGAGAATCAGAGTCACTGGCACTTGGTGCGCATGCTGAGAATCAGGGTTTCCAGCGTGTATTCAGCCATTTGGAGAATAGGAAGGGTTTTAGGAAACATCTCTTCCAAGATGTATTCAGATCCTACAATTTGAGGTTTAGGAAATAAACGTCAAAGTTTTCATTGTGATCACAACTATACACTGTGCCTTTGTAACATACCGAATGCCAGACCTCTGGTTTCCTGGGTTTCTGTTTGGATTTTAAAAACCAGCTCGAAGTTTGAGCCTTTAAGGTAGGTTAACTGACCGGGGCTCATCATTCTCCATTTTCAAGGGGAAACATTTTGTTTAGTTCATTACTCTATGAGTTATTCAGCCATTTGGTTTAATATGAGAACATATCTCTCATCTAGAATTTGTTTCTACATTAATGTCCCCCCTCCTCTTTTTTTTCTCTTCTGGGAAGAAAGGGTGTCTGACATTTGTTTAGGACTTATAAATTCCAAACCAATTGGCAGGTGTTCCTAAATGTAAATATGGTTCAAGATGGGGTCTAATGCCATGTAGCTCCTTTATTAGGCTGGTGCTGCATCTTAACACCTCAATGGAGTTAGGGAACCACTTTAAATAAACCTTTGTCTTACAGATTGATCCCCAAAAATTCAGATCAACCAGAGAAAATCAGAAGGGGCTTGCTAAAAGCCATAGAGAAAAGGAGAAAGATTCAGGAAGGGGTTAGAAAAATTGAAAAGAAAGTGAAACTTCCTAATTACCTTTGGAAAATTTGAAAGTATGAATAAAACTCTATTTGAAGAAGGGCATGAGAAAGTATGTTGAATGTTGTAACACAAAGCAAATGTTTGTATATCCTTCCAAAGACTACTAGAATACTCATTTTACTCTGTTTAAGTCAATACCCCTTCTTAAACTCATTCATTATCCACTTGGAAATAAAAATTGGTTTAAGATTTCCACATTAAAAAAAACTAAACTATTTTTCTAATAGGTAATAAGGGCTATTCTAGAACAAAATCTAAGTGACAATAAATGCTGCTTTAATTACCATATAAACAAAATTCTCTCTAGAATGTATATGTAAGTACAATGTATTTAATAATGTCAGGATCACAAAAATTTGCCATACTTGGAACATTCTTATGTTTCTCAGCATGTTTAAACTTGGAATAACATTTAGCACACTAAACTGGCAATCAAAAATAAGTGTTTGGGTCCCCACTCCTCAGCTCACTAGCACAAAGCCACTTACCTACACTATGCCTTGGGTTCCTTATCTGTGAAATGGGTATAAGACACATTCTGCATAATTTGAAAGCAATAGGTAAGAGGTTAAATAGAAAACAGTATGATGAACTGCATAAAATATAAAGGGAAGTGCATGTATAATGGATGCTGCTACTAATGCCAATGCTGTTCCCATATGTGAGTGGGAAGAGAATAAAAATGACAGGTATGTTTTTGCTTTAAAATGCTTTAGTATAGCAGTAGGTCAATGGTGGTGTGATAGGTGTGTCAAATGTGTGTGTGTGTGTGTGTGTGTGTGTGTGTGTGTGTATGAAAGAGATACAGATTACAAAGTATTTAATGGAGAAATGGACTTATGACCTATTTGGTTCAAAAATGTACTTGGTTTATACGTAAAAGTAATAGATGATTATGGGAACAGAGGCTATGATTCCTTCAAACCAGTGGTCGGCAAACTCATTAGTCAACAGAGCCAAATATCAGCAGTACAATGATTGAAATTTCTTTTGAGAGCCGAAAATCGACTTCTGCGCATGGGCCACGAAGTTTCAATCGCACTGTACGTGTGCACCCGCACGTGGTATTTTGTGGAAGAGCCACACTCAAGGGGCCAAAGAGCCGCATGTGGCTCGCAAGCCACAGTTTGCCAACCACTGCTTCAAACAAAACAATCTCCAAAGAAGTAAAATATGATCAAATGCACTGCTTTCTCCCACATTAGGGAAAACCAGGACAAAAGAAAAGTATCATGTGGTTTACACAGATCATCAAAGGTTGGAGATGGAGAAGGAATTCCACTGCAATAGATACATTACTATGCAGAGAAAATCAGAGTTGGCAGTCAATCTGGGCCTTTCTGAAAAACAGGTACACCAGAAGTACATCCAACATGTCTCATATAGTTATTTCAATAGGTTGAGAATTTAGGAAAGTCTGTAAACAGGAGTGGAAGCAGCACAGAAGACAAAGGCCTTCTCTAAGCTCTACTAAAGCCCACATTTGTTCTATTGGACCTCTTAGTTTAGTCTCATTGGTTAGTGGGTTTATTTATAATTGAATGTGGTGGACACTTTGCAGTTGTGAAAACAAAGAATGAGGACATAGGAGGTGGAGAAGAATTAAAACTCCCATAGAGTCCTAGCCAGTTAGCTCAGTGGTTAGAGCATATTACCATGGACTGTAGGGTCTCGGGTTCCATCCTGGTTCAGGGCACATATTTTGATAGCAGGCTCGATCCTGAGCCCTTGTCAGGGTGTCTGCGGGAGGCAACCAATCAATGTGTCCCTCATAAATCTATGTTTCTCTCTCTATGTCTCTCCCCTCCCTTCCACTCTCTCTAAATCAATGAAAAAATATCCTAAGATGAGGATTAATAACAACAAAAAACTCCTATAGAATTGGTCAAGTCAAAACCTTGATCTGGTTCCCCAAGTAGTCACAAACAATGTGAGAAGTGGAGATTTGGGTCTTAGAAGATGGCGGCGCTCAGGACGAAGGTGAGGGAGAGGGTGTGAGTGACTGAGGGAGTGAAAGGAGAGTATGTGGGTGTGGGTGGTGTGTGTTTGAGTAAGGGACAGTTAAACCCAGCAAGAGAAGCAGGGACTGGCAGACCAGGCTCTCTTGGACAGGGAGAGACTACCACCACTGCAGGCACTCCCGGGACTGCAGGACTCTGGCACGGGCACGGAGCCCATGCCATCTTGAAGGGGAGAATGGCCTCTTCTAGGAACTCATCAATACCACCACCCAGACAGGCCTTGGACCCTGCCTGTGACCCGGCAGCCACTCCAGCCAAAATCCTGCTGCCCCACCTGCAGACCCAAGAACCCTGGGACCTCCACCTCCAAGGGTGCACGCTCCTGCAGCAGTAAGTGCAACTTCCTCCTCCCCAGTGGCTTAACTCCTGACGCCACAGTCGCGCATCTCCAGCACCATAGTCATGCTTTTCAAGCGCACAGGCTGCCAGAACCCACCACTCCACAGGCCGATAGTGGGTGCCGCTGTGGGGCGCACTCTCACCCAAACAAGGGCCCACTGCCCCAGCAGTATAAATTCTGGACTCCCCCTTCCTGGATACCTCCCCGCAGCCACCTTGGTCACTCTGATTCAGCACCAGGGCTCCTCTGAGTGCCTGAGCGCACTGCCACTCGGCCCGTGCAAACCCAACCAAGGGCATAAGGCCCCCAGCAGTAGAAATATGGACTTCCCCGACTCCCAGCTGCCTTCCCAGAGACACCTCAGTTACATGGATTCAGCGCAAGGGCCTATCTGAGTGCACTGCCCTGGCAATTGGCCCCAGGGTACCCCTGGGAGTCAACACTGGGCTCTTGTGAATTCAATCAAGGGCACAGCAGCAAAAACTGAGTTTTCCTACTTAACAGCTGCTGATATCTGGATGCCACAGTCGCGCTCTGCCAGCATGCAGGCCCCCTCAGCTCAAAGCCACAAAGGTGGCTCTTGGGTGCCTCAGTGAGCCCCAGCTGGGCACGCTCTTATCCAAACAAGTGCCCACTGCCTGGCAGTAGAAAATCTGTATTTCCCCTTCCTGGATACCTGCCCACAGTGAACTCAGCGCCAGGGCCCCTCTGAGTGCCTGAGTGCACCGCCACTGGGCATGAGTGAATCCAACCAAGGCATAAGGCCCCTGGCAGTAGAAATTCGGACTTCACCCACTGCCGGCTGCCTACCCACAGACACCTCAGTCACGTGGCTTCAGTGCAAGGACCTATCTGAGTGCATCGCCCTGGCTGCCAACCTCTGGACATCACAGCCACGCTTTGCTAGCGCACAGGCCTCCTGAGCCAAAGGCAGCTCTTAGGTGCCTCTGTGAGTCCCCATTGGGCATGCTCTTATCCAAACAAGGGCTCACTGCCTCAGCAATAGAAATTCTGAGTACCCCGCCTTTCTGGATACCTGTCCACAGACTCCTTGATCACACGGCTTCAACACAAGGGCCACACTGAGTGTACCGCCCGGCAAACAGCTCCCGGGTGCCTCTGTGAGCTGCCACTAGGTGCACACAAACCCAACCAAAGGCACAAGGCCCCCGGTAGCAGAAATTAGGAATTATTTCACTTCAGGCTGCCTACCCAGAGACACCTCAGTCATGCAGCTTCAGCGCAACGGCCTCTATGAGTGCACTACCCTGGCAAACAGCCCCGGGGTACCTCTATGAGCCACCACTGGGCGCATGAAAATTCAACCAAGGGCTCAGCAGCAAAAACTGAGTCTACCCAATTCACAGCTGCTGACCTCCAGACACCACAGTCGTGTTTTTTTCAGTGCACAGGCCTCCTGAGCCCACCACCCCAAAGGTGGCTCTTGGGTGCCTCTGTGAGCCTTTGCAGGGTGCACTTGTATCCAAACAATGATGCACAGCCCCAGCAATAGAAATTCAGATTTCCCGTTCTGGCTGCCTGCCCATAGACACCTCGGTCACGTGGCTTCAACACAAGGGCCACACTGAGTGTGCCACCCAGGCAAACGGCTTCCAGGTGCCTCAGTGAGCCACCGCTGGGCATGCACAAATCCAACGAAGGGCACAAGGCCTCGGCAGCAAAAACTGAGTCTTCCCACCCAACAGCTGCTAACCTCAGGACACCATAGTCACACATTTCCAGAGCACAGGCCTCCTGAGCCCCACCACCCTGACAGATGGCTCCTGGGTGCTTCTGTGAGCCACTGCTGAGCATGCGCAATTTCAACCAAGGGCACAAGGCAGCAAAAATTGGGACATCCCCCTCCCTGGCAGCTGACCTCTGGACACTGCAGTTGCACCTTTCTAGCACACAGACTTACTGAGCCTGCTGCCCCTATAAGCAGCTCCTGGGTGTCTCATTGAGCCCCAGCTCAGCATGCTCATATCCAAACAAGGGCACACAACCCCGGCAGTAGATATTTGGACTTCCACCTTCCCGGCTGCCTACCAACAGACATCAGACATCACGTCGTGTGGTTTCAGCACACAGGCCCCCTGAGGACACTGCCCCAGCAGGCAACTCCTGAGTGCCTCTGTGAACTGCCACTAGGTGCACTTTTATCCAACCAAAGGCTCAAGGCCTCGCAGCAGAAACTCAGACTTCCCACTCCTCAGCTGCTGACCTCCAGTCACTGCAGTTGTACCAATCCAGTGTGCAAGCCCCCTGAGCCCACTGCCCTGGCAGGCAATCCCCAGGTGCTTCTCAGAACTGTCGCAAGGCACAACCCTGGCTGCTGGCATCCAGTCCCTGTGGTAGTGCTGCTCCAGCACAAGGGACTCCTGAGTCCATTGCCCCAGCAGACGGCTCCTGGGTGCGTCTGTAAGCAGCCATTGGGCGTGCATATCCAACCAAGGGAGCACATCCCGTGAAGCAGAAACCAGGACTTTTCCCTCCACGGGGCTGGGGGCACACCACAATTGCTCCAATCCAGTATGTGGGCCTCATGTTATCACACCCCCCAGGAGAAGGTGCCTGGGCCCCTCTGTGTGCTGCCACTGTGCATGAGCCTCCCAACCAGGGGCACACAGCTCTCTTAGTAGGATCCACAACATCCTTATCCTGGCTGCCTACCTCTGGACAGCTTGGTGAATTACTGAGGACTTGCCTCCCTGAACAAGGCCACATTATTTCAGCCACAGACCCTGAGATTACCACATCCCTGGCCACAGGATCCTGAACTCCCTCGTGATTCAGAGAGGGAAAGCACTTTGGCCAGAATCCCACTGCCTCAACCAGAGACTACGAGACACCAGCCCCCCACTGTCATGGGCTCAGTGCCCCTAGCAGTGAGTTGCAGAGTGACGCTAATGCAGCAGGAGTCACACCACACTGGCCAAAGTCACAGTACCTGAGCCTCAAGCCCCAAGACTCCTTCCTCCCAGACTGTGGATTCTGGGAACCCAGAGTGATAACATACCAGCAAGACCTCAGACAATCTTTGCCAAAAGAGCTGGAACCACAATCACATCCAAAGCAGCATGCACAATCAACCTGGGGGTGAGTCACATTGCAAACCCAAGAAAAGAATTCATCCATGAATAAGAAACTAACATTCAAGATCCAACTACATCAAGAGATTCCAAATAGCTCAAGTAGGGAGCTCTGCTAGATCACCAAGCCCAGGATACCTGAGAGATCACAACTCTAGTACCACCCCCAAAAGAACCTGGGTAGCGAAGCAGTTGTATCTAAGAAGGAGAAATAATTAAAATGTTATAGCAAAAAATTGGGAGACAAAAAACAATCCCCAAAGGAAAGAAAAGGAGAAATCACCAGAAAGGGAATTAAATGAAATGGAGGCAAGCAATATGTCAGAGAAAGAATTCAGAGTAATGGTTATAAGGATGCTCAAATGGCTGGATGACAAATACACAAAACTCAATGAGAATAATAAGGAGCTGGATGAGAATTTCACCAACATGAAAAGGAACCCAGAGGAAATGAAGAATGACAAAGCTGATGAAGAACACAATGGAAGTTTAAACAGTAGACCAAAAGAGGCTGAGGACTGCATCAGTGAATTATAAGACAAGGTAGGAAAAAAAAACCACACAAACACGGAAACAACTAGAAAGAAAACTTAAAAAGCAAGAGGAAAGACTAAGGGAGCTTTGGAACAATGCAAAACGAAACAACATCCACATAATAAGGATACCAGAAGGAGAGGAAACCGAACAAGGAATAGAAAACCTGTTTGAAGAAATAATGACAGAAAACATTCCCTATATTGGCAAGAAAAAAACCATGCAAGTCCAAGAAGCACATAGAATCCCAAACAAGATGAACCAAAAAAGACCAACACAAAGACACATCATAATTAAATTAGTAAAGATCAACGACAAAGTAAGAATCATAAAGGCAGCCAGAGAGAGACAGAAAGTTACCTACAAGGGATCTCCCATTAGAATACCAACGCATTTCTCAACAGAAACACACCAGGCCAGAAGTGAATGGAATGAAATATACAAAGTGATGCAAAGCAAGGGACTGAATCCAAGAATACTATACCCAGCAAGGCTATTAATTAAAATTGAAGATGAAATCAGGAGCTTCACAGAAAAAAAGGGCTAAGAGAGTTTATTAACACCAAGCCAACGATGCAAGAAATGCTAAAGGGACTGCTGTAAAAAGAAGAAACAGAAAGGCAAGATGGAACACAAACAATAAGAATAAAAATGATGACAAACAAGTACGTATCAATAATAACATTAAATGTAAATGGACTAAATGCTCCAATCAAAAGACATAGGGCAGCTGAATGGATAAGAAAACATGACCCATATATTTGCTGTCTGCAAGAGACGCACCTCAGAACAAAGGATTCACACAGAGTGAGAGTGAAGGGGTGGAAAAAGAAATTTTCAGGCAAATGGAAATGAGATAAAAGCTGGGGTTGCAATACTTATATCTGAAAAAATAGACCTCAAAGTAAAGGCCATGAGAAGAGATAAGGAAGGCCACTTCATAATACTAAAGGGAATAATTCAACAAAAGGATATCACTCTGGTAAACATATTTGCACCGAATATAGGAGCACCCAAAAACATAAAACAACTTCTGGAAGATATCAAGGGATAGATACAATCATAGTAGGAGACTTTTTTTTAGTGTTTTTGTTTTTTATTTTTTATTTCTTTATTGATTAAGTACATATGTGTCCTCATCCCTCCATTAACCCCCCAACACCCCCACACACAAACACTCATGCCCTCACGCCCCTGTTGTCTGTGTCCATTGGTTAGGCTTATATGCATGCATAGAAGTCCTTTGGTTGATCCCTTCCCCTTACCCCCACCCTCCCCTACCTTCCATCTGAGGTTTGACAGTCTGATTAATGCTTCTCTGTCTCTGGATCTGTCCCTGTTCATCAGTTTATGTTGTTCATTATATTCCATAAATGAGTGAGACCATGTGGTATTTAACTTTCTCAGACTGTCTTATTTCCCTTAGCATAATGCTCTCCACTTCCATCCATGCTGTTGCAAATGGCAAGAATTCCTTTTTTATGGCAGCATAGTATGCCATTGTGTAGATGTACCACAGTTTTTAAATCCACTCATCTGCTAATGGGCACTTAGGTTGTTTCCAAATCTTACCTATTACAAATTGTGCTGCTATGAACATAGGGGTGCATATAGCCTTTCTGATTGGTGTTTCTAGCTTGATGGGGTATATTCCTAGAAGTGGGATCACAGGGTCAATTGTGAGTCCCATTTTTAGTTTTTTGAGGAAACTCCATACTGTTCTCCACAGTGGCTGAACCAGTCTGCATTCCCACCAGCAGTGCAAAAGAGTTCAATTTTCTCTGCATCCTCGCCAACACTTGTCATTTGTTGATTTGTTGATGATAGCCATGCTGACAGGTGTGAGATGATACCGCATTGTCATTTTGATTTGTATCTCTTCGATAATTAGTGACCTGGAGCATGTTTTCATATGACTCTTGAACTTTCTTCTGTCGTTTTCGAAAAGTATTTAGGTCCATTGCCCATTTTTTGTTTGGATTGTTTATCTTCCTTTTGTTAAGTTGTATGAGTTTCCTGTAAATGTTGGAGATTAAACTCTTATTGGTGATAACATTGGCAAATATGGTCTCCCATGCAGTGGGCTTTCTTGTTTTTTTGATGGTTTTCTTTGCTGTGCAAAAGCTTTTCATTTTGATGTAATCCCATTTGTTTATTTTCTTTTAGTTTCCATTGACCTATGAGCAGTATCAGTGAAGAAAATGCTTTGGCATAGTCTTATATTTTGCTGCCTGTGGATTCCTCTAGTATTTTTATGGATTTCCATCTAATGTTTAAGTCCTTTGTCCATTTTTAGTTTCTTTTTGTGTATGGCTTAAGTTGGTGGTCTAGGTTAATTTTTGCATGTATCTGTCCAATTTTCCCAACACCATTTATTGAAGAGACTGTCTTGACTCCATTGTATGCTCTTGCCTCCTTTGTCAAATATTAATTGAGCATAGTGGTTTGGGTCGATTTCAGGGTTCTCTATTCTATTCCATGGATCTATATGTCTGTTCTTGTGCCACTACCAGGCTGTTTTAAGAACAGTGGCTTTGAAACACAGCTTGATATCTGGTAATGAGATCCCACCTACTTTGTTCTTCTTTCTCAGGATTGCTGAAGCTATTTGTGGTCTTTTTTTATTCCAGAAGAATTTTTAGAAAATTCGTTCTAGGTCTGTGAAATATGCCATTGGTATTTTAATAGGGATTGCATTGAATCTATAGATTGTTTTGGGTACTATGGAAATTTTGATGATGTTGATTCAACCAATCCATGAAGACAGTATGTTCTTCCATCTGTTTATGTCTTCCTCTATCTCTTTTTTCAATGTCCTGTAGTTTTTCGCATATAGGACTTTTAACTCCTTTTTTTTTTTCCCAATTTTTTTATTAAGGTATTATATGTGTACATATCTTACCATTGCCCTCCCCACACCCCACTCCCATATATGCCCCCACCCCCCAGAGTTTTGCATCCATTGGTTATGCTTATATGCATGCATACAAGTCCTTTGATTGATCTCTTATCTCCCCCACCTCTCCCTAACCTTCCCCTTGTAATTTGACAGTCTGTTTGATGCTTTACTGTCTCTGTATCTATCTTTTTGTTCAAGTTTATAATGTTCTTTATTATCCATAAATGAGTGAGATCATGTGGTATTTTTCTTTCATTGACTGACTTATTTCACTTAACATAATGTTCTCCAATTCCTCCCAGGTTGCTGCAAATGATGAGAATTCCTTCTTTTTATGGCAGCATAGTATTCCATTGTGTAGATGTACCACAGTTTTCTGATCCAGTCATCTGCTGACGGGCACCTAGGCTGTTTCCAAATCTTAGCTATGGTGAATTGCGCTGCTATGAACATAGGGGTGCATATATCCTTTCTAATTGGTGTTTCTAGTTTCTTCGGATATATTCCCAGGAGTGGGATTACTGGATCAAATGGGAGTTCCATTTTCAGTTTTTTGAGGAAACTCCATACTGTTCTCCACAGTGGCTGCACCAGTCTGCAATCCCACCAGCAGTGCACGAGGGTTCCTTTTTCTCCGCATCCTAGCCAACACTTGTCGTTTGTTGATTTGTTGATGATAGCCATTCTGACAGGTGTGAGATGGTACCGCATTGTTGTTTTGATTTGCATCTCTCGGATAATTAGTGACGTTGAGCATGTTTTCATGTGTCTCTTGGCCTTCCTTCTGTCTTCTTTTGAAAAGATTCTATTTAGGTCTGTTGCCCGTTTTTTTATTGGATCATTTATCTTCCTTTTATTAAGTTGTATAAGCTGCCTGTAGATGTTGGAGATTAAACCTTTATCAGTGATGCCATTTGCAAATATGTTCTCCCATGCAGTGGGCCTTCTTGTTGTTTTGTTGATGGTTTCTTTTGCTGTGAAAAAGCTTTTTATTTTGATGTAGTCCCATTTGTTAATTTTCTCTTTAGCTTCCATTGCCCTAGGGGCAGTGTCAGTGAAGAATTTCTTTTGGCATATGTCTGACATTTTGCTGCCTGTGGATTGCTCTAGTATTTTTATGGTTTCCCGTCTTATGTTTAAGTCCTGTATCCATTTTGAGTTTATTTTTGTGTATGGCGTAAGTTGGTGATCAAGCTTCATTTTTTTGCATGTATCTGTCCAATTTTCCCAACACCATTTATTGAAGAGACTGTCTTTATTCCATTGTATGTTCATGCCTCCTTTGTCAAATATTAATTGAGCATAGTGGTTTGGGTCAATATCTGGATTCTCTATTCTGTTCCATTGATCTATATGTCTGTTCTTGTGTCAGTACCAGGCTGTTTTGAGAACAGTGGCTTTGTAATACAGCTTGAAATCTGGTATTGAGATCCCTCCTACTTTATTCTTCTTTCTCAGGATTGCTGTGGCTATTCGGGGTCTTTTTTTATTCCAGATGAATTTTTGGAGAGTTCTTTCAAGGTCTGTGAAATATGCCGTTGGTATTTTAATGGGGAGTGCATTGAATCTATAGATTGCTTTGGGTAGTATGGACATTTTAATGATGTTGATTCTACCAATCCATGAACATGGTATGTTCTTCCATCTGTTTACGTCTTCCTCTATCTCTTTTTTCAGTGTCCTGTAGTTTTCCGTGTATAGGTCTTTTACCTCCTTAGTTAAGTTTATTCCTAGGTATCTTAATTTTTTTGGTGCGATGGTAAATGGGATTGCCTTTTTAGTCTCTCTGTCTGTAAGTTCACTATTGGTGTATAGAAAGGCCATAGATTTCTTGGCGTTAATTTTGTATCCTGCTACATTGCCGAATTCATTTATTAAGTCTATGAGTTTTTTGACGGAGTCTTTCGGATTTTTTATGTACAATATCATGTCGTCTGCAAATAAAGACAGCTTTACTTGTTCTTTTCCAATCTGGATGCCTTTTATTTCTTCTTCTTGTCTAATTGCAATGGCTAATACTTCCAGTACTATGTCAAACAGGAGTGGTGAGAGTGGGCATCCCTGTCTTGTTCCTGTTCTTAGGGGAAATGTCTTTAGTTTTTGTCCATTGAGTATGATGTTTGCTGTGGGTTTATCATATATAGCTTTTATTATGTTGAGGTATGAGCCATCTATTCCCACCTTGTTGAGAGCTTTTATCAAGAAAGGGTGTTGGATTTTGTCAAATGCTTTTTCTGCATCAATTGATATGACTATGTGATTTTTATCTTTCAATTTGTTTATGTGATGTGTCACGTTTATTGATTTGCGGATATTGTACCATCCTTGCATTCCTGGGATAAATCCTACTTGGTCATGGTGTATGATCTTTCTGATGTACTGCTGGAGCCGATTTGCTAGAATTTTGTTGAGGATTTTGGCATCTATGTTCATGAGGGATATTGGTCTGTAATTCTCTTTCATTGTGTTGTCTTTATCTGGTTTTGGTATTAGGGTGATGCTGGCTTCATAGAAGGAGCTTGGAAGTGTTCCTTCCACTTGAATTTTTTGGAATAGTCTGAGGAGGATAGGTTTTAGTTCTTCCTTGAATGTTTGGTAAAACTCTCCTGTGAAGCCATCTGGCCCCGGGCTTTTGTTTGCTGGAAGCTTTTTGATGACTGCTTCAATTTCGTCCATAGTTATTGGCCTATTGAGCTGTTTAGATTCTTCTTGATTGATTTTTGGAAGGTTATATTTTTCTAGGAATATGTCCATTTCCTCCAGATTGTCCAGTTTGTTGGAATAGAGTTGTTCGTAGTATTTTGTAACAATCCTTTGTATCTCAGCGGGGTCTGTTGTTATTTCACCTCTTTCATTTCTGATTTTGTTTATTTGGGTCCTCTCTCTTTGCTTCTTGGTGAGCCTGGCTAGAGGTCCATCAATCTTGTTTATCCTTTCAAAGAACCAGCTCTTGGTTTTGTTGATCTTATGTATTGTTTCTTTGGTCTCTATGTCATTTATCTCCGCTCTGATCTTTGTTATTTCCTTCCTTCTGGTTACACTGGGCTTTTCTTGCTGCTCTTTTTCTAGCTCTTTGAGTTGTAGGGTTAAGTAATTTATTACCATTGTTTCTTGTTTTTTGCAATAGGCCTGTAGAGCTATGAACTTCCCTCTCAAGACTGCTTTCGCTGTGTCCCATAGATTTTGGATTGTTGTGTTTTCATTGTCATTTGTTGCCATGATGTTTTTTATTTCTTCCTTGATCTCTCTGGTGACCCAGTCCTTGTTTAATAGCATGCTGTTTAGTCTCCATGTGTTTGATTTCTTTGGATTGTTTTTATTGTAGTTGATTTCCAGTTTTATGCCACTGTGATCTGAGAAGATGCTTGATATAATTTCTATCTTCTTGAATTTGAAGAGACTTTGCCTGTGACCCAGAATATGGTCTATCTTTGAAAATGACCCATGTGCACTTGAGAAGAATGTATATTCTGTGGCTTTGGGGTGAAGTGTTCTGAAGATGTCAATTAATTCCATCTGGTCTAGTGAGTCATTTAGGATTGCTGTTTCTTTGCTGATTTTTTGTTTAGAGGATTTGTCCAGTGGTGATAGTGGGGTATTAAAGTCTCCTACTATGATTGTGTTGCTATTAATCTCTCCCTTGATATCCTCCAGGAGTTTTTTTATGTATTTGGGTGCTCCTATATTGGGAGCGTATATGTTTACCAGAATTATTTCTTCTTGTTGGATTTCTCCCTTTAGTATTATGAAGTGGCCTTCCTTATCTCTTGTTATGGCATTTACTTTGAGGTCTATTTTGTCAGATATAAGTATTGCTACCCCAGCTTTTTTTTCATTTCCATTTGCCTGAAAGATATTTTTCCATCCCTTCACTTTCAATCTGTGTGAGTCTCTTGTTCTGAGGTGGGTCTCTTGTAGACAGCATATATATGGGTCATGTTTATTTATCCATTCAGCTACTCGATGTCTTTTGATTGGAGCATTTAGTCCGTTTACATTTAAAGTTATTACTGAAAGGTATTTGTTTGCAGTCATATCTATTTTTGTGTCTGTATTCCTTCTTACCTGTTTATTTCTTCTTTTTACAGTATTCCCTTTAGCAATTCTTGCATTGCTGGTTTGGTGGTGATAAACTCCCTGAGGCTTTTTTTGTCTGCAAAGCTCCTGATTTCCCCTTCAATTTTGATTGATAGTCTTGCTGGATATAGTATTCTTGGATTCAGTCCTTTGCTTTGCAACACTTTGTATACCTCCTTCCATTCACTTCTAGCTTGTTGTGTTTCTGATGAGTAATCATTTGACAATCTGATGGGTGTTCCTTTGTAGGTAACTCTCTGTCTCTCTCTTGCCGCCTTTAGGATTCTCTCTTTATCATTTATATTTGCCATTGAAATTATGACATGTCTTGGTGTGGGTCTTTTGGGGTTGATCCTGCTTGGGACTCTCTTTACTTGCGTAACTTTTATCTTTCCCATATCCGGGAAGTTTTCTGTCATTATTTCTTCAAATAGATTTTCTAATCCCTGCTGCTCTTCTTGTCCTTCTGGCAGCCCTATTATACGCATGTTACTTCGTTTCATGTTGTCCCGAAGCTCCCTTAGGCTTTCCTCCTGCTTTTTAATTTTTTTCTCCAATTGCTGTTCAGCTTGAGCTTGTTTCTGTACCTGATCTTCTAACTCACTAATTCGGTCCTCTGCTTCTTGTAATCTACTGTTGAAACTTTCCATGGTGTTTTTGATTGTAGCTATATCACTTTTCATTTCTTCCTGATTCTTGCATAAGTTGTTGATTTTCTCATCCATCCGATGTATAAATTCCATGACCATTACTCTGAACTCCTTTTCGGTCATGTTGCAAGCTTCATTTTCACTAATTTCCTTTCTTGGCGACTCCACATTTTCTTTCCTCTGTGAGTTATTTCGTTTCCCCATTCTGGCTATTACCAGAAAGCTCAAGCTTCTGTTTGCGTGGACCTGGGCCGTGTGCTGTGGGGACTTCGCTCCACCCTAGTTTCACTGAAGTGCTCTGACACTAGGACGTGTGACTGTCTTTGGTTGGTGGGAACCAAACTTGCCCAGGATCAGTGTCCCCAGTGTTCCGTGTGGTCTCGTGTGCTCATTTAGAATCAGGGGCCCTGTCTGCACCACAGTGTTGGTATGTGCCGAGAATGAGATCCTTAGCATGTGCCAGGAGTCAGAGTTTCCCTGTGTCTGCACCAAGACTCGAGTGTCAAAGTCTCTGTTGCCTTGTGCGGTTTCTCGTTGAGAATCAGGGTCCCTGTGTGTGCACGCACCAACAATTGGGGTCGCTGGCTCTTAGTGTGAATGCGCTGTGAGTCAGGGATCCCAGGCAGCTGTGTCCGGCGTGCCAAATTCCCTGAAGTGGGGCTGCGTCCTGTGTGTGCTCTCTCTACTGAGCCAAACCGGCTAGAGCGCACATTCTTAAAAACCTGAAGGTGAGCCGGCTCAGTGCACTCTCCCAAAGTCCCAGAAGGGGGGCGGAGTCCGTCCTGCGCTCCAAATTCCCCAAAGGGAAGCCCCTCTGTACACGCTTTTAAGAATCTCCGAAGGGGGAGCTGTGCCCCGCGAGCCAAATTCCCCCAAATTCCCCGAAGGGGAGCCCTCTGTGCGCACTGACAGATTTCCCTGACGGGGAGCTGCTTCTGTCCCGTGCGCGAGCGCGCGCCAAATTCCCTAAGAGGGAGCGAGTCCCTGCGCAAAGCTCGGCAGCTTGGGCCAGGGGCGGGTCTATCAGTTACTATGACGCTGTCTGTGCGTGCGCCTGTGAGCAGCTTGGGCGAGGGGCGCGTCTATCAGTTACTATGGCGCTTTCTGCACGCCTGTGGGCGCTCAGCAGCTTGGGGGAGGGGCGCGTCTATCAGTTACTATGGCGCTATCAGCGCCTGCGAGGAGGGGGATAGGCTCTTTGACTCACGGAAATCTGCCGGGAAGTCTGGATTCTTGTTTGTTTGTCTGAAGCTGTGATAGCAGTTCTCTGTCCCCAGTGGCTGCAGGGTCCTGGTTTGTGTCAGAAGCCAGGATCCGAGTCTCGGGCAGCTCTGTTTCCCAAGATGGCGTGGTCTCTGCGTCCACACCAGCCGCCGAGAAGTGTCCGCTTTGTGCGCGGGGCTCCGCCGTCTAGGGCTGCCCTGTTCGGGAGCCCCTTGGAAGACCTGCAGAATCTAACTGACCCTATCTCATACACACACACACACCACACACATCTACACTCTCCTCTATGGGTTCCTCACTCACACTCTCTCTCTCCCTACCTTCCTGCCGGTCGCCATCTTTTTTCCTACCCTTTTTTAACTCCTTAGTTAAGTTTATTCCTAGGTATCTTAATTTTTTGGTGCAATGGTAAATGGGATTGCTTTTCTAGTCTCTCTTTCTGTAAGTTCATTATTGGTGTATAGAAATGCCATAGATTTCTTGGCGTTTATTTTGTATCCTGCCACATTGTCGAATTCATTTATTAAGTCTACTAGTTTTTTAATGTAGTCTTTCGGGTTTTTATGTACAATATCATGTCATCTGCAAATAAGGACAGCTTTACTTCTTCTTTTCCAATTTGGATGCCTTTTATTTCTTCTTATTGTCTAATTGCAATGGCTAATAGTTCCAATACTATGTCAAACAGGAGTGGTGAGAGTGGGCATCCCTTATTGTTCCTGTTCTTAGGGGAAATGGTTTTAGTTTTTGCCCATTGAGTATGATGTTGGCTGTAGGTTTGTCATATATGGCTTTCATTATGTTGAGGTATGATCCTTCTATTCCCATCTTGCTGAGAGTTTTTATCAAGAAAGGGTGTTGAATTTTGTCAAATGCTTTTTCTGCATTGATTGAAAGGATTATGTGATTTTTATCTCTCAATTTGTTTATGTGATGTATCATGTTTATTGATTTACGGATATTGTACCATCCTTGCATCCCTGGAATAAATCTTACTTGGTCATGCTGTATGATCTTTCTGATGTACTGCTGGATTCTATTTGCTAGAATTTTGTTGAGGATTTTGGCATCTATGTTCATTAGGGATATTGGCCTATAATTCTCTTTCATTGTGTTATCTTTATCTGGTTTAGGTATTAGGGTGATGTTGGCTTCATAGAATGAGCTTGGAAGTGTTCATTCCTCTTGAATTTTTTGGAATAGTCTGAGGAGGATAGGTTTCAGTTCTTCTGTGAGTGTTTGTTATAACTCGCCTGTGTAGCTGCCTGGCCACAGGCTTTTGTTTGCTGTGAGCTTTTTGATCACTGCTTCAATTTCTTCCATAGTTATTGGCCTTTTGATATTTTTAGAATCTTCCTGATTGAGTTTTGGAAGCTTGTATTTTTCTAGGAATATGTACATTTCTTCCAGGTTTTCTAGTTTGTTAGAGTAGAGTTGTTCATAGTACTTTTTAACAATCCTTTGTATTTCTGTGGGGTCCGTTGTTATTTCACCTCTCTCATTTCTGATTTTGTTTATTTGAGTCCTCTCTCTTTGCTTCTTGGTGAGCCTGGCTAGAGGTTCATCAATCTTGTTTATCCTTTCAAAGAACCATTTCCTTGATCTTTTGTATTTTTTTAAATCTCTATGTCATTTATTTCTGCTCTGATATTTATTATCTCCTTCCTTCTGTTCATTCTGGGCTTTTCTTGTTGCTCTCTTTCTAATTCTTTGAGTTGTAGAGTTAGATGATTTATTATCATTTTTTCTTGTTTTCTGAAGTAGGCCTGTAGAGCTATAAACTTCCTTCTCAGGACTGCTTTCATTGTGTCCCATAGATTTTGGATTGTTGTGTTTTTATTCTCATTAGTTTCTAGGATGTTTTTCATTTCTTCTTTGATCTCATTGGTTACCCAATCATTATTTAATAGCATGCTATTCAGCTTCTAAGTGTTTGAGTTTTTTGGATTGTTTTTATTGTAGGTTATTTCTAGTTTTATGCCATTGTGGTCTGAGAAGATGCTTGGTATGATTTCAATATTCTTGAATTTGGGGAGACTTTGCTTGTGACCCAATATGTGGTCTATTTTTGAAAATATCTCATGTGCACTTGAGAAGAACATATATTCTGTGGCTTTGGGGTGAAATGTTCTGAAGATGTCAGTTAAACCCATCTGATCTAGTGAGTCATTTAGGATTTTTGTTTCTTTGCTGATTTTTTGTCTAGAGGATTTATCCAGCGATGTCAGTGGTGTATTAAAGTCCCCTACTATGATTGTATTGTTGTCGATCTCTCCCTTGATATCTTACAGGAGTTTTTTTTTTAATGTATTTGGCTGCTCCTGCATTGGGTGCATATATGTTTTTCAGGTTATATCCTCTTATTGTATAGATCCCTTTAGTATTATGAAGTGGCCTTCCTTATCTCTTGTTATGGCGTTCACTTTGAAGTCTGTTTTGGCAGATATAAGTATTGGTATCCCAGCATTTTTTTTTATTTCCATTTGCCTGAAATATATTTTTCCATCCTTTTTTTTTTTCAGGCTGTGTGAGTCCCTTGTTCTGAGGTGGGTCTCTTATTGAGAGCATATATATGAGTTGTATTTTTTTTATCTATTCAGCCATTCGATGTCTTTTGATTGGAGCATTTAGTCCATTTACGTTTAAAGTTATTACTGAAAGGTACATGTTTGTAGTCATTTCTATTTTTGTGCCTGTGTTCTCTCTTACTTGTTTATTTCTTCTTTTTACAGCATTCCCTTTAGCATTTCTTGCATTGCTATTTTAGAAGTGATAAACTCCCTTAGCCTCTTGTTGTCTGCGAAGCTCCTGATTTCCCCTTCAATTTTGATTGATAGTATTGCTGGATAGAGTATTCTTGGATTCAGTCCTTTGCTTTGCAACACTTTATATACTTCCTTCCATTCCCTTCTAGCTTGATGTGTTTCTGTTGAGAAATCATTTGATAATCTGATGGGGGATCCTTTGTAGGTAACTCTTTGTCTCTCTTTTGCAGCCTTTAAGATTCTCTCTTTGTCCTTAACATTTGCCATTGAAATTATGATGGGTCTTGGTGTGAGTCTTTCGGGATTCATCTTGCTTGGGACTCTGTAGTTGTGTAACTTTTTTCTTCCCCATATCCAGGAAGTTCTCTGTCATTATTTCTTTAAATAGATTTTCTAATCCTTGTTGCTCTTCTTGTCCTTCTGGCAAACCTATTATACGTATGTTACTTTGTTTCATGTTGTTCCAAAGCTCCCTTAGGCTCTCCTCCTGCTTTTTAATTTTTTTCTTCAGTTGTTCAGATTGATCTTGTTTCTCTACTTTATCTTCTAACTCACTAATTCAGTCCTCTGCTTCTTCTAGTCTACTGTTGAAACTTTCCATGGTGTTTTTTATTGTAGCTATATCACTTTTCATTTCCTTCTAATTCTTGCATAGGTTGTTGATTTTCTCATCCATCTGGTGTATGAATTGCATGACCATTACTCTGAATTCTTTTTCTGTCATGTTGCATGCTTCAATCTCACTAATTTTCTTTCTTGGCAACTCCTCATTTCCTTTCCTCTGGGGATTGTGTCATCTCCCCATTCTTACTATCACCAAAAAGGTTAAAACATCAAGTTGTGTGTGCCTGGGCCGTGTCCAGTGGGAGCTTCGCACCACCCTAATGTCACTGAAGTGCTCTGACACTAAGATATGTGGCTGCCGTGGGTTGGTGGGAACCAGGCTTGCTCAGGGTCACCATTACCAGCGCTCAGTGTGGTCTCGTGTGCACACCTAGAATTAGGGACCCTGCCTGCACCGAGCTGAAACAGAGACCCTGCTGGCATGAGCCAAAAATAAGAGTCCCCTAGCACATGTCAGGAGTCAGAGTTCCCCTGTGTTTGCACCAAGAATCAAGTATCAGAGTCACTGTTGCTTTGTGCAGCCTCTCGCTGAGAATCAGGTTCCCTGTGTGCGCATGCACCAAGAATTGAAGTCACTAGCTCTTAGTGTGAATGCACTGGGAGTCAGGTATCCCAGGCGCACGAGATAAAAAACAGAGTCAAGTCAGTGGTGCTCAGTGCTGCCTCCAGCCCAGAGAATCGGGATCCTGGTCAGCTTGGGGGACCAGGTTGCACAGTAGCACTGTGTGGGCAGGAGGTCTGATCCTGCGCTGCAGAAAGCAGACTTCCATGTGCGCTTGCCCAGAATCGAAGTCAGGTGGCAGTGCTGCCCTGCCTGGGCTTCAGGTTTGGTTGTCCAATTGCATTGCAGGGAACACATTCCCAGTGCCCGCACACTCCCAGGCTCAAATTCCTGTAGCAGTGCTTCAGTGAACAGATTCCCAATGTCCAAGTGCTACTAGGCTCAAATTCCTGTAGTGGCACTGCGGCCTGTGTGAGGGGTGGGTCTATCAGTTACTATGGTGATGTCTGCAAACCTGCAAGGAGGGGGATAGGCTCCCTGACTCACAGAAATCTGTGGCTGGGATGTCTGGATTCTTGTTGTCTGTGGTTCTGTAGCTGTGGTCGCAGGTCTCTGTCCCCAGTGGCTGCAGGGTCCTGGTTTGCATATCAGATCAGACTGGGTAGTGCTGAAGCCAGGCTCCTAGTCTCAGGCAGCTTTGTTTCTCATGATGGCGTGGTCTCTGTACCCGCACTGGCCACCCATAAGTGTCCACATCATGCGCGGGACTCCGTCATCTAAGACTGCCTGGTTTGGCAGCCTCTTGGAAGACCTGGAGAATCTATATATCCCTAGCTCATGCACACACACACCACACACATCCACGCACTCCTCTATCACCCCCTCACTCTCTCACACTCTCACCATCCCTACCTTCCTGCAGGTTGCCATCTTCCTGAATCTACTAGGAGACTTTAATACCCCACTGACACCACAGGACAAATCCTCTAAACAAAAAATCAGCAAAGAAACATCAATCCTAAATGACTCACTGAATCAGATGGAATTAATTGACATCTTCAGAACATTTCACCCCAAAGCTACAGAATATACATTCTTTTCCAGTGCACATGAAACATTTTCAAAGATAGACTACATATTAGGATACAGGCAAAGTCTCTTCAAATTCAAGAAGATAGAAATAATTAGAATCATCTTCTCAGACCATAATGACATAAAACTAGAAATCAACTACAATAAAAACAATGAAAAAAAATCAAACACTTTGAGGCTAAATAGCATGCTATTAAACAACGATTGGGTTACCAAAGAGATCAAAGAAGAAATTAAAAGCATCCTAGAAAACAATGACAATGAAAAGACAACAATCCAAAATCTATGGGACACAATGAAAGCAGTCCTGAGATGGAAGTTCATAGCTCTACAGGCCTACCTCAACAAAACAAGAAAAAAATGGTAATAAATTATCTAACCTTGCAACTTCAAGAACTAGAAAGAGGGCAACAAGAAAAGGCCACAGATACCAGAAGGAAGGAGATAATAAAGATCAGAGCAGAAATAAATGACATAGAGACCAAAAAAAGAATACATAAGATCAATGAAACCAAGAGCTAGTTCTTTGAAAGGATAAACAAGATTGATGAACCTCTAGCCAGGCTCACCAAGAAACAAAGAGAGAGGGCCCAAATAAACAAAATCAGAAATGGAAGAGGTGATGTAACAACTGTCCCCACAGATATACAAAGCATTGTAAAAAAAAAATGCTATGAACAACTCTACTCCAACAAACTGGACAACCTCAATGAAATGGACATATTCCTAGAAAAATACAAGCTTCCAAAACTCAATCAGGAAGATTCTAAAAACCTGAATAGGCCGATAACTACTGATGAAATTGAAACAGTAATCAAAAAGTTTGCAGCAAATAAAAGCCCTGGACCAGATGGCTTCACAGGAGGGTTTTACCAAACATTCAAAGAAGAACAAAAACCAATCCTCCTCAGACTATTCAAAAAATTCAAGAGGAAGGCACACTTCCAAACGCTTTCTATGAATCCAGCATTCCTGAATCCCAAAACCAGATAAAGACAACACAATGAAAGAGAATTATAGGCCAATATCCCTGATGAGCATAGATGCCAAAATCCTCAGCAAAATTCTAGCAAACCGGATCCGGCATTACATTAGAAAGATCATACACCATGACCAAGTAGGATTTATTCCAGGAATGCAAGGCTAGTACAATATCTGCAAATCTATAAATATGATACATCACATAATCAAAGTGAGAGACAAAAATCACATAATCATATCAATTGATGCATAAAAGGCATTTGACAAAATCCAACACCCTTTTCTGATAAAAACGCTCAGCAAAATGGGAATAGAGGGATCATACCTCAACATAATAAAAGCCTTATATGACAAACCTACAGCCAACATCGTACTCAATGGGCAAAAACTAAAACCATTTCCCCTAAGAACAGGAACAAGACAAGGATGTCCCCTTTCACCACTCCTGTTCAATATAGTACTGGAAGTGCTAGCCACAGCAATCAGACAAGAAAAAGAAATAAAGGGCATCCAAATTGGAAAATAAGAAGTAAAATTTTCATTATTCGCAGATGACATGATACTGTACATAGAAAACCCTAAAAGACTCCATCAAAAATTATTAGACTTAATAAATGAATTTGGCAATGTAGCAGGATACAAAATTAATGCCAGAAATCTATGGCATTTCTGTACACCAACAGTGAACTTACAGAAATGAAACTAAGAAAACAATCCCATTTACCATCACACACAAAACATTAAGATACCTAGGAATAAACTTAACTAAGGAGGTAAAAGACCTCTACTCAGAAAAGTACAGGACATTGAAAAAAAGATAGAGGAAGATATAAACAAATGGAAGAACACACCATGTTCATGGATTGGTATACTCAATGTCATTAAAATGTCCATACTACCCAAAGCAATCTATAGATTCAATGTACTCCCCATTAAAATACCAACATCATATTTCACAGACCTAGAACAAACTCTCCAAAAATTCATCTGGAATAAAAAAAACAACAACCTCGAATAGCTGCAGCGATCCTAAGAAAGAAGAGCAATGTAGGAGGGATCTCAATACCATATATCAAGCTGTATTACAGAGCCACTCTTCTCAAAACTGCCTGGTACTGGCACAAGAACAGACATATCGACCAATGAAATAGAATAGAGAACCAGGAAATCAACCCAAACCACTATGCTTAATTAATATTTGACAAAGAAGGCAAGAGCATACAATGGAGTCAAGATAGTCTCTTCAATAAATGATGTTGGGAAAATTGGACAGATACATGCAAAAAAAATTAAACTAGACCACCAACTTACACCATACACAAAAATAAACTCAAAATGGATAAAGGACTTCAATGTAAGATGGAAAACCATAAATATATTAGAAGAACTACATGCAGCAAAATCACAGACATATGCTGAAGCAATATCTTCACCAAAACATCTCTAAGGGCAATAGAAACCAAAGTGAAAATATACAAATCGTACTACATCAAAATAAAAAGCTTCTGCACAGCAAAAGAAACCATCAACAAAATAACAAGAAAACCCACTGCATGGGAGAACATATTTCCCAGTGTTATCTCAGATAAGAGTTTAATTGCCAACATTCAGAGGGAACTCATACAACTTAACAAAAGAAAGATAAACAACCCAATCAAAAAATGGGCAACAGACCTAAATAGATACTTTTTTAAGGAGGACAGAAGAAAGGCCAAGAGACATATGAAAGTATGATCAAAGTCATTAATTATCTGAGAGATGCAAATCAAACTACAATGAGGTACCATCTCACACCTGTCAGAATGGCTATCATCAACAAATGACAGGCCACGACATTTTGAAGGGGAAAGTGGATCTTATCGGAAGCTTACAAAGTTCCAAAAGCTGTGAGCCCCAGAATACTGGTTGCCAATTGGCGCAAACATGCGGTTTCAGAAGAGGTGGTGAGATTTTGCCTGGGATAAGGTGAGGTCTCTGGGCCCTGCGGGAGAGAGAAACACGCGCACTGTGGGAGGTGAAGGACCAGGGGAAGTCTATGCCTAGAAAAGTCCATGGCTCTTGGGGTTGGTGTGACCCATGAATGTGAAAAGGGGTCCTCAGAGCTGCTAACAGAAGGGATATCTAAAAAGCAATCTATTTTGTTCTGACGCAAAAGAAAAGCCTAAGGATCTTTTTTGTTTGTTTGTTTGTTTTTGTTTTGTTTTGTGTTTTTTTTTTTCAATTTTTTTATTAAGGTATTATATGTGTACATATCTTACCATTGCCCCCCCATTCCCATATATGCCCTCACCCCCCAGAGTTTTGCGTCCATTGGTTATGCTTATATGCATGCATACAAGTCCTTTGATTGATCTCTTATCTTCCCCACCTCTCCCTAACCTTCCTGCTGTAATTTGACAGTCTGTTTGATGCTTTACTGCCTCTGTATCTATATTTTTATTCAAGTTTATAATGTTCTTTATTATCCATAAATGAATGAGATCATGTGGTATTTTTCTTTCATTGACTGGCTTATTTCACTTAACATAATATTCTCCAATTCCATCCAGGTTGCTGCAAATGGTAAGAATTCCTTCTTTTTTTATGGCAGCATAATATTCCATTGTGTAGATGTACCATAGTCTTCTGATCCAGTCATCTGCTGATGGGCACCTAGGCTGTTTCCAAATCTTAGCTATGGTGAATTGTGCTGCTATGAACATAGGGGTGCATATATCCTTTCTTATTGGTGTTCCGATTTTCTTAGGATATATTCCTAGGAGTGGGATTACTGGGTCAAATGGGAGTTCCATTTTCAGTTTTTTGAGGAAACTCCATACTGTTCTCCACAGTAGCTGCACCAGTCTGCATTCCCACCAGCAGTGCACGAGGGTTCCTTTTTCTCCGCATCCTCGCCAACACTTGTCGTTTGTTCATTTGTTGATGATAGCTATTCTGACAGGTGTGAGATGGTACCGCATTGTTGTTTTGATTTGCATTTCTCGGATAATTAGTGACGTTGAGCATGTTTTCACGTGTCTCTTGGCCTTCCTTCTGTCTTCTTTTGAAAAGATTCTATTTAGGTCCGTTGCCCATTTTTTTATTGGAATATTTATCTTCCTTTTATTAAGTTGTATAAGCTGCCTGTAGATGTTGGAGATCAAACCTTTATCAGTGATGCCATTTGCAAATATGTTCTCCCATGCAGTGGGCCTTCTTGTTGTTTTGTTGATAGTTTCTTTTGCTGTAAAAAAGTTTTTATTTTGATGTAGTCCCATTTGTTTATTTTCTCTTTAGCTTCCATTGCCCTAGGGGCAGTATCGGTGAAGAAGTTCTTTTGGATATTGTACATAAAAATTCCGAAAGACTCCGTCAAAAAACTAATAGACTTAATAAATGAATTCGGCAATATAGCAGGAAACAAAATTAACGCCAAGAAATCTATGGCCTTTCTATACACCAATAGTGAACTTACAGACAGAGAGACTAAAAAGGCAATCCCATTTACCATCACACCAAAAAAATTAAGATACCTAGGAATAAACTTAACTAAACAGGTAAAAGACCTATACACGGAAAACTACAGGACACTGAAAGAAGAGATAGAGGAAGACGTAAACAGATGAAAGAACATACCATGTTCATGGATTGGTAGAATCAACATCATCAAAATGTCCATACTACCCAAAGCAATCTATAGATTCAATGCACTCCCCATTAAAATACCAACGGCATATTTCACAGACCTTGAAAGAACTCTCCAAAACTTCATCTGGAATCCAAAAAGACCCCGAATAGCCACAGCAATCCTGAGAAAGAAGAATAAAGTAGGAGGGATCTCAATACCGGATTTCAAGCTGTATTACAAAGCCACTATTCTCAAAACAGCCTGGTACTGGCACAAGAACAGACATATAGATCAATGGAACAGAATAGAGAATCCAGATATTGACCCAAAACACGCTGCTCAATTAATATTTGACAAAAGAGGCATGAACATACAATGGAATAAAGACAGTCTCTTGAATAAATGGTGTTGGGAAAATTGGACCGATAGATCCAAAAAAATGAAGCTAGATCACCAACTTATGCCATACACAAAAATAAACTCAAAATGGATACAGGACTTAAACATAAGACGGGAAACCATAAAAATACTAGAGGAATCCACAGGCAGCAAAGTCTAAGGATCTTAAAAGTGTGCCGGCTGCTTGGACCCAAGAGTGAAAGGGGGATACGCACACTTGCCTGCAGCCCCGTTGTTTGCACACTTGGGCTTTTTCCTCTTTAAATCCTTGCTTCTGATTACTAAGCCCAATACATAGGATCACCCAGTTGGGGACACCCTGGGAGACTGCAGGAAAAAGTTATTTTTCTGGAACCTGGGGATCGGAGTGGGGAGTGACTTTCGGAGAGCCGGCTCTGAGGCAGCCCACTCCCACAAACCGGTATTGAGTGCCACAGGGAAAGAAGGTTAGAGAGGCCATATAGACCTGGAAGTCAATCCAAAAACACTGCCACCCAGGGGCTGAATCACAAATTGACTCTTATGTAATCAAACATAAAGGAAAACGAGAAATTAAGACACCACCTGCTTAAAAATCAAGACTGGCTTACAACACTGAGGAGCAGTGGAACGCAGGGAACTGGAACACTGTCCTGACTGGGAAACAGGCATGCCAAACAGAACAATAGAGAAAGTGAATGATCTTCACTACTGCACATTTTATTTTTTTACTTTTTATTTTTTATTGTTTTTTATTTTCTTCATCTTTTACTTAAGAAATTATTTTTTTCTTTTTTCCTCACTTGATTTTACATTTTTAATTATTACATTTTTATTTTCAATCAGTATTATTACTACTACTATTTTACCTTTTTATTTTTTATTTTTTTTTCAGAGAACAAGAAAAATAGGTTTATTTGTGTTATGCTTATTTTTTTTTGCACACGTTCACTAAAGCTTTATTTTTTATTTTATTTTTTTAATTTCTTTATTGATTAAGGTGTCACATATTTGTCCTCATCCCCCCATTCCCATCCCACACCCCTCCCCATGGATGCCCCAACCCCCTGTTGAACTTAACCATTGGTTAGGCTCATATGCATGCACACAAGACCTTTGATTGATCTCTCCCCCCACCCCCCACCCTCCCCTATCCTCCCGCTGAGGCCCGATAGTCCGATCGATGCCTCCTTGTTTCTGGTTCTGTTCTTGTTCATCAGTCTATGTTGTTCATCATTTCCCCTAGATGAGCGAAATCATGAGTCACTAGAGATATACTTATAAGAATTGAATGTGAGACGAGCAATAATAATTATGCTGACAGGCAAATGAATCAGTCTGTAGTGAGTTTCTTTCTGGACCAACAGTTCTTTTGAGACCCAATATCAATGTCCACCAGTTCCTTATGAGTACATGTCGGCACTGACCCCTCAGCTCTGGATGGTGGACAAATGGTGGTAATGCAGGTCCGACTCCCTCTGCTTTGGTCTCGGCCGGACCCAGGGGCACGGCTTCACCCAGATCCAGGGGTCCACGGCCTCACCCGGACCCGGGACCCAGCCTCACCCGGGTCCAGGGGCACACGGCCTCGCCCAGACCCAGGATTCAGCTTCACTTGGACCCAGGGGCGCATGGCCTCACCTGGACCCAGGGGCGTGTGGCCTCTCCCAGGCCCGGGACCCAGCCTCACCCGGATCCAGGGGCACACGGCCTCGCCCGGACCCGGGATCTAGCTTCCCCCGGACCCAGGGGCACGTGGCCTCACCCAGACCCAGGGTCGCGTGGCCTCTCCCAGACCCAGGGTCGCGTGGCCTCACCCAGATCCAGGGGCCCATGGCCTCACCCAGACCCAGGACCCAGCCTCACCCGGATACAGGGGCACACTGCCTCACCCAGACCCGGGATCCAGCTTCACCCGGACCCAGGGGCGCGTAGCCTTACCCGGGCCCGGGACCCAGCCTCACCCAGATCCAGGGGCACACGGCCTCACCAAGACCCGGGATCTAGCTTCACCCGGACCCCGGGGCGCATGGCCTCACCCAGACCCAGGGTCGCGTGGCCTCACCCGGATCCAGGGGCCCACAGCCTCGCCCGGACCCGGGACCCAGCCTCACCCAGATCCAGGGGAACACGGCCTCGCCCAGACCCAGGATTCAGCTTCACCTTGACCCAGGGGCGCATGGCCTCACCCGGACCCAGGGGCGCGTGGCCTCTCCCGGGCCTGGGACCCAGCCTCACCCGGATCCAGGGGCACACGGCCTCGCCCGGACCCGGGATCTAGCTTCCCCCGGACCCAGGGGCACGTGGCCTCACCCAGACCCAGGGGCGCGTGGCCTCTCCCAGACCCAGGGTCGTGTGTCCTCACCCGGATCCAGGGGCCCACGGCCTCACCCAGACCTGGGACCCAGCCTCACCCGGATCCAGGGGCCCATGGCCGCACCCGGACCTGGAACCCAGGCTCACCCGGATCCAGGGGCCCACGGCCTCACCCAGACCCGGGACCCAGGCTCACCCGGATCCATGGGCACACGGCCTCACCCAGACCCGGGACCCAGGCTCACCCGGATCCAGGGGCACACGGCCTTGCCCGGACCCGGGATCTAGCTTCCCCCGGACCCAGGGGCACGTGGCCTCTCCCAGACCCAGGGGCGCGTGGCCTCACCCGGATCCAGGGGCCCACGGCCTCGCCCAGACCCAGGATTCAGCTTCACCTGGACCCAGGGGTGCATGGCCTCACCCGGACCCAGGGGCACATGGCCTCACCTGGACCCGGGACCCAGCCTCACCCGGACCCAGGGGCGCGCAGCTTCACCCGGATCCGGGACCCAGCGGGGTTTCGTCTTCTTGATCCCAATTCCTGTTGGTCAATTCCCTCTCAGCAATTCCTTCGGCCATTTTCTCAGAGCTCCAGGGCAGCCACTGCAGAACTCGTTGGGCGGCGGGCTCGGCGAAGCTCTGGTGTGCCCGGTGCGCGGCAGCGGGCTGGTCCGGGGTGGCTGCGTCGGCCCTTGGGTCTGCAGCGGTGGCCGGTCACCGAGAGTGCGCACTTGGCCGCTTCCGGGGTGTTGAGATTCTTGAAGGACTCGGAGGTCAGCAAGCGCGGAGTCTCCCACCCCATGTCTCCCAGGGGCTCATCTGTCCGTGCTCGGCAGCGAGTGGAGCCTTCCCCTCAGCCGGAGACCACTGGGGGAACTGCGCCGAGCACGTTCCAGGCCGCCATTGTGTCGCCTGAGCCGTAGTTTTTAAAGTGTGGTCTTTGGGTCACCGGCATCAGCTTCATCCCGCGTACCCCTCTCTTTTATTCTAGTTGTAGAGCATCTGCTCAGTCAGCCCTCCGGTGGTTCTGGATGGTGTCTGCTCTGCTCTCCCATCATAGTCTCAAAATTGTTGTGGTAGGCAACAATCAGTCTTCTGCCTTATGCCTCCATCTTGGTCCTTCTTTGTATAGTTAAGTCTTGATTGTTGTTGGTGTCACTGGGAGGAATTGTCCTCCAGGCCACTTGGCTGTGCGGACCCTCTGTGTCTATAAAGGAAGAGTTGCTGTGCGGGAGACACGTTTATGGGCCGGGTCTTGGTGCAGCAAGGCTTTGGCGCTCACTGAGTCTGCCTCTTGAATGTGTCCCTTATGCGAGTGGTTGAAATCTGGTGTCCTCTCACACCGACCACTAGATGCCCTCGTTTCTGGGTCTCCAATGGAGTGTAGGTCAGCTACTGCCTGAGGCTCCTCAGCAGGAATTACAGCATCCCTTATATTCGTGACCTGTTTCGGTGTCTTCCCCTTTTGGCTGCCTCCCTATCGCTCAGCTTCCCCAATCTCCCTAGGTGGTCGCTCTTGATACCCCCCTTTGTGGGCTGAGTGCAAAGTCTTGGTGTTGTTAAGCCTTGATTGCTGTTGGTACACTGGAAGGATGTGACCTCCAGTCCAACTGGCTGTGAGGATCAGCTGTGTCTATGTCGGGAGACAGCCCCATTCAACTAGACTTGCAAAATTGTAAAAGCCTCTGTGTTCAGCTTGGATGGGGCGGAGTTACAGGGCGGAGCCTACAGCCTTGGCTTCCCGTCAGCCCCGCCCTATGAGGTTCCTGTGTCTCAGTGTCCCTCTGTACTCCCAGCAAACACCTCTGAGAGAAAAGCGCCCTGGAGTTTCGCGTGCTGCCAAACAGTCTAGTCTCTCCCCCAATGAATCTGGATTCCCAGATTCTCACCCAGAACTGGGTTTCTGTGTAGTCGGAACTGGGGCTCACCGCAGTCTGGCGCTTTGTCTCCTTCCCACCAGGGCGATTCAGCGGTACGGTCAACAGACCATCCTCTGCGCACAATCCCGTGCGCGCCTCCGGTGCTCTGCCCTTCGCCGCTTCTCTGCATTTCTGCCTTACAGCCCAGTTTTCCCCAGTATGAGCCTGGCTTCCCCGGGTCTTTCCCAGAACTGGGGTTCAGTGCAGTTGGAACTGGGGTTCAGCACGGTCCGGAGCTTTTGTCTCCTTCCCGCTAGGGCAATCCAGCAGCACAGGCAACAGTCCCTCCTCTGCGCACATTCCCGTGTGCGGCTCCGGCGCAACTCCTCTGTGCCTCCGCCCCACAGCCCAGACTCCCCCAGCATGAGCCCGGCTTCCCAGGGTTTTGCCCGGAACTGGGGTTCAGTGCAGTCGGAGCTGGGGTTCAGCACAATCTGGCGCTTTTATCTCCTTCCCGCCAGAGAACGCCAGCCAGGCCGTCAGCCGCCCCTTCCTCTCTGGCTCCGTCCTCCCCGCACGCGCGCGGGCTCGTGTCTCTGCACGTGTCTCCATACCACAGGCTTTTACGGCTTCTCTGATTTTCCTTGTGGTTTTCTCTTTCCTTCCAGTTGTGGGCATTTCAGTCAGCCAGCTTTCCTGTGGTTCTGGATGATGTCCGTTTTGACTTTTGGTTGTATTTTTGAAATTGTTGTGCCAGGCTGTAGGTTAGGTGTTTAACCTATGCCGCCATCTTGGTTTCTCTATTTTACCTTTTTTTAAAGTGTCATTTTATTTTCACTTTATTTTACTTTGGGATTAGTGTTCTACATTCTATTATCATCTTTCCTTTTGCATCATTTTACTCTATCTCAACTCTACCTTGATGCCATCACTCTCTTCCTAACTTTTCCCCATTTGGTGTCCTGTTTAACTTACCCTTTTCGTGCTTTAGATTTTCCCTATTCTTTCTGTTTGCCCCCTGTTAAAATATCACCCTACTTATATATCTAATTTCCAATCCCCTGCTCCAAGTCCATACACACCTCTCTCTTCTCTGCCTTAACTATCCAAAAAATTGTTTTTCTCTCTGTCCTTATGCTGTTGTTTGCTTGAATGTTGACTATATCGATTCTTTATGCATTTTTGTGAGATTGTTTTGCTTATTTGTTTTTTGTTTTTTGTTTACTTTGTTTTTGTTTGCTTTTTGCTTCTGTTTTCCCTTGCCTCGCTTGATATTAGTTATTGTTGGTAGTTTGTATTAATCTCCAGGTACTTGTTGCTGTCATTTGCTGGGATTAGTGGCTGTTCTATTGGAGTTTTCTCCCAATATATATAGTTTGGTCACCTTTTCTTACTTAGTCTCTTTCTTTTCGTTCTTACTTTTTTTTCTTCCTTTTCCCAATTACATTCTGACACTCCTTTTTTTGTATCCTCTTCTTCTTTCTCTCTTATTCCCTAATTTGCCTTTCTCTGGTGGTCACCTTTATTGAGGGTTATCAATAGCATGAATACATTTCTTTATCAGTGTCTTGTGTTTTGTACCTGGTTGTGTTGTATTTTGTGCCTTTAAATCAATGCAGGAGAGAGATAACTACACAACCAGACATCCAGAGAAGAGAGAACATGGAGAGACAAAGAAACAGCCAGCATATGAAAGAAAAGCAGGCATCACCAGAAAAGGATGTAAACAAAATAAAGGCTAACAACATGTCAGAGAAATAATTCAGAGAAATGGTCATAAGGTGGCTGAAAAGAATGGAAGACAAATTCGACAATATGAGTAAGAAATAAGAGGAAATAAAGAAGAAGCAAGAAGAAATGAAAAATGACATCGCTGCTGTAAAGAACTCAGTAGAAAGCATCAAGAGTAGACTACAAGAAGCAGAAGACCTCATCAGTGAGCTAGAAGACAAGGTGGGAAAAAATACCCAAGTAGAGCAGCTTCTAGAAAAATAAATTAAAAAGCAGGAGGAGAGCCTAAGGGAACTGTGGGACAACACAAAACAAAATAACATCCGCATAATAAGGGTTCCAGAAGGAGAGGAAACTGAGCAAGGAATAGAAAATCTGTTTGAAGAAAAAATGACAGAAAACTTCCCCGATATAGGGAAGAAAAACCCCACACAAATCCAAGAAGCTCACAGAGTCCCAAGCAAAATGAACCTCAAAAGACTGATGCCAAGGCACATTATAATTAAATTGGCAAACACCAATGACAAAGTAAGAATCTTAAAAGCAGCCAGACAGAGACAGAAAGTTACATACAAAGGAACCCCCATCAGACTAGCAACTGATATCTCAACAGAAACTCATCAGACCAGAAGGGAATGGAATGAAATATACAAAGTCATGCAAAGGAAGGGTCTGATTCCAAGAATACTGTACCCAGCAAGGCTATCAATCAAAATTGAAGGTGAAATCAGGAGCTTCACAGACAAAAAAGAACTAAGGGAATTTATCACCACTAAACAAGCAATGCAAGAAACGTTAAAGTGTCTGCTGTAAAAAACAATATAGAAAGCTAAGAAGGAACACAGGGGTAAAGATTAAGAATGGCGACAAATAAATACCTATCAATGATAACTTTAAATGTAAATGGATTAAATGCCCCAATCAAAAGACACAGGGTAATGGATTAAATAAGAAAACAAGACCCATATATCTGCTGACTACAAGAAACCCACCTCAGAGAAAAAGACACATACAGACTGAGGTTGAAAGGATGGAAAAAGGTTCTGCAGGTGAAAGGAAATGAAAAAAAAGCTGGGGTAGCAATACTTATATCTGACAAATTAGATCTCAAAGTGAAGGAAATAACAAGAGATAAGGAAGGCCACTTCATAATACTAAAGGGAGCAATACAACAAGAAGAAATAACTCAGGTAAACATATACGCACCCAATACAGGAGCACCCAAATACATTAAAAAAAATCCTGGAGGATATCAAGGGAGAGATTGACAGAAATACACTTATCGTAGGAGACTTTAATACCCCATTATCACCATTGGACAAATCCTCTAAACAAAAAATCAGCAAAGAAACATAAATCCTAAATGACTCAGTAGACCAGATGGAATTAATTGACATCTTCAGAACATTCCACCCCAAAGCCACAGAATATACATTCTTCTCAAGTGCACATGGGTCATTTTCAAAGATAAACCATATGCTGGGACATAGGCAAAGTCTCTTCAAATTCAAGAAGATAGAAATCATACCGAGTATCTTCTCAAATCACAGTGGCATAAAACTGGAAATCAACTACAATAAAAACAATCCAAAAAAGTCTAACAAATGGAGACTAAACAGCATGCTATTAAACAATGACTGGATTACCAGAGAGACCAAGGAAGAAATAAAAAACATCATGGCAACAAATGACAATGAAAACACAACAATCCAAAATCTATGGGACACAGCGAAAGCAGTCTTGAGAGGGAAGTTCATAGCTCTACAAGCCTACTGCAAAAAAAAACAATAAACAATGGTAAAAAATTACATAACCCTACAACTCAAAGAGTTAAAAGAGAGCAACAAGAAAAGCCCAGTGTAAGCAGAAGGAAGAAAATAATAAAAATCCGCGTGGAGATAAACGACATAGAGACCAAAGAAACAATACAAAAGATCAACAAAACCAAGAGCTGGTTCTTTGAATGGATAAACAAGATTGATAAACCTCTAGCCAAGGCACCAAGAAGCAAACAGAGAGGACCCAAATAAACAAAATCAGAAATGAAAGAGGTGAAATAACAACAGACCCCAAAGAAATACAAAGGATTGTTACAAAATACTACATACAACTTTATTCCAACAAACTGGACAACCTGGAAGAAATGGACATATTCCTAGACAAATATAACCTTACAAAACTCAATCAGAAAGCATCTAAAGGCTGGGCCGTGGCACGGAGGGCGCAGAAGTGAGCCTTGCACCAGCCACCTTTGTGGTTAGGAGTCGAGCTGGGCGATGGCTGGGCCCGTCCGAAGCCCCTGACCGCAGATCAAGAGGAGGGACGGCTGCTGACAGCCCATCTGCCTGAACCCCAAACCTCCCCTGCTGCCCAGAAGCCGGGTAGCTGAGTGGAGCCTCCAGGCCTGAGTTGGACCCTCACTGGAGAACTGACCCAGAACAGGGGAAACCAAGATGGTGGCATAAGGTAAACACCTAACTGTTGCCTACCACAACAATTTTGAAACTACAACTGGAAAACAGAGTGCACACCGTCCAGATCCACCAGAAAGCTGGCAGAGTGGAAAACTTACAACTAGAGGAAAAACAGAGAGGGGGACGCTGAGCCTCAGGAGCTGTGGAGGTGCGGAGATCCGTGAGCGCGGAAAGGGCGGGCGGCTGAATACGCGCAGCACACGGAGAGGGAGGGCAGCAGACGCTGCGTGGCTAGCTTTCTCGTTTGGGAGAAAAACAAAACCTCCCAACTGCACTGAAATCCAGCTGCGGTCGGGGAGAAACTGGTCTGTTTGGCAGCCAGCGAGGCTCCAAAGCTGCCTTCTCTCAGAGGCGCGCAGCCATCGATTAGGGCACGGAGAAACCGGCCCTCTTAGGGCGGCGCGGACGGAAACCAAGTTTGTCTGCGCCATTCTGAGACTCCACCCCATCCAAGCTGAGCACAGCCCTCCCAGTGACTGGATTTCTCGTTCTGGAGAAAAACAAAACCTCTGGTCTGAACTGAAATCCAGCCCCAGCTGGGGAGAAACTGGTGTGTTAGGCAACGGGAGAGGCTCGAAAGCTGCCTTCTCTCAGGGGCGCGCAGCCATTAATTCGGGCACGGAGAAACCACCCCTCTAAGGGCGGAGCAGATGGGAAACGAAGCTTGTCTGCGCCACCCTGAGACTCCGCCCCATCCAAGCTGAGCACAGAAGCTTTCCCAGCAGAGACACTGCTGATCCTCACAGCCAACTGGCTTGGAGATCAATTCCTGCCAGTGATACCAACAATCCCAACCACTCTGAACTCCAGTTTCTGGGGACACGCGGGAGACCCAGACGCCTACGGGACTCTCGGCCAGTCGGAGAGTGAGAGTGACTTTTCTGTCAGTGTGGACGACACCAGATTTCAACCACTCTCATAAGGGACACATTCAAGAGGCAGACTCAGTGAGCACCAAAGCCCTACTGTGTCTCCAGCATAGAAATTTTTCCGTTATAGACACAGCAGGTCCTCACAACCAATTGGACCGGAGGTCAATTCCTCCCAGTGTACCAACAGCAATCAGGGCTTTTAACTACACCAAGACTTTCCACTCAGCCCACAAAGGGGAGTACCAAGAGCGACCACCTAGGGTGATTGGAGAAGCTGAGCTACCGGCCCCTATAGGTCACCGACCACACAAAGCCACTCCATCAACATAGGGAGGCAGCCAAAATGTGGAGACATCGAAATATGTCACAAGTAGCAGAAATAGATGAAAGCAAACTAATGGACGACAGTGTTCAGAACCATATTTATAAGGTTACTCAAGAATCTTCTAAAAACCGCTGAGAAACTTGAAGAGACCTTCAAGAACCTAAATGAGAATACCAAAAAAATGGAAAAGGACCAGTCAGAAATTATGCATACACTGTCTGAAATAAAGAATATACAGAGTAGACCACCGCACCCGAAGAGTCAAATGAAAGATCTGGAATATGAGGAAGAAAAAACACCCAACCAGAGAGGCAGAAAGAAAGAAGAATCCAAAAGTGTGAGGATAGCGTAAGGAGCCTCCAGGATGGCTTTAAGTGTACCAATATCCGAATTTTTGGGGTGCCAGAAGAGAGAGAGCAAGATACTGAAAACCTATTTGAAGAAATAATGACAGAAAACTTCCCCCACCTGGTGAAAGAAATGGACTTACAAGTTCAGGAAGCGCACAGAACCCCAAACAAGAGGAATCCAAAGAGGACCACACCAAGACACATCATAATTAAAATGCCAAGGGTAAAAGACAAAGAGAGAATCTTACAGGCAGCAAGAGAAAAACAGTTAGTTACTTACAAGGGAGCACCCATACGACTGTCAGCTGATTTCTCAACAGAAACTATGCAGGCCAGACGGGAATTGCAAGAAATATTCAAAGTGATGAATAGCAAGAACCTACAACCAAGATTACTCTACCCAGCAAAGTTATCATTCAGAATTGAAGGGCAGATAAAGAGCTTCACAGATAAGAAAAAGCTAAAGGAGTTCATCACCACCAAACCAGTATTATATGAAATGCTGAAAGGTATTCTTTAAAAAGAGGAAAAAGAAGAAAAATGTAAAGATAAAAATTATGAACAACAAATATCTATCAACAAGTGATTCTAAAAATCAAGTGAATTAAAAATCTGCAGAACAGAATAAACTGGTGAACATAACAGAATCAGAGGCATAGAATGGGAGTGGATTGAAAATTCTCAGGGGGAAAGGGTTGTCTGTGTGGGGGGTATGGGAAGAGACTGGACAAAAATCATACACCTATGGATAAGGACAACAGCGGGGAGGGAACTGGGTGATGGGGAGATATGGGGGGGGGGAGGAGAAACAATTGTAATAATCTGAACAATAAAGATTTATTTTAAAAATAAATAAATAAATAAATAAATAAATAAATAAATAAATAAATAAAAATTAAAAAAATCAATAGAAAAAAAAAGAATCTAAACAGCTCAATAGGCCAATAACTATGGAAGAATTTGAAGCAGTCACTAAAAAGCTTCCAGCAAACAAATGCCCGGGGCCAGACAGCTTCACAGGAGAGTTTTACCAAACATTCAAAAAAGAACTAAAACCTATCCTCCTTAGACTATTCCAAAAAATTCAAGAGGAAGGAACATTTCCAAGCTCATTCTATGAAGCCAGCATCACCCTAATACCAAAACCAGATAAAGACAACACAATGAAAGAGAATTACAGGCCAATATTCCTCATGAACATAGATGCCAAAATCCTCTAGCAAATCAGATCCAGCAGTACATCAGAAAGATCATACACCATGACCAAGTAAGATTTATCCCAGGAATGCAAGGATGGTACAGTATCTGCAAATCAATAAAGGTGATTCATCACATAAACAAATTGAGAGATAAAAATCACATAGTCATATCAATAGATGCAGAAAAAGCCTTTGACAAAATCCAACACCCTTTCTTGAAAAAAATTCTCGACAAGGTTGGAATAGAAGGATATTACATCAACATAATAAAAGCTATATATGATAAACCCACAGCTAACATCATACTCAATGGGCAAAACTAAAACCATTTCCCCTAAGAACAGGAACAAGACAGTAATGCCCACTCTCACCACTCCTGTTTGACATAGTACTGGAAGTATTAGCCATTGCGATCAGACAAGAAGAAGAAATAAAAGGCATCCAAATTGGAAAATAAAAAGTAAAGCTGTCCTTATTTGCAGATGACATGATATTGTACATCAAAAACCTGAAAGACTCCGTCAAAAAACTAACAGACTTAATAAATGAATTTGGCAATGTAGCAGGAAACAAAATTAACGACAAGAAATCTATGGCATTTCTATACACCAGTAGTAAACTTACAGAAAGAGAGACTAAAAAAGCAAACCTATTTACCATCGTACCAAAAAAATTAGAATACCTAGGAATAAACGTAACCAAGGAGGTAAAAGACCTATACGCGAAAAACTATAGGACACTGAAAAAAGAGATAGAGGAAGACGTAAACAGATGAAAGAACATACCATGTTCATGGATTGCTAGAATCAACATCATTAAAATGTCCATACTACCAAAAGCAACCTATAGATTCAATGCACTCCCCATTAAAATACCAACGGTATATTTCACAGACCTAGAAATAACTCTCCAAAAATTCATCTGGAATAAAAAAAACAAGACCCCAAATAGCCACAGCAATCCTCAGAAAGAAGAATAAAGTAGGTGGGATCTCAATACCAGATATCAAGCTATATTACAAAGCCACTGTTCTCACAACAGCCTGGTACTGGCACAAGAACAGACATACAGACCAATGGAATAGAATAGAGAATGCAGATATCAACCCAAACCACTATGATCAATTAAAATTTGACAAAGGAGACATGAACATACAATGAAGCCAAGACAGTCTCTTCAATAAATGGTGTTGGGAAAATTGGACAGAGACATGCGAAAAAATGAAATTAGATCACCAACTTACACCATACACAAAAATAAACTCAAAATGGAAATGGATACAGGACTTAAACATAAGATGGGAAACCATAAAAATACTGGAGGAAACAACAGGCAGCAAAATCTCAGACATATGCAGAAAGAACTTCTTCACTGATACTGTTCTTAGGGCAATGGAAGATAAAGAGAAAATAAACAAATGGGACTACATCAAAATAAAAGGCTTTTTCACAGCAAAAGAAACCATCATAAAAACAACAAGAAACCCCACTGTATGGGAGAACCTATTTGCAAATATTATCACTGATAAAGGTTTAATCTCCAACATCTACAGGCAACTTATACAATTGAATAAAAGGAAGATAAATGATCCAATAAAAAAATGGGCAATGGACCTAAATAGAATCTTTTTGAAAGAAGACAGAAGGAAGGCCAATAGATACATGAAAACATGCTCAAAGTCAGTAATTATCCGAGAGATACAAATCAAAACGTCAATGCAGTACCATCTCACACCTGTCAGAATGGCTATTATCAACAAATCAACAAACGACAAGTGTTGGCGAGGATGCGGAGAGAAAGGAACCCCCATGCACTGCTGGTGGGAATGCAGACTGTTGCAGCCACTGTGGAGAACAGTATGGAGTTTCCTCAAAAAAGTAAAAATGGAACTCCCATTTGACCCAGTAATCCCACTCCTAGGAATATATCCTAAGAAACTGGAAACACCAATCAAAAGGATATATGCACCCTTATGTTCATAGCAGTACAATTTACAATAGCTAAGATTTGGAAACAGCCTAGGCCCATCAGCAGATGACTGGATCAGAAAACGATGGTACATCTACACAATGGAATACTATGCTGCCATAAAAAAGAAGGAATTCTTACCATTTGCAGCAACCTGGATGGAACTGGAGAACATCATGCTAAGTGAAATAAGCCAGTCAATGAAAGAAAAATACCACATGATCACACTCATTTATGGATAATACAGAACATTATAAACTGATGAACAAAAAGATAGGTACAGAGATAGTAAAGCATCAAACAGACTGTCAAATTAGAGCAGGAAGTTTAGGGAGAGGTGGGGGAGATAAGAGATCAACCGAAGGACTTGTATGCATGCATATAAGCATAACCAATGGACGCAAAATACTGAGGGTGATGGCATGTATGGGAGTGGGGGGGGGGCATTGGTAAGATATGTACACGTACCTTAATAAAAAAATGACAAGTGCTGGTGATGATGCTGAGAAAAAGGAACCCTCGTACACTGCTGGTGGTAATGCAGACTGGTGTAGCCACTGTGGATAATAGTATGGAGTTTCCTCAAAAAACTAAAAATGGAACTCACATTTTATCCAGTGATTCCACTTCTAGGAATATATTCCAAGAAACTAGAAACACTAATCAGAAAGGATATATGCATCCGTATGTTCATAGCAGTCCAATTTACAATAACTAAGATTTGGAAACAGCCTACGTGTCCATCAGTAGATGAGTGGATTAGAAAACCATGATCCATCTACACAATGGAATACTATGCTGCTTTATAAAAGAAGGAATTCTTACCATTTGTAGCAGCATGTATGGAACTGGAGAGCATTATGTTAAGTGAAATAAGCCAGTCAGTGAAAGAAAAATACCACATGATATCACTCATTCATGGATAATAAAGAACATTATAACCAGAGGCAGAGAAGCATTGAATAGACTGTCAAATTACAGAGGGAAGGCTGGGGAGTGGGGGGGAGGTAAGAGATCAACTGAAGGACTTGTATGCATGCATATAAGCATAACCAATGGACTCAGGACACTGGAGGGTGAGGGCATGTATGGGAGTGGGGTGGGAGTGCAATGGGTGGATATGGACACATATGTAATACCTTAATGATTACATTAATTAGGGCTTAATTAATAAAAAAACTGAGAAAAAAGAAGTGGAGATTTGGCAATCATAGCAATTATCTTGCTCATATCAGTTAAACTACAACAGTAACTGAACACCAGTACTGCTAGCTGAACAAAGTTTTTCTTTTATTCAGGGTATGAAATTTAATTTTCAATAGTATATATAACCTTATAATGCCTTCTCAAATTTAGTTTATTATGTGTACTTAATGAAGATTAAATCAAGCATGGTTCAATGGTTTCTGTTCATCCATATTTGACATTGCATAAGGACTGGTTGTCTTTCAAATTGTCTAGATGTAATACTGGAATTATAGAATTCTAGAATTTTTAAATCTTTTAATGTATTGTCTTATCCCAGGCAGCTTCTATTTCAACCATGTATGAAGGCACATTGTTTTCACAGTAAGTGACAAATTATTTCATTACCCTTGTTTACCAAGTTCTATGATTCATTAACCTTACTATTAAGTTTCTCTCTAGCTATGGCCATTATGGCTCAGTAGTTAGATCATCAGCTCACACACCGAAGCATGAAAGGATGGTGGGTTAGATTTCCCGTCAAGGGCACATACCTGGGTTGCAGGTTAGATCCCTGCCCTGGGTTGGGGCAAGTGTTGGAGGCAACCAGTCAATATGTCTCTCTCACACCCATGTTTCTCTCTCACTCGCTCACTCTCGCTTTCCCCCTTCCTCCCTTCTGTCCACTCTCTCTGAAAAGCAATGGGGGGGAAAAACCCTCATGTGAGGATTAACAAAAAATAAAAAGTTTCTCTAATGACAGATCATAATTATCTTTACGATTTAAATTCCTCCATTTTTATAATCACGCTTCGGTATCTGCCATTCTATCATTATTCTACCTGTACAACTGAGGTGGTGAGTGAGATTTAATATAAAGAGCACTGTATTCAGATTCAATAGCTCTAGTCTCAATATCAGTTTCATCTCATGCAAGATACTTTCGCTCTCTGAGTCTCAGCTTTTTTAAACTCTTAAATGGACATATTTCACAAGGTTATTGTGAGGTTAAAATAAAGTGATGCATGTGAAAGAGCTTTGTAATTGCTAAAGTCCCTGTACAATATCAGCAATGACTGAAAACTGCATTCAGTATGCTGCCCCATTAAGTCCAAAGTGTTTTGTATTTCAGGTGAAAATCTGGTTTCAGAGTCGCAGAGCCAAGGAGAGAAAGATGATATAAAAGAAAATCTCCCAGTTTGAGAACAGTGGAGGCTCTGTGCTCCATCAGCCCTGGGGAGCTACCTAACACTTTTTCCACAACCCCATCTGCTGTCTATAGATTTTAGCCTATTGAGATACAACAGGTCATAGTCTCTGAATGAAAGAAAGGCAAAAAACAAATAAACAAAAACAAACAAACAAACAAAAAACCCACAAGTTGTCCTTCTTTAGCATTGTCTTTTTGGTACCTAAGATATAATCAGGGAAGTTGGGACAGGACATAATTCTTACTATTAGAAACCATCCCCAGAAAACTCCTCTTATGTACTATCTATACTATGTGCCAGTTACTCACGAAGCTTGTTAGTAATTGAAGGCTACAATCTACAAGCCCTTGCAAACCTATTCACAATTTCAGAAACTTTCCAGTGAACAGACTGTAAAAAAGTTCTGCAAGGAGGAATATTTGTATTTGTGCTTATTGTTTGATGCTGAGTATGTTATTTTATGCTATCTTTGGAGGGTGGAAAAGGGTAAGCAGAAATCCTATCTAATAATAGACAAATATGCAAATTGACCATACCTCCGACACACCCACAAGCCACGCCCACCATCCAATCAGAGCGAGTATGCAAATTAACCCAAACCAAGATGGCTACAGCCACAGAGAGCAAGGTTTCCTAGGTAACAGAGAAAGCCAAGCTTTCTGCCTGCCCTGGCCAGGCCTAAGCCTCCACTCAAGCTACAAAGTTTCAATTATAGAAGGTAAACAAATTCAAACAAATGGCAGCAGAATGGAGCTTGAGAGAGCAGGCCAGGGTTGCCGGCGGCAACAGGGGAAGCAAAGCTTTCCGCACACCCTGGCCGGGCTCACCCGCTTAAGGCAACAAAGTTTCAATTATAACCCCAACACAAATGGCTGCCTGCCTCAGAGGGAGCCCCAGGTTTGGCTCTGCTCCAGGCTACAAAGTTTCAATTGTAGAAGGAAAATAAATTCCAGATACCAGGGCCTCTGCTTGGGTTGCCAGGGGGCATGGCCGGCCTGCAAACCACCACAGGCCCCTTACTCAGGCCACTCCACACCCCAAGGGAACCCCCACTTGATCCAGGACGTCCTTCAGGGCAAACCAGCTGGCCCCCACCCATGCACCAGGCCTCTATCCTATCTAATAAAAGAGTAATATGCAGATTGACCATCACTGCAACACACAATATAGCTGCCCCCATGTGGTCAAAGATCCTGCCCCCATGTGGACACAAGATGGCCACCACAAGATGGCCAGCAGGAGAGGGCAGTTGGGAGGCACCCGGCCTGCAAGGGAGGGCAGTTGAGAGGGACCAAGCCTGCAAGGGAGGGCAGTTGGAGGTGATCAACCCTGCAGGAGAGGGCAGTTAGGGGTGACCAGGCCAACAGAGGAAGGAAGTTGGGGGCAAACAGGCTGGCAGCAGAATGGTTAGGGGGTGATCAGGCTGGCAAGCAGAAGCGGTTAGGGGCAATCAGGCAGGCAGGCAGGCAAGCAGTTGGGAGCCAGCAGTCCTGGATTGTGAGAGGGATCCCAGATTGGAGAGGGTACAGGCTGGGCTGAGGGACAACCCCCCTCCGTGCATGAATTTCGTGCACCAGGCCTCTAGTTTATTTATATTTGGCTACCTTTTCAAGTGTTTAATTTAAAATCTAACAGTATTTTCATAGTAAGACAAATGCATGAAAATCAGCAGGAGGTCATTTTGAATCTATTGTCACTGGTTAATAAAAACAGTATATAAAAAAGACCAATTTTTGTCTCTCAATCATACTTGTCTGGCATCAAGTATCTCAGAACTTCCAACCTTCAATGTCAATTTCAAATCTTGCTAAAACAATGAAATCAGACTAGAACAATACAGGCCAGCTTCTGCCACCCTCCCCTCTTGCTGGTGATGGTTTCATAAGTATACAGATGTCAACCGTTTCTTCTTTGTTAATTGTGCCTTAAGAAAGCTATAAATAAATTCAGCATAGTAGTCGCAACTCTGATAACAATATAGAAGGAGAAGCTGACTAGAGGAGTTAGTATATGGAGACAAGTCACTTTAAATATACGTTCAGCCCCCCAGGTGGGGGTTACTTCCTTGTATGTTCTTGTCTGAAAGTTCTACTGAAGAGGGACACCAATAACTGATAATCAATGAGTCTCTCATAACATAGGGATAGGTTTGGAGGTAGAGGAAGACACGAGTATGAGAATATTGAATATTTGAGTATGAGTGCCAATGCAAAGCAAAGAAGTACCCTACTGTGTGCTTTCAGGACTAGTATTGTGAATTGGTAGTAAAAATAGCTATTCCCATTAGATGGAAAAAGAAGCACTGAATTGCAAAATGGGACATGAAGTTCTAGTTTTACCTACTTCTGCCACTAATAGCTGTGCAATTTTGGTTAAGCCACTTCACCAATAAGAGTCTCTGTCATTTTATTTGTACAATCTAGGAATTTTACTTGGCTTTAGGGGTTTATTCCCGCACTAATTTCTACATAACATCCTTGGAAGACCCCATATACTTCCCCCTTCTAAAGTACACACACAATATCTCTCTCTCTCCCTCTCTCTCTCTCTCTCTCTCTCTCTCTCTCTCTCTCACACACACACACACACACACACACACACACACACACTTGGTTTTTTAAGGATGAAAGTACTACTAATGTGAGATTCATTCCTTTGGTCTCAAAGACTTTTGTCTTCTAGAATTTACCATAAGGACTTACCCCTTTAGAGTCCCAATGTCTTCATCTATAAAATATGGATCTTTAGCTTAATCTCAGCAATCTCTGAAATTCTAGGTCTGTGAATCTCTAATTAAAATTCAAATGTCACTGGAAGGGGAAGGTACTTAGGCTGCTATATCAGTGATTTCTCTAATCTTTAAAACCAGAAAAGCCTTAGAAAGGTGGGATCAAAATGAATTGTTTGGAAATGCTCCTCCAAAACAGGAGTGAACCTCTTAAGACAGGAGGCTACAAAAAAAAGAATGAATAGAAATTATTTGAACTTCATAAGTTTGCTTTTAGCTGTGCTTGTGCACACAATTCTGATTTTCTCCTATGCGTGGGAGAAGCAACAAGTCAAATACCTTCTGAGGAAAAGGGAAAAAAATTTTCCCCTCTCTTCTTCCAGCATAGCCTCTCCTGGTATTCTGCAGCCTAATGAAAATAAAACAGAAGTAAAATTGAGCCTGGTGCAGGTTGAATGGTTGTCCCTAAAAATATATGTCCACTTCTTATTTCTTTACACTTCTGAATAATACCTTATATGGTAAAAGAGTGAATATTCTCTTATGTGACCAAAAAATGTGATTAGATTAAGGAACTTAAGAGGAGGATCTTACCTTAGATTGTCTGGGTAGACCCTACATGAATTCATGTTTCTTTATAAGATAGAGGCAATTGGAGATTTCCAAAACGTATTAGTCCAATCAGGCTGCTATAAAAAAAATACCACAGACTGAGTGGCTTATAAACAGCAGAAATTTATTCCTCACTGTTCTTGGAACTGGAAATCCAAGGTCAAGTCACCAGCATCAGTCCCTAACTGATCCCAGTAAATATGCGGTTTCTGAGTTGCAGATTCCTGACTTCTACCTATGTCTTCACATGATGGAAGGGGTAAGGGAGCTTTCTCTGTATCTTCATAAGGTAACTAATTTCATAACAGCTCTGACCTCATGACCTAATCACCTCCTTAAGGCTCTAACTCCTAAAACCATTACATTGGGTATTAAGTTGTCAAGATATAAATTTTGAGGGGACACAACATTCAGACTATAGCAAAACGTAAGAGGAAGAGGAAACAATGTACCCATGGAGGCAGATATTAGAGTGATGTGGCAAAAAAACAAGGAACACCTGGTTAACCCAGAAGCTGAAAGAGGCAAGGAGCAAATTCTCCCCTGGAATTTCTGGAAGGAGGTAGATCATGTTGATATCTTGGTTTTATACATCTGGCTTCTACAAATATGAGAATGTAAATTTATGTTGTATTATGATACTAAGTGTGTGGTAATTTATTACAGCAGCCACAAAAAAATTACTACAGAGCTTTTACCAAAAGTCCTCCAAACCATGCCTAATTCAGTCATCACCCTCCAAACATTTTACAAAATGTTCATATGTGTGTATATTTTAGATTTATTGGGGTATAATTGATATACAAAAACTGTGTAATTTGATGAGTTTGAATATATGAATATACCCATAGACACCATATACAAAAGTTTCCTTGTGTCCCTTCATTTTGTTTGATTGTTTTGTTGTTTTCCTGTATTAAGATATATTTTAAGAGTGCTTTTTCAGTTCACAGTAAAATTGAGAAGTACAGAGATTTTCCATATACCCTGACCCCACACATACATAGTCTTCCCCATTATCAACATCACCCCCCCCCAAATGGTACATTTATTACAGTTGATGTACCTACATCAATATATTTATTATAATTGATGAACCTACATCAACACTGCATAATCACCTAAGTCCAGAGTTAACCTTAGTGTTCACTTATATTCTATGGGTTAGGCAAATGTATAGCATGTATCCATCATTACAATAGAATAGAGAATGTTTTAGTGACCTAAAATCTTCTTTGATTCATGTTTTAAACCCTCCCAACTCCTGACAATCACTGATATTTTTTAAAAAATATATTTTTATTGATTTCAGAGAGGAAGGGAGAGGAAGAAAGAGATAGAAATATCAATGATGAGAGAGAATCATTGATCAGCTGTCTCCTGCACTCCCCACACTGGGGATTGAGCCTGCAACCCAGGCATGTGACCTGACTGGGAATCAAACCGTGACCTGCTGGTTCATAGGTCGATGCTCAACCACTGAGTCATACCAGCCAGGCAATCACTGATATATATATATACTAGAGGCCCGGTGCACGAAATTCATGCATGGGGGGAGGGGGGATTGTTCCTCAGCCCAGCCTGCAGCCTCTCCAAGCTGGGATCCCTCTCATAATCCAGGACTGCTGGCTCCCAACTGCTCGCCTGCCTGCCTTCCTGATGGCCCCTAACCACTTCTGCCTGCCAGCCTGATAACCCACTAACCACTCCCCTGCCAGCCTGATTGATCCCTAACTATTCCCCTGCAGGCCTGGTCACCCCTAACTGCCCTCCCATGCAGGCCTGGTCCCCCCCCCAACTGCTCTCCACTGCAGGCCTGGGTCCGCCCCAACTGCCCTTCCCTGCAGGCCCAGTCACCCCCAACTTCCTCCTCTGCCAGCCTGGTGACCCCTAACTGCCCTCCCCTACAGGCCTGGAACCCCCAACTGCTCTCCACTGCAGGCTTGGGTCCCCCCCAACTGCCCTCCCCTGCATGCCCAGTCACCCCCAACCTCTCTCCTCTGCCATCCTGGTCCCTCCCAACTGCCCTCCCCTGCTGGCCATCTTGTGTCTACATGGGGGCAGGATCCTTGACCACATGGAGGCAGCAATCTTGTGTGTTGGAGTGATGGTCAATCTGCATATTACTCTTTTATTAGATAGGATAGAGGCCTGGTGCATGGGTGGGGGCCGGCTGGTTTGCCCTGAAGCGTGTCCCAGATCAGGGTGGGGGTTCCCTTGGGGCATGGGGCGGCCTGGGCGAGGGGCCTGTGGTGGTTTGCAGGCCGGTCATGACCCCTGGCGACCCAAGCTGAGGCCCTGGTATCTGGGGTTTATTTTTCTTCTACAATTGAAACTTTGTAGCCTGGAGCAGAGCCAAGCCTTCTGCTTGCTTCGTGGCAGCAGCCATTTCTGTTGGGGTTTATGTATCTTCTATAATTGAAACTTTGTAGCCTTAAGCGGAGGCCTGGGCTGGCCAGGATGTGCGGAAAGCTTGGCTTCCTCCATTGCCGGGGGCAACCCTAGCCTCCCGCTCTTTCCAGATCTGTGGCTGCCGCCGTTTCTGTTTGGATTTGTTTACCTTCTATAATTGAAACTTTGTAACCTTGAGTGGAGGCCTAGGCCGGCAAAGGCAGGTGGAAAGCTTGGCTTCTTCCATTGCCTGGGAAACCCAAGCCTCCCTCCTGCTCTCTGTGGCTGTAGCCATCTTGGTTGGGTTTATTTGCATATTCACTCCTGATTGGCTTGTGGGCATGGCTTGTGGGCATGGCTTATGGGTGTAGCAGAGTGATGGTTAATTTGCATATTACTATTTTATTAGATAGGATTTTATTAAAGTATTACATATGTCTCCTATTTCCCCCACCAGCTCCTCCCCAGCCACTCCCACCCTCCAGGACAAGCCCCCACTGCCCAGTGTCCGTGTCCACTGGTTATGCTAATATGCATGCATACATGTCCTTTGGTTGATCTCTTACCCCCACTCTTCCCCAGCCTTGTCACTGGATCTATTTTTGTTCATCAGTTTATGTTGTTCATTATATTCCACAAATGAGTGACATCATGTGATATTTTTCTTGCTCCTACTGGCTTATTTCACTTAGCATAATGCTCTCTAGATCCATCCATGCTGTTGCAAATGGTAAAAGTTCCTTCTTTTTTATAGCAGAATAGTATTCCATTGTGTAGATGTACCAGTTTTTTAATCCACTCATCTGCTGATGGGCACTTAGGCTGTTTCCAAATGGTAGCTATTATTGGCTCCTTAGTTTTGCCTTTTTCAGAATGTCATATTGTTGGAATCACACAATATGTAGCCTTGTTATATATCTTTCTTTTACTCAGTAAGTACACTTTTAAGGTTCCTCTATGTCTTTTCATGATTTGATAGCTCATTTTGTTTTAGTACTAATTAATATTCCACTTTTTAAATATAACACAGTTTTATATACCATTCACCTACTGAAGGACATCTTGGTTGCTTCCAAGTTTTGGAAATTATGAATAAAGTTCTTATAAATATGCATGTGAATTTGTACAGAAGTCTTTACCTTTTCTGGGTAAATACCAAAGGTTCCAATTGTTGGATCATATAGCAAGAGTATAACTAGTTTTGTAAGAAAATGCTAAACTGTCTTCCAATGTGGCTATACCATTTTGCACTCTCACTAGTAATGAATAAGAGTTCCTATTGCTGCCGAAACCGGTTTGTCTCAATGGATAGAGCGTCGGTCTGCGGACTGAAAGGTCCCAGGTTCGATTCCGGTCAAGGGCACATACCTTGGTTGCGGGCACATCCCCAGTAGGAGGTGTGCAGGAGGCAGCTGGTCGATGATTCTCTCTCATCGATGTTTCTAGCTCTCTATCCTTCTCCCTTCCTCTCTGTAAAAAATCAATAAAATATATTTTAAAAAAAAAATTTAAAAAAAAAAAGAGTTCCTATTGCTGCACATACTCTTCAGCAATTGATGTGGTCAATGTTTTAGATTTTGGCAATTCTAATAGGTGTGCAATGGTATCTCATTACTGTTGTAATTTGCGCTTCCATGATGACATATAATGTAGAGCATCTTTTCATATGTTTATTTGCCACCTGTATATCTTCTTTGATGAGGTGTCTGTTTAATTCTTTGGCCCATTTTTTAAATCAAGTTGTTTATTTTCTTATTGTTGAGTTTCAAGAATTCTTTTTCTACTTTGTTTTGTATTTTGTTTACTTGTTTGTTGTTTGAATATATTTTTATTGATTTCAGAGAGGATGGGAGAGGGACAGAGAGATAAAAAAGATCAATGACTAAAGAATCATTGATTGGCTGCCTCCTTTATGCCCCCTACTGGGGATTGAGCCCTCAACCTAGGTATTTGCCTTGACCAGAAATCGAACTGTGACCTCCTGGTGCATAGGTCAACGTTCAACCACTGAGCAACACTGGCCGGGCTCTTTTTCTATTTTGGATAACAGTCCTTTATCAAATGGGTCTTTTTTTTTAAATTTCTTTATTGATTAAGGTGTCACATATTTGTCCTCAGCACAATTTGTTGAAAAGACTGTCTTTGCTCCATTGGATTGCCTTTGCGCCTTTCGCTAAAATCAGTTGGCTATATTTGTGTGGGTCTATTTCTGGAGTCTCTTTTGTATTACATTGATCTCTTTGTTTTTTGCCAACATCACACTGTTTTGATTACTGTAACTTTATAGAAATACTATTTTAAATATGTTTTATTAATATTATTAAGTTTATTTTTTATTGTTAATATTATTACAAATGTCCCCCTTTCCCCCCCCCAACTTATATCCACCCAGCCATTGCTCACCACACTATTGTCTGTGATTTGGGGCTATGCATATACGAATATAAGTTCATTGGTCAATCTCTTACCAAACCTCCAAACCCCATGCCCTCAGAGATCTGTCAGTCTGTTCTATGTATCCATGCCTCTGGACCTATTTTGTTCATCAGTTTATTTTGTTCATTAGATTCCACATATGAATGAGATCATATCATATTTGTCTTTCTCTGACTGGCTTATTTCACTTAGCATAATGGTATTCATGACCTTCCATGTTAACTTGAAAGGTAAGAGATCCTTATTTTTTTACTAGAAGCCCGTTGCACGAAGTTTTGTGCAATAGACTTTTCCTTCACCTGGCTGCCGGCACCAGTTTTCCGCCAGCAGCAGTTTTCCTCTGGCCACCCGCTGATCAGAGTGCCTCCAGCCAGCACGATCGGCCACCCCGAGAGGAACTCCCATCGGGAGGCGCTCCGATCGGCGGGTGGCCAGAGGAAAACTGCTGCTGGTGGAAAACTGGTGCCGGCAGCCACACAATCGGCCACCACCAGCGTCTTCCGCCGGCCACATGGGTCCTTCTGCAGCGCCGGCCTAGCGGGAGGAACGGGAGTCGGGGACTCGTGAGTCCCCACCCCCCGCTCCTACCGCCAGCCAATCGGCCACCCTGAGTCCCGCCCCCCCTCCCCACACTTCCAGCCGGCCCAATCGTGGGCGTAGCGGAGTGATGCAATTTGCATATTACCTTTTTATTATGTAGGATAACTGCTGAGTATTTCATTGGCTAAATGTACCACAGATTTTTTATTCGCTCATCTACTGATGGGCACTAGGGCTGTTTCCAGATCTTAGCTATTGTAAATTGTGCTGCTCTGAACATAGGGGTGCATATATTCTTTCTGATTGGTGTTTCTGATTTCTTGGGGGTATATTCCTAAAAATGGGATTACTGGGTCAAATGTGGGTTCCATTTTTATTTTTTTTAGGAAACTCCATACTGTTTTCCACAGTGGTTGCACTGTCTGTCTATTAAATATTCTTTATTTCAGTTAATGTATGCTTAATTTCTGATTGATCCTTTTTATTCTTTGAAATTCTCACTAAGATTCTTGAAATTCTCACTAAGCCCCTTGAAGCTCTCATTAATGTCCTTGAGTATCTTTATAACCATTGTTTTGAACTCTGTAACTAGTGGTTTGTTTGCTTCCATTTCATTTAGTTCTTTTTCTGGAGTTTTCTTCTGTTCTTTCATTTGTGACATGTTTCTTTGTCTCCAAATTTTGTATGCGTCATTGTGTTTGTTTCTATATATTAGGTAGAGCTGCCATGTCTCCTGGAATTGGTAGAAAGGCCTAGTGTAGTAGGTGTCCTGTAGGGCCCAGTGGTTCAGCCTCCCCAGTCACCTGAGCTGGGCACTCCAGGTACACCGCTCTGTAGACTGTGTACACAGTCTTGTTGCAGTTGAGCCTTGATTGCTGTTAGCATCACTGGGAGGTATTGACCTCCAGGGATATTGGCTATGAGGACCAGCTATGACTACAGCAGAGTAGCTGCTGTGAAGGAGACAGCCCTATGGAGCACAACTTGTTTCTGAGGGGCTTTGGTGCTCACTGAGTCTGTCCCTTGAGTATATTATTCATGGATGTGTAGAGTTGTAATCTGGCATGACCTGAACCTGTGAAGCAAGTGTTGGGCTGGGAAGTGCCCAGGAGAGGCCCAACTGTGAAGCAAGGCAGGTTGCTACTAATGCAGGGTCTTGGGCCTCTTACTGATAAATATGGGTCATGCTGATGCCAGCTGCTACTGGTTTGAGAGATTTTAGGAAAGTCTGAAGCCTGACCCATGACAGGCCATTCATATGGAAAAACAGCTGCAAACAGCTTAGGTGAGGCTGCCAATTGGGTGGGGCATGGTCTCAGGGAATCACCAAGGTGGAGCAAGCAGTGTGAGCCAGGTTGATGGAGACTCCGATATGGAACCTGACAGTCATCTCAGTGACAGGGGAGATCTCAGCATAGGAACAATGAACACTTTCAGCATCCTTGTCTGGGAGAAAGCTACCACGAGTTCTTGGCTCAATGCCAGACAATCCCTTTCCTTTCTGTATGTCCCTGGATTACCTCAAGCTGCTACCACAGTGCTGGAGCTCAGAGGGAGCTCCAGTAAGTCCATGCGCTGGCCCTTTAGGATGAACTGCTGGGACTCCGGCAGCCTTCATGTCACTCAGCCACAATCCTCACTGGTGTTTATGGCCTAAAGGTATGAAGGCTTCTCTTCACAGCACTGGAAGCCTGGGCTGAGGGGTCTGGTGTGGGCCGAGGAACCCTTGCTCCTCATGGGAGGCCTTCACAGCTGAGATATCCCTCCTGATTAAAATAAAGCCACATGTGGATGCTGGACCAGCCCATTCCATGCCTCTGCCCCTCCTACCAGTCTCAATGTGCTTTCTTTTTTACTTCTCTAGTTGTAGGACTTCCATTAAGCCAGATTTCAGGTGGTTCTGAATGATGGTTGTTCTATATCTTAGTTGTAATTTTGATGGGGTTGTGGGAGGCTGCGAGTACTGTGTTTACCTACACCAGTATCTTGTTCTCCTCTCTAAAATTATTATTAATAGATTAGAGGCCCAGTGCACAGAATTCATGCACTCAGGAGGTGGTCCCTCAGCCCAGCCTGTGCCCTCTCGCAGTCCAGGATCCCTCAGAGGATATCCAACTGATGGCTTAGGCCTGCTCCCTGCAGGAAGTGGGCCTAAGCCATCAGTTAGAATTCCTTAGCGCTGCTGGGGAGGCGGGAGAGGCTCCTGCCACCACCACTGCACTCGCCAGCCATGAGCCCAGCTTCTGGCTGAGCGGCACTTCCCATATGGGAGCGCACTGACCATCAGGGGGCAGCTCCTGTGTTGAGCGTCTGCTCCCTGGTGGTCAGTGCACATCATAGCAATTGGTTGTTCTGCTGTCAGGCCAAAATGGGCTCTCCAACATCCCTTGAGGGGTCCCGGATTGTAATAGGGTGCAGGCCAGGCTGAGGGACCCCACCGGTGCACGATCCAGGCCAGGGAGGGACACAGGAGGTTGGCCAGCTGGGGACGGACCGCGGGAGGGTTCCAGGGCATGTCTGGCCTGTCTCGCTCAGTCCTGATTGGCCAGACCCCAGCAGCAAGCTCACCTACCAGTCAGAGCATCTGCCCCCTGGTGGTCAGTGTATGTCATAGCGACTGGTTGACTGTCTGCCCCCTGGTGGTCAGTGCATATCATAGCAAGCAGTTGAGGGGTCTTAGCATAACATTAGCATATTACGCTTTGGTTGGTTGAACAGCCTACCAGACAACTGGACACTTAGCATATTAAGCTTTTATTATATAGGACTAGAGTCCTGGTGCACGAAATTCGTGCATGGGGGGTCCCCTAGCCTGGCCTGCATCCTCTCCAATCCGGAACCCCTCGGGCAATGTTTGACTGCTGGTTTAGGCCTGATTCCACAGGGATCTGGCCTAAACTGGCAGTCGGACATCCCTCTCGCAATCCGGGACCTCTGGCTCATAACTGCTCACCTGCCTGCCAGCCTGATTGCCTCTAACTGCCCTCCCCTGCCTACTTGGTCACCCCTAACTGCTTCTGCCTTGGCCACTGCCACCGTGGCTTTGTGTGGAAGGATATCTGGATGGATGTCTGGAAGACATCTGGTCTAATTAGCATATTACCCTTTTATTAGTATAGATTATACAACATAAGCTTTAAGGTAGAATTGCATTAGCAGAAATGAAGAGACATTTTATTTAAAATGTATACTGGTTTGATATGATTCAAATCCACTTGTTTATGACAAAAATCGAGACTTTAAGAATAGGATTGCTTGCCCTAGCTGGTTTGACTCAGTGGCTAGAGCTTCAGCCTGAGTACTGAAGGGTCCCAGGTTTGATTCTGGTCAAGGGCACATTGCGGGCTCAATCCCCAGTAGGGCGCATGCAGGAGGCAGCCGATCAATGATTCCCTCTCATCATTGATGTTTCTATCTCTCTCCCTCTCCCTTCCTCTCTGAAATCAATAAAAATCTATTTTAAAAAAATAAAAGAATAAGATTGCTTGTTATCAAAGCCAACTAAGGTGTGTCATTCATTGTCCTTGATGAAGTCTGAGCAGCTCAGTTACTAAGTGACTTCCCTGGGTTCTTAACAAATAAAATCTGTGGAGAAGCAACTAAGCCCACCATGCATTTAGGCTATAAAGACCAAAAGTTGGGGAGGACAGAGTGCTTCTGGGGTAGGAGACAGTGAGGGTCAGTGGCTGGGAGCCAGGGAAGACGTGGGAATGCCCAGTGCCTGGAAGTACCAGAGGGTCTGGGATATGCAAATATGCTGGGGGCGGGGTCAGGTCCTGCACTCTGAGAGGTCAGGTCTGGAGGGAGGGCAGGAGTGCGGATCCAGGGAATCCCTTTCCTGCAAGGCTCCTCCTCCTCCCCCTTAACCCCCTAACCTGTCCATTTGGATACAGGGTGTGGGAAGCAGGCATGCAATGTCTGGGCAGGATGTCCCTCAGTCCTGGATCTCTCCAGGGTGGGGGAGGGATGTTTGTATTGGTTTATTTGATTCTTCTTACACGTTGAAGGGGGTGGCAGGGGAGTGTCTGCCAGACATGGTTTCCTTCTGCTTGCTCATCAGAGCTGCCCCTCGTGATGCCTTCTCCCTACCTTCCCTGCTGCCCCAGCTAATGCACATGAGATCGCCAGGGACGAAACTGGGGCCCCTGTTGTATTGCGTAGAGATTGCACTCCACAGGAACCTGCATGATCCAGGGAGGGTTGGGGTCATTCACTGACAGAAAGGCTCAATTTAAACCAAACCACCACTTGCTGCCACTTAGGCCCTGGCTGAGCCATTTGCGGAGGGTTTATCATCCCTTCTGGCTGTTTCCTTGGAAAACCAAAAACTCAAGATAGCAGAGCTGGGGCCGCGTGCTTCTCAGAGCTGGATCTCCTCAGTCAGCTGCTGAATTTACTTGAAGGATGTAGAATAACTTTTAAACGATACTAAAGTGTGTAAAATTAGGTCAAAGCATTATGCAATTGTTTCCTATTAATTTGTATGATTGAGGGTCTTGAGTGTTTGAGAATGTCAGCTCTCACAGAGCATGGTGGTTTTAACTATTGAATTTAACCAAAGTCTCCAGTGACTCTTTCAGCTGGGCGGCCTCCGGGCTGGGCAGCACAACAGGCCACTTCCGCTGGGGCTGCCACTCCCCGGTCGGGCAGCCTCCAGGCCGGGCAGTGCAGCATGCCTGCTCGCACCTCCACCAGTGTCTGCTTCCGCCGGGGGCCACTCCACCTCCGCACTGGGCGGGGACGCTGAAGGCCTGCTCTCGACCTCTGGCCAGGTGGCCTCCAGTCTGGGCGGTGCTGCAGGCCCACATGCAGCCCTGCCGGTGGCCACTTCTGCTAGGGGCTGGTCCCAGGCCGTGCCTGACTGGTCGTGACTATTAAGCATCTGACTGATCGTGACTGCTAAGGCATCTGGGATAATTAGCATATCCCTCCATTGTTATATAGGATACTTATTTATTGCCATTTTTATCCTTTACACCTATGCCTCTTTCTCTTCCACTTTTTCTTTTTATTATTATAACAGTCCCTTAAACTGATCTCCTGTGTGTTGTTTTTTTTAAAATTGTTTTTTCTCTTTGGTTCTCAACTCTGTCTTCTAATTCAGTGATCCAATCCTCAGCTACCTCTTATGGGCTGTTTATTCCTTCCAGTGTATTATTTATTTCTTCTATGTCCTTCTTCATTTCTGACTGTTTTTTATAGTTTCTATATCTATTCATGCTCTTGAGCGCCCTTATAATCATTACACTGTACTCCATATATGATAAATTGCTTATCTCTATTTCATTAAGTTTTTCTTTTGGAGAATTGTGTTGTTCTTTTATTTGGGGCTTGTGACTCCCTCTGCTGGGGCTGGATGCATTTGGAAAGGACCAAACTGTGAACCAATGTCTGCTTTTCCAGGAGCAGATCAGGCAAAGCCTCAAAGCAGCTAGAGCCCTGCCTCTGCCTGCAGGCTTATTGCTAGTCTCAGTCACTTAATGAGCCTCAGGTTGTAGACCACAGCAGGGAGTGAAATCCACAAGGAGGGGTAAGAGGTTTTCCAGCAGGGTTGCACAATTGCTTCTCCCCAGGCTAAACCTGCCTGGATGGTAAAGGTCTGCCTGAGAAAGATAGCCTCTGCAGTATGGGGGAATGACTCAGCATAGGAAACCAGGCAGCATCCTCTAAGTTCTTTCCTCAGAACCACCAACCCCATATTCTTCTCACACAGCTCTAGTCCACTCTGCCCTCCCTCTGCCGGTGCTCAAGGTGAGTAGCTGCATGAAACTTTGTGTGTTGGCACTATAAGAGTGTGTCTGCATATCCAGATGTTTCTCCCTGGCAGACATAATCCCTGCTGTTTTTCACAACCAGATGTTATGTGGGTACCTTTCCCAGTTCTGGTGCTCTGGGTTGGGGAGCCCAGCTTGGGGTTTAGACCCAAGAGTTCTCAGTGGGAACCCCCCACAGCTGAGATATCCCTCCAGAACTTCAGCTGCTATCTATGGGAGCCTGGCCAGGCCTCTCATGCCTCCATACTTCCTACCAGTCTTGATGTGGTTTCTTCCTTACATCCTTGGTTATAAGGGTTCTCTCCAGCTAGTCTTCAGTTGGTTATTCAGGATGATTTTTCTATATTATAGTTATAAAATCCAGAGTTGTCCTGTGAGAATGTCAGTGTAGCTTCCATTAATCTGCCACCATCTTGGAATCTGCTTTAATTAATGCATTTAGATCACTGTCATTCAAAGTAATCACTGACATAGTTGGATTAATATTTAACATACTAGAGGCCCGGTGCATGAAATCCATGCATGGGGATTCAGAGAGGGGGGTGTCCCTCAGCCCGGCCTGCAAAGATGCCAGCATCCCTCACCCCAGCCTCTAGCCAGAGGCTCCTCCCTTCCTTCTGCACAGTCTCTGGAAGATGCTTGTCCTGGGGTCTCCTCAGGGCCCCAGCCCACGACACCCTACATCTCGGGTACTCGGGGGCTTGGGCTTTCAGGTCCAGCTTCCCTGCCCAGCGTGGTGCGCATCAGCTGCCAAGGGAGCCGCGCCTCAGGAGTCACCCCCTTGGACCATACTACTTGTGAGTGTGTGTGGGGGGGTGGCCTCAGCGGCAGTGATTTGATGTCTGTAGCGTGTCTGCTGGACACCCCTTCCCCACTGGTCACATCTGGACTGCAGGCAGGGGCTTCCAGTCTGCGACTAGGGCTGCTGGGCTGTGACTGGAGGCTGCAGGCAGAGGACCCCGGCACCCATAGGGATCCATCAGCATCAGGAACTGGAAAGATCTATTTTTCTGGGTCCTCCCCTCCCTCTGCGCAGCTGGGGTGCGGACGCTGGGCTCGCGCCCCACAGGCCCCTTCCTTCCCTCCACGCAGCTGTGGTGTGGATGCTGAGCTCAGCATCCTGAGCCCAGTCCTCTGGCCAGAGGCCCCTTCCCTCCCTCCGCAGCCAAGGAGCAGATGCTGGGCTCCCATTGTCAGGGCGACACCGCCAGTGTCTGCTATGGGCGCTGCCATTTTGTTGCAGAGTGATGGTTAATTTACATATTACTCTTTTATTAGATAGGATTTGTTACTGTTTTCTATTTGTTGCACTTGTTCTCTGTTCCTATTATTTTATGTTACTTTTTTACTGCCTTTTAAAATTCTAATGAGTATTTTATATGATTCCATTGTCTCTCCTTTCATATATTATTAGTTATAATTCTTTGTTTCTTCTTATATTCCTCTTTGTACTATTTCTCAGTCCTTCCAAAATTGTTACTGTTATTTATTTTCGCCTTCTTCACCTAAAAAAACAACACAGTGAAGATCACTCTGTGGGTTGCCGTAAGGATTAAAAGAAGACTCCTTTATAAGGTTCTTAGCTGTTTTCTGGAACAGAGCAAAAGTAAAATAAATGTTGGCTAATGCCCTCACACCTATTGAAAGATCCATATCCTAACAAAGGAATCAATTTTATCATGGATTAATCTAAAGACCAATAATTTGTTTAATCAGTAAATTTTTTTTAAGGAAAAAGTTTTGTTTTTTAAGATATATTTTTATTGATTTCAGAGAGGAAGTAAGAGGGACAGAGAGACAGAGATATCAATGATGAGAGAGAATAATTGATTGACTGCTTCCTGCACACCCCCTACTGGGGATCGAGCATGCAACCTAAGGCATGTGCCCTGACTGGGAATCAAACCATGACCTCCTGGTTCATAAGTCAACACCCAACCACTGAGCCACACCAGCCAGGCTAATCAGTAAATTCTTAAAAAGTAGGATGTTATGGAGTTTGGCTCTACAAACTTTAGAAGGAGAAAGAAAATGGAGGAGTGTACTCCCAGGCTGCAGAATCGGGAACTAGAGGCAGAGAAAATTCCAGGATGGAGGATGGCATACACGACTCAGCAGAGTGCTCAAAGGATATTTTGAATCAAGGAACTGGGCTGGTAGGCAGAGTCCAAGAAGGTGCCATGGGCTGAATTGGATGACCAGACAGTATGGATTCTGAAAAGAGAGGCTGCCAGGTGTGGAGTGGTAGAAGGAAGAGACAGAATGAAGCAAATTCACGTGCCTCCATTCACTCTCAGCACAGAAGAACCTTCCTATTAATTCCTGGTGTACCAAAAAGGTAGAGGGAGGCAATGGGAAGAACTCATTAACTGAGGTTCAGGCTCAGTGGGACCCAAAACTGGGAGACTGCAAAAAGGAAGAACATTTCCACTCAGTCCAACCTAAACCCAATTCCCAGGGAGTCAGCTTGTGTGCACCAATATGGAGAAAAAGTCACAACAGAAAGGAAAGCCAGAAGAAAGAACTAAGATAGCGGCATAGGTAAATGCAGTACACACCACCTCCCACAACCACATCAAAATTACAAGTAAAATACAGAATAACCATCATTCAGAACTGCCAGAAAGATGGCTGAATTGAAGTCCTACAACTAGAGAAGCAAAAAAGAAAGCACACTGAACTGGTAGGAGGGAGAGGTGCAGAATGGCTGGTCTGACACCCATGCATGGCATTTTTTTAATTGGGAGGGATATCTTGGCTCTGGAGATCTCCTGTGAGGAGCAAGGTGGTCCCATTTCCATACCAGTCCCCTCAGACCAGGCTTCCATTGCTGGGAAGAGAATCCCCAATAATTTGGGGCTGTAAAAACCAGTGGGGATTATGTCTGAGTGACATAGAGGCTGCTGAAATCCCAACAATTCCTCTTAAAATGCTAGAGTATGGACTTACTCAGACTCGCTGCTTCTGAGCTCCAGTGCTGGGACAGTGGCTTGAGGAGATCCAGGGACATATAGAGAGGAAACAGCTTGTCTGGCATTTAGGCAAGAACATGGGGACAGCATTCTCCCATACAGGGGTGCTTAAAGACCTATGCTGAGACCTACCCCATTGCACAGCTGATTAGCAGGAGCCATATGTGAGTCTCCATCAACCTGGCTAACACTGTTCACTCCACCCTGGTGATTCCCTGAGACTCTGCCCCAACCAATTTGCAGCCCCACCCAGGCTGTTTGCAAGGGCTTTTCCATTTGAATGGACTATTATATGTCAGGCTTCAGACTATCCTAAAAATCTCTCAAACCAGTAGCAGTTAGCATCAATATGCCCCATGATTCTCAATAAGAGACCCAAGACCCTGCACAAGTAGCAACCTGCCTTGCTTCACAGCTTGGCCTCTCCAGGGCACTTCTAAGCCCAACACTAGTATTAGCTATATTAAGATCTCTGTGTAGCTTGTGCTAGGTAGTCCCAGGCAGGGCACAGGAAGTGGCTGACTTTGCACCTCCTGGGAGGCCCCAGAGCAAGTACACCTGGTTCATAGGTTCAGACCACATCAATTTACAACTATAAACATCCAAGAGTGACACATTCAAGAGTCTGGTGGTCAATTCCTCCCAGTGATGCCAACAGCAATCAAAGTTCAATTAAAATAAGGCTCTGCACACAGTCCACATAGTGATGCACCTAGAGTGGCCAGCTCAGGTGACTGGGGAGGCTGAGCCACTGGGCCCTACAGGACACCTACTACACAAGGCCCCTCTACCAATTCCAGGAGACATAGCAGCTCTACCTAATATATAGAAACAAACACAGTGATGCATACAAATGCAGAGACAAAGAAACATGTCACAAATGAAAGAACAAAAGAAATCTCCAGAAAAAGAACTAAATGAAATGGAAGCAAACAAACAACAAAGTTCAAAACAATGCTTATAAAGATGCTCCAAGACCTTAATGGGAGCTTCAAGGGGTTTAATGAGAATTTCAAGAATCTTAGTGAGAATTTCAAAGACATAAAAAAGGACCAGTCAGAAATAGCATACACTAACTGAAATAAAAAATAATTTACAGGGATTCAACATTAGAGTAGAGGATGCCAAGAATCAAATCAGCAATTTAGAATATGACAAAGCAAAAAAACACCAAATCAAAAGAGCAAAAAGAAAAAAGAATTTTAAAATATGAAGATAACAATAGCTAAGATTTGGAAATAGTCTAAGTGCCCATCAGCAGATGAGTGGGTTAAAAAACTGTGGTACATCTATACAGTGGAATACTACACTGCTGTCAAAAAGAATGAACTCTTACTGTTTGCAACAGCATTGATGAACCTGGAGAACATTATGCTAAGCAAAATAAGCCAGTCAGAGAAAGATAAATATCACATGATCTCATTCATTCATGGAATAAAATGAACAACATAAACTGATGAACAAAAGTAGATCCAGAGGAAAAAAATATTTTAGAATATAAGTAATCCTGTTTTTTGTAGATTTTTAATATTTCCTACAACTTTTGTTATATTATACCATGTTAGTACAGTTTTGGTAATATTATATTTAAAATCATCTTTCTTGAAATATTAATGTTTATTGCATGTAACATTATTATATTTAAAACTAGTGGCCCATTGCAAGAATTCATGCACATTGAAAGGGAATTAATTAGAAGAAATATTTTAATATGGATATTTGCCCTTTCTCTAGAATAGAAGTGTCAACCAAATTCATGATCAACAATAACAGGTCGAAACACATGCATGCGATTGGCGCCAGCAAGAGCTTTATATATCTAGATAAACTTGATTAATTAGACCTGCTTTCTGATTTAGCTAAACTTTTTCCAGCCCAGTGAAGCACCCCAACTTCTCTTTCAGGTAATTGTCAGCAACACAGCACTAAATATCAACATGAAGCAGATTATTATAGTAGATCACATGGGGAGAACAAAGGGTAAAATATTTAACTGCAGCAGTGTTTGAGTATATTCTCTACAGTGAGAAAGCCTGAAGTCATTTTCAAGGTCCACCATTTCTTACTTCTTTTCAGTTGGGTCAAGTTTCTAAGCTTTCTAAATCTCTGTTTCCCAGCTGATGAAAAAAAAAAAAAAAAAAAAGGATTCCCCCAAGTCTCCTATCTACTTACTCCAGGACTTCTGTGAGGATCAAATGAGATGAGGCATGGGAAAATGCTTCAGAGACATTTGGTTAAAACAGTGGTCGACAAACTCATTAGTCAAACAGAGCCAAATATCAACAGTACAACGATTGAAATTTATTTTGAGAGCCAATTTTTTTAAACTTAAACTTCTTCTAATGCCACTTCTTCAAAATAGACTCGCCCAGGCTGTGGCATTTTGTGGAAGAGACACACTCAAGGGGCCAAAGAGCCGCATGTGGCTCACGAGCCGCAGTTTGCTGACCACGGGGTTAAAGTATAAAATGTTTGTACTTGTCTATAAAGCAAGTAATGTTCCTGGGCTGAAGAAATTGCAAGAAGGTTAGTCGCTAGGGAGAGGAAGCTGGCCATTTCTACGTGATATCATTACCTGGGGCTCACAGCCACCATTTCCGGGCTGGGCAGGGCTGTGGGCCACATTTTGCACTGTGGGGTCTCAGCAGCGTCACCTGTGATTTGGTGGGCTGTCACTCCAGGGTGGTGGCGGGGCTTGTGTCACACTTGGGGGAAGCCAAGTGTTGCTTTGTGGGTGCCAGGTCCACTGTGCTGTTTCTCTATAAATGGCCAGTGCCCATCATGGCAGCTCTTGCATTGAGTGTCTGCCCCCTGGTGGTCAGTGCACATCATAGTGACCAGTGGGGTGAACATTTGGCGTATTAGCCTTTTATATATAGACATTGTTTTTCTTGAAATATTAATGTTTATTGCATGTAACATTATTATATTTAAAATCATTTTTCTTAAAATATTAATGTTTATTGCATGTAAATGGCTAATTATTTTGTATCTACAATCTGGTAAAAGATTTATTTTGTACATTGTAAAAAATGAATTACAAATAAATAAATAAATAAAAATTAAAAAAAAGACAAAAATATGAACATAGTGCAAGAAGCCTCTGAGATAACTTCAAGTATACCAACATTTGCATTATTGGAGTGCAAGAATGAGAAGAGAGAGGGCAATATATTGAAAACCAATTTGAAGAAATATTGACAGAAAAATTCTCTCTAGTCAAAGAAATAGACTTACAACTCTAGGAAGTGCAGAGAGTGCCAAACAAGAAGAACCTAAAGAGGCACCCTCCAAAACAAATCATAATTAAAATGGCAAAGGTTAAATACAAAGAGAGATTCTTAAAAGCAGCAAAAGAAAAACAGTTACCTAAAAGGGAGTGCCCACATGACTGACAGCTGATTTCTCAGCAGAAACTTTGCAGGCCAGAAAGGAATGGCAAGAAATATTCAAAGTGATGAATAACAAGGACCTACAATTAAGATTACTATCCCAGCATCAAGCTATCATCTAGAATTGAAGGTCATATAAAAAGTTTCACAGACAAGAAAAAGCTAAAGGAGTTTATCACCACCAAACCAGTATGTCATGATATGTTGAGGGTACTCTTTAAGAAAAGGAGGAAGAAAAGAAAAAGGTGGAGGAGGAGGAAGTGGAGGAGGAGAAGAATATGAACAATAAAATGGAAATAAATACATATCCATCAACAATGGAATCTAAAAGTCAAAATAAACAAACAAGGAATTTAATGAACAAAATAAACTGGTGAATAAAATAGAACCAGAGGCATGGAAACATGGAACAGACTGATGAATCCTAGAGGGCAGTGGGGAGCTGGGGTAGAGGAAGAGAATGACCAAAGACCTTATATGAATATAGGCATTACCTGTGGACACAGAAAATAGGGTGGTGAAGGCCTGGGGAAGGGCAGGAAGGGGTTGGAAGGTGTCAATGGTGGAGAAATGGGGGACAGCTATTATACTCTCAACAATAAGGCTTTTTTTTTTAAAGAAAAGAAAGGGAAGCCATTCCAATAGAATTTCCTTTTTTCTTTTTTTTTCATTGTTAATAAATCTTTATTGTTCAGATTATTACAATTGTTTCTCCTTCCCCCCCCCATATCTCCCCTCCTCCAAGTTCCCACCCTTCCGTCTGCCCTTACCTCCCCCCCTCGCTATCCTTATCCATAGGTGTATGATATTGTCCAGTCTCTTCCCGTACCCCCACACAGACACCCCCTTCCCCTGAGAATTATCAATCCACTCCCATTCTATGCCCCTGATTCTATTATGTTCATCAGTCTATTCTGTTCTTCAGATTTTTAATTCACTTGACTTTTAGATTCACTTGTTGATAGATATGTATTTGTTGTTCATAATTTTTATCTTTACTTTTTTCTTCTTTTTCTTCCTTTTAAATAATACCTTTCAGCATTTCATGTAATACTGGTTTGCTGGTGATGAATTCCTTTAGCTTTTTCTTATCGTGAAGCTCTTTATCTGCCCTTCAATTCTGAATGATAACTTTGCTGGGTAGAGTAGTCTTGGTTGTAGGTTCTTGCTATTCATCACTTTGAATATTTCTTGCCACTCCCGTCTGGCCTGCATAGTTTCTGTTGAGAAATCAGCTGATAATCGTATGGGTGTTCCCTTGTAAGTAACTAACTGTTTTTCTCTTGCTGCTTGTAAGATTCTCTCTTTGTCTTTTGCCCTTGGCATTTTAATTATGATGTGTCTTGGTGTGGTCCTCTTTGGATTCCTTTTGTTTGGGGTTCTGTGCGCTTCCTGGACTTGTAAGTCTATTTCTTTTACCAGGTGGGGGAAGTTTTCGGTCATTATTTCTTCAAATATGTTTTCAGCATCTTGCTCTCTCTCTTCTTCTGGCACCCCAAAAATTCGGATGCTGGTATGCTTGCAGTTGTCCCAGAGGCTTCTTACACTATATTCTACTTTCTGAATTCTCTTCTCTTCTTGCTTTTCTGGAGGCGTGTCCTTTGCCTCTTTGTATTCCAAATCTTTGACTTGATTCTTGCGTTCCTCTAGTCTACTGCTGGGTCTCTGTATAATATTTTTTATTTCAGTCAGTGTATGTTTCATTTCTAGTTGGACCTTTTTCATATCCTTGAGGGTCTCATTAAATTTATCCGCTTTTTCCATGAAATTCTTGAAAAACCTTATAACCGTGGTTTTGAACTCTATGTCCAGTCGTTTGTTCTCCTCCATTTCTTTTGTTTGGGATCTGTTTCCTTGCCTCCTCATTTTCATTTTTGCTGCTTCCCTGAGTTGGTAGGGTAGCTTTGCATCCTATTGTGTCCTATTACTTCAACGGGTCAGCCTCCCAGTTACCTGAGGTGGACGCTCTTGGTGCACCCCTTTTTAGACTGTGTGTACAGCCTTGTTGTAGTTAATTCCTGATTGTTGTTGGTGTCACTGGGAGGAATTGACCTCCAGGCCAATTGGCTTTGAGGACCCGCTGTGTCTATAAAGGAAGAATTGCTGTGCTGGAGACACGTTTATGGGCTGGGACTTGTTGCAGTAGGGCTTTGGCACTCACTGAGTCTGCCTCTTGAATGTGTCCCTTATGCGAGTGGTTGAAATCTGGTGTTGTCTCACACCGACCACTAGATGCCCTCGTTTCTGGATCTCCAATAGGGTGCAGGTCAGCTACTGTCTGAGGTCACTCAGCAGGAGTTACAGCAAAAACTTCAGTTTTCTCCTCTTTGCTTGAGTGGTTTTGGAGCAATCTGACTGGAGCTGCAGTTTATTTGGTTAAGCTGCCATAGGGCAGGCCATTTATATGCAAAAGCTGCTGTTTGGAGCCTGGGTGGGCTTGTAGAATGTGTGGGGCAGGTCTCAGGGCGGGGCGGGGTCTCAGGGCACCACTAGGCTAGGGCGTGGCAAACAGCAATGGCTGCTAGTCTGTCTTTTCTGCCTTTCCCATTTCCAAGTCCCTGCGTCCCATGCTCCAGCGCAGTAAACACTGATTGCTGGGCACACCTCTGCAAGAAAGTCACTCTCACTTTCCGACATGATAGCTGAGAGTTCAGCTTCTCCCCGTAGGCGTCTGAGTCCCCCACATGTCCCCATTAACTGGATTTCAGAGTGATCGGGAGCTTATCTCCCTTCGGGTTGGAAAAAAAGCCACGCGTCCCATCGCCCGCCACCAGCCCGATTCACGCGCCTCCATACCTAAGCCCTTCCCCGTTTGTTCTTTCTTTTTCCTTCTTAGTTGTAAATCTACCATTCAGCCAGCTTCCCTGTGGTTCTGGGTGGTAGATGCTTTGTCTTTTAGTTGTATTTTTTGAAATTGTTGTGCCTGGCGGCAGTTTAGTTGTTTAACGTTGCCGCCATCTTGTTTCCTTCTTCCAGAATTTCCTTTTTTCTTGTGTGTTTGGTAGGTAAGGGTGTTATAGAAATTAATTTTGTCTTTTTTCTTAATACTACATATACATTTTATATTTTGCATGCTATATTTGAAAATAAAACAAAGTGAGAGGTTAAAACTGGTGGCATGGTAAGTGGATGCTGCATGGCCATGCTCCCAGGACCAAACTTGAATTACAACTAAAATACAGAAAACTTCCTGAAAAATCAACAGAAAACTCACTGGAGAGAACCCTGATAAGCAAGGACGAATAAGGGGGACTGTATAGAGACTAGTAGGAGGGGCGGAGGTGTGAAAGAGCTGGATGTACTCCCATAGCAACTGAAGTTCTAGAGAGATATCTCAGCTGTGCAGGGGGATGCCGCTGAGAACTGTGGGGACTAAAACCCAAGCTCGGCCCCCCATCAGAGATCACCAGAACTGAGAAAGGTAACTACATAACATTTGGCTGTGAAAAGCAGCAGGGTTACTGTCTGTCATGGAGAGATGGCTGGAAATTCAGTCACCCTCTTAAAGAGCCAATGTACAAAATTTCCTGTCAAGCCACCCACCTTGTGTTCTGGCAGAGGGATGGCAGAGTGGACTGGAGCTGTGTGAGCAGAAGCCAGGATCAGGGACTTTGGAGTAGGAGCTCAGAAGGCAGAGACCCTGATTTCCTTTTCTGATTTATTCCCTTACACTGTGGAGGTCATCTCTCTCACACAGACATTTGCTATACAGATGATCTTGCCTGGGGGATGACAGTTGATCCACCCTATTGGGAAACACCTTGCCCCACAGGGTGGAGTTACTCAGGTCCAATAAGAGACTAAGAATAACAATTAGCCTCCAGGCAGAAGCAATTGCCCCACCCTGTTGGAAAAATCTCTTGCCACATCTGTGGACAATTGCCTGAGGGCAATTCAAGACAAAGTCCTATCAGTCTGTAGAAAGAGGAAGTCTCTGCAGGCTTTAAATCTTTGCCTGATCTAATTGGTGAGAAACAGCATTTGACACTATCCTGTATTAGAAATTGGGAGGTGTAGGAGATCTATCTAACACATAGTCACAAATCCAAATAGGCAGCCAAAATGAGGAGGCAAAGAAACAACCCTCAAATGAAAGAACAAAAGAATTCTCCAGAAGAGATAAATGAAATGGAGATAATAAAGCTATTTGATACAGAGTTCAGAATAATGATGGTAAAGATGCTCAACAGCATGATAAAAGATATAACTATGAAAACAGAAATAAAGCATGACATAGTACAAATAAAGAACCCATAGAAAGGAATACACAGCAGAATATGGGACGCTGAGGGTCAAATCAGTGAATTAGAAGACAGGGTTAAAAATATCACTCTATCAGAAGATCAAAAAGAAAAAAAAAATAATTTAAAAACAGGAAGACAACTTAAGGGAGCCGTAGGACAATGTGAAATGTAACAATATTCAAATAGAAAGTGTGAGAAAAGAGGCAGAAAAGGAGAAAGGGATAGAGAACATGCTTGAAGAAATAATGGCAGAAAACATCCCTAACCTGGTAAAGGAAAAAGTCACACAAGTCCAGAAGGTACAGAGCACCCCAAGACAGAAGACCCCAAACAGGCCCACACCCAGACACACCATAATTAAAATGCCAAAAATTAAAGACAAAGAGAGAATCTTAAAGTCAGCAAGAAAAAAGCAAACTGTTACCTACAAAGGAGCTCCAATAAGGCTGACACCTGATTTCTCATGAGAAACTCTACAGGCCAGAAGAGAATGAGCATGAAGTATTCAAGGTAATGGAAAGCAAGGCTCTGAAACCAAGATTACTATATCCAGCAAGGCTATCATTCAAAATAGATGATCAGATAAAGAGCGACCCAGACCAAAAAAAAAAAAAGGCTAAAGGAGTACATTACCACCAAGCCAGCAATACAAGAAAGGCTAAAGGTACTGCTGTAATGAGAAGAAGAAAGAGAGAGAAACGTAGGCATACAGAATTAAAATGGCAATAAATATGTACCTGTCAATAATAACCTTAAGTGTAAATGGATTAAATGTTCCAATCAAAAGACATAGGGTAGTTGAATGAATACAAAAACATGACCAAACTATATACTATCTTCAAGAGACCCACTTCAGAACAAAAGACACACACAGGATGAGAGTGAAAGGATAAAAAAACTTTTCCATGCAAATGGAAAAGAAAAAGAAGCTGGAGTAGCAATATCATATTCAACAAAATAGACTTAAAAATGAAGGCCAACACAAGAGATAACAAAGGCAACTACATAATACTAAAGGGATCAATCCAACAAGAGTATATAATCCTGGTACACATATATGCACCCAATAGAGGAGCACCTAAATATATTTGAAAAACCTTCTAGAGCAGTGGTTCTCAACCTTTCTAATGCCACGACCCTTTAATACAGTTCCTTATGTTGTGGTAACCCCCAACCATAAAATTATTTTCGTTGCTACTTCATAACTGTAATTTTGCTACTGTTATGAATTGTAATGTAAATATCCGTGTTTTCTGATGGTCTTAGGCTCTACAGCAGCGGTTCTCAACCTATGGGTTTCGACCCACAGGTTGAGAACCACTAGCAGGGTCGCCTAAGACCATCGGAAAACACAGATATTTACATTACGATTCATAACAGTAGCAAAATTACAGTTATGAAGTAGCAACGAAAATAATTTTATGGTTGGGGGTCACCACAACATGAGGAACTGTATTAAAGGGTCGCAGCATTAGGAATGTTGAAAACCACTGTCCTAAAGACTCCACTAAAAAACTATTAGATTTAACAAATGAATTTGGCAAATAGCAGGATGCAAAATCAACACCCAAAAATAAATGTCTTTTTTATATACCAATAATGAATTATTAGAAAGAGAAACTTAAAACAATGCCATTTACCATTGCAACAAAAATATTAAGATATTTAGGAATAAACTTAACCAAGGAGGTAAAACTACAGGACATTTAAAAAAGCAATAGAAGAAGATATAAACAAGTGGAAGAATATACCCTGTTCATGGATTGGTAGAATCAACATCATTACAACGTCCATATTACCCAAGGCAATATATAGATTTAATGCAATCCCTATTAAAATACCAAGAACATATTTCACAGAGCTAGAACAACTACTCCAAAAATTTATATGGAATCAAAAAATATCCCGAATAGCTGCAGCAATCTTGAGAAAGAAAAACAAAGTTGGAGGAATCACAATACCAGATTTCAAGTTATACTACAAAGCCACCGTAATCAAAACAGCCTGGTACGGGCACAAGAACAGGCACATAGATCAATGGAACAGAACAGAGACCCCAGAAATCAACCCAAGCCATTACACTCAATATTTGACAAAGGAGGCAAGATCATACAATGGATTCAAGACAGTCTCTTCAATAAACGGTGTTGGGAAAATTAGACAGATACATACAAAAAGATGAAACTAGACCATCAACATACACCATACACAAGAATAAACTCAAAATGGATAAAAGACCTAAATGTAAGTTGGGAAAGCATAAAAAAATCCTAGAAGAAACCATAGGCATCAAAATCTCAGACATCTCTTGTAGCAATATGTTTATGGATACATCTCCTAGGACAAAAGAACTAAGGAGGGGAAAAAAACAAATGGGGCTACATCAAAATAAAAAGCTTCTGCAAAGCAAAAGTAACCATCAATGACACGAAAAGGGAATCCACTGTATGAGATAACCTATTTGGTAATGATGTAGCTGATAAAGGGTTAATATCCAAAATATATAGGAAACTCATACAACTTAATAAAAAGAAGACAAACAAACCAATTTTAAAAATGGGCAAATGACTTAAATACACACTTCTCTCAAAGTGGACATACAGATGGTCAACATACATATAAAAAAATGCTCAAAGTGACTGATCATCAAAGAGATGCAAATTAAAGCAACAATGAGGTATCACCTCACACCTTTCAGAATGGCTACCATCGACAAATCAACAAATGACAGGTGCTGCCGAGTAGGTGGAGAAAATGGAACCCGGGTATACTGTTGGTGGAAATGCAGACTTGTGTAGCCATTATAGAAACCAATATGGAGTTTCCTCAAAAAATTAAATATGGAACTGACATTTGAACCAGTGATCCCACTTCTAGGAATATAGCCTAAGAAACCCAAAATACCAATCAGAAAGAATGTATGCACCCCTATGTTCATAGCAGCACAATTTACAATAGCTAAGATCTGGAAACAGCCCAAGTGCCCATCAGTAGATGAGTGGATAAAAAACTGTGGTACATTTACATCATGGAATACTATGAAGCAGCAAGAAAGAAAAATCTCTTACCCTTTGAGATAACATGGAGGGACCTGGAGAGTATCATGTTAAATGAAATAAGTCAGTCAGAGAAAGGCAAGTATCACATTATCTCACTCATATGTGGAATCTAAAAATAAACTGATGAATGGAGTGGATCCAGAGACATGGAAGCATGCAACAGAGTGCAGAATCTAGGAGGGATGGCGGGGTAGGTTGAGTGGGTGGGAGGTAATCAATCAAAGACCTTGTGTGTATATATATATATATATATATATATATATATATATATATATATATCAGTACCCTATGGTCACAGACAGTGGGGCAAGGGGCAGGTGTGGGCTGGAGGGGGTTGATGGGGGGAAAAGGGTATATATGTAACACTTTCAACAATAAATATTTTAACAAAAAATAACTCATACAACTCTACACCAGGAAGACAAATAATACAATTTTTTTAAATGGGCAAAGGAATAAGAAACCAAGATGGTGGCATAGGTAAACACCTAAACTGCTGCCTCGCACAACAATTTTAAAACTACAACTAAAAGACAAAACGGACATCATCAAGGCTGGCTGAGTGGAAATTCTACAACTAGAAGGAAAGAGAAAAGCACACTGAGACTCAGAGGAGCTGCAGGAGGCAGAGGTACTGAGGGAGACGTGCGTGGAGAGGACTGGCAACTGAGTACATGGCTGGCTTTCTCAAGCGGGAGAGAGACAAAAGCTCCTGACTGCACTGAAATCCAGTTCTGGGCGAGACTCTGGGGACCAAGACTCATTTGGGGAGAAACTGGACTGTCCGGCAGTGGGCGGCCTCGAGGGCAGCTTTCTCTGAGAGGTGCTTGCATTGATTACCACGGGACACTGAGACACAGGGGCCTATTAGGGCAGGGCCTATGGAAAACCAATGCTGTCTGCTCTGCCCTGAGACTCTGCTCCATCCAAGCTGAGCATAGAGGCTTTTGAAAGTCTTGTCCCATAAGGGTGTCTCCAGCACAGAAGTTCTCCCAGTGCAGACACAGCTGATCCTCACAGCCAATTGGCCTGGAGTTCAATTCCTCCCAGTGATACCAACAACAATCAAGGGTTAACTACAACAAGACTGTGCACACAGCCCACAAGGGGGTGCACCAAGAGTGTCCACCTCAGGTAACTGGGGAGGCTGAGCCACTGGGCCCTATAGGACACCAACCACACAAAGCCACTCTATCAACTCAGGGACGCAGCCAAAATGTGGAGACAAAGAAACAGGTCACAAATGAAAGAAATGAAGGAAAGCAAATGACTGGATATAGAGTTCAAAACTACGGTTATAAGGTTTTTCAAGAATTTTCTAGAAAAGGCTGATAAATTTAGCGAGACCCTTGAGGATATGAATAAGGACCAACTAGAAATTAAACATACACTGACTGAAATTAAAAATATATATATTATACAGAGATATAACAGCAGACTATAGGAATGCAAGAATCAAGTCAAAGATTTGAAATACAAAGAAACAAAAATCACTCAACCAGAAAAGCAAAAAGAAAAAAGAATCCAAAAATATGAAGATAGTGTAAGGAGCCTCTGGCACAACTTCAAGCATACCAACATCAGAATTATGGGGGTGCCAGAAGAAGAGAGAGAGCAAGATACTGAAAACCTATTTGAAGAAATAATGATCGAGAACTTCCCCCACCTGGTGAGAGAAATAGACTTACAAGTCCAGGACGTGCAGAGAACCCCAAACAAAAGGAATTCAAAGAGTACCACACCAAGACACATCATAATTAAAATGCCAAGAGCAAAAGTCAAAGAGAGAATATTAAAAGCAGCAAGAGAAAAACAGTTAGTTACCTACAAGGGAGCACCCATACGACTGTCAGCTGATTTCTCAACAGAAACTATACAGGCCAGGAGGGAGTGGCAAGAAATATTCAAAGTGATGAATAGCAAGAACCTACAACCAAGATTACTTTACCCAGCAAAGCTATCATTCAGAATTGAAGGTCAGATAAAGAGCTTCACAGATAAGAAAAAGCTAAAGGAGTTCATCACCACCAAACCAGTATTATATGAAATGCTGAAAGGTATTCTTTAAGAAGAGGAAGAAGAAGATAAAGGTAAAGATAAAAATTATGAACAACAAATACATATCTATCAACAAGTAAATCTAAAAATCAAGTGAATAAAATTCTGATGAACAGAATAAACTGGTGAATATAATAGAATCAGGGGCATAGAAAGGGAGTGGACTCACAATTCTCCGGGGGAAGAGGGTGTGGGGGGTGTGGGAAGAGACTGGACAAAAATCGTACACCTATGGATGAGGACAGTGGGGGAGGGGAGTAAGGGTAGAGGGTGGGTGGGAACTGGGTGAAGGGGAGCTATGGGGGGAAAAAGAGGAACAATTGTAATAATCTGAACAATAAAGATTTATTAAATTAAAAAAATAAAAATTAAAAATAAAAACAACGTAGAAAAAAATAAATGGGCAAAGGACCCAAATATATACTTCTCCAAAGAGGATATACAGACAGCCACAAGATATATGAAATAATGCTCAACGTCACTAATCATCAGAGTTGCAAATTAAAACTATAATGAGGTGTCACCTGACACCTGCCATAATGGCTATCATCAATAAATCAAAAAAACAACAAGTGTTGGCAAGGATGTGAAGAAAAGAGAACCCTAGTACACTGCTGGTGGGAATGCAGACTGGTGCAGCCAGCACTGTGGAAAAGTGTGTGGAGTTTCCTCAAAAAGTTAAAAATTGTACTACCTTTTGACCCAGCAATCCACTTCTGTGAATGCATCCTAAGAAAACCGAAACTCTAATTCAAAAGAATATATGCCACCCTATGTTCACTGCAGCATTCTTTACAATAGCCAAAAATCTAGAAACAGCCTAAGTCCCCACCAGTAGATGAGTGGATAAAAAAGCTGTGGTACATTTACACAGTGGAATGCCACTGGCCCTAAAAAAGAAGGAAATATTATGCGTTGCAACAGCATGGATGATCCTGGAGACAATTATGCTAAGTGAAATAAGCTGGTCAGAAAAGAAAAATACCATATGATTTTACTCATATGAGGAATCTAATGAACAAAAGACACTAACAAACAAAATAGAAACACACTTATAGATACAGAGAACAGACTGGAAGCTGTCAGTGGCAGGGAATATGGGGCTGGTTGAAAAAGGTTAGGGATTGCCTGGTTGATGGTGCACAGTGGTTGAGCATCAACCTATGGCCACAAGGTCATGGATTCGATTTCTGGTCAGGGCATATGCCTGGGTTACAGGCTTGATCCCCAATGTGCGGTGTGCAGGAGGCAGCCAATCTATGATTCTCTCTCATCATTGATGTTTCTATCTCTCTCTCCCTCTCACTTCCTCTGTGAAATCAATAACAATATTTTTTAAAGAAAAAGGTACAGGATTAAACAAAACAAAATAAACAAAAAACAGACACAGACAACAGCATGGTAACAGATTTAAAAGGGTTTGGAGAAAGGTAGAATAGGGTATAGGGGTTTCAAATGGTGATGAACAGAGACCGGCCTTGGGTGGTGAACACACAACACAATATACAGATGATGTATTATAGAATTTTACACCTGAAACCTATATAATTTTATTAACCAATGTCTCTACAATACAGTCAATTTTTTTAAAAAAGAGAAAACCTATGTGAAAAGATAATGATGGAAAACTTCCCTGGCAAAGGAAATAGACATACAAGTCCAGGAAGTGCAGAGTCCCAAACAAGATGAACCTAAAGGGGCCCACACCAGGACACACCATAATTAAAATTCAAATTTTAAAGATAAAAAATCTTAAAAGCAGCAAGAGAAGAGCACTTAGTTGCCTTCAAGGGACCTCACATAAGACTGTCAGCTGATTTCTCAACAGAAACTTTGCAGGCCAGACGGGAGTGGCAAGAAATATTTAAAGTGATGAAACGCAAGGATCCACCACCAAGATCACTCTACCCAGCAAAGCTATCATGTAGAATCAAAGAATATACAAAGAGTTTATCAGACAGCAAAAAGCTACAGGAGTTCATCATCACCAAACCAGTATTACATGAAATTTTAAAGGGTCTTCTTTAAGAAGAATAAAAGAAAAAAAGAAAAATTATGAATACTAGCATGGCAGTAAATATATATCTATCAACAATTAATTATAAAAAATACAAACAAAATAAAAAGAAAGAAACTGATGAATACAGAGAACATTTTGATGGTTACATGATAGGCGGAGTTAGAGGATGGGTGAAAAAGGTAAAAGGATTAAGAAGTACAAATTGGTAGTTACATAATAGCCATGAGGATGTAAAGTATAGCAGAGGGGATGTACTCAATAATACCATAAAACCTATGTATGGTGTCAGATGGGTACAAGATTTATCAGGGTGATCACTTAGTAAGTTATATAATGTCTAATCACTAGATTGTTCTATCCCTGAAACTAATATAATATTGTATGTCATCTGTAATTGAAAAATAAAAATTTATTTACAGTAAAAAACACTTTGTTCTCTTTCTCTTTATAAAAAATTAAACCAAGCTTATTTTGTATAATAATTACACAGGAAGCATTGTTAAATAAATAATGCTAAACCTTTGATTATTTATCCTATCTAATTAAAGAGTAAAATGCAAATTAACCATAACTCCGCTACACCCACAAACCACATCCACCAGCAATCAGGAATGAGTATGCAAATTAACCCAAACAAAATGGCTGTGGCCACAGAGCAATCAGGAGGCTTGGGTTTCCCCGGAAATGGAGGAAGCCAAGCTTTCTGCACACCTGGCAGGCCCAGGCCTCCAATCAAGGCTACAAAGTTTCAATTATAGAAGATAAATAAATCCCAACAAAAATGGCGGCAGCCAAGGAGCTGGAGAGAGCAGGAGGCTTGGGTTGCTACCGGCAATGGAGAAAGCCAAGCTCCCGCAGCCCTGGCCTGCCTTGGCCTCCGCTACAAAGTTTCAATTATGGAAGAGAAATAAATCCCAACAAAAATGGCTGCAGCCACGGAGCAAGCAAGAGGCTTGGCTCCGCTCAAGGCTACAAAGTTTCAATTATAGAAGATAAAAATTTCCAGATCCCAGGGCCTCTGCTTGGGTCTCTAGGGGGCGTGGCCAGCCTGCAGACCACCAGAGGCCCTTTGCCCAGGCCGCCTCATGCCCCAAGGGAACCCCCACCCTGATCCGGGACACCCTTCAAGGCAAACCACCTGGACCCCACCCGTGCACCAGGCCTCTATCCTATCTAATAAAAGAGTAATATGCAAATTGACCACCACTCTAACACACAAAATGGCTGCCCCAAAGTGGTCAAAGATGGCTTCCCCCATGTGGACACAAGATGGCCATGACAAGATGGCCAGCAGGGGAGGACAGTTGGGAGGGACCAGGCCTCAGAGGAGGGAAATTGGGGGCGACCGCGCCTTCAGGGAAGGGCAGTTGGGGGGGACCCAGGCCTGGAGGGGAGAGCAGTTGGGGGTGACCCAGGCCTGCAGGGGAGAGCAGTTGGGGGGAATCAGGCCTGCAGGGAAGGGCAGTTAGGGGTGACCAGGCCTGCAGGGGAGGACAGTTAGGGGCAATCAGGCTTTCAGGGGAGCAGTTAGGCATCAATCAGGCTGTCACGGGAGTGGTTAAGGGGTGATCATGCTGGCAGGCAGAAGCGGTTAGGGGCAATCAGGAAGGCACGCAGGCGAGCAGTTGGGAGCCAGCAGTCCTGGATTGTGAGAGGGATGTCCAACTGCCTGTTTAGGCCTGATCCTAGGGGGATTTGGCCTAAACGGGCAGTCGGACACCCCTTGAGGGATCCCAGATTGGAGAATGTGCAGGCTGGGCTGATGGACACCCCCCATGCACGAATTTCGTGCACTGGGTCTCTAGCTTTTACATATTATTAATTTAAATGTTCTAAAAATATTAAAAATTCCAAAAATTTTGACATCTTGATAAAATGTTTAAAATCTTAATGTTTCTCTGTCTCTGAAAGTTGTAAATCTTCTTATGTCTTGAAACATAAACACCCAAGAGCAAACCAAAACATAACCCATGGAGAATGAAGGGGGAAAAAGAGGCCTTTTTAAAATACAGACTGGTATATAAGTTTTCTTGTGAAAATTGATTTGTAAATAAGCTATGGTTTTTATTAAACTACTAAAATATAAGGATTAAATGAATTTATTACATAGGGAATATAGGATGCTCAATTTTATTAAAATGAATAAAACATCGAGATGCATTTTTGTTGAGGAAAAAAATAAATTTGTTTTCTGGATAAGAAAGATATAAAAGACATGAGGGATAGAACAAAAAGTAAAAAGTATATGTAAGTTACTGGCCTCAGAGACATAATTTCCCATTGTGAATTTAGTTTCCTTTTGAAATCTCTAAAGTCTAAACAAATTTCTAGGGATGTTACGTTGAGGGTCGCATTGTAAGCTGAACAAGTTCGGTTTCTCATAAAGATTTTTGTGGCCCTAGCTGGTTTGGCTCAGTGGATAGAGTGTCAGCCTTCAGGACTGAAGGGTCCTGGGTTCAATTCCAGTCAAGGGCACATGCCTTGGTTGCAGGCTTGGTCCCCAGTAGGAGGCGTGCAGACGGCAGCCAATTGATGATTCTCTCTCATCATCAATGTTTCTCTCTCTCTCTCTCTCTCTCTCTCTCTCTCTCTCTCTCTCTCTCTCCATTCCTCTCTGAAATCATAAAAATATTTTTAATTAAAAAAAGATTGCTTTGTTGTTTAGACTCTCAGAAAGCAATACCAATTGAAATACTGAAACAAACAAACAAAAAAGCCACCCTGTCCTCCTTTCCCTTTTCTTTTAGTTCCACCTTGAGGATTTTCTAAGAACAGTTCAAAGTCAGGACTTGCAAACAAAAAGTCAGCAAATCCAGATTGCAAAAGAGAATTCACCCAATGCGAAATGGAGAGTCAATGTGCACAATGGGTCCCTGCTTGTACCTAGTACTAGATCTAAGTCTGCAGGGTAGTCCTGGGTGGCCTTCTTTGGAATCCATTCATAGTCGCTATCATAAATGTTGAAAGAAATTCCAAACCTAAAGAAAGATTTAAAGTATTTATTTGAATCAAAGGATGGAGGGACAGATCTAGAAGCAAAATGTCAAAGGACTGAGAAAATGCTCTAGGGAATAGCAGTTTTGCAGTTTATTTTATACTAGAGGCCCAGTGCACAAAATTTGTGCATGGGGGGTGTGTCCCTCAGCCCAGCCTGCACCCTCTCCATTTACATTAATAATATGTAAAAACTAGAGACCCAGTGCACGAAATTCGTGCATGGGGGTGTGTGTCCCTCAGCCCAGCCTGCACATTCTCCAATCTGGGACTCCTCGAGGGGTGTCCGACTGCCCGTTTAGGCCAAATCCCCCTAGGGTCGGGCCTAAACAGGCAGTTGGACATCCCTCTCACAATCCAGGACTGCTGCCTCCCAACTGCTCGCCTGCGTGCCTTCCTGATTGCCCCTAACCGCTTCTGCCTGCCAGTCTGATCACTCCCTAACCACTCCCCTGACAGTCTGATTGATGCCTAACTGCTCCCCTGAAAGCCTGATTGCCCCTAACTGCCCTCCCCTGCAGGCCTGGTCACCCCTAACTGCCCTTCCCTGAAGGCCTGGTTCCCCCTAACTGTCCTCCCCTGAAGGCCTGGTCACCCCTAACTGCCCTTCCCTGCAGGCCTGGTTCCCCTCAACTGCTCTCCCCTGCAGGCCTGGGTCCCCCCCACCTGCCCTTCTCTGCAGGCCCAGTTGCCCCCAACTTCCCACCTCTGCAGGCCTGGTCACCCCTAACTACCCTCCCCTGCAGGCTTGATCACCCACAACTGCCCTTCCTTACAGGCCTGGTCCCTCCCAACTGTCCTCCCCTGCTGGCCATCTTGTCACAGCCATCTCTTGTCCACATGGGGGCAGCCATCTTTGACTACATGGGGGCAGCCATCTTGTGTGTTGGAGTGATGGTCAATTTGCATATTACTCTTTCATTAGATAGGATAGAGGCCTGGTGCACGGGTGGGGGCCAGCTGGTTTACCCTGAAGGGTGTCCCGGATCAGGGTGGGGGTTCCCTTGGGGTGTGGGGCAGCCTGGGCGAGGGACCTGTGATGGTTTGCAGGCCAGCCATGGCCCCCTGGTGACCCAAGCAGAGGCCCTGATATCTGGGGTTTATTTATCTTCTATAATTGAAACTTTGTAACCTTGAGCGGAGCCAAGCCTCCTGCTTGCTCCGTGGCTGCAGCCATTTTTGTTGGGATTTATTTCTCTTCCATAATTGAAACTTTGTAGCGGAGGCCAAGGCAGGCCAGGGCTGCGGGAGCTTGGCTTCCTCCATCGCTGGGGACAACCCAAGCCTCCTGCTCTCTCCAGCTCTGTGGCTGCCGCCATTTTTGTTGGGATTTATTTATCTTCTATAATTAAAACTTTGTAGCCTTGACTGTAGGCCTGGGTTGGCCAGGGCGGCAGGGAAGCTTGGCTTCTTCCATTGCTGGGAAAACCCAAGCCTCCTGCTTGCTGCAACTCCGTGGCCGCAGCCATCTTGGTTGGGTTAATTTGCATACTTGCTCCTGATTGGATGGTGGGCATGGCTTGTGGGTGTAGAGGAGGTACAGTCAATTTGCATATTACTCTTTTATTAGATAGAATATTAGAACAAAGTAAAAGATGTAAGGAAGGTTACATGAAATCTATTGCATGGTAAATTAAGAAGGCAGGGGAAAGTAAAGTGTGGGAATCTCTAGGATTAAATAAAAAGTAAAATGAATAGATACATATTTCTTTTACATTGATAGGTACAGGGTAGTTAAAATTTAAAATACATAGTTTACAGATATGTGCATGTAAATGATATTAATGAAAAATGTTTGGATCATTTTACCCCAGTATCCTGGAGGTTTATCTCTCGAGGTCTGGACAAGAGATCATTTGGACATTTTAAGTATGTTATCCTAGATGCACAAACACAATGGAAAGGGTTTGCTCAAGGTAAAGATTAATTTATCATATAGGCCTCAGGATGCAACGTTCCATTATAACCTTCTCAGGTAGACTTTTAAAATCAAATATCTCATGTGGTTACTTTCATTTATTGAGCTTGTCAGGCTTGCCATTTTCATACACAGTGTACTATCAAGAGCAATCAGTAAAAAGCTGTACAAAGAGATACACTTCAACTATGTTCAAGTAACCCAAACTAGCAACAGAGAAACAAAATCAGAGAGAATACTCAGAAAACAAAAAAATAAAATGGCTAATTTAAGTGCTAACATATCAAAAATTTTAAGAAATCCAAATGATCAAAATATATCAATTAAAAAACTAAGATTATTAGAGTAAAATAAAATACATTATCCAACTGTATGTTTACAAAAAACTGACTTTAAATACAGGTAAATTGAAAGTAAAAAAGTGGAGAAAGACATATCACATAACCATTAATATAAAGAAAGCAGGAGTGTCTATATTAATATCAGATAAAGTACATGAATAAGATTATTAAATAGAGGGACATTTTATAATAGACAGGTTAATTCACCAAGAAGATATAGCAATACTAAACGCATGTGCACCAAAGCAGAACTACAAAAAATAGAAAGCAAAAACTGATAGAATTAAAAGGAGAAATAGATAAATCTGCCTGGCTAGAATGGCTCAGTTGGTTGAGCATCATCCTGTGTACAGAAAGGTTGCTGGTTCAATTCCCAATCAGAGCACATACCTAAATTGTGGGTCCGATTCCCAGTTGAGGCACATATGGAATGCAACCAATTGATGTTTCTCTCTACATTGATGTCTCTCTCTCTCTCTCTCCCAACCTTCTTCTCTCTAAGCATGTCCTTGGGTAAAGATTAAAAAAGATTAATTAAAAAAAGAAACAGATAAATCCACAATTACAGTTGGTGTTGGAGGAGGTAATTGAGAGGATATGACTGCCAATTGACCAGCAAGCTGGGCCCAGGCAATCACATGCTCCTCACTCCCTCCTCTCTCCTTGGAATGTACATTCTGCCTTCCATTCCCAAACAGCAACCATGCTAGGAGCTGTTTGCAAGGATGCAGCCTTGAGAGAGCAATGTGTTGTTGAGATCATCTGGATGGTGTACATGATGGAACCCAGTTAAGATCTCTATGCAAACTTTTATGATTCTAGTAGGCAATGTGTAGAGATCTACTCAACTTGCAGCCACCCAAGACTAGCCTAATATGTAATTTTCCCTGCTAACTAAAACTGTCATCTACCAATCTGGAGTGGTCTGCCTTTCTTCAGTCTTACCTTGCTCTCCATATATGGGTGCCACTCTGCAAACCAACAATTGGTGATCCATCAGACACCTGAGAAATTAGGTCTTGGGAAAGAAGCATCTGTGGGGGTCATCCCCAGTTGGTCATTGACCTCAATGTGGGGAGGGTTTGCCCATGTGTTAACTTCTTGTTGCACAAGGACACCCTCAAAATACTGGCTGGTTTGATGCACTTGTTTGAGGAACTGTACATAGTGCACTATAACTAAAAAGAAAACTGAATGGCTGCCATAGAGGGGTGGCCTCTACTGTGGACAGTATGGTTGCCACCAATGCCCAAGAAGAGGTTGAAGCTTGAGTTAGAAAATTAGAACAGCTGAGGTTAGAGTAGGATGTGTGTTGTCCACTACTCTGCTAGTTTCAGGGCTGGCAAATAAAGTGGGAGAGTAGAATAATAAGTTGAAGAATTTAGTGTGCCATTTTCAACCCTAGGAGAGCAAAAGCTGTCACAGATAAAAGTCTGAACATTGTGACAAAACATAATTGAGGCACTAAGTGGTAGAATCTTTGGCAAATTGAGAAGAGTGAAAAGGAAGATGCTTTGGTGATTGACAATGAATTGGACTAAATGCCTCATGCTGTCTGAAAGCAAAAGCACAACAACTCCAGCCAGAGGGCAGCCCCCAATTCAGGAAACATCCACAATGAGAGAATATACTCCTGCTGCGCTTATTGGAATAGCTGCCAAGTTCCACCAAAAGGACAAGGAAATTATCCAGGCATGATTAGGGAGGCTATTGGATGGAAGGGAAGCAATGGTATTTCTCTGGTCAGGAGGCAGAGAAAATGAGCAACATCACAGCACTACCTGTCCTCTGACAGTATCTACATGGCACTCAGGTGGTTCAAGGTACTCAGTCCCTTATGGATTGTTTTAACCTACCAGGAGGCGTGGCCCAATAAGAGGGATTCCCCTAGGCCTATGAGATGCTGGAAATCTATAGAGGAGGTAACAACAAATGCTTAGGGAATTGAGAATGAGACATTCAATGTACTAGTATGTCTCAGTCTTTGAAGGCCTCATTTGACCACATTCACTGCAGGAAAAAAACGAAAATATTGCACTCCACCCCCAATATCTAGTATGGGATGCTGATAACCATGCTGGTCTCAGTCATGGGACAAGAGATTAATGATGCTGGGCAATCCATAGCTGATCTGGGGCAACTGACAAATCTCAGGAATGGGCATGAGATGTGGGAAAAATTGGAGATAGAGAGCTTGGAAAGGCAAAAGGCTATCCCATTCAGATGTAAAGGGTCTGGTAAAAGTAACCTAGAAGCAAACGTGTCAGAGCCCCTCATTTGGGTGTCAATTGCTGGTGTTCTATTTCCACAGCCTTACAAAGGGTTCAGCATTCTGGAGATAGGGCTGCACGTAGATGATTAAGAAGGAGTCTGTGGATGAAAGATATTTTTGAAAGGCATTGGGGGTCAGAGGAGCTTCCAGCTGAAGGAGCTAGAAGACTCTCCTCCTGGACCAAGGACCCGTGCTTTTATTAAACACAATTTGTCCCAAGGCAAGGTGGAAATATATACTTCAAAGGGTATGGTATCAAGGGGTTTACAGAGATTGTCAGTTTTGGGAACAGCCTACAGCTGTTCAGGTGTTTGGGCAACAGGAGGCAATAAAATGCCCTGAGCTGTCTGGCAGTTAACAATACCAAAAACAACTGAGGAGAAAATAAATGAAACAGAAAAACAATAGAGAAAATAAGAAATAAGAAAACCAAAAGTTATTTTTTTTTAATCAACAAAATTGATCAACCTTTAGCTAAACTGACCAAATGGGCAGGGGGAAAATTGGGGAAAAACTTAGTTTACTAAAATCAGAAATTAAATTAGAGGGCATCACTACCAAAAAGTGTAACCAATTCAACTGTCTGTCAGTTGATGAATAAACAAAATGTGGTATACATACAAAAGAAAAATACAATTCAGGTTTCGGAGAAATGCTTGGTAGCCGTTTCCAAGAGGTAAACTACATGTGACTCAACCCCATTGAGCTCCCCAAGCTTCACCTACCTTTTGGTAAAACTCTTGTAATTATTACATGCTGGAATTGGTTCTTGGCATCTCACCCTTTTTGATTTTTTAAATTTAACAAGAATGTATGTATTAAGATTTTTAAATTCAGATATTCTGAAAAAAGATGGCGACCGGCAGGAAGGTAGGGAGAAAGAGAGTGTGAGTGAGGAACCCATAGAGGAGACGGTAGACATATGTAGTGTGTGTGTGTATGAGCTAGGGTCAGTTAGATACTGCAGGTCTTCCAAGGGGCTGCCTAACCAGGCAGTCCTAGAAGGCAGAGACCCGCGCACAAAGCGGACACTTCTTGGCGGCTGGTGCGGAAGCGGAGATCACGCCATCTTGAGAAACAGAGCTGCCTGAGACTAGGATCCTGTCTTCAGACACAAACCAGGACCCTGAAGCCACTGGGGACAGAGAACTGCTATCACAGTTTCAGGCCAACAGACAACAAGAATCCAAACTTCCCGGCAGCAGAGTTCCCTGAGTCACAGAGCCTATCCCCCTCCCAGCAGGCTCTCAGATAGCGCCATAGTAACTGATAGACCCGCCCTTTGACCAAGCTGCAGGGCGCCCACGCAGGGACGTGCTCCCCTTTAGGGAATTTGGCGCGCGGGACAGAAGCAGTTCCCCTTTGGGGAAATATGACAGCGCGCACAGAGGGGCTCCCCTTTGGGGAATTTGGCACGCAGGACGGATTCCGCCCCCGTTCTGGGAATCTGGAAGAGTGCATGGAGGCAGCTCCCCTTCAGGAATTTGAGAATGTGCCAAGCCCTAGCTGGTTTGGCTAAGTAGAGAGAGCACACACAGGTCGCAGCTCCACTCCAAGGAATTTGGCATGCTGGACACAGCTGCCTGGGATCCCTGACTCACAGCGCATTCACACAAAGAGCTAGTGACCCCAATTGTTGGTGCATACACAAACAGGGACCCTGATTCTCAACGAGAAACCGCACAAGGCAACAGAGACTCTGACACTCAATTCTTGGTGCAGACACAGGGAAACTCTGACTCCTGGCACATGCTAAGGATCTCATTTTCGGCACATGTCAACAGTGTGGTGCAGACAGGGCCCCTGATTCTAAGTGTGCACATGAGACCACACGAAACACTGGGGACACTGACCCTGGGCAAGCCTAGTTCCCACCAACCAACGGCAGCCACACGTCCTAGTGTCAGAGCACTTCAGTGAAACTCGGGTGGATCGAAGTCCCCACAGCACAAGGCCCAGGTCCATACAAACTAAAGCTTGAGCTTTCTGGTGATAGTCAGAATGAGGAGACGAAATAATTCACAGAGGAAAGAAAATGTGGAGTAACCAAGAAAGGAAATTAGTGAAACTGAAGCTTACAACATGACCAAAAAGAGTTCAGAGTAGTGGTCATGGAATTTATACATCGGATGGATGAGAAAATCAACAACTTATGCAAGAATCAGGAAGAAATGAAAAGTGATATAGCTACAATCAAAAACACCATGGAAAGTTTCAAGAGTAGACTACAAGAAGCAGAGGACCGAATTAGTGAGTTAGAAGATCAGGTACAGAAACAAGCTCAATCTGAACAGCAATTGGAGAAAAAAATTAAAAAGCAGGAGGAAAGCCTAAGGGAGCTTCGGCACAACATGAAACGAAGTAACATGCGTATAATAGGGCTGCCAGAAGGACAAGAAGAGCAGCAGGGATTAAGAAATCTATTTGAAGAAATAATGACAGAAAACTTCCCGGATATGGGAAAAATAAAAGTTACACAAGTACAGAGAGTCCCAAGCAGGATCAACCCCAAAAGACCCACACCAAGACATGTCATAATTTCAACGGCAAATATAAATGATAAAGAGAGACTCTCAAAGGCGGAAATAGAGAGACAGAGAGTTACCTACAAAGGAAAACCCATCAGATTGTCAAATGATTACTCACCAGAAACAGAACAAGCTAGAAGAGAATGGAAGGAGGTATACAAAGTGTTGCTAAGCAAAGGACTGAATCCAAGAATACTATATCCAGCAAGGCTATCAATCAAAATTGAAGGGGAAATCAGGTCCTTTGAAGACAAAAAAAAAGGTTCAGGGAGTTTATTATCACCAAACCAGCAATGCAAGAAATGCTACAGGGAATACAGTAAAAAGAAGAAATAAACAGGTAAGAAGGAATACAGACACAAAAATAGATATGACTACAAACAAATACTGTTCAGTAATAACATTAAATGTAAAAGGACTAAATGCTGCAATCAAAAGACATCGAATGGCTGAATGGGTAAAAAACATGACCCATATATATGCTGTCTACAAGAGACCCACCTCAGAACAAGAGACTCACACAGATTGAAAGTGAAGGGATGGAAAAATATCTTTCAGGCAAATGGAAATGAAAAAAAAAGCTGGGGTAGCAATACTTATATCTGACAAAATAGACCTCAAAGTAAAGGCCATAACAAGAGATAAGGAAGGCCACTTCATAATACTAAAGGGAGAAATCCACCAAGAAGAAATAATTCTGGTAAACATATACGCACACAATATAGGAGCACCCAAATACATAAAAAAACTCCTGGAGGATATCAAGGGAGAGATTAATAGCAGTAAAATCATAGTAGGAGACTTTAATACACCACTATAACTATTGGACAAATCCTCTAAACAAAAAATCAGCAAAGAAACATAAATCCTAAATGACCCACTAGACCATATGGAATTAATTGACATCTTCAGAACATTTCACCCCAAAGCCACAGAATATACATTCTTCTCAAGTGTACATGGGTCATTTTCAAAGATAGACCATATGCTGGGTCACAGGCAAAGTCTCTTCAAATTCAAGAAGATAGAAATTATATCAAGCATCTTCTCAGATCACAGTGGCATAAAACTGGAAATCAACTACAATAAATACAATCCAAAGAAATCAAACACATGGAGACTAAACAGCATACTATTAAACAAGGACTGGGTCACCAGAGAGATCAAGGAAGAAATAAAAAACATCATGGCAACAAATGACAATGAAAACACAACAATCCAAAATCTATGGGACACAGTGAAAGCAATCTTGAGAGGGAAGTTCATAGCTCTATAAGCCTATTGCAAAAAAACAAGAAAGAGTGGTAATAAATTACCTAACCCTACAACTCAAAGAGTTAGAAAAAGAGCAGCAAGAAAAGCCCAGTGTAACCAGAAGGAAGGAAATAACAAAGATCAGAGCGGAGATAAATGACATAGAGACCAAAGAAGCAATACAAAAGATCAACAAAACCAAGAGCTGGTTCTTTGAGAGGATAAACAAGATTGATGGACTTCTAGCCAGGCTCACCAAGAAGCAAAGAGAGAGGACCCAAATAAACAAAATCAGAAATGAAAGAGGTGAAATAACAACAGACCCCACTGAGATACAAAGGATTGTTACAAAATACTACAAACAAATCTATTCCAAAAAACTGGACAACCTGGAGGAAATGGATATATTCCTATAAAAATATAACCTTCCAAAAATCAATCAGGAAGAATCTAAACAGCTCAATAGGCCAGTAACTATGGACGAAATTGAAGCAGTCATCAAAAAGCTTCTGGCAAACAAAAGCCCGGGGCCTGATGGCTTCAGAGGAGAGTTTTACCAAATATTCAAGGAAGAACTAAAACCTATCCTCTCAGACTATTCCAAAAAATTCAAGAGGAAGGAACACTTCCAAGCTCATTCTATGAAGCCAGCATCACCCTAATTCCAAAACCAGATAAAGACAACACAATGAAAGAGAATTATAGACCAATATCCCTCATGAACATAGATGCTAAAATCCTCAACAAAATTCTAGCAAACCGGCTCCAGCAGTATATCAGAAAGATCATACACCATGACTAAGTAGAATTTATCCCAGGAATGCAAGGATGGTACAATATCCGCAAATCAATAAACATGATACATCACATAAACAAATTGAGAGATAAACATCACATAGTCATATCAATTGATGCAGAAAAAGCATTTGACAAAATCCAACACCCATTTTTGATAAAAACTCTCAACAAGGTGGGAATAGAAGGCTCATACCTCAACATAATAAAAGCTATATATGATAAACCCACAGCAAACATCATACTCAATGGACAGAAAATAAAACATTTCCCCTAAGAACAGGAACAAGACAGGGATGCCCACTCTCAGCACTCCTGTTCAACATAGTACAGGAAGTGTTAGCCATTGCAATTAGACAAGAAGAAGAAATAAAAGGCATCCAAATTGGAAAAGAACAAGTAAAGCTGTCCTTATTTGCAGACGACATGATATTGTACATAAAAAATCCGAAAGACTCCATAAAAAAATTATTAGACTCAATAAATGAATTCGGCAATGTAGCAGGATACAAAATTAACGGCAAAAATCTATGGCCTTTCTATACCCCAATAGTGAACTTACAGAAAGAGATACTAAAAAGGCAATCCCATATACCATCACACCAAAAAAATTAAGATACCTAGGAATAAACCTAACTAAGGAGGTAAAAGACCTATACGCGGAAAACTACAGGACACTGAAAAAAGTGATAGAGGAAGACATAAACAGATGGAAGAACATACCATGTTCATGGATTGGTAGAATCAACATCATTAAAATATACATACTACCCAAAGCAATCTATAGATTCAATGCACTCCCCATTAAAATACCAACGGCATATTTCACAGACCTTGAAAGAACTCTCCAAAAATTCATCTGGAATCAAAAAAGACCCCGAATTGCCACAGCAATCCTGAGAAAGAAGAATAAAGTAGGAGGGATCTCCATTCCAGATTTCAAGCTGTATTACAAAGCCACTATTCTCAAAACAGCCTGGTACTGGCACAAGAACAGACATATAGATCAATGGAACAGAATAGAGAATCCAGATATCGACCCAAACCACTATGCTCAATTAATATTTGACAAAGGAGGCATGAACATACAATGGAGTCAAGACAGTCTCTTCAATAAATGGTGTTGGGAAAATTGGACAGATACATGCAAAAAAATAAAGCCAGATCACCAACTTATACCATACACAAAAATAAACTCAAAATGGATCAAGGACTTAAACATAAGACAGGAATCCATAAAAATACTAGAGGAATCCACAGGCAGCAAAATCTCAGACATATGCCAAAAGAACTTCTTCACCGATACTGCCCCTAGGGCAATGGAAGCTAAAGAGAAAATAAACAAATGGGACCACATCAAAATAAAATGCTTTTTTACAGCAAAAGAAACTATCAACAAAACAACAAGAAAGCCCACTGCATGGGAGAACATATTTGCAAATGGCATCACTGATAAAGGTTTAATCTCCAACATCTACAGGCAGCTTATACAACTTAATAAAAGGAAGATAAATGATCCCATAAAAAAAAATGGGCAACGGACCTAAATAGAATCTTTTCAAAAGAAGTCAGAAGGAAGGCCAAGAGACACATGAAAACCTGCTCAACGTCACTAATTATCCAAGATATGCAAATCAAAACAACAATGCGGTACCATCTCACACCTGTCAGAATGGCTATCATCAACAAATCAACAAATGACAAGTGTTGGCGAGGATGCGGAGAAAAAGGAACCCTCGTGCACTGCTGGTGGGAATGCAGACTGGTGCAGCCACTGTGGAGAACAGTATGGAGTTTCCTCAAAAAACTGAACATGGCCGAAACCAGTTTGGCTCAGTGGATACAGCGTTGGCCTGTGGACTGAAAGGTCCCGGGTTCGATTCCGGTCAAGGGCATGTACCTTGGTTGCGGGCACATCCCCAGTGGGGGTTGTGCAAGAGGCAGCTGATCGATGTTCCTCTCTCATTGATGTTTCTAACTCTCTATCCCGCTCTCTTCCTCTCTGTGAAAAATCAATAAAATATATTTTTAAAAAAAAAAACACTGAACATGGAACTCCCATTTGACCCAGTAATCCCACTCCTAGGAATATATCCTAAGAAACTGAGAACACCAATAAGAGAGGATATATGCACCCCTATGTTCATAGCAGCACAATTTACAATAGCTAAGATCTGGAAACAACCTAGGTGCCCATCAGCAGATGACTGGATCAGAAAACCATGGTACATCTACACAATGGAATACTATGCTGCCATAAAAAAGAAGGAATTTTTACCATTTGCAGTAACCTGGATGGAATTGGAGAACATTATGCTGAGTGAAATAAGTCAGTCAATGAAAGAAAAATACCTCATGATCTCACTCATTTATGGATAATAAAGAACATTATGAACTTGAACAAAAAGACACAGAGGCAGCAAAGCATCAAACAGTCTGTCAAATTACAGCAGGAAGGTTAGGGAGAGGTGGGGAAGATAAGAGATCAACCAAAGGACTTGTATGCATGCATATAAACATAACCAATGGACGCAAAACTCTGGGGGGTGAGGGCATATATGGGAGTGGGGTTGAGGGGTGGGCAATGGTAAGATATGTACACATATAATACCACAATAAAAAAAATTGAAAAAAAAATCTTTATTGTTCAGATTATTACAGTTGTTCCTCTTTTTTCCCCCCAAAGCTCCCACCAACCGGTTCCCACCCCACCCTCTGCCCTTGCCCCCCACTCTCCTCATCCATAGGTGTACGATTTTTGTCCAGTCTCTTCCCGCACCCCCACACCCCTTTCCCCCGAGAATTGTCAGTCCGCTCCCTTTCTATGCCCCTGATTCTATCATATTCACCAGATTATTTTGTTCATCAGATTTTTTATTCACTTGCTTTTTAGATTCACTTGTTGATAGATATGTATTTGTTGTTCATAATTTTTATCTTTACTTTTTTCTTCTTCTTCCTCTTCTTAAAGTATACCTTTCAGCATTTCATATAATACTTTTTTGGTGGTGATGAACTCCCTTAGATTTTTCTTACTTGTGAAGCTCTTTATCTGACCTTTAATTCTAAATGTTAGCTTTGCTGGGTAAAGTAATCTTGGTTGTAGGTTCTTGCTATTCATCACTTTGAATATTTATTGCCATTCCCTCTGGCCTGCATAGTTTCTGTTGAGAAATCAGCTGACAATCATATGGGTACTCCCTTGTAGGTAACTAACTGTTTTTCTCTTGCTGCTTTCAAGATTCCCTCTTTGTCTTTTGCCCTTGGCATTTTAATTATGATGTGCCTTGGTGTGGTCCTCTTTGGATTCCTCTTGTTTGAGGTTCTCTGTGCTTCCTGGACTTGTAAGTCTATTTCTTCCACCAGGTAGGGGAAGTTTTCTGTCATTATTTCTTCAAATCGTTTTTCAACATCTTGCTCTTTCTCTTCCTCTGGAACCCCATAATTCTGATGTTGGTATGCTTGAAGTTGTCCCAGAGGCTCCTTACACTATCTTCATATTTTTGGATTCTTTTTTCTTTTCTGGTTGGGTGGTTTTTGCTTCATTGTATTTCAAATCTTTGCTTTGATTCTTGCTATCCTCTAGTCTGCTGTTGGATCTCTGTATATTATTCTTTATTTCAGTCACGGTATGCTTAATTTCTAGTTGGTCCTTTTTCATATCCTTGAGGGTCTCACTAAATTTATCAGCGGTTTCTAGAAAATTCTTGAAAAACCTTATAACCGTGGTTTTGAACTCTATATCCAGTATTTTCCTTTAATCCATTTCTTTCATTTGTGACTTGTTTCTTTGTCTCCGCATTTTGGCTGCTTCCCTGTGTTGATAGAGTAGCTTTGTGTGCTAGGTGTCCTATAGGGCCCAGTGGCTCAGCCTCCCCAGTTACCTGAAGTGGACACTCTTGATGCACCCCTTTGTGGGCTGTGTGCGCAGTCTTGTTGTAGTTAAGCCTTGATTGTTGTTGGAATCACTGGGAGGAATTGGCCTCCAGGCCAATTGGCTGTGAGAATCAGCTGTGTCCAGGATGGGAGAACTTCTGTGCTGGAAACACCCTTATGGGGCAAGACTTGCTTCAGTAGGGCTTTGGTGCTCACTGAGTCTGCCCCCTGAGTGTGTTCCTTATTGATATGAGTTGTAATCTGGATGGTCCCACTCTGACCACTGAGTACACAGGCTCTTGGATCTCTAAGTAGATGCTAATTTATCCTCTGCCTGAGGCCACCCAGCAGGAGCTATGGAGAGATATGCTGATTCCTCTTCTTTGTTTGGGTTTTGGAGATGCCCAGATGAGGCCCAGCTGTAAAGCAATGCAAGCTGCTGTGTGGCGTTGGCCCTTCTTTGGGATGTTCTGGGTATCTCTGAACCAGCTGCAGTTTGTTAGGTAATTTTAGATTGCAAATGGCCAGGCCATTCATATGCAAAAGCCTCTGTGCATAGCTTGGGTGGGACGGGGTCTCAGGGAATTAACAGGGTGGAGCAAACAGCTATGGCTGATCCTCAGCCATGCCCTAAGAGGCCCCAGGGTCTCAGTGTCCCACAGTAATCACTGCATGCACCTCTGAGAGAAAGCCACCCTCGAGTTCTTACTGATGCCATACAGTCCAGTTTCTCCCCTTATGAGTCTGGGTCCCCAGATTCTGGCCTGAACTGGAGTTCAGAGCAGTTGGGAGCTTGTGTCTTCCTCCCGATTGAGAAAGACAACTGCATACTCAGTTGCCAGCCCTTTCCACACGTGTGCACCTCCATGCCTCTGTACTTTACTTCCGCAGCTCCTCTGAGTCTCAGTGTGCTTTTCTCTTCCCTTCTAGTTGTAGAATTTCCACTCAGCCAGCCTTTCTGTGGTCTGGATGATGTGCGTTTTGTTTTTTAGTAGTAGTTTTGAAGTGGTTGTGTGAGGCAGCAATTTCAGGTGTTTACCTATGCCGCCATCTTGGTTTCTCCCCTTTAGTATTATGTAGTGACTTTTGTTGTCTCTTGTGATGGCCTTCATTTTGAAATCTATTTTGTTGGATATGAGTATTGCTACTCCAGTCTTTTTTTTTTTTCTTCTTTTCTTTTCTTTTCTTTTCTTTTCTTTTCCATTTGCATGGAAAATTTCTTTCCATCCCTTCACTCTCATCCTGTGTGTGTCTTTTGTTCTGAGGTGTATCATGTAGTTAGGTCATGCTTTTGTATATATTCAGCTTCCCTAGGTCTTTTGATTAGAGCATTTAATCCATTTACATTTTATGTTAATATTGATAGGTACTTATTTAATGCCATTTTAATTCTGTGTGCCTATGTTTCTCTATTTCTTCTTCTTATTACAGCAGTCCCTTTAGCATTTCTCGTAATGCTGGCTTGTTGGTGATGCACTCCTTTAGTCTTTTTTTTTTTTTGGTCTGTGAAGCTCTTTATCTGACCATCTATTTTGAATTATAGCCTTGCTGAATATAGTCATCTTTGTTTCCGAGTCTTGCTTTCCATTACCTTGAGTACTTCATGCCATTCCTTTCTGGCCTGTAAAGTTTCTGATGAAAAATAAGTGTCAGCCTTATTGGAGCTCTTTTTAGGTAACTTTGCTTTTCTCTTGCTGCCTTTAAGATTCTCTCTTTGTCTGTAATTTTTGGCATTTTAATTGTGATGTGTCAGCCAATGGGCTTGTTTGGATTATTCTTGCTTGGGGTTCTCTTTGCCTCCTGAGCTTGTGTGACTTTTTCCTTTAGCAGGTTAAGGAATTTTTCTGCCATTATTTCTTCAAACACCTTGTCTATCCCTTTTTCCATTTTTGCCCCTTCTGGCACACCTGGTATTCTAATATTGATACGTTTCATGTTGTTCCACAGCTTCCTTAAGCCGTCCTCCTGATTTTTAATTGTTTTTTCTTTTTGGTTCTCTGATTGAGTGATTTTTTTAACCCTGTCTTCTAATTCACTGATTTGATCCTTAGCTTCCCCTAATCTGCTGTGTATTCCTTCCCATGTGTTCTTTATCTGTGCTATATCATTCTTTATTTATGACTCTTCTTTTTTTCATAGTTACTATATATTTTCTCATGCTGTTGAGCATCTTTACCATAATTACTTTGAACTCTGTTTCAGATAAATTTCTTATCTCTGCTTCATTTATCTCTTCTACTAGAGAATTCTCTTGTTCTTTCATTTGGGTGTTGTTTCTTTGTCTCCTCATTTTAGCTGTCTATTTGGGTTTGTGACTGTATATTAGGTAGGTCCTCTACACCTCTCGATCTCTAGTGCAGGACAGTGTCAGACACTGTTTTTGATTAATTAGATACACCAAAGACTCAAAGCCTCCAGAGATCACTTTTGTCTACAGATCGATAGGATTCTAACTTGAATTGCCCCAGGCAATAGTCCTCAGGTTGGTGGAGAGTTATTTTTCAACAGGGTGGGGCAGTCATGACTGCCTGGAGGCTAATTGTTATTTTTTGTCTCTTACCTGGTCTCAGGGCAAGGGGTTTTCCAATAGGGTAGAGCAACTGTCTTCCCCACAGTTAAGGCAAATGTCTGTGTGGGAAAGATGTCCTCCACTGCCTGATAGAATGACTCAGCACTGGAAACTGGGGGTTCCTGACTTCTGAGATCTATCCTGAGTTCCCAATCTTAGCTTCTGCTCACACAGCTACAGTCCCCTCTGCCTTCCCTCTGTCGGAGCACAAGGTGTGTGGCTCAACAGGGAATTTTGTGTACTTCCCCTTTTAGAGAATGCCTGAATTTCTAGCAGTCATTCTCTGGCAGACAGCAACCATGATGCTTTTCACAGCCAGATGTTGTGTGGGTACCCTCCTCAGTTCTGGTGCTCTCTGCTGGGGGGGGCAGCTTGGGGATTAGATCCCAGAATTCTCAGTGACAAGCACCACAGCTGAGATGTCTCTCCAGATCTTCAACTGCTGTCTGTGGGCACCTGGACAGCCCTTTTGTGCCTATGCCCCTCCTATTAGTCTCTATGCAGTCTCCACTTTTGGTCCTTGCATATCAGGGTTCTCTCCAGGGAGTCTTCTGTTGATTATTCAGAAAGTTTTTTCTGTGTTTTAGTTGTAATTCCAGTTTGTCCCTGCAGCATCCACTTACTCCACCACCATTTTTAATCCCAGTAATCTCCAAAATTTATAGGGAACTCATACAACTTAACAGAAGGAAGATAAACCATCCAATTAAAAAATGGGCAAATGACCTAAATAGACACTTCTCCAAAGTGAACATGCAGAAGGCCAAAAGGCATATGAAAAATTTCAAAGTCACTAATCATCTGAGAGATGCAAATAAAAAAACAGCAAGAAGCCACCTCACAACTGTCCGAATGGCTATCACCAACAAATCAACCAATGACAAGTCTTGGCAAAGGTGTGGAGAAAAGGGAACCTTCGTACACTTCTTGTGGGAATGCAGACTGGTGCAGCCTCTGTGGAAAATAGTATGGAGTTTCCTCAAAAAATTAAAAATGGAACTCCCATTTGACCTAGTGATCTCACTTCTAGGAATATATCCTAAGAAATCAGAAACACTCATCAGGAAGAATATATGCAGCCCTATGTTCATATTAGAGCAATTTACAATAGCTAAGATTTGGAAACAGCTCAAGTATCCATGAGAAGATAAGCAGATTAAAAAATTGTGGTACATCTATACAATGGAATACTATGCAGCTGTAAAAAAAATGAACTCTCACCATTTGCAATGGCATGGATGGACCTAGAGAGAATTATACTAAGCAAAATAAGCCAGTCAGAGAAAGATAAGTGTCACATGATCTTACTCATATGTTGAATCTAATGAACAACATAAACTGATGAATAAAAATAGAATCAGAGACATAGAAATATCAAACAGACTTTCAAATCTCAGAAGGAAGACAGGGGAGAGTGTATTTGGAGGGAAGATATCCATCAATGAACTCATATGGATATATACATAACCCATGGACACAGATAACAGGGTGGTGAAGGTCTGGGGTGGGGGGCGTGGGCAGGATGGGAGAGGCCAATAAGAGAAAAGGAGGACATATGTAATACTTTCAACAATAAAGATTTTAAAAATAAATAAATAAATAAAATAAAAACATAAAACCAAAACAAAATAGTGGTACAGCTACACAATGGAATACTATGCAGTTGTAAGAAATAAAGAACTCTTACTATTTGCAATAGCATGGTTGGACTTGGAGAGCATTATGATAAGTGAAATAAGTCATTTAGAGAAATATAAGTATCATATGATCTCACTCATATATTGAATCTAATGAAGAACATAATCTGATGAAAAATCGATCCAGAGACATAGAAGCATGGAACAGACTGTCAAACCTCAGAGGAAAGGCAGGGGAGAGTGGGTGGGTGGGTGAGAAGATGTCCATCAATTAACTTGTATGCATATATGCATAACCCAGGAACACAGACAATAGGGTGGTGAAGTCCTGGGAGATGGAGGCGGGCTGGGAGACTCAATGAGGGGAAAAGGGGAAGTATGTAATACTTGCAACAATAAAGATTTTTTAAAATGAAACTAGACCATCAACTTACACCATATACAAGAATAAACTCAAAATGGATAAAAGACTTAAATATAAGTCATGAAACCATAAAAATCTTAGAAGAAACCATAGGCAGCAAAATCTCAGACAACTCTCATAGCAATATGTTTATGGAAACATCTCCTAGGGCACAGGAAACCAAGGAGAAAATAAACAAATGGACTACATCAAAACAAAAAGCTTCTGCACAGCAAAAGAAACCATCAACAAAATGAAAAGAGAGCACACTGCATGGGAGAACATATTTGCCAACGATATATCTGATAAGGGGTTAATATCCAAACATATATAGGTAACTCATACGACTTAACTAAAGAAAGACAAACAATCTAATTTAAAAAAATGGGCAAAGACCCTATATAGACACTTCTCAAAACTGGACATGCAGATAGCCAAAAGGCATATGAAGAAATGCTCAACGTCACTAATCATCCGAGAAATGCAAATCAAAATGACAATGAGATATCACCTCATACCTGTCAGAATGGCTATCATCAACAAATCAACAAATGACAAGTGTTGGCAAGGTTGTGGAGAAAAAGGGGCCCTAGTACACTGCTGGTAGGAATGCAGATTGGTACAGCCACTGTGGAGAACAGTATGGAGTTTCCTCAAAAAATTAAAAATAGAACTCCCATTTGACCCAGTAATCTCACTTCTAGGAATATGTCCCAAGAAATCAGAAACACCAGTCAGAAAGGATATATATACACCCCTATGTTTATAGCAGCACAATTTACAATAGCTAAGATTTGGAAACAGCCTCAGTGCCCATCAGGAGATGAATGAATTAAAAAACTGTGGTACATCTACACAATGGGATACTTAAGCTGCTGGAAAAGTGAAAGAACTCTTACCATTCGCAATAGCATGGATGGACCTGGAAAGCATTATGCTAAGCGAAATAAGCCAGTCAGAGAAAGATAAATATCACATGATCACACTCATGTGTGGAATATAATGAACAACATAAACTGATGAACAAAAGTTGATCCAGAAACACAGAAGCATTGAACTGACTAGAAACCTCAGAGGGAAGGTAGGGGAGAGTGGAAGGGGGTGGTGGTAAGAGATTAACCAAAGGACTTGTATGCATGCATATAATCATAACCAATGGACGCAGACAGTAGCGGGGTGAGGGCACGTGCTGTCAGGTGGGAGTGGTCTGGGAGGTCAATGGGGGAAAAGGAGGCATATGTCATACTTTAAACAATAAAGAATTTAAATTAAAAAACAAACTATGTTACATTTACACAATGGAATACTACACGGCAATAAAAAAGAAAGAACTCTTACCATTTGCAACAGCATGGATGGACCTGGAGAATATTATACTGAGTGAAATAAGCCAGTCAGAGAAAGATAAGTATCACATGATCTCACTCATGTGTGGAATCTAATGAACCAAATAAACAGATGATCAAAAATAGAACCACAATCATAGAAGCATGAACAGACTGTTGAACCTCATAGGGAAGGCAGGGGAGTGTGGGTGGGAAGAGATCAACTAATGAACTTGTATGGATATATTCATGACCGTGGACACAGGTGGTGAAGGCCTGGGGTGGGAGAGAGCGGGGGTTAGAAGAGGTCAATGGGGGAGGGATAAAAATAAAAAAAATAAACATCTAACAGTTCTCCTTCTTGAAATTTATCTTAAGAGAATAATTAAAGTGTAAGTCAAGAGGTATATTCAAGGGTCTTGTTGGTAATAAAAAACTGGCAACAGCTTAAATATCTGACAATAAGAGATTGGCAAAATTATTGTTGTAACCATATGACAGCAAATATCTACACTAATAAAAGAGAAACATGCAAATTAACCATCACTCCGCTAGGCCAAGCCACACCCACCAGCCAATCAGGAACAAGTATGTAAATTAACCCAACCAAGATGACGAGGCCCATAGTGGACAGGTAGCGCTGGGGCTGCTGGGGTGGATGGGAGACACAAACCCACAGGGAGGCTGGCACCCAGCAGCCCCAAGCCCTGCCATGGCCGCACTGGGGCTGTGGGGGGCCATATCGGAGACACAAACCCCACAAACCCGCAGGGAGGCCAGCACCCAGCAGCCCCAAGCCCAGCCACGGAGGACCTGGGGCTGCTGGGGGCCATATTGAAGACACAAAACCACAGTCCTGGCACCCAGCAGCCCCAAGCTACTTGGTTGAGGCGCTGGGGCTGCTGGGGGAGCGGGGAGGCAGCAGAGACACAAACTCACAAGAAACCTGTGGAAAGGGAAATAAAGTATCATAACTTTATCTCCCTTTCCACAAGCTGAGAAAACTGCCCCTGGTTTATTTAGTGATGTGGCCCACACCTTTCTACAAATACAGGGTATGTTATGACCACTCCCAGGAAGGTCTGGTCAGAATACCGTCTCCAGGGAATAACACTACTGTGGCAAATCATCTAAGAGAGGAAACAAGCTTTTGTTGGGTTTATTCTGAAGGTCAGAGAACATGCCACCCCAACATATGCTGTGTTGTTATATTGATGATCTTGAGCTGCAGATGCTTGAAAAATAGCAAATGCCTGCAGAGGCTTTCACTGAAGTCTCCTGATCTGCCTAAAATCAGACCCCCCAAAATGAGCTTAAATGTCATAGGTCCCCTTGATGGGAGAAGTATCATCAGGCAGAGAAGACTGACTTCTGTCACAGGACAGGAGAGTAGAAGTTGACATCACACCCAAACTTGGTTACAAACTATTTCCCCCACCCCCATTCATCTTTACTAAAAATCATTTACTCTCCTCTAAGAGGCCTACATCTCCCGTCCCCTTTCCTTAGGAAGAAGGTATTTAAATCTGGGTTCTAAGCCACTTTGGGGAGTTATCCATTTTCCCCTGGGAACTCCCACATATACACGAGATACACATGTTAATGAACTTTTTTTTTTTCTCTTGGTGATCTGTCTTTCATTACAAGTGCCTCCACTAAAAACTCAGAAAGGTAGAGGAAAACTATTTTTCCTCCTCCTTAATTCTATCTTGGGAAATCAAGTCCCTAGCTGAACAATGAGGTTGGCTTAAATGCCAAGCAGTCTTGGCTGTCGGGAGGGAAGCTTCTAGGGAGAAATCAATGATATTGTCATCAAAGTGGGACGGAGGGCACACACATGGTTGCTGGTGGGAGTTTAAAGTGGTTCAACATTTTTGGAGGATGATTTGGCAAATTTGATAGAAATGTTCAAGGTACATCCAAGAGTCTTCTTCTAGGAATCGCATCTGCTGAGATAAAGCACAAGAGCATAAGCCCTGGTCAGAACCCAGGATGCTACTGCGGGCTCCCCTTCCACGATAGGAAAACCACCTGGGAACAACCTGCATTTTTAGGACAAGGTGGCATCTATACTAATAAAAGAGTAATATGCTAATTAGACTGAACATCTTCCAGACGACCTTCCAGATGTCCTTCCGGATGTCCTTCCCAACAAAGCCATGTTGGCGGGGCCAAGGCAGAGAAGGTTAGAGGCAATCAGGCTGTCAGGGGATAGCAGTTAGAGGGATCAGGCTGGCAGGCAGATGAGCAGTTAGGATCCAGAGGTCCTGAGGGGTCCCAGATTGGAGAGAGTGCAGGCCGAGCTGAGGGGACCCCCTTCCCATGCACAAATTTTGTGCACTGGGCCTCTAGTGTAGACATAAAAGTAGACAACGTAGATGTATATTTATTGAAATGGACAGATATTAAAAAATGCTATGTGATAAGTACAGGGTAACACATAACAAATGAAGAAATGGAACACCTGGGTTGTGGGTTCAAACCCCATTTGGGGTGACTATGGCAGGCAACGGATCCATGTTTCTCTCTCACATCAATGTTTTCCTCTCTTTCTTTCTTCCTCCCACCCTCACTTCCTTTCCCTTCCTCTCTCTTTAATATCCTTGGTGAGAATATTTTTTAAAAAAGGCCCTGCTAGTGTTATTGAGTGGTTGAGCATTGACCTATGAACCAGGAGATCATGGTTTGATTCACGGTCAGGGCATATGCCCCATTTGCAGGCTCAATCCCCAGTGTGGAGTGTGCAGGAGGCAGCTGATTGATGATTCTCTCTCATCATGGATGTTTCTATCTCTCTCTCCCTCTCCCTTCCTCTCTGAAATCCTATATAATAATAAGTGGTAATATGCAAATTGACCCTCACACCGTCACACAAGAAGGCCGCCCCATGTGATCAAAGATGGCCACCACAAGATGGCTGGCAGGGGAGGGCAGTTGGGGGGGACCAGGCCAGCAGGGAAGGGCATTTGGGGGGAACTGGGCCAGCAGGTGAGGGCGGTTGGGGGTATCAGGCCTGCATTGGAGGGCAGTTGGGGGCAACCAGGTCGGCAGGGGAGGGCAGTTAGGGGCGATTACGATGGCAGCGAAGGGCAGTTGGGGGGACCAGGCCTGCAGGGGAGGGCAGTTGGGGGGAACTGGGCTTACAGGGGAGGGCAGTTGGGGGGAACCAGGCCTGTAGGGGAGGACAGTTGGGGGGAACCTAGCCTGCAGCGGAGGGCAGTTGGGGGAAACCTAGCTTGCAGGGGAGGACAGTTGGGGGGAACCTAGCCTGCAGCGGAGGGCAGTTGGGGGAAACCTAGCTTGCAGGGGAGGGCAGTTGGGGGCGAGATCAGGCCAGCAGAAGAGGGCAGTGGGGATGAGATCAGGCCAGCAGGGGAGGGCAGTTGGGGGCAATCAGGCAGGCAGGCAGGTGAGCGGTTAGGAGCCAGCAGTCCCAAATTGTGAGAGGGATGTCCACCTGCCAGTCAGATATCCCCCAAGGTGTCCCTGAATGGAGAGGGTGCAGGCTGGGCTGGGGGAACTCCCCACTCCCCACCCCCATGCACGAATTTTATGCACCAGGCCACTTGTATATATATACATTTTAAAAATGAGAGGAATAAGCACATGACCCAGATAGAGTCAATCAGAATCAACTTTGTGTTGGAACTTATTGAAATGCTAAGAAAATAAAATTTACTCATGATAATGCGGTTGCCGTGAAGAACCTGGAACTTCTAGCAGATATGTACCAAAAGGAATGAAAAACTGTCTGGCTGATGTTTCTCAGTGGATTGAGCATTGTCCCATGGACATAAGAGGCCCTAGGTTCGATTACTGGTCAGGGCACATGCTCCGGTTGCAGGCCCAATTCCCATTAGGAGGAAGCCCATCAATGTGTCTCTCTCATTGATGTTTCTCTCTCCCTCTCCCTCTCTTTTTAAAAATCAATAAAAACATATGTTTTAAAAAGTGAAGTTTCCCCATAAGAGGAAAGAAAAGCCAAAGATGGAAGAATCAAGACAAAACCCTCATGTCATTACCTGAGCACTTGAAGCAAACTCTACTACTGGATATTTTACTCATCAAGGTCCCCCAAAGTGGTAATATGCAAATTGACCCTCACACCCTCATACAAGAAGGCCGCCCCATGTGATCAAAGATGGCCACCACAAGATGGCTGGCAGGGGAGGGCAGTTGAGGGGGACCAGGCCAGCAGGGAAGGGCATTTGGGGGAAACCCGGCCAGCAGGGGAGGGCAGTTGGGGGCAACCAGGTCGGCAGGGGAGGGCAGTTAGGGGCAACCAGGCCGGCAGTGCAGGGCAGTTAGGGGCGATTACGATGGCAGCGAAGGGCAGTTGGGGGGGACCAGGCCTGCAGTGTACCACCTGATAAAGTTGTTGGTAAAGACAGAAATTACTCAACTAACAAATTGCCTGGTGCAGGTTTTGGATTTTTTTTTTTTTTCTATAAAGGGTCCGATAATAAATATTTTAGTTTTTGTGAGTAATATGATCTGTGTGATAACTACTCAACTCTGTTGTTATAATGTGAAAATAGCTACAAACAACACAAAAATGGGTGTAGCTGTGTTCCAATAACGTTTTATTTATGAACATTTTTTAAAGTTATACTTCTTTTCAGTTATTTTATTTTTTTAATATATTTTTAAATTTTATTTATTTATTTTTAAAATCTTTATTGTTCAGATTATTACAGATGTTCCTCTTCCCCCCCCCCCCCATAGCTTCCCTCCACCCAGTTCCCACCCCACTTCAGGCTCCCCCCCCCCCCACAACTGACCTGGTACATAGGTGTAAGCTCTTTGTCCAATCTCTTTCTGCACCTCCCACAACCCCTTCCCCCCGAGAATTGTCAGTCTGCTCCCTTTCCATACCCCTGATTCTATTAAATTCACCAGTCTGTTCTGTTCATCAGGGTTTTTATTCATTTGATTTTTAGGTTCACTTATTGATAGATATGTATTTGTTGTCACTTTGTTGTTCATAATTTTTTATCTTTACCTTTTTCTTTTCTTCTTCTCCTTAGAGAATACTCTTCAGCATTTCATATAATACTGGTTTGGTAGTGATGAACTCCTTTAGCTTTTTCTTGTCTGCAAAGCTCTTTATCTGACCTTCAATTCTAAATGATAGCTTTGCTGGGTAGAGTAATCTTGGTTGTAGGTTCTTGCTATTCATAACTTTGAATATTTCTTGCCACTCCCTCCTGGCCTGCATAGTTTCTGTTGAGAAATCAGTGGACAGTTGTATGGGTACTTTCTTGTAGGTAACTAACTGTTTTTCTCTTGCTGCTTTTAAGATTCTCTCTTTGTCTTTTGCCTTGGCATTTTAATTATGATGTGTCTTGGTGTGGTCCTCTTTGGATTCCTCTTGTTTGAGGTTCTCTGTGCTTCCTGAACTTGTAAGTCTATTCCTTTCACCAGGTAGGGGAATTTTTTTGTCATTATTTCTTCAAATAGGTTTTCAGTATCTTGCTCTCTCTCTTCTTCTGGCACCCCCAATAATTTGGATGTTGGTATGCTTGAAGTTGTGCCAGAGGCCCCTTACACTATCTTCATATTTTTGGATTCCTTTTTCTTTTTGGTTTTCTGGTTGGGTGGTTTTTGCTTCTTTGTATTTCAAATCTTTGACTTGATTCTTGAGATCCTCTAGTCTGCTGTTGGATCTCTGTATATTATTCTTTATTTCAGTCACTGTATGCTCAATTTCTAGTTGGTCCTTTTTCATATCCTTGAGGGTCTCACTAAATTTCTTAGAGGTTTCTAGAAGATTCTTGAGTAACTTTATAACCGTAGTTTTGAACTCTATATCCAGTATTTTGCTTTAATCCATTTCTTTCATTTGTGACTCGTTTCTTTGTCTCTGCATTTTGGCTGCTTCCCTGTGTTTGTTTCTATGTACTGGGCAGCTGCTAAGTCTCCTTGAGTTGATAGAGTGGCTTTGTGTGGTTGGTGTCCTATAGGGCCCAGTGGCTCAGCCTCCCCAGTCACCTGAGGTGGACACTCTTGGTGCACCCCTTTGTGAGCTGTGTGCACAGCCTTGTTGTAGTTAACCCTTGATTGCTGTTGGTATCATTTGGAGGAATTGACTTCCAGGCCAATTGTCTGTGAGGACCAGCTGTGTCTACACTGGAAGATGTGTTGCACAGGAGACAACCTTATGCGGCAGGACTTGCAGTGGGGCTTTGGTGCTCACTGAGTCTGCCCCTTGAGTGTGTCTCTTATGGATGTGAAGAGTTGTAATCCAGTATGGTCTCACTCTGACCACTGGGCATACTGGCTCTTGGATCTCCTAGGAGGTGCAAGGTCAGCCACTGTCTGGGGCTACCTAGCAGGAACTACAGAGACATCTGCAGATTCCTCCTCTTTGTATGGGGTTTGGAAGTACCCAGATGAGGCCCAGCTGTGAAGCAAGGGAGGCTGCTGCTGCCCGGCCTTGGACCTTCTTTTGGAAGCTCTGGGCCTCTCTCACCCATCTGCAGTTTGACAGGTTTTAGGAGGAGGAAGGATAGGCCATTCATATGCAAAAACCTATGCGCACAGCTTGGGTGGGGTTGTAAATTGGGATGGGCGGCGTCTCTGGGAATCACCAGGCTGGAGCAAACAGCAATGGCTGCCAGTCAGCCCTGCACCAGAGAGGTCCCCAGGTCTCCACGTCCTACATTGTCAGGAACAATAATCGCTGTGAGCACCTCTGAGAGAAAGTTGCCTTCGTGTTCCTGTCCCGATGCCAGACAGTCCAGTTTCTCCCCATATGTGTTTGGGTCCCCCAGAGTCTCGCCTGGAACTGGAGTTCAGAGCAAACAGGATCTTGTATCTCCCAATTAAAAGAGCAGCACATCCAGGTGTCAGCACTTTCCATGCCTCCGCACCTCTTACCAGTCTCAATGCGCTTTCTTCACCTCTCTAGTTGTGGAACTTCCACTCAGCCAGCTTTCCCATGGTTCTGAGTGGTAGTTGTAATTTTGATGTGGTTGTGAGAGGCAGCAAGTATAGGTGTTTACCTATGCTGCTATCTTGGTTCTCCCCTCCTTTCAGTTATTTTAAAGTTGAAATGCCCTCAGATGATTAAACCTGTGGCTGCTTGCCGCAGGACCCCATGCATCATATGGAATTAGTTACCCATAGAGGAAAGAAAAGCCAAAGAGTGAAGTATTTTGCTGGTTACTACTTAAACAGTAGTTTTGCTTTTTCACCACTCAGGATTATGCTAGGAGGAGATACTCCCCTAGCACATCAGGCAGAAAATCACATAGCCTACTTTATTTTACATCCACTCCTACTTTTACTATTCTTGGAGGTTGCTAAATTATAATTTTTAAATCAGGTTATTTCTTGTGTTTACTGGCAAAATGTGTTTTTATTAGCTTTCCCAATCCCAAATTCTCCTACAGTTCAGCAACCCAAATTACCTTTAGAATCATATATGCCTTTTCAGCACACGGTATATGCAGGCATACAGATGAGCAGATTTGACTATACTTGAAAATTTCTCCAAGCCTAGCACTCCTCTGAACTGCTTTGTCCTTTTGACATTTGACTAAATGTCATGAACCTCTTTCCATTTTGAGAGTGGAACTTCCTTCTCCCTGTCCTTCCTCCTAAGTCCCCATAGCCATCATTTCTTCACTTTTACTATAGTATCAGTACTTTATCACAAAGTCCACCCTTTATATTCTTTTCCCTTTCTTTCCTTCGAGTATCTTCTCTTAGCATAATCCTGAATGGTGAAAAAGAGAAACTACTGTTGAAGTAGTAATCAGCAAAATACATCACTCTAGACATTAACTTAGTGGGCCTTTATGGATAATGTTTAAAAAAAAATTTAGTACCGCTTACAGCTTCTTTTGTTTTTTGAAAGAAAAGAACTGTTGCAGAATAATTTGATTTTAAGTCTAAGGTATGCCAGTCCCATAAACAAAATATGACATGTTATTTATTAATACCTAAGAAAGGCAGTTATATCATGTATGTCTTACCAGAAGGCTATTATAAAATATTTTAAGGTTCCAACTTTAATTATAATTTCTGGCTAGTAGATAAATTCTCTATACTATAAAAAAGTAATTTTTTTTTTTTTTGCTTAGTGATAGTGTTACAATAATTTTTTTTTGTTATTTTTTTTCCTGGAGGGTAAACCAGCACATTTTTAATTGAATATATTGGGGTAACGTTGGTTAATAAAATGTTACAACTTGAATATTTTTAAAAAATATTTTTATTGATTTTTAGAGAGACGGGAAGGGCGAGAGAAAGATAGAAACATTGATGTGAGAGAGAAATCAATTGGCTGCCTCCCACACACACCCTGACATGGGCTTGAACTGACAACCTGGGTATGTTCCCTAAATGGGAATCGAACTGGCAACCTTTCGGTGCACAGGACAACACCCCACCTAATCACACCAGACAGGCTTACAACTTAGTTTTAAAGGTCTTAAATAATCAAGCTTTTGAGTATAGCACAACTTTTTTTTTTCATTTTAATAACACAAACTCCTCAGTAATGATAATGGTTTGATCAATGCCTCTTATACAACTAATTTCTTTCACCTTCATACATGCTAAATGCTTTGTTTATACTGCTATATTGCATGGCTATATCTGTTTCTCCAGTCTAATTGGGATGCAACTGTAGTGCAGCAGAAAGAGCAGTGAAGTTATTATCAAATACTTGGATTATAGTATTTGTTTTATAACTTAGCAGATGTGTGCCTTTAGTAATGATCCCTGAATTATGACATGGAAGTATGAAATAGTTTGGGACGTGGATTGGAAACTGAAAATATGTGATCTCTACACCATTTTAGTGGCTGTGAAGATAGAATATTTGAAATAAAAAAATGTTGGACAAAAGGTCACCATAGACCTTAATAAATTACTTAAACTTCTTGAGACTCTGTTGTGGTATCTGTAAAATAGATACAATGATGCTTACCTCACAGGATTGTTTAAGGATTTATTGAAATACTGTATGTGAAAGAGTATAGCTCAGTCTCTGGAAAATGGATGATGTTAATTAATGTTTCCTTAGGTTGGAAGGCTCCCCCACACACAGACACACACTCCTCTCCACCACCACCCCAAAAAATCTCCAAAATTCAAATATCTTTCAAGAAGCAGCCCAAAAGGCACTACTCTACAAAGCCTATTCAAACTATTTCAGTCCTTTGGTTAATAGTACTGGGCTTTGGAATCAGAAGAGATCCACAAGTTTAAAGTCAGAACTGCCATTAATTAGCAACTCCATGACCTTGAAAAACTTATGTATTCTCTCTGCATCTAGATTTTCCATCTGTAAAATGAGATAATCATGGTACACTTTTCATAAGGTTATGAAGTTTTAAATGAGATATGTACATTCGAGTACCTAGCTTAGAAAGTCCTCTATAAATATTACACAGTATGAGTAGAAGTAGTAATAGAAAGTTCTCTTTTCAGTAAAATGTGAATAAAAATACCTCTAGAGTGTGGCAAAGTTCTTATGCTAAATTCTTTTAAACTGTAATGCTGAACAATTTACAAACGTAAATTGGTTTGTACCTTGAGATATTTGGGGCAAAGCTCGAACCCCATTTTTATAGAATATACTTTCCCTACAGTGGGGGGTGGGAGTGGGTAATAATACTCACTATTAATTAGTAGAAAGTAAAACTGGAAGATACTAGTAAGCCCTCCGGATACAAGCAGCAGAAGACCAAAGAACAGTATTAAGATCAGCACTCGAAGACCGGACCTCTATAATTCCCAGGCGTTCACCACCGACGCCCCTCTTTGCTTAGAGCTGCGCAAGCGTACACTGATTTGCTCTTTTCGCCATCGTGCCCCCGCCTCCAAACCCCATCCTGTCTACCATAATACGCAGGCGCATCTCCTCAAACCCGTTCCCTCCCATACACTTCTCTCTCTTCATTTCGTTCCCCCTGAACTTCCAGCATCTCAGCAAGTTCAAACTCTTCTGCGTGAGGGTGGCGGCGATCGAGAGGTCACGTGATGAGCATCTTGCTGCCCAACATGGCGGAATTCGACACCATCTCGGAACTGGAGGAGGAGGAGGAAGAAGCAGCTACGTCCTCGTCCTCGTCGTTGCCGTCGTCGTCATCGTCGGTATCGGGGCTCGAGGATGACGAGGAAGATGAGGAGGAGGAAGAAGAGGAGGAGGAAGAGGAAAAGGAGCAAGAGGAGGAGACGCCGCCACCGCCTCGGGTAGTGAGCGAGGAGCACCTGCGGAGATATGCCCCCGACCCTGTACTGGTGCGGGGCGCCGGCCACATCACCGTGTAAGCAAGAGGGGGTTATGGGGTTTTTTTAAGGCTGAGATTTGGCGACAGACAAATGAGGTGATCAAGGGGCCAGTGGAGTGGGGGGTGGGGGGCTTACTGAAGCATACATTTAGGAAATGACACCTAATGTAAATGGAGAAATTTGAGAGAGGGAGGTGTATAAGGAAGTGAGAATGCAAATGTGATGCACCAAAGCCAGGTAAATAGTGAGCATAGGACAGGGGAGTGAGGAGTTTGGGAGCCAGAAGGTGAGTGTCCTTGCTTCTCTGTATGCTGGCAAGTGAATACTCTTTCAACTGCAGGATGTATCAGATTATTTGCTGATAAGATTGGTGTCTGGTGGAATACAGTGACTGCTGTGACAGTTGACAAGACCTAGACTTTGTTTCTTCAAAACAGAAATATGATATAGAATTCCCACCCACCTACATAATCATCCAGCCATTCTTCCTATCCAATCCTTAAATGAATAAATACAGTTATCCTTTCCATGTCTTGATCACTCTCACTCTCACTTTCCCTAAATATCACACAATTAGAGGTTCAGATTGAAAGACAGCTATAAAAGAGGTTCAGGTTGAAAGGCAGCAATAAAAGTAGAAAGAGTAATGGATTGAAAGTGATGGCTCTTGGTTGTTAGTCCCAGCTTTGCTTCTTTCTAACCCTGTGACCTTGGTCAGGTTACTTACCATTTCTAGGCTTTTATTTCTGTCTGTAAAATGAGGGTTTTTGGACAGATGGTTTCTAAAAACTTTCAGCTCTGAGATAATTTAAGATACATACTTGCAAGAGATTTTGTATGCTGAAATGTTAAATATGCAAACATTAATATATATGAAAATTAGTACCCCAGAAGCTGAGGATGATATTGTGAAAACTTATGCAGAATGACTTTTTTTAAAGAAAAAAATGAAATTTTGGGTAATATTTGAGAAAATAAAAAGGGGAACCTCATAGCATAATAACTGCAAAGCAAAAGGAAATGTTAACGGTTCTCTGGGCTTTGAAGACTGCATTCTCATTTTTATGTGCTTGGGTTGTAAATACTTGAAAGTTTGAGTACTGTGTCATGTTCATCCTCTTAACTATGCTATCTTATACTGCATTTTCAAATAGAGCTATTGTTGTTTTTTTTTTTACTATCAAGTTATGCTGCCTCTAATTTTGATAATGGCTCCCCCTACCCCTTTTGATTTTCAACTGAGTTTGTATTATCTGAAATCATATGTTATAATATACACATTATACCACCTCCCTCCATCATGTTAGTTTTTTTTTTTTAATCCTCACTCAAGGATATGTTTTACTGTTTTGAGAGACAGACAGACAGACAGACATAGATGTGTGAGAAACATCAATCTATTGCCTCTTCCAGAGGCCTCAACTAGGACAGAACCTGAAACCCAGGCCTGTGCCCCGACCGGGAATCAAACAATCAAACATACAACCTTTCGGTGCACAGGACGACACTGCAACCAACTGGCCAGGGCCCATCACGTTAGCTTTTGATTTTAACATGTTGAGTGTTTTCTTTGTAATATATTTTTGTGGTCTTTGCATGAAATGTATTAAGAAAGATTTAAAATTTTAAAATGTATTTTGATATGTCTATTAGATTTTTTAAATTTTATCTATTTCTACTGGCACCACTTTATTTTGGGTTGCCATCATCTCCTGCTTGAATTATTGGCACAGATGGCCACCTCTCCCCACTCTATTATATCCTGCATGCTTGTGCCAAACTAATTTTCTTAAAACACAGTTTAATTATGTCACTTTTTTTCCCTGCAGAAAAAAAAAAAAACCTGCATTGGATCTTAATTAGGTCTGAATTCCTGTGCTCTGTCCCTCCAACCTCTGAGGTCAGGGAGTCTCTCTACTTGCCCAAAGCTCATCCCTCTACTTGTACCTTCCCTAGCCTTCTCTCAGATTGTGCTCCATCAGGCAGCCCCTGTCTTTCTAATACTCCTCTGCTTCTCTATTGGTTCAGCTTGTAAATATATTAAGAGAATAATTCTTTAAACACAAGATAAAACCAAAGCCTTCCTAGACCTATATTTCCCCCTCTAGCTACTGTCTAGTCTCTCTTCCTTCCTTTTCCAAATTTCTCAAGTGTTGCTACATTCTCCATATCTATTTTCTCTTCACCCCTCTGTAATCTGGATTCTGCCACCATGACCACAGATGAACTGACCTTATGATCACCATGACCCTCTTGTTGCTAAATTAGTGGGCATCTTTTATTCCCTTTCTGTTCCTCATGGCTGCATATGATAATTATAATGACTCCCTTTCTTGGAGGCTTCTACTCTGGGAGTCACAAGCACACAGGCCTTCAGAGGCAAGACAGGTCACAGACAGTGATGCAGCATGAGTAGTGATGGGGCCTTACTTGAACTGGAAAGTATATATTTTGCCTAAAGTGTTTAAATCCTGTTTTAAATTTTTTTTTCCAGCCACAAAAACCCCCCAGAAATTCCTTGGCCACTTCACTCTCCTTGTTCTCCTTGTATTTTTGTGGCTAAATCTTAACTGTCTCATTCATAGGCTTCTCTTCCTCTCTTGCCCCTTGAATACCAATACTACCCAGGGTTTTGTTCTCGGCCTACTATTCTTCTCATTCCTTGCTCTCCCTAGATCCGTGGTCGGCAAACTGCGGCTCGCAAGCCACATGTGGCTCTTTGGCCCCTTGAGTGTGGCTCTTCCACAAAATACCATGGCCTGGGCGAGTCTATTTTGAAGAAGTGGCTTTAGAAGAAGTTTAAGTTTAAAAAATTTGGCTCTCAAAAGAAATTTCAATCGTTGTACTGTTGATATTTGGCTTTGTTGACTAATGAGTTTGCCGACCACTGCCCTAGATGATCTCATCTTGATTCTTCATGGTTTCAATTACCTGATGTCTCCCAAATATGTATCTCTGTACCAGACTCTGCTCAGATTCTTACTTGGTTTTCCTCACCTTATGACCCATCGTTATCTTAAATTCAACATACTCAATACAGAACTCATTCCACCCACACACACACTCACACCCCTATCCCAGCCCCTCAAAAAATCTCACCTATTTCTGTATTCTCCTTCTCAGTTCAATGTACTTCTACTGATTTTGTTATTCATCCTTGGTTCCTCTTTCCCATTCACAATTTTCACAACTAAGCAACCAGCAAGTATTAACAATATATGACCCAAACTTTTATTATTTTCCTCCCTACCACCACTTCCCTGATTCAGGCCTTTTTTATCACACTAACTAGTTGTCTTGCCTTCATCTTTGTCACCTTCACATCCATCCCAACCTGTTGCTAGATTAAGACACCACTTTCCTGCTTAAGACTATTATGTTGTTTACCTACAGGATAGAATCTAAACTCCATAATGTTACTATAGAACTGGACCCTACCTATCTATCAGCCTCATCTCCTGACATTTCCCCTTACTGCTTATATGTCCCTGTTAATAGCATGCTGTTTCTTATCTCTTTGTCTCTAAGAAGGGGCCTTCATCTGGTATTCTCACTTTAGCTCTCCATATGTCACCAACTCCTGCAAGTCTTCTCTACCTCCACTACATTATAAGCTGCAATGGCAGGAACAATTTTTGGTTCCGCCTTGAATCCTCAGTGTGTGCCCTAGAGTAGACACTCAATAAAAATGAGTTGAATGAATATTGGTTCACTTCAATAGCACTCAATATTGGTTCACTTTAGTAATATCATAGTGCATACTATATTATAGGCCCTCACAAATAATAGTTAGTTGAATCATGCTATGGAGAGTACCTGTGATTCTGAGCATAAGTATATATGTATACAATAATATCATCAGTGATGGGGATGGGAGTATGGAATGGCTTTACCTCTGAAAGCTTTATTAAGCAAGCCCATTTGTCAGAATACCCATCTACTTGTATCTTCCTAATATATTGACTTTTAGTTCTTTAACAAGACATTAATCTTTTAACATGTGACTAATTATAATTTCTTAAGAAGTAGAATGACTTAAACATACTAATTGTAACTCCAATTCTGAGATGATGATCATAAATTGATATTTGGGGATCTTTTTCAACATTTCCAAAAAGATATGGCTAAATTAGCTCTCACTGATTTTAAGTTCTAGAAACAGAAATAATGAAGTGTTTCTTGAAAGTATTAAGTGTTCCAGAAATACTCTACATCTGAGTGGTATAATTTAGTATCTATTACTTTTCTTCTTGATATTTTTAGAGTAACTATTTGGATCCAATATATTAAAATACAAGGAAAACTCTATCTCATGAGATTTTCTTTCCTATTTGTAAACATTACCACATTCTTTATATTACTTAATATATGTAAATATTTACCATTGATAGTACCCCTGTATAGAGAGGTTAGTAGAGATGATATGTCACCAATTCTCAGGTATTTATAAACTTGTCTCATTAAAATTAATCTAAAAGAGCTGAAGTTATTACATATAGAATTGAAATAGGCCAAATTTGCCACACAGTGCATTTCTGCAAAAATTAGAGAGCACTACAAATATTAGTAATTCTCAAATCAGTGAATGGAATGCCTTTTCTGTTAACAAGTGTCTTTGAGAAATTACAGTGATGCATTGTTTATTTGTGTTTGTATAAGGTAAATATTTTATAAAATTTTAGGCTTTGAGAATATGGAAGCTATGGTAACACTTGTCATTTTACAGTGTGGCAAGACATGATTGTTTCCATCTAAAAGATTAAAGAAATTTAACAATATATTTTTTAAATCTTTTTGAATCATGTGGCATAAATTTTACTTTTCCTTGGTACAGTAAATAAAGTTCAGTGCACATGCTCTAAAATCAAGGTTACTATAAGTGCATAGTTTTCTAGTTAAATCATGTTTCTTTTTTTAAATTTCTTTATTGATTACAGTGTTACATATGTGTTCTTATTCCCCCATTACCCTCCCTACCTCCCCCCTCATGCCCTCACCCACCTGTTGTCTGTGTACATTGGTTAGGCTTATATGCATGCATACAAGTCCTTTGATTGATCTCTCCCCCTTCCCCCCACCCTCCCCTACCTTCCCTCCAAGGTTTAATGGTCTGATAGATGTTTCTCTGTCTCTGAATCTATTTTTGTTCATCAGTTTATGTTGTTCATTATATTCCATAAATGAGTGAGATCATGTGATATTTATCTTTCTCTGCCTGGCTTATTTCACTTAGCATAATGCTCTCCAGTTCCATCCATGACTGCTTCAATTTCTTCCATAGTTATTGGCCCATTGATATTTTTAGAATCTTCCTGATTGAGTTTTGGAACGTTGTACTTTTCTAGGAATATGTCCATTTACTCCAGGTTGTCTAGTTTGTTGGAATAGAGTTGTTCGTAGTATTTTTTAACAATCCTTTATATTTCTGTAGTGTCTGTTGTTATTTCACCTCTATCATTTCTGATTTTGTTTATTTGGGTCCTCTCTCTTTGCTTCTTGGTGAGCCTGGCTAGAAGTTCATCAATCTTGTTTATCCTTTCAAAGAACCTACTCTTGGTTTCATTGATCTTTTGTATTGTGTTTTTTTTGTCTCTATGTCATTTATTTCTACTCTGATCTCTATTATCTCCTTCCTTCTACTCACTCTGAGCTTTTCTTATTCTTCTCTTTCTAATTCTTTGAGTTGTAGAGTTAGATGATTTATTACCATTTTTTCTTGTTTTTTTTTTGAGGTAGGCCTGTAGAGCTATAAACTTCCCTCACAGGACTGCTTTCTTTGTGTCCCATAGATTTCAGATTGTTGTGTTTTTATTGTCATTAGTTTTCAGGATGTTTTTAATTTCTTCTTTGATCTCTTTGGTAACCCAGTCACTGTTTAATAGCATGCTATTCAGCCTCCAAGTATTTGAATTTTGGGACTGTTTTTATTGTAGTTTATTTCTAATATTTTGCCATTGTGATCTGAGAAAATGCTTGGTATGATTTCAATCTTCTAGAATTTGGGGAGACTTTGCTTGTGACCCAATATGTGGTCTATTTTTGAAAATGTCCCGTGTGCACTTGAGAAGAACGTATATTCCGTGGCTTTGGGGTGAAATGTTCTGAAGATGTCAATTAAGTCCACCTGTAAATCGTATTTCTTGTTAGCAGAATTTTACTGCACTTTCATTTGTTTTCTTAAACAACCTGAGCACATGAACTTCAATTTGTGCAAGGTTTCAAAGGCTGATGTGTAGCCATATTCAAAAAGATTATAAACAGTGAGGTATATGGGGAAGGAGAGAAGAGGAAAGAGCATCTAAGAGGACCCATCCTTCTTTGCCTTACTCTAAAGAATTGTCCAAGAAATTAAAATTTGAGCCCAGCCACCATGGCTCGGTGGTTGAACATTGACCTATGAACCAGGAGGTCACGGTTCAATTCTTGGTCAGGGCACAAGCCCAGGTTGTGGGCTCAATCCCCAGTTTGGGTGTGCAGGAGGCAGCTGATCAATGATTCTCTCTCATCATTGGTATTTCTATCTCTCTCTCCCTCTCCCTTCCTCTCCGAAATCAATAAAAATATATATTTTTTTTAAAATTTGAAGCATTGAAGACATTTGACAACAAAATGCAGTCATTAGGAACCACCAGCTGGGTCCACCTCAAACACATAGTAGGCTCTATAGTTAATGAAGCCAATAAAATGACAGCATGAGCAGTTCCCAAGTACCTATTTGTCTAATACTAAAGAACCCTATCACTGATAATTAATGGGTAGATGAGCTTCCGTAACCTCTATGGACTCACAGTTTTTAATGGTTTGTTTATGAAATAGCTGAGGTTTTCATTCAGCAGCAGCCATTTCAACATTTTTTAATAGCTGCTAAGTGAAATGTTGTGCTTAAGGTTATTTCAGTTAAGTAGTCTTTTTTAGTGCTTAGTCTCTAATAGAGAAAGTTAAGGAAGAAATCTCTAACAGGACTGCTACTACCTTTTAGCTAAAATTATGAAAGTATATTGGGCTTAGTTTGCCTATATTTATACCATTTTGAAGTAGATGTATGTAGGCCATAAAACCGTGTCTTAAGAAGCAAAATGCTGCTTTCCTTACTATTTCTAATATACTTTTTATATTTTAGAAAAATAAATTCCTTTGTATATTAGAATAGAAACATAGTAATTTGAATATAGCAAGTATTTCTTGAGAACTTGAGCACGGAGCTTAGCACTGTGAAGAATACAGAAAAACAAAGTACAGGCCTTGCTTTACAAAGCTAACAGGAGCCCTAGCCAGTTTTGCTCAGTGGATAGAGCATCGGCCCGCAGACTAAAGGGTACCAGCTTCAATTCCCATCAAGGGCACATACCTCAGTTGCATGCTCAATCCTTGGCCCCAGTTGGGGCGTGTGCAGGAGGCAACCAGTTGAGGTGTCTCTCTCACATTGATGTTTCTCTCTCTCCCTTCCTTCTATCCACTCTCTCTAAAAATCAATAGAAAAATATCCTCGGGTGAGGATTAACAAAAAAAAGCTAACAGCAAAATTGCCTTTAAGGTATTTATAAGGAATAAAAAGACATTAGTTAACTGTTGAATTGTATAGTACACATAAATGACTTTGAGTGTTCAGAAAAAGGGGGAATCCATAAAAACTTGAGCATTCAAGGCATTGGCGCTTGACTTGAGCCTTGAAATCTTAATAGGATTTAAACTAGGGAGAAGAAGCAAGAAGAACCACATGAGCAAGACAAGAGCCAACTTAGCAGTGGCACTGGAAATGGAGGAATCATTATGAGAATGATTTCAAAGGAACAAATAACAGGACTTGAAGCCACCTGAATAAAAGTAACATGCAAAAAAACAAAGTAGAAGGAAGGTGTTAAACCTATACCAAAGTCTAGGTTAAAGAGAGTCAATGTGCCATTGATAGAGATGAGGAATTTGAAAAGGGCAGCTAGTTTCCAATAAAAGATAACATTTAATTTTAAACACGTTTGACTTGTGGTATTATTATTTTGCAGCAAGATATCCAAATGGAAATTTTCAGTGTTCAATTAGAGATGAGGGACTAGAGCATGTTGGAAAATATGAAACTAGCTATATAGATTTGATGGTTATCAGCATAGAAGTAATTGTCAAAGCTATTAAATACAGATAAATTGGTATACTTTCCTTAGAAAGAAAAGCAGATGATTAAAAGCTAAATTTTGGGGAAAAACAAGAGTGTTAGAAGAAAGTGAAATAATGAAAGAGTGTTAGGAATGGTGTGATCAACAATGTCACAAGCTGCAAAGTCAAAGGGGAAAGTTCTGAGAAAAGGACACTGAATTTGGCAATAAAGAAGACAAGATGAACTTGGAAACTGGAAAGGAAAGTTCATTTGTCTTGTGATAAATGCAAAGAGAGAATAACAAAACTAAGAATTTTTTAAATAATAGAAATGATCCACACATTTAGGGGGTTATATATGTCTATATCCTCTACATACTTGATATCTAGTAAAAGAATGGCTGCTGGAAAAAATTAAAATGGCAGCAATCTAATGGAGGTAGGAACATGTTATTGACATTGCCTCTAAAAGGCATTTAGCTTAACAATAAAGATTTTTTTAAACAATAAAAGGCATTTAGACAAGATATGGAAATAGAGCTCTATTTTAAAATGTATCATGTCTACTTTCTAAAATGAAACCTGTATATATTCCACAATATAAATTTACTCTTTGTAGAATAAAAAGTTAAATTATATTTTTGACTAGTGATAAAGTCAATATTTTTTATTTTAATTTCTTTATTGATTAAGGTATTACATATGTGTCCTTATTCCCCCATTACCCCCCACCTCCCATTCATGCCCCCACCCCCCTGTTGTCTGTGTCCATTGATTAGGCTTATATGCATGCATGTAAGTCCTTTGGTTGCTCTCTCCCCCTTACCCCCACCTTCCCTGAGGTTTGAAGTTCTGATTGATGTTTCTCTGTCTCTGGATCTATTTTTGTTCATCAGTTTATGTTGTTCATTATATTCCACAAATGAGTGAGATCATGTGATATTTCTCTTTCTCTGCCTGGCTTATTTCACTTAGCATAATGCTCTCCATAATGACTTTATCAATATTTAGCTACATATGATTTAAATGAAATGTTTTTTTCTCTACTAAATATTTGTCATGTTATTGATTTCTGAGTTAGTAGATAATTGCAATTATACATTTAACATTATAATGTCAGTTTCTCAAACAGCATCTGAAAGTTGCCATAAAAACTCATGTACAGAGAGTACTATCCTGTTTTTAAGTTTGGCTATGGTCCAATATCTATGTATAGATTTAAAGGGAATGTTATTATGAGAATATTATGTTCTCATTATAGGTTGTACTGATACCTGGAAAAGTAATGAAGTATTTTTAAAATAAATTTAAATTCTGTTTTCACTTGCTAATTAATTTTCTCAACTGTTTTAAAATACAGAATTTGTTGTTATAAAATAATTTTAAACATACAGGTATAGTATATTTATGCACAGATATGTGCCTTGCTACTAGATGCTAAGTAGAGTCCTTGTGTTTAAGACTGGCTTGTGTCCTTGAAAATAAGCTATTACCATAATAACATGAGGAGAATATAATATTCTCACATAGAGTTTTTGTTTTGTTTTTTCCATTTCTCTTATGCCAAGATTTTTTTTCCATTTTTTTATTGAGGTATTATATGTATACATATCTTACCATTACCCTCCCACCCCACACCCATACATGCCCTCACCCCCCAGAGTTTTGCGTCCATTGTTTATGCTTATATGCATGCATACAAGTCCTTCGTTTGATTTCTTATCTCCACCACCTCTCCCTAACTTTCCCCCTGTAATTTGAAAGTCTGTTTGTTGCTTTAATGTCTCTGTATCTATCTTTTTGTTCATCAGTTTATAATGTTCTTTATTATCCATAAATGAGTGAGATCATGTGGTATTTTTCTTTCATTGACTGGCTTATTTCACTTAGCATAATGTTCTCCAATTCCATCCAGGTTGCTGCAAATGATGAGAATTCCTTCTTTTTTATGGCAGCATAGTATTCCATTGTGTAGATGTACCACTGTTTTCTGATCCAGTCATCTGCTGACGGGCACCTAGGCTGTTTCCAAATCTTAGCTATTGTAAATTGTGCTGCTATGAACATAGGGGTGCATATATCATTTCTGATTGGTGTTTCTACTTTCTTCCGATATATTCCCAGGAGTGGGATTACTGGGTCAAATGGGAGTTCCATTTTCAGTTTTTTGAGGAAACTCCATACTGTTCTCCACAGTAGCTGCACCAGTCTGCATTCCCACCAGCAGTGCACGAGGGTTCCTTTTTCTCCGCATCCTCGCCAACACTTGTCGTTTGTTCATTTGTTGATGATAGCCATTCTGACAGGTGTGAGATGGTACCGCATTGTTGTTTTGATTTGCATCTCTCCGATAATAAGTGACTTTGAGCATGTTTTCATGTGTCTCTTGGCCTTCCTTCTGTCTTCTTTTGAAAATATTCTGTTTAGGTCCGTTGCCCATTTTTTTATTGGATCATTTATCTTCCTTTTATTAAGTTGCATAAGCTGCCTGTAGATGTTGGAGATTAAACCTTTATCAGTGATAGCATTTGCAAATATGTTCTCCCATGCAGTGGGCTTTCTTGTTGTTTTGTTGATGGTTTCTTTTGCTGTAAAAAAGCTTTTTATTTTGATGTAGTCCCATTTGTTAATTTTCTCTTTAGCTTCCATTGCCCTAGGGGCAGTGTCAGTGAAGAAGTTCTTTTGGCATATGTCTGAGATTTTGTTGCCTGTGGATTCCTCTAGTATTTTTATGGTTTCCCGTCTTATGTTTAAGTCCTGTATCCATTTTGAGTTGATTTTTGTGTATTATGTAAGTTGGTGATCTAGTTTCATTTTTTGCATGTGTGTGTCCAATTTTCCCAACACCATTTATTGAAGAGACTGTCTTGACTCCATTGTATGTTCATGCCTCCTTTGTCAAATATTAATTGAGCATAGTGGTTTGGGTCGATATCTGGATTCTCTATTCTGTTCCATTGATCTATATGTCTGTTCTTGTGCCAGTACCAGGCTGTTTTGAGAACAGTGGCTTTGTAATACAGCTTGAAATCTGGTATTGAGATCCCTCCTACTTTATTCTTCTTCCTCAGGATTGTTGTGGCTATTCGTGGTCTTTTTTATTCCAGATGAATTTTTGGAGAGTTCTTTCTAGGTCTGTGAAATATGCTGTTGGTATTTTGATGGGGAGTGCATTGAATCTGTAGATTGCTTTGGGTAGTATGGACATTTTAATGATGTTGATTCTACCAATCCATGAACATGGTATGTTCTTCCATCTGTTTACGTCTTCCTCTATCTCTTTTTTCAGTGTCCTGCAGTTTTCCGTGTATAGGTCTTTTACCTCCTTAGTTAAGTTTATTCCTAGGTATCTTAATTTTTTTGGTGCGATGGTAAATGCGATTGCTTTTTTAGTCTCTCTTTCTGTAAGTTCACTATTGGTGTATAGAAATGCCATAGATTTCTTGGCGTTAATTTTGTATCCCACTACATTGCCGAATTCATTTATTAAGTCTATTAGTTTTTTGATGGGATCTTTTGGGTTTTTTAAGTACAATATCATGTCATCTGCAAATAAGGACAGCTTCACTTCTTCTTTTCCAATTTGGATGCCTCTTATTTCTTCTTCTTGCCTAATTGCGATAGCTAATACTTCCAGTACTATGTCAAACAGGAGTGGTGAGAGTGGGCATCCCTGTCTTGTTCCTGTTCTTAGGGGAAATGTTTTTAGTTTTTGTCCATTGAGTATGATGTTTGCTGTGGGTTTATCATATATAGCTTTTATTATGTTGAGGTATGATTCTTCTATTCCCACCTTGTTGAGAGTTTTTATCAAGAAAGGGTGTTGGATTTTGTCAAATGCTTTTTCTGCATCTATTGATATCACTATGCGATTTTTATCTCTCAATTTGTTTATGTGATGTATCACATTTATTGATTTGAGGATATTGTACCATCCTTGCATTCCTGGGATAAATCCTACTTGGTCATGATGTATGATCTTTCTGATGTATTGCTGGAGCCGATTTGCTAGGATTTTGTTGAGGATTTTGGCATCTATGTTCATGAGGGATATTGGTCTGTAATTCTCTTTCATTGTGTTGTCTTTATCTGGTTTTGGTATTAGGGTGATGCTGGCTTCGTAGAAGGAGCCTGGAAGTGTTCCTTCCTCTTGAATTTTTTGGAATAGTCTGAGGAGGATAGGTTTTAGTTTTTCCTTAAAAGTTTGGTAAAACTCTCCTGTGAAGCCGTCTGGCCCCGGGCTTTTGTTTGCCAGAAGCTTTTTGATGACTGCTTCAATTTCTTCCATAGTTACTGGCCTGTTGAGCTGTTTAGATTCTTCCTCATTGAGCTTTGGAAGGTTGTATTTGTCTAGGAATATGTCCCTTTCCTCCAGGTTGTCCAGTTTGTTGGAATAGAGTTGTTCGTAGTATTTTGTAACAATCCTTTGTATTTCGTCGGGGTCTGTTGTTATTTCACCTCTTTCATTTCTGATTTTATTTGGGTCCTCTCTCTTTGTTTCTTGGTGAGCCTGGCTAGAGGTTCATCAATCTTGTTTATCCTTTCAAAGAACCAGCTCTTGGTTTTGTTGATCTTTTGTATTGTTTCCTTGGTCTCTATGTCGTTTATCTCCACTCTGATCTTTATTATTTCTTTCCTTCTGCTTACACTGGGCTTTTCTTGTTGCTCTCTCTCCACTTCTTTGAGTTGTTGGGTTAGGTAATTTATTACCATTGGTTCTTGTTTTTTGCAGTAGGCTTGTAGAGCTATGAACTTCCATCTCAGGACTTCTTTCGCTGTGTCCCATAGATTTTGGATTGTTGTGTTTTCATTGTCATTTGTTGCCATGATGTTTTTTATTTCTTCCTTGATGTCTTTGGTAACCCAGTCATGGTTTAATAGCATGCTGTTTAGTCTCCATGTGTTTGATTTCTTTGGGTTGTTTTTATTGTAGTTGATTTCCAGTTTTATGCCACTGTGATCTGAGAAGATACTTGATATGATTTCTATCTTCTTGAATTTGGAGAGACTTTGCCTGTGACCCAGCATATGGTCTATCTTTGTAAATGACCCATGTGCACTTGAGAAGAATGTATATTCTGTGGCTTTGGGGTGAAATGTTCTGAAGATGTCGATTAATTCCATCTGGTCTACTGAGTCATTTAGGATTTCTGTTTCTTTGCTGATTTTTCATTTAGAGGATTTGTCCAATGGTGATAGTGGGGTATTGAAGTCTCCTACTATGATTGTATTGCTGTCAATCTCTCCTTTGATATCTTCCAGGAGTTTTTTAATGTATCTTGGTGCTCCTGTATTGGGTGCATATATGTTTACCAGAGTTATTTCTTCTTTTTGGATTTCTCCCTTTAGTATTATGAAGTGGCCTTCATTATCTCTTGTTATGTCCTTCACTTTGAGATCTAATTTGTCAGATATAAGTATTGCTACCCCAGCTTCTTTTTCATTTCCATTCGCCTGGAAAACCTTTTTCCATCCCTTTACTCTCAGTCTGTATGCGTCCTTTTTTTTGAGGTGGGTTTCTTGTAGACAGCAGATATATGGATTTTGTTTTCTTATCCAATCTGTTACCCTGTGTCTTTTGATTGGGGCATTTAATCCATTTACATTTTAAGTTATTATTGATAGACACCTCTTTGTCGCCATTTTTATTCTATACCCCTGTGTTCCTTCTTTGCTTCCTATTTCTTTCTTTCTTTTTTTTTTTTTTTTACAGCAGACCCTTTAGCATTTCTTTCATTGTTGGTTTGGTGGTGATAAACTCCCTTAGCCCTTTTTTGTCTGTGAAGCTCCTGATTTCACCTTCAATTTTGATTGATAGCCTTGCTAGGTACAGTATTCTTGGATTGAGACCCTTCCTTTGCATGACTTTGTATATTTCATTCCATTCCCTTCGAGCCTGATGAGTTTCTGTTGAGAAATCAGTTGCTAGTCTCTTGGGGGTTCCTTTGTATGTAACTGTCTGTTTCTCTCTGGCCGCTTTTAAGATTCTTACTTTGTCGTTGTTGTTTGCCAACTTAATTATAATGTGCCTTGGCGTCGGTCTTTTGGGGTTCATTTTGCTTGGAACTCTGTGAGCTTCTTGGATTTGTGTGGGTTTTTTCTTCCCTATATCAGGGAAGGTTTCTGTTATTATTTATTCAAACAGGTTTTCTATTTATTGCTCTGTTTTCTTTCCTTCTGGTACCCCTATTATCCTGATGTTGTTTTGTTTTGTGTTGTCCCGAAGTTCCCTTAGGTTCTCCTCATGCTTTCTAATTTTTGTTTCTAGAAGCTGTTGTAATTGGGTATTTTTTTCCATCTTGTCTTCTAGCTCACTTATGCGGTCCTCTGCTTCTTCTAGTCTACTCTTGATGCTTTCTATTGAGTTCTTTACAGCAGCAATGTCATTTTTCATTTCTTCTTGGTTCTTCTTCATTTCCTCTTGGTTCTTACTCATATTGTCGAATTTGTCTTGCATCCTTTTCAGCCACCTTATGACCATTTCTCTGAATTCTTTCTCTGATAGGTTGTTTGCCTCTAATTCTTTTCCTTCCTTTTCTGGTGATGCCTGCTTTTCTTTCCTATGGGGGCTATTTCTTTGTCTCCCCATGGTCTCTCTTCTCTGGATGTCTGGTTATATAGTTCTCACTCCGGCATTGATTTAAAGGTACAAAATACAACACAACCAGGCACAACACACAAGGTACTGAACAGAATTGTATTCACAATATTAATAACCTCCAATAAAGGTAACCACCAGAGAAAGACAAATTAGGGAATAGGAGTGGAAGAGGGAGAGTAAAAAGAAAGAACAAACAAACAAAAAAAGAGTGTGAATCTGAACTTGGGAAAAGAGCAGAAAAAAAAAGAAAAGAAAAAAAAGTAAGAGAGACAAGAACAATACTAAGAGAAAAAAGAGGAACAAACTATATATATGGGGAGTAAACTCCACTAGAACAACCACTAATCCCAGCAAATTCCAGCAACACGAGCCTGGAGATTAATACAAACTGCAACACCAACTAATATCAAGTGAGGCAAGGGAAAACAAAAGTAAAAAACAAACAAAAACAAAGCGAACTAAAGAACCAACCAAACAAAAAGAATAATCAAAACAATCTCATAAAAAAGCATAAAAATTCTATCTAATCAACATTCCAGCAAACAACAACAAAAGGCCAGAAGGGAAAATAATTTTTTAAGGTAGCGTAGAGAGAGGTATGTATGGATTTGGAGCAGGGGGTTGGGAATTAGATATATCAGTAGGGTGAAATTTTAGCAGAGGGTAAACTGAAAAAGTAGGGAAAATCTAAAGCCAGAAAGGGTTAAAATAAACAGGAGACCAAAAGGGGAAAGGTTAGGAGGAGAGTGATGGCAAAATGTTAGCGTTGAGATAGGGTAAGGGAAAGATGCAAATAGAATGTAGGACACTAATCCCAAAATAAAAGAAAGAGAAAATCAAATGACATTAAAAAAAAAAGTAAAATAATACTAATAATAATGCTGATTGAAAATAAAAAATGTAATAATTAAAAAGGTGAAAATCAAGTGAGGAAAAAGAAAAAAATTTAGTTTCTTAAGTAAAAGATGCAAAAAATGAAAATAAAAAATTAGAATAAAAAATTTAAAAAAATTGAAAAAAGAATTTAAAATTAAAAAATAGGAAGACTAAAATGTGCAGTAGCGGCTGTCATTCACTTCCTCTATTATTCTGTTTGGTATGCCTGTTTCCCAGTCTGGGCGGTATTTCAGTTCAGCTTCGTTCCACTGCTCCTCAGTGTTGTAAGCCAGTCCTGCTTTTTAAGCTGGCCGTGTCTTAATTTCTCGTATTTATTTTTTATTACACCAGAGACAATTAGCGTTTCAGCCCCTGGGTGGCAGTGTTTCTGAATTGACTTCCGGGCCTCTCTAGCTTTTTTTTTTTTTTCCCCCTCTATGGCACTCACTACCGGTTTGTGGAGGTGTGTGCCTCAGAGCTGCCTCTCTCATGGTCACACCCAGCTCTGCTCCCCAGGTTCCGAAAAAACAACTCCCCCCTGCAGTCTTTCAGGGTTTTCCCACCTGGGTTTTCCTATGTATTGGGCTTAGTAATCAGAGTTGGAAAGAGCCCAAGTGTGCGGACAGTGGGTCTGTGCGCCAGAGTAAGTAGCCTGCACTCCTTTGAAAATTCTTAGTCTGACCATCCTCGTCAGATTAAAATGAGTTGCTTTTAAGAATCACATCTGTTAGCAGCTCAGAGGACCCCCTTCCACATTCACAGATCACGGCAGCTCCAACTGCCCCCGATTTTTCTAGGCACAGACCTTCCGGTTCCTGCCGGTCCTGCGGCTCACGCGCTTCCCTCCCACCATGGGGATTAGAAACCACACCTTATTTCAGGCGAAATCTGACCTTTCCGTGGTGCAGTGAAGAGTTCCTTTGAATCCGAATGTTTGTGCCGATAGGGGACCGGTGTTCTGGTGCTCGCAGCTGTTCAGTGTTTGCAGTTGTCGCAGAAAGTCAGGTTTCCAATACAATCCTCCTTTCCTTGCAAGATGGCGAGGCGCCCGGTGAGCCCGCAGCTCCGGGAGGAGACCCAGCCCCTGTGGGTGCTACATGGTCAGGGGAACCCTGCCCAGCACTCCCCCGTCTTCTCCTGGAGTTTAGCTGTCCCTTGGCTTGCCAATATACACTCCCCCTGCGAACCTCTGCTGCTCCTACTCTCCGCCCCAGAACCAGACTCCAAACACGACTCTATTCCGTCGCCATTTTTTTTCCTTCCTCCTCACATAGAGTTTTAAAAGGACATTGGATTCTTAACATCTTTAACGTGACCCTAAGACCAGAGTGCCATAAATCAGTTAAATCAAAAAGTATAGTAGGTTATTATTCAAAAAACTTTTATTAAACACCTACGAAATAACATTATGCTACTAAACATAATGAAAGATAGCAATATAAATAAACAGTAGTTTCTGTTTTCCAGGAGCAAAAAGAATGTAAAGATTAGCATTTCAATTTTGGCTCACCCCTTAGTATTTATATAACTTTGGGCAAGTCATTTAATTAATTACATTTTGGAAAAAAAGATTTCTAAGTGTCAGCTTCCTTATCTATAAAGCCAGGATAACAATACCTCTCTTGAAGAGTTGTAAAGTCTAGAAATAGTAGTTTATTTACCTAGCACAGTATCTGGCTCATGGTAAGTCCATAGTTACCGGTAACTTTCTATTATTGCCTACTTCATAAAAGGTTCTCTATAAATGTTAGTATCTCTTCCTTTTTGCTTACAACACATCAATCACTAACAAAAAATTGTGGCCACTATGATATATCACTAACATGCAGGAAGTGATCTTTCTTATGCCTTCTGAAATCAACAAGTAGGTGAACCAAGGCTTATAAAATTCATTTTGACTTCCTAGTACAGATTTCAGTGAGTGTACTTGAAGAGAGTCAAGAGCTTTCAGGGCTGGGATCTGTTTTCTTAAAATGGGTTGAGCATATACATAAAAGCCATTCATAAGGATCAACCTTAGAGTTTCTGAATAGTAACTGATTATAAGTTGTCTAAGTCTATGGTTCCAAACGTTTTCTTAGTTTTTATTAGGAAAATTTTCATATATACACAAAAGTAGAAAGGATAGTAAAATCCACTCTCCCATACATCCATCAGCTAATCCTAACAGATATCAACTAAAATGTTTTTTTTTATATATTTTTATTGATTTCAGAGATGACGGGAGAGGGAGAGACAAAAGCATCAATGATAAGAGAGAATCATCAATCCGCTGCCTCCTGCAACCCCCCTACTGGGGATAGTGCATGCAACCCAGGCATGTGCCCTGACTGGTAATCAAACTGTGACCTCCCGGTTCATAGGTCGATGCTCAACCACTAAGCCACACCAGCTAGGCTAAAATGGGTTTTAACAGAACCATTCCAGTAAAAAATTATATTTACACCTCTTTATCAGTGTTTCTCTAAATCATTATTTTTAATCCCATATCATGGATCTAGTTAGTTTATTTTATTAATAGTCAAATATTTTCTATAAATATAAAATTATTTTTAAGACATGTTTTAAAATCACAACATCAAAAGAAAATGCATGGCTTTTTTTTTAATGAGAGAGAGTTAAATATGCTGGGTAGAATATATTTTGTTCTGTCTTTGTTTTTAAGGTTTGGCTTGAGCAACAAGTTTGATACTGAATTTCCCTCAGTTCTAACAGGGAAGGTAAGTGAGAGCTTGCTTTGAACTTTTCAATTCTAAAAACATTGTTTTATGATGTATTTAGTGTTATGAAAAATGTTTGACTCACTTGTAATGAAATCTAATAAGAGGCCAGGGTACTTGGAGGCTGTGTCATTAGTGACTGAAGGCTATGCCTATGACCAGTTATTTTGTTCATTGTCCGTTAATGCCAGCCACCATTTACTTATTTGTTTAGTTTTTACAGTTTTGCTGTTTTCCTCAGCCCTGGTAGCTATAACTGTTTTCATTTAGGTCAGTAATTTCACATGTGTTTTTTTTGTTTGTTTGTTTGTTTGTTTGTTTGTTTTTGTTGTAGGCGGTAGGAACGATACTGGGTGTTAGTCTGGTGGGGTCAGAACTGACCTGGGGTCAACAACCTTGGTACTTGAGTTATGGCTAGGAAAGAATTCAGAGCCAAGATTCAAACTGTCAGTGAACATTTATTTGGTAAATTATGGAGGTAGAAAAAATAATTCCTAGAATAACTGGGCGTAAGAAACAAGTTATAGAGGTAAAGCAAGGGCCCTTGGATCTTGGGAATAAAGAAGGAAATGGAACATGTGTAGTGGGGAAGGGAAGGGGAAGAGAGGGAGAAAGTAAAGGGAAGGGTGCTGGTGTACTTTTGGGAGGTGGGGAGGAAGAAGGGAGAGTATGCTGGGTCCTCCATCTTAAGGGTTTTAAGGGTGAAGATTTGGGGGGAGGTCCTATGGGAAGATCTTAATAGAATATTCAGCATCTTTCCAGGTGTGTCCTTTCAGGGTCTAAGTCTCCACTGATTGATTGGTCAATGCCAGGGCAGGGGGTCATTATCCAATGCAGCTTGTCCTGAGGTCAGCCATGGGGTCACTGGTCTGGTTTTGTTGCTTTTCTGGGCCTGGAGCTGAAACACAACTGAGGTCTAAATGTTATCTCTATGGAGGAAAGGTCAGGGAGTCCAAACCACTTGACCAGTGATATGCTAAGGAAGGAAAAAACACCCTGGGGGTGAGGTCCCACCCTACAATTGTCCTTTGCTAGGCACCTGGGGCTTTCCACCCTGATGACTTGTACCTAGCCCATCATCCTTGCTCTGCTCATGTCTATCTAACTGCCTACCACACTTTCAGGCACTTCTTTTTATTTATAGGTGATTTTTATCAATGCAAATCAATTCCATAACATGAGAAGTTACTATGAATCAAAGCATAAATACACAAACAATATATAATCAAAAATAGATGTACAGCATCCTACCTAATAAAAGAGTAATATGCAAACTGACCACACCTTCGCTACACCCAAGCTATGCCCACCAGCCAATCAGGACAAATATGCAAATTAACCGAACCAAGATGGCAGTTAATTTGCATATCAAGACAGCATAGAAAGAAGCCAAGCGCTGCAGAAGGGAGCAAAGCTGCGGAGAAACAAGCAGGCAGGGCAGGGAGAAGGGAGGCAAGCAGGCGGGGCCGGTGGAGAAGGGAGGCAAGCTGGCACTGCCTGACTTAGCCCACAAGGTCCAGGCCGCCATGGACCCAGCAGGCCTGGTGGGCAGCGCCTGATGTCAACCACAAGGTCCAGGCCATGATAGTGACCGGCAGGCAGCACCTGACTTGTCCGCGAGGTCCAGGCGGTAATCGGGACCGGGCAGGCCCAGCGGACAGCGCCTGATGTCACCCGCGGGACCGGGAAGCCATAGGGACCAAGCATGGCGGCATGGACAGCACCTGACGCTGCCTGCGGGGTCCAGGGGGTGATCGGGACGGGCAGGCAGCATGGACAGTGCCTGATGTCACCCACGGGGTCCAGGCGGCGATTGGGACCAGGCAGGTGGCATGAACAGTGCCTGACTTTACCTGCAAGGTCCAGGCTTCAATCAGGACTGGGCAGTTTCAGCAGGCAGCGCCTGACGCTGCTCACAGCGTCCAGGGGGCAATCGGGACCTGGCAAGTGGCATGGGCAGCACCTGACTCTGCCCGCAGGGTCCCGGCGGCGATTGGGACCGGGCAGGCAGTATGGACAGCACTTAACACTGCCCGTGGGGTCCCGGCGGCGATCGGGACCTGGCAAGAGGCATGGACAGCGCCTGATGCAGCCTGTGGGGTTCAGGGGGCGACCAGGACCTGGCAGGCAGCATGAAGAGCGCCTGATGTCACCTGCGGGGTCCAGGCTGCAATCGGAACCTGGCAAGTGGCATGGACAGTGCCTGATGCTACCCGCGGGGTCCAGGCGGCGATCAGGACTGGGCTGGCCCGGCAAATAGTGCCTGACATTGCCCGGTGGAGTCCAGGCTTCAATCGGGACCGGGCACTTCCAGCAGGCAGCGCCTGATGCTGCTCAGGGGGTCCAGGTGGCGATCGGGACGTGGCAAGTGACATAGACAGCACCTGATGCTGCCCGTGGGGTCCAGGGGGCAATCGGAACTGGGCAGGCGGCATGGACAGCACCTGATGCTACCCGTGGGGTCCAGGCGGCGATCAAGACTGGGCAGGCAGCATGGACAGAGCCTGACGCTGCCCGCGGGGTCCAGGGTGCCATTGGGACCAGGCAGGTAGCATGGGCAGTGCCTGAAGTTACCCGCAGGGTCCAGGCGGTGATCGGGACTGGGCTGGCCCGGCAGATAGCGCCTGACGTCACCTGCAGAGTCCAGTCTTCGATCGGAACCGGGCAGTTCCAGCAGGCATTGCCTGACGCTGCTCACGGGGTCCAGGGGGAGATCAGGACCTGGCAAGTGGCATGGACAGCGCATGACGCTGCCCGTGGGGTCCAGGGTACTATCGGGACTGGGCAGGCGGCATGGATAGCACCTGATGTCATCTGCGGGGTCCAGGGTGCAATCGGGACTGGGCAGGTAGCGTGGTCAGTGCCTGACTTTGCCTGTGGGCTCCGTAGGCGGGGGTGGCCAGGGTCTTTAGGGTCACTGTCTGCCCCCAGGCCAACTGAGGCCACCAGTGGAGCAGGCCAAGGTTGAACATTTTAATGAAAATGCGATGCCTGTGCCCTGCCCCACCGCGCCCTGTCCCTGGAGAGGAGAGGGAAGTGGGCAGTTAGGAGGCACCAGGGCTCTGAAGTGGCTGGGAACAACCTGCAGGCGAGCTACCAGGAAGAAGTGCTGAACCATGAGGATGCAGAGGGCTGGCTGATAGAGGTGAGCAAAGGTGCAGATGAGGTGGCTCTTGCCAGCACTGAGCTGGAAAAGTGCATCGAAAGCCTGATGGACGAAATCGCCTTTCTGAAGAAAGTGCATGTCCAGTATGCTCAGATCTCCATGGAGATGGACGTGTTCTCAAAGTCCAACCTCTCCACTATGCTCAAGGACATGTGCACCCAGTATGAGAAGCTGGCTGCCAAGAACATGCAGAATGCCGAAGAATGGTACAAGAGCTGCTTCACCATGCTGATAGAGAGCACTGCCAAGAGCACCTACGTGGTGCGGGCCAGTGACTGCTCAAGGCCAAGACCCTGGAGATTGAAGCAAGCTGGGGCATGAACAAAGCGCTGGGAAAGCAGCTGCAAGAGCTGGAAGATAAGCAGAACTCCAATGTTAGTGCTATGCAGGACACAATCAACAAATTAGAAAATGAGTTGAGAACCACAAAGAGTGAAATGGCAGGATACTTAAAAGAATACCAGGACCTCTTCAATGTGAAGATAGTTTTGGATATTGACATTGCAGCTTACAGGAAACTCTTGGAAAGTGAGGAGACCCAGCTCAGTTTCACCAGTGTGGGAAGCGTAGCCAGCGGCTACTACCAGAGTTCCCAGGTCTTTGGTGATCTGCCTACAGTGGTTTACAGAATAGCTCCTACTTGATGTCTGCTCACTCCTTCCCTTCTTAATACACCAGCCACGTCCAGGAGGAGCAGATCGTGGTGGAGGAGACCATTGAGGCTGCAAAAGCCGAGGAAGCTAAGGATGAACCCCCTTCTGAAGGAGAAGCTGAAGAGGAGGGAAAGGAGAAGGAATAGGCTGAGGAAGAGGAAGGAGAGGAAGAGGAAGAAGGTGCCAAGGAAGAATTTGAGGATGCAAAGGAGGAAGAAGGAGGTGAAGGTGAAGGAGAAGATGCCCAAGAAGCTGAGGACGAAAAGAAAGATGAAGGTGCTGGGGAGGAGCAAGCAACCAAGAAGAAAGATTGAGCCCTCCTTTCCTTAATTATTTCAGGAACAATCCTCCCAAAACCAGGTCTACCCCGCCACCAACCAAGCAGTTGAGTTCCCAATACTATATGAATTAAGAAGTCAATATATATAACATTCTGAGGTGACTCAGGTTGGACATTAAATGTTATGCTATGACTTTTCTCCTTATGCAGAGTATCTGTTTGCTTGCAGAGTGGCTTCCTGGCTTGCTGCCAGCCTGTGCATGGTCCACGCTTATGAGTTCAGGATCTATAACAATGTGAATAATTCAGATGTTTACAATAAAAACACATGAATACACGAATTCACTAATGTTAATGTTAAACTTCATGGAAAAAATTGTCCTTTGAATCTTTGGTGGTTAGAAATTAAAGACCTCAAATCATGTGCAATAAATAGTAAGTGAAGTTATACTGAATGACAAAAAAAAAAAATACATTAGGGGCCAGGAAACATCAAAACAACTGGGGAACCATTCCCAGATCAGGAAGGGAAGTCACAGGGTATATATTATTGCTACGAATACACTATTTCCTACTACTTACAACATATACAATGTAATGTATTAGATGCCAACCTATTGGATGAAGTATGTATTCTCATAGAGTAATACTGGTAGATATGTTATAGTTATGGCAGTATGTCATATCCTATCTATATTAATAAAAGGGTAATATGCTAATTAGACCATGAGACCTTCCAGATGTCCTTCTGGACAAAGCCATGGTGGCGGGGCTGAGGCAGAGCGGTTATGGGTGATCAGGTCAGGAGGGGAGGGCAGTTTGGGGTGATCAGGCTGACGGGGGCATGTAGTTGGGGGCAAGCAGGCCAGCAGGCAGAGTGGTTAGGGGAGATCAAGCAAGCAAGCAGGTGAGCGGTTAGGAGCCAGTAGTCCCACATTGTGAGGGGTTTGTCCAACTGCAGGTTTAGGCCCGATCCCACAGGGGTCCCAGATTAGAGAGGATGCAGGCCAGGCTGAGGGACCCCCCCCCCCCCGTGCATGAATTTTGTGCACCGGGCCACTAGTTTAGGTTTAAAACAGAGGGGGATGTTTATTCACACATGGCAGCTTGAGATCTTTGGGTATGGTGTTCCTAAGTAGGTTTCCAAAGATGGAAAAAAATTACTATGGTTATCAACACTACTGTGGCCATATTAGATACTGGAACATCTAAGTATCAGTGTGTGACCATGCAAAATAAGACTTTATTGAATGTCTATTTTCAAAAGAGTTTCTGTGCATTTAGGCAATTGTGAAAATACTTACTTTCCAGAATCAAGCCCACATTAGGCTTAGGATCATGTTCTAACTATATAAAAATATTTACCAATAAAAGAAAGTGTTGCAAATGTGGCTATTCTGATTCATAGTTTTTTGTGTTTTTTTTTTAAAAAATATGTACAGAAAGTATAATACAGAAAAAATATTTTTTTAATTTAATGTAACTAAGCTTCCAGTCTTTTTTTTTAAATTGATTTTATTGGGGTGACATTGATTAATAAAATTATATAGGTTTCAGGGGTATCATTCTATAACACATCATCTGTATATTGTATTGTGTGTTCACCAACTCAAGTCTCCTTCTATTACCATTTATCCCCCCTTTACCCTCTTCTACCTTCCCTTACCTCCCTTTCCTTCTGGTAATCACCATACTGTTATCTGTGTATATGAGGGTTTTTTTTCCTTTGCTTAATCCCTTCACCTTTTTCACCCATCCCACTATTATTTCATTTATATATGAAATCTGGTGAACAAAATAAACTAACAAACAAAATAGAAACATATTCATAGCTACAGAGAACAGACTGACAGCTGTCAGAGGGGAAGAGGGTTGACAACTGAGTGAAAAAACTTCCAATCTTCTCCTCCCAAATATCTTATTTACAGTTTGGTTCCTTCACATATTTGCCTTTTTAATCTTCAAAAGAAATCATTTCTTAAATTGTAAAAAATATTCAATACATGCAGAAATACAAAGAATTTTGAAATTAGTTGAGGTTCATGTACTTTAACTCTTTGGAATTAGTTTAGCAAAATGAATCTGATACTCATGTTGAATAGGGGAGTGATAAGTATATAAGTAAAATTTACTCATTATAGTTGGATTTGGAGTAGATTCCAATACATCATTGATGGATTCTGGAATGAGGTCGGGAAGGAAGGGAAAAAACCTATAAACATTGGTGCATATCAATTACTACATAAAAGTCAAATGCAATGTCAAATCAAAGACTTCAGTTCCCAAGAGAATAGTAAGTAATAAGTTAACAATATAAAACTTTATCTAGAGTTACATGGACATTAAATTAGTACTGTGAAACAATACATTGAGGATTAATCAGAGACTTCCTTACAGCAGTAATGCTAACTTCTCAGCCCAAAGAGTAAGTCTCTGACTAAGGCAAAAGATTATTTATACATTTTTGTTACTTGAGAAATGTAAATGAAGAAAGAGGAAAGCTGTTATATTACAAAATACTTAATAATTTCCAAGTGGTTAATAACTGAGTAATTGGGAGCCAAAATGTTGATTTAGGGTTAAAAATAAGTTTACTTTTTGTAGAAACCTGTAATTTAATATCATTCTATTTAATTTTACTATTAGAATAATGCTATTTCTCAGTATAGATTTTGGTAATACTTTAAAATCATTTCATTGTCAAAAGAGCTTTAATATGCTATTTTAGTGTTAATTTTTCTCATATTGTAATTGAGAAAAGCCAAGTTCAAATCACTGTGTATAGTGTGTATAATAAAGGGGAGAAATAAGCATATTAAGAATTATAAGAAGTAATTCTAGAAGGATACACATGAAACTAATACAAGTGATAACTTCCATGGGAGTATAAGAATGAAATGAATGGAGGCTAGGGTAAAGATGAGACTATTTTCTAAATATCATTTATTATTGAAAAATAAATAATAGCAATTAAAAGTGGAGGCAGAGTAAGTGCAAGCTCACAGACATGCTCCCAGGACCAATTTGTGATCATAACTAAAACAAAACAAAACAAAAAAACCCACCCTGAATAATCAACTGAAGACTAGCTGGAGACAACCAAGGACAGAAAGTGGAGACCACATAGAGACTGGTAGGAAAGGTGGAGGCGTGAAAGGGCTGGCCAGGCTTCCACAGACAACAGCTGAAATTCTGGAGAGATATCTCAGCTGTAGAGGGTTGCCACTGAGAACTCTGGGGTCTAATCCCCAAGCTGCCTCCCCACCCCCAGCAGAGATCACCAGAACTGAAAAAGGTGCCCATGTAACATCTGGCTGTGAAAACCAGCAAGATTGCTGTCTGCCAGGAAGAAATGGCTGGAAGTGCAAGCACCCTCTTAAAGGGTAAATGCACAACACTCACCTTGGGCTCTGGCAGGGCAAAGTGACCTGGAATTGTATAAACATAAGCCAGGGCTGGGAGATCTGGGGTTAGAACTTGGAAGGCAGACATCCCAGTTTCCTGTGCTGAGTCATTCCCTCATGCTACAGAGGGCATCTATCTCAGGCAAAGCTTTGCTATTGTGCAGTTTTGGCCTGGGAGGAAGACAGTTGACCACACTATTGGAAAAATCCCTTGCTCCACCCTGTGGAGTTTCTGAGGTAGATTAAGAGACTGAGAATAACAATTAGCCTCCAGGCAGAAACAATTGCCCTAACCTGTTGAAAAATCTCTCACCCAACCAGTGGACGACTGATTGAGGCTATTCCAGACTGAATCCAATCAGTCTGCAGCCAGAGGCAGGTCTCTGGGGGCTTTGAGTCTTTGCCTGAGCTAATTAGTCAGAAACAGCAGTTTGGTCCCCACCACAGAAACCATCCTGGACTGCTCAGGGAGGCAAAAGCCAATGGGACACCAAGTGCCTGCAACTGACACCTGAAGGATCAGCTTTATGGGGGGGAAAAGTATAGCTCAGAACTGTTAATCAAGGTATGACACACAAGACATTTCCTGACCACTGGACTACTAGGGGACCTCAAGCAGGTCACCCAGGGCCAGAAAGAGAAAGGGACTCACATTGACCTGCATTACAGAAGCTCCCAGGAGGCCCAGGATAGACACACCAAGGGACTAAATTCAATATTAGCGCAAAATCCAGTGAGCCCCAAAAACAGCAGACCCAAAGCACCTGTATAACAGCTGGCATGACCACATTGGTATTGAATCTCACTGGCAGCAAGTCAGAGGGGAGATCCTACAAATGGGACATCAATAATTATAATAGCAAAGCACAAACAATGCACACAAAGATCATTCCTAAAGCATCCAGTTCAGCTGGACAAAGATACGACACCACTGGACCCCTCAAGACACTTTTCTACGTAAGGCCATTCCACAAAGAATGGGAGGCATAACAATTCTATTTAATACATAGAAGGAAATACAAAGAGACAGCTAAAATAGGGAGTCAAAGAAACAACACCCAAAGGAGAAAAAAGAAGGAATTTCCAGAAAAAGAACTAAATGAGATGGAGACAAGCAACCTATCAGACATAGAGTTCAAAGCAATGGTTACATAGATGTTTAAGGAACTTAGTATAAATTACAGCAGCTTGAAAAGGGAAATCAAAGCCATGAACAAGAGCCCGACAGAAATGAAGAATGATATATCTGACACCAAAGAACACACTGTAAGGGATAAAAAGTAGACTGGATAAGCAGAGGATCAAATCAGTAATTTGGAAGTCAAGGTAGAAATAAATACCCAATTAGAGCAGCAAATAGGAAAAAGACTTAGAAGGCAGGAAGATAGTTTAAGGGAGTGCTTGGACAACATGAAATGTAACGACATCTGCATTGTGGGAATAGCAGAAGGGGAAGAGGGTGAGCAAGGAACAGGGAAGCTATTTAAAGAAATAGTGACAGAAAACTTTCCCAACCTGGTGAAGTAAAATGTAACACAAGTTCAGTAGGCACAGAGAGTTGTAATCAAGATGAACCCAAAGAGACCCACAAATAAACACATCATAATTAAAATGGAAAATATTAAATACAAAGAAAGGATATTAAATTTAGCACGAGAGAGACAGAAAATTACCTAAAAAGGAATTCCCATTAAAATGTCAGCTGATTTTTCAATAGAAATACTTCAGGACTGAAAGGAGTATCATAAAGTATGCAAAGTAATGAAAAGCAAGGCCATAAATCCAAGACTACTGTAGCCAGTGAGGTTATTATTTAAAATTGAAGGTGAAATAAAAAGCTTTCCAGACCAAAAAAGAAAAAGGTTAAAGGAGTACATTACCACCAATGCAAGAAATGTTACAGGAACTGCTTTAAGAAAAAGAAAAGGAGAGAGAGAGGATCATAGGCATAAAGAAAATGAAAATGACAACAAATAAATACCTATTATAATAACCTTAGCCCTAGCTGGTTTGGCTCCATAGATAATGTTTTGGCCTGGGGACAGAAGGGTCCCAGGTTCGATTCCAGCCAAGGGCGCATGTCTGGGTTGCAGGCTTGATCCCCAGTAGGGGGTGTGCAGGAGGCAACCAATCAATAATCCTCTCGTATCATTGAAGTTTCTATATCTCTCTCCCTCTCCCTTCCTCTTTGAATCAATAAAAATATATTTTTAAAAATAATAATAATAACCTTAAATGTAAATGGATTTAATGCTTCAGTCAAAACACATAGGGTGGACCCAACCACCCAGACAGGCCTAGGACACTACACGAGATCTGCACCCACTCCAGCAAAAATCCTGCTGCCCCACCCACAGACCTGCAGACCCTGGGACCTCCACCTCCAAAGGTGCACTGCTCCCGCAGCAGTAACTGAGATTTTCCCCCTCCCCAGCTACAGACCTCCGGACACCACAGCGCGTGGGCCTCCAGAGCACACCACTCCACAAGCCACTCTTGGGAGCCACTGTGATCCCCTGCTGGGTGAGATTTTGTACAGACAAGAATGCACTGCCCTGCAGTAGAAATTCTGAATTCCCTCTTCCTGAATAACTGCCCACAGACACCTCAGCTGTACAACTTCAGCACCAGGGCCCCTCAGTGTGTGTCAGAGCTCTGCACCAGCAAACACACTGCCACAGTCATGCATTTCCAGCAAGTAGGTCCCCTGAGCCCATCAATCCACTGACTGCTCTTGGGAGCCGCTGTGAGACCCCGCTGGGTGCAACTTGGACAACAGGGACACACTTCCCTGGCAGTAGAAATTCTGAATTCACTCATCCTGGATACCTGCCCATAGACCCTCATTTGCACGACTTCAGTGCCAGGGCCCTTCAGAGTGCTTCAGTGAACCGCACTGGCAAACACACCGCGGGATCCCCTGTGAGTTGCCACTGGAAACTCACGTATCCAACTACAGGTGCAGCAGCAAAAACTGTCTTCCCACCCCACAGCTGCAGAATTCTGGACACCATAGTTGCACACTTGTCCAGCGTGCAGGCATCCCAAGCCCACCACTCCAAAGGCAACCCTTGGGCTCCACTGTGAGCCCCCGCTGGGCGCGCACATATACAAACGGGCACACTGCTGGACTGTAGAAACTCTGAATTCCTTCTTATGGGATACATGCCCACAGACACCGGGATTTCGTGGATTCAGTGCCAGGGCCCTTCAGAATGCATCAGTACACCCTGCTGGAAAACACACTGCAGGTGCCCCTGTGAACCACTACTGGGGATGCGTGTATCCAACCACAGGGGCAGCAGCAAAAACTGAGGCTTCCCACCCCACGACTACAGACCTCAGGACACCACAAGCACGCCTTTCCAGAGCACAGGCCTCCTGAGCCCCACCCTCAAACAGACAGATCCTAGGTGCCACTGTGAGTCCCAACTGGGCATACACAATTTCAACCAAGGGCGCAAGACAGCAAAAATTGGGACAAACTCCTCCACAGCAGCTGACTTCTAGACACCACAGTTGCGCCTTTCCAGCTCGTAGGCTAACATCAAGAGAAGTCAGATATCTCAAGTAAGGAGCTACACTAGTTAACCAAACCCAGGATACCTGAGAGATCACACCAGTGGCACCATCCCCAAAAGAACCTGGGTAGCAAAGCAATAGGGTCTACAATTAAAACATCACAGCAATACATGGGAAGACAAAAAAGCAATCCCCAAAGGAAAGAAAAAGATGAATCACCAGAAAGGGAATTACATGAAACTGAGGTAAGTAACTTGTCAGAGAAAGAATTCAGAGTAATGGTTATAAGGATGCTCAAAGGGCTGGATGACAAATACACACAACTTAATGACAAATACACACAACTCAAAGAGAATTATAAGGAGCTGAATGACAATGTCACCAACATGAAAGGGAACCAAGAAGAAATGAAGAACGACATAGCTGCAATAAAGAACACAATGGAAGGCTTAAAGAGTAGACTAGAAGAGGCTGATATCCACATCAGCGAAATAGAAGACAAGGTAGGAAAAAACACACAAAGACAGCCGCAACTGGAAAGAAAATTTAAAAAGCAAGAGGAAAGCCTAAGGGAGTTTTGGGACAACACAAAATGAAACAACATTCACATAATAGGGGTACCAGAAGGAGAGGAAACTGAGCAAGGAATAGAAAACCTGTTTGAAGAAATAATGACAGAAAACTTCCCTGATATTGGAAGAAAAAGGAAACTTATGCAAGACCAAGAAGCACATACTTTCCCCAAAACAGATGCACTCCAAAAGACTGATACCAAGACACATCATAATTAAATTGGCAAACACCAACAACAAAGTAAGAATCTTAAAGGCTGCCAGAAAGAGAGACAGAAAGTTACCTACAAGGGATCTCCTATTAGAATATCAACATATTTCTCAACAGAAACACACCAGGCCAGAAGGGAATGGAATGAAATATAAAAAGTGATGCAAAACAAGGGACTGAATGCAAGAATACTATACCCAGCAAGGCTATAATTAAAAATTGAAGGTGGATTCAGGAGCTTCAGAGACAAAAAACGAATAAGAGAGTTTATTACCACCAAGCCAGCAATGCAAGAAATGCTAAAGGGACTGCTGTAAAAAGAAGAAAGAGAAAGGTCAGAAGAAACACAAACATTAAGAAAAAAATGATGACAAACAAGTACTTATCAATAATAACATTACACATAAATGGATTAAATGCGCCAATGAAAAGACATAGGGTAGCTGAATGGATAAGAAAACATGACCCATATATTTCGTGTATAGAAGAGACCCACCTCAGAAAAAAGGATTCCCACAGACTGAGAGTGAAGGGATGGAAAAAAAATTTTCAGGCAAAAGGAAATGAGAAAAAAATCTGGGGTTGCAATACTTATATCTGACAAAATAGACCTCAAATTAAGGCCATAACAAGAGATAAGAAAGGCCACTACATAAGAGTAAAGTGAGCAATTCAACAAGAAGATATAACTCTGGTAAACATATATGCACCGAATACAGGAGAACCCAAATACATAAAACAATTTCTAGAAGACAGCAAGGGAGAAATCAATAGCAATACAGTCATAGTATGGGACTTTACTACCCCCAGTGACACCACTGGATAAATCATCTAAAAAAAATTAGCAAAGAAACATTAATCTTAAATGACTCACTAGATCAGATGGACTTAATTGACATCTTCAGAACATTTCACCCCAAAGCTACAGAATATACATTCTTCAGTGCACATGGGACAGTTTCAAAGATAGACCACATATTGGTTCACAGGCAAAGTCTCTTCAAATTCAAGAAGATTGAACTCATATCAAGCATCTTCTCAGACCACAATGGCATAATATCCTATATAATAAAGAGCTAATATGCTAATTAGACCAGATGGCACAATGACCTTCCAGAATCCTGGAAAGACCAGTGGGTGGAGGGTGGGGGCGAGGCCAATAGGCAGCTGGGGCTGCTGCTACGGCCGAACCCCTTGCACAAATTTTGTGCATCAGGCCTCTAGTTACAAATAAACTACAATAAAAACAATCAAAAAAATTCAAGCACTTGGAATCTGAATAGCATGCTATTAAACAAAGATATCAAAGAAGTAATTAAAAACATCCTGGAAACTAATGACGATAAAAAACAACAACCCAAAATCCATGGGACACAATGAAAGCAGTCCTGAGAGGGAAGTTTATAGCTCTACAGGCCTACCTCAGAAAACAAGAAAAAAATGGTAGTAAATCATCTAACTCTACAACTTATAGAATTAGAAAGAGGAGCAACAAGAAAAGCCCAGAGTGAGCAGAGGGAAGGAGATAATAAAGATTAGAGCAGAAATAAATGACATAGATACTGAAAAAGAAATACAAAAGATCAATGAAACCAAGAGCTGGTTCTTTGAATGGATAAACAAGATTGATGAACCTCTAGCCAGGCTCACCAAGAAAGAAAGAGAGAGGATGCAAAGACACAAAATCCGAAATGAAAGAGGCTAAATAGCAGCAGTCCCCACAGAATTCAAAAGAATGTTAAAAAAAATACTATGAACAACTCTATACTAACAAACTAGACAACCTGGGGGAAATGGACATCCTACCTAATAATAGACAAATATGCTAATTGACCACACCTTCGCTATGCCCAACCACGCCCACCAGCCAAGCCACACACACCAACCAATAAGGATGGGCATGCAAATTACCCCAACAAAGATGGCGGCTAATTTGCATATCAAGACAGCGTAGAAAGAAGCCAAGAGTTGCAGAAGGGAGCAAAGCTGCAGAGAAGCAAGCAAGCCGGGGGGAGGAGAAGGGAGGAGCGGAGGTGGGTCAGGGCCGAAGTTAGGAGAGCGGGCGGGCTGGCAGAAAAGGGAGAAAAGCAGGCAGGCTGGTGGAGAAGGCGGGGCGGGGAAGAAGGGAGGAGTGGAGACGGGGCCAGGGGAGAAGGGAGGAGAGCGGGTGGGCTGGCAGAGAAGGGAGAAAAGCTGGGGGGCTGGTGGAGAAAGCGGGGCGGGGGACAAGGTAGGAGAGCAGGTGGGGTGGGGTAGAGTGCAGCAGGAAACCCTATTGCAGGATTTTTCCTGCAACAGGAACGCTAGTATTCCTAGAAAAATACAACCTTCCAAAACTCAATCAGGAAGTATCTAAAAATTTCAATATGCCAATAACTATGGAAGAAAATGAAGTAGTCATCCAAAAGCTTCCAGCAAACAAAAGCCTGGTGCCAGACAGCTTCACAAGGGAGTTTTACCAAACATTCAAAGAAGAACTAAAACCCATCCTCCTCAGACTACTACAAAAAATTGAAGAAGAAGGAACACTTCCAAGCTCATTCTATGAAGCCAGCATCGCCATAACACCAAAACCAGATAAAGACATTGCAATGAAAGAGAATTACGGGCCAATATCCCTCATGAAGATAGATCCCAAAATCCTCAACAAAATTCTAGCAAATTGGATCCAGCAGTATATCAAGAAGACCATACACCATGACCAAGGATTTATCCCGGGGATAAAACCTTTATCAGTGATACCATTTGCAAATATGTTCTCCCATACAGTGGGCTTTCTTGTTGTTTTGCTGATAGTTTCTTTTGCTGTAAAAAAGCTTTATATTTTGATATATTCCCATTTGTTTATTTTCTCTTTAACTTCCATTGCCCTAGGGGCAGTATCAGTGAAGAAGTTCTTTTGGCATATGTCTGAGATTTTGCTGCCTGTGGATTCCTCTAGTATTTTTATGGATTCCTGTCTTATGTTTATAAGTCCTTGATCCATTTTGAGTTTATTTTTGTGTATGGAGTAAGTTGGTGATCTAGCTTCATTTTTTTTTGCATGTATCTGTCCAATTTTCCCAACACCATTTATTGAAGAGACTGTCTTGACTCCATTGTATGTTCATGCCTCCTTTGTCAAATATTAATTGAGCATAGTGGTTTGGGTCAATATCTGGATTCTCTATTCTGTTCCATTGATCTATATGTCTGTTCTTGTGCCAGTACCAGGCTGTTTTGAGAATAGTCGCTTTGTAATACAGCTTGAAATCTGGAATGGAGATCCCTCCTACTTTATTCTTCTTTCTCAGGATTGCTGTGGCTATTTGGGGTCTTTTTTTATTCCAGATGAATTTTTGGAGAGTTCTTTCTAGGTCTGTGAAATATGCCATTAGTATTTTAATGGGAAGTGCATTGAATCTATAGATTGCTTTGGGTAGTATGGACATTTTAATGATGTTGATTCTACCAATCCATGAACATGGTATCTTCTTCTATCTGTTTACGTCTTCCTCTATCTGTTTTTTCAGTGTCCTGTAGTTTTCCGCATATAGGTCTTTTACCTCCTTAGTAAAGTTTATTTCTAGGTATCTTAATTTTTTTGGTGTGAGGGTAAATGGGATTGCCTTTTTAGTCTCTCTTTCTGTAAGTTCACTATTGGGGTATAGAAAGGCCATAGATTTCTTGGTGTTAATTTTGTATCCTGCTACATTGCTGAATTCATTTATTAAGTGTATTAGTTTTTTTGACAGAGTCTTTTGGGTTAATTTATGTACAATATCATGTTGTCTGCAAATAAAGACACCTTTCTTGTTCTTTTCCAATTTGGATGCCTTTTATTTCTTCGTCTTGTCTAATTGCAATGGCTAATACTTCCAGTACTCTGTCAAACAGGAGTGGTGAGAGTGGGCATCCCTGTCTTGTTCCTGTTCTTAGGGGAAATGTTTTTAGTTTTTGCCCATTGAGTATGATGTTTGCTGTGGGTTTATCATATATAGCTTTTATTGTGTTGAGGTATGAGCCTTCTATTCCCACCTTATTGAGAGTTTTTATCAAAAAAGGGTGTTGGATTTTGTCAGAGGCTTTCTCTGCATCAATTGATATGACTATGTGATTTTTATATCTCAACTTGTTTATGAGATGTATCACGTTTATTGATTTGTGGATATTGTACCATCCTTGCATTCCAAAAAAATCCTTTTTGGTCATGGTGTATGGTCATTCTGATGTACTGCTGGAGCCGATTTGCTAGAATTTTGTTGAGGATTTTGGCATCTATGTTCATGAGGGATATTGGTCTATAATTCTCTTTCATTGTGTTGTCTTTATCTGGTTTTGGAATTAGGGTGATGCTGGCTTCATAGAATGAGCTTGGAAGTGTTCCTTCCTCTTGGATTTTTTGGAATAGTCTGAGGAGGATAGGTTTTAGTTCTTCCTTGAATGTTTGGTAAAACTCTCCTGTGAAGCTGTCAGGCCCCGGGCTTTTGTTTGCCAGAAGCTTTTTGATGACTGCTTCAATTTCGTCCATAGTTACTGGCCTATTGAGCTTTTAGATTCTTCCTGATTGATTTTTGGAAGGTTATATTTTTATAGGAATATGTCCATTTCCTCCAGGTTGTTCAGTTTGTTGGAATAGAGTTGTTTGTAGTATTTTGTAACAATCCTTTGTATCACAGCGGGGTCTGTTGTTCTTTCACCTCTTTCATTTCTGATTTTGTTTACTTGGGTCCTCTCTCTTTGCTTCTTGGTGAGCCTGGCTAGAGGTTCATCAATCTTGTTTATCCTTTCAAAGAACCAACTCTTGGTTTTGTTTATCTTTTGTATTGTTTCTTTGGTCTTTATGTCATTTATCTCCGCTCTGATCTTTGTTATTTCCTTCCTTCTGCTTACACTGGGCTTTTCTTGCTGCTCTTTTTCTAACTCTTTGAGTTGAGTTGTAGGGTTAGGTAATTTATTACCATTGTTTCTTGTTTTTTGTAATAGGCTTGTAGAGCTATGAACTTCCCTCTCAAGACTGCTTTCGCTGTGTCCCATAGATTTGGATTGTTGTGTTTTCATTGTCATTTGTTGCCATGATGTTTTTTATTTCTTCCTTGATCTCTCTGGTGACCCAGTCCTTGTTTAATAGCATGCTGTTTAGTCTCCATGTGTTTGATTTCTTTGGATAGTGTTTATTGTAGTTGATTTCCAGTTTTATGCCACTGTGATCTGAGAAGATGCTTGATATAATTTCTATCTTCTTGAATTTGAAGAGACTTTGCCTGTGACCCAGCACATGGTCTATCTTTGAAAATGACCCATGTGCACTTGAGAAGAATGTATATTCTGTGGCTTTGGGGTGAAATGTTCTGAAGATGTCAATTAATTTCATCTGGTCTAGTGAGTAATTTAGCATTGATGTTTCTTTGCTGATTTTTTGTTTAGAGGATTTGTCCAATGGTGATAGTGGGGTATTAAAGTCTCCTACTATGATTGTACTGCTATTAATCTCTCCCTTGATATCCTCTAGGAGGTTTTTTTTTTTTTGTATTTGGGTGTTCCCATATTGGGTGCGTATATGTTTACCAGAATTATTTCTTGTTGCTGGATTTCTCCCTTTAGTATTATGAAGTTGCTTTCCTTATCTCTTCTTATGGCATTTACTTTGAGGTCTGTTTTGTCAGATATAAGTATTGCTACCCCAGCTTTTTTTTTTTTCATTTCCATTTGCCTGAAAGATATTTTTCCATCCCTTCACTTTCAATCTGTGTGAGTCTCTTGTTCTGAGGTGGGTCTCTTTTAGACAGCATATATATGGGTCATGTTTTTTTTATCTATTCCGCCACTCAATGTCTTTTGATTGGAGCATTTAGTCCATTTATATTTACAGTTATTACTGAAAGGTATTTGTTTGTAGTCATATCTATTTTTGTGTCTGTGTTCCTTCTTACCTGTTTATTTCTTCTTTATACAGTATTCCCTTTAGCATTTTTGCATTGCTGGTTTGCTGGTGATAAACTCCCTGAGCCTTTTTTTGTCTTCGAAGCACCTGATTTCTCCTTAAATTTTGATTGATAGCATTGCTGGATATAGTATTCTTGGATTCAGTCCTTTGCTTTGCAACACTTTGTATACCTCCTTCCATTCTCTTCTAGCTTGTTGTGTTTCTGTTGAGTAATCATTTGACAATCTGATGGGTGTTCCTTTTTAGCTAACTCTCTGTCTCTCTCTTGCCGCCTTTAAGATTCTCTCTTTTATCATTTATATTTGCCATTGAAATTATGACATGTCTTGGTGTGGGTCTTTTGGGGTTGATCCTGCTTGGGACTCTCTGTACTTGTGTAACTTTTATCTTTCCCATATCCGGGAAGTTTTCTGTCATTATTTCTTCAAATAGATTTTCTAATCCCTGCTGCTCTTCTTGTCCTTTTGGCAGCCTTATTATAAGCATGTTACTTCATTTCATGTTGTCCTGAAGCTCCCTTAGGCTTTCCTCCTGCTTTTTAATTTATTTCTCCAATTGCTGTTCAGATTGAGCTTGTTTCTGTACCTGATCTTCTAACTCACTAATTCAGACCTCTGCTTCTTCTAGTCTACTGTTGAAACATTCCATGGTGTTTTTGATTGTAGCTATATCACTTTTCATTTCTTCCTGATTCTTGCATAAGTTTTTGATTTTCTCATCCATCCAATGTATAAATTCCACGACCATTACTCTGAACTCTTTTTCGGTCACGTTGCAAGCTTCAGATTCACTAATTTCATTTCTTGGCGACTCCTCATTTTATTTCCTCTGTGAATTATTTCTTCTTCCCATTCTGACTATCACCAGAAAGCTCAAGCTTCAGTTTGCGTGGACCTGGGCCATGTGTTGTGGGGACTTTGCTCCACCCGAGTTTCACTGAAGTGCTCTGACACTAGGACGTGTGGCTGCCGTTGGTTGGTGGGAACTAGGCTTGCCCAGGGTCAGTGTCCCCAGTGTTCCGTGTGGTCTCGTGTGCACACTTACAATCAGGGGCTCTTTGTGCACCACACTGTTGGCATGTGCCGAAAATGAGATCCTTAGCATGTGCCAGGAGTCAGAGTTTCCTTGTGTCTGCACCAGGAATCGAGTGTCAGAGTCTCTATTGCCTCTTGTGGCTTCTCGTTGAGAATCAGGGTCCCTGTGTGTGCATGCACCAACAATTGGGGTCACTGGCTCTTAGTGTGAATGCGCTGTGAGTCAGGGATCCCAGGCAGCTGTGTCTAGCGTGCCAAATTCCCTGAAGTGGAGCTGCGTCCTGTGTGTGCTTTCTCTACTGAGCCAAAATGGCTAGGGCTTCACACACTCTCAAATTCCTGAATGGAAGCTGCTTCTGTGTACTCTCCCAGATACCCCGAAGGGGAGCAGAGTCCGTCCTGCATGCCAAATTCCCCAAAGGGGAGCCCCTCTTTGCGCGCTCTAAGATTCCCCGAAGGGGAGCTGTTTCCCACAAGCCAATTTCCCCCAAATTCCCCGAAGGGGAGCCCTCTGTGCACGCTGTCAGATTTCCCCGAAGGGGCCTGCGTCTGTCCGTGCGCCAAATTCCCTAAAGGGAAGCGCAGGCACTCTGCAGCTTTGGCGAGGGGCGGGTCTACCAGTTACTATGGCGCTATCCACGAACCTGCGGGGTGGGGGATAGGCTCTTTGACTCATGGAAATCTGCTGCTGAGAAGTCTGGATTCTTGTTGTCTGTTGGTCTGAATCTGTGATAGCAGTTCTCTGTCCCCAGTGGCTGCAGGGTCCTGGTTTGTGTCTGAAGCCAGGATCCTAGTCTCAGGCAGCTCTGTTTCGCAAGATGGCATGGTCTCCGTGCCCGCACCAGCCGCCGAGTAGTGTCCGCTTTGTGCGCGGGGCTCCGCCGTCTAGGACTGCCCAGTTAGGCAGCCCTTTGGAAGACCTGCAGAGTCTAACTGACCCTAGCTCATATACACACACACACTACAGACGTCTACACTCTCCTCTATGGGTTCCTCACTCACACTCTCACTCTCCCTACCTTCCTGCCAGTCGCCATCTTTTTTTTTCCTTGAAAAGTTTAATTCTATAGAAAAGTTTTCTATGTGTATTTCTGTAACTTTAGATTTATAATGAATACGTCTATTAGATGCATGAATTCACCAGTGACTGTGAGTAAACAAATGCATATGGCCAGGGCATGGCTTAGAGCAAGCTGAAACATCAGCCAGCACACCATTAAACCTACTGCAGAAAGTCATAACATGCAACAACAGAACCAATTACCAGGCCCAATGTGGTGTGATCCCATGATAATCATTCACCAAACATTGTTTGGGGGCAATAACTCTTGGATTTAAATATCCTCTCTAATAAAATGGTAATATGCAAATTAACCACCACTTCGCTACATAAGCCACGCCCACCAGCCAAGCCACGCCCACCAGCCAATCAGGGCGAGTATGCAAATTAGCCCCATCCAAGATGGCTACAGCCACAGAGAGCAAGGTTTCCAAGGTAACAGAGCAAGCCAAGCTTTCCATAGCCATTGCAGGCCTAAGCCTCCACTCAAGCTACAAAGTTTCAATTATAGAAGGTAAACAAATTGAAACAAATGGCGGCAGAATGGAGCTTGAGAGAGCAGGCCAGGGTTGCCGGCGGCAACAGGGGAAGCAAAACTTTCTGCACACCTTGGCCGGGCTCACCCGCTTAAGGCTACAAAATTTCAATTATAGAAGGTGAATTAACTGCCACAGAAATGGCTGCCGCCCCGGAGGGAGCAGCAGGCTTGGCTCCGCTCCAGGCTACAAAGTTTCAATTGTAGAAAGAAAATAAATTCCAGATACCAGGGCCTCCGCTTGGGTTGCCAGGGGGCGTGGCCGGCCTGCAAACCACCACAGGCCCCTAGCTCAGGCCGCCCCACGCCCCAAGGGAACCCCACCCTGATCTGGGACACCCTTCAGGGCAAACCAGCTGGCCCCCACCCATGCACCAAGCCTCTATCCCATCTAATAAAAGAGTAATGTACAGATTGATCATCACTGCAACACACAATATAGCTGCCCCCATGTGGTCAAAGATCCTGCCCCCATGTGGACACAAGATGGCCACCACAAGATGGCCAGCAGGAGAGGGCAGTTGGGAGGCACCTGGCCTGCAAGGGAGGGCAGTTGTGAGGGACCAGGCCTGCAAGGGAGGGCAGTTGAGAGGGACCAGGCTTGCAAGGGAGGGCAGTTGGAGGTGATCAACCCTGCAGGAGAGGGCAGTTAGGGGTGACCAGGCTGGCAGAGGAGGGAAGTTGGGGGCAAACAGGCTGGCAGGGGAGCAGTTAAGCATCAACCAGGCTCCAGCGGAGTGGTTAGGGGGTGATCAGGTTGGCAGGCAGAAGCGGTTAGGGGCAATCAGGAAGGCAGGCAGGCAAGCAGTTGGGAGCCAGCAGTCCTGGATTGTGAGAGGGATGTCCGACTGCCCATTTAGGCCCGATCCTGGTAATTGGAGAGGGTACAGGCTGGGCAGAGGGACAACCCCCCGCCGTGCACAAATTTCCTGCACCGGGCTTCTAGTATAGACTATAATTGTAGATACATAATATTTATTTATGCTGGCAAAATTACTGCAGTGTCTTTTCCAACATATACCCTATTCACTAAAATTTGTTTAAAGTAATTGTGACTTAATAACAAATGCAACCTGTTAATTTAATTACAAGCAAATCTAAGTTAAAAGCATTTTAAAGTTAATAGCTTGTTAATTTTCATTTATGATATATGGACCCAAACTTTTTTTTGTTGAAACCAAAGTCTGTTAAATTGAGGTCCGCACAATAAAGAGCTTACTAAATTTTAATTTTATTGGTTGTTTTCCGTTTTCTGATTTTTCCTGATTGACTATTGGAAGATTGTATTTTTCTACTAATTTCTCTATTTTTCCAAGGTTGTCCAATTTGTTTGGATATAGTTGTTCATAGTATTTACTTATGTTCCTTTGTATTTCTGTGATGTCACTTATTCTCTTTCATTTCTGATTTTATTTATTTGGGTCTTCTCTTTTATTTCTTGGTGTGTCTGACTAAAGGTTCATCAACCTTGTTTACCTTTACAAAGGACCAACTCTTGGTTTTATTAATCTTTTGTATTGTTCTTTTAGTCTCTATGTCATTTAAAAGGAAAGCAGTAAAAAAGAAGACACAGCCCTAACTGGTTTGGCTCAATGAATAGAGCGTCGGTCTGCAGACTGAAGGGTCCCAGGTTTGATTCTGGTCAAGGGCATGTACCTTGGTTGCGGGCACTTCCCCAGTAGGGCGTGTGCAGGAGGCAGCTGATCGATGTTTCTCTCTCATTGGTGTTTCTAATCTCTATCCCTCTCCCTTCCTCTCTGTGAAAAATCAATAAAATATATATATTTTTAAATATGAAAAGGTTAAAAGGAGAGTAAGATAAAATGAAATAAATAAATAAAAGAGTAAGAAAAAGGAGGAAAATAAGAGATAGGAGAAATTCCACGGACTCCAACATGGCGCCTGGCAGGACCAGAGTTAGGGTGAGCTTGAGTGAGGAAGTGAGAGGGTGGGTACGTGGGTATGCGTGCGTGTGTGTGCGTGTGTGTGTGTGTGTGTGTGTGTGTGTGTAGCGGGGGAGAGGGTCTATCAGATTGTATGCAGGAATATCAGGGGCAGGTGATTCAGGCGCTCCTGGCCCAGGAGCCACTACTACTGCCAGAGCCACTCCCTGGACATGGCTCTGGCTTGGAAACTGTGCCATCTTGAAAGTTTTATAAGGTCCTCCTTGGGATGAGGTTGCGGGGAGCGGCAGCTGCTAGACACCCAGCCTCACTACCACCTAAACTTGCTGTAGCCAGTCTGAACCCACATGCGCCCTGCCCCAAACCCCATGCATGGCCAAGGACACTGCCCGGACCTGCACAACCACCACTGACTCGACAAGACTCTAAACACTGATGTGGACTTACCTATGGCTGTCCCTTCTGTGCTGCCACAACTGCTCTGCCTCCACTGCCAGGGCTCAGAGGAAGGAACTATGCTAAAAGCAGGGAGGTGGATGTAGTCTCCTCTTCCCTGGACCTACTATAACTGAGGACCTGAGAATACTGAAGAGGCTGCATATCTGTAGGATCTCATTCTTGTGAGTAGAAAGGGGACTGGACAGTAGGACAAGGAAGGAGGATCAGTCCTGCCCACATGAACGCAGGGGAGGTGCCCTCTTTCCCTCCGGCAAAACAACTGCTTCTGACCCGACCTGCAGTGACCTGAAGTAAGGGGGAACAGCCCAGGGCTGGAAATCTGTTCCCCTGCAGGTGGCAGTGAGGAGGAGCCAGCAAGCCAGGCAAGGCTAAGGCAGTGGAAGGAGAGGAATTGCCCACTCACCCCCACAAGCTACTGGCACCACTCCCCACACTAGTCAGATCAAATTATCCTGGCTAACACCAGGATATCCCTGCAGAGCCCAGCTCAGTGGGGGAAGGAAGAACAGCTCAGAACAGGGACACTTTAGGCATGAGACTCAAAGCAGACCCAGCCTCTGGGCTAAGGAAGCCATACCCGTTGGACTACTAGGGGTTTCAACCTATAGAGCCTCAATTAGGTTGTCTAGGGCCAAAAAGGGACAGTGGTTCACATTTCCTTCCTTGAACAAGAGAAGCTCCTGGGAGGCCCAGGATAAACACACTAAAGGACCAGATTCAACAACATCAGAGCAAAATCCAGTGAGCTCCACAAATAGCACATTCTAAGGTTTTTGAGTTTCTGAGTGTGTATGGTTTTGGTTTTGTGTGTGTGTGTGTGTGTGTGTGTGTGTGTGTCTGTGTGTAGTGCCTCTTGTTTTGTTTTTGATGTCTGTTTGTTTTCCCCCTTTTTCCTCTTTTTCTTGCATATCTTTGTTTTTTCCCTTTGATTCTATTATCTTTTTGTCTCTTATTTTTTTCTCATTTTATTTCATTTTTCTCTTCTCTATTCTTTTTCCATTTAACTTTTCCTTCTATATATTAGTATATCCATTATTACTACACTTTAAATTCATTATTATTGTTTCATTTAATTTCAGTGTCCTTTTCTTTTTCATTCCTATACTAATTATTTTAGCTTCCTACTTGCCCCCATATTGCCAATTTTTTTTCTTTTTCCCTTTTTCTTTACATATCTTCTAAGTCATTTGGCCTCATGTATTTTAGTATTATTTTTAGTTTGTCTTTCCTTTGCTTTCTCTTCTTTTTCCTTCTTAGACTTTACTGTTGTTGTTTGCATAGTTGGATTTTTGTGGCATTTTTTGTTTGCTCCTATTGTGTCTTGTTCTGTTCTGTCAACACCTGTAATGATGAGGTGTAATGACAAGGTTGGAATTGAGTCTCACTGTCAGCAAGTCAGAGGGTGATCCCTCCCACAAATTGGATATCACTGATCAAGTCTCAATTAAACCAGGAGAGCCCAAATAACGCACACAAGGGGCAATCATAGAGCATCCAGCTCAGGAGATCAAATAGACCACCATTGGACCCCTCAAGACACTTTCTACTTAAGGCCATCCCACAAAGAATGGGAAACAGTTCTATCTAATACATAGAAACAAATACAGAGACAGCTAAAATCGACAGACAAAGAAACAAACCCCAAATGAAAGACAATGAGGAGTGTTCAGAAAAAGAACTAAATTAAATGGAGGCAAGCAACCTATCAGACATAGAGTTCAAAGCAATGTTGATAAAGACTGTTAAGAAACCTAATGCAGGTATGTGCGGCCAGACTCTGTGTAGGTACATACCCTTCTGCAGAAGTAAAGATATTTGCCTTGCTGTCTGGCTCCCAAGTATGCTTTTTATGTTCTACCAGGACCCCTGATTTGGGGGGCTTGCTTGATTTCTAACAATTTGGGGGCTCATCCGGGATTCCATTTGTTGGTATGGGGTCATTGGACCCCTCTTCTGGGTGTACCCCACTGCCAAGTTGCAGTGGCCTCAGTAAGGAGGAAAAGCCACTACCTGCCGGCCAACTACAAGCTCAAGATCGAGAATCAGCCAGCAACACAGGAAGAGCCCAAGGAAGCAAGAACCGCTGCAATCAGATTAAAGGGCCTCCTATCTCAAAGCCCTCCTCTTGAGTTTCCAGTTCACCGCCACCTGACTGGGAGACCACGTTCATTCTAATCAAGACTTGGAAGACAAACAAGTTGGAACCCTCCTATGAAGGACCACACCTTGTCTTGCTTACTGTTGTTTGAACTGAAGAATGAAGTTTGACCTATCACACATGGGTTAAGGGTGGACTACCAGCTTCTCCAGGTGGAGACACTCCAACTTGGATGATTATACCAGGGCATAACCCCTTGAAATTAATGGGGGGAAAAAACACTGTGAGTTGTCTTAAAACCATCATGTACTGGGTTCTCTGGAAAATTGCAGGGGCTTACAATGTGGGCTGAGGAAATGTGTACAATCTTGATCATGCTTACCTAGTTAAGTTATTGATTAATGTAATCAAGGGCAATAAATCCATAGTCCTTCAATTTGATGCCTGCCAAGTTATATTATGTGGAGATCTAAACCATCAAAGGCAGCTACAGGCCTACTCCATTTACATGTGTCCTTATACCTCACTGGGAGCAAATGGTCTATCCCTTGTCCTACCTGGAATGGTGTATGGTGGTCCATCCAATACCAGGGCTGGACGGCTGTACCCTGACCAGCAGATAAAATGTTGCCACCTAAAGGCTAGAATATATCTGTATAGAGGTACTCCTCCCAATGCTTATCAGGATTTACAGTATAATCCCTTGCTCTTAACTATAGATAACTTGAATGACTTGGATATTTTAGCCTTTAGGCCAAGAGATTGTCTAGGACTAGGTTTAGGAGTAGATGTCACAGGAGAAGATACCCTAGGAAAGTTTGCCCTGAGACTTGTAGCCCCACCCAAGGACATTGACACTGCCACCACCATGCAAATAGATAAGGAAATGAATGCCTAGGTCAGTGGTCAGCAAACTCATTAGTCAACAGAGCCAAATATCAACAGTACAAAGATTGAAATTTATTTTGAGAGCCAAATTTTTTAAACTTAAACTTCTTCTAACGCCACTTCTTCAAAATAGAGTTGCTCAGGCCATGGTATTTTGTGGAAGAGCCACACTCAAGGAGCCAAAGAGCCGCATGTGGCTCGCGAGCCACAGTTTGCCAACCACGGGCCTAGGTGCAGTGGATTAAATATTCTGTATGTGCCATAAATAAAAGTGACTGTTATGCTTGCATGGCATGAAGGCTAGAGTCTCAAGTGGTCCAATTTCCATTTGGATCGACTTCAGACAGTAACAGAGTGGAATGTATGCTTTCCCTGTATGAGGAGGAAACTGCCTGAGGAAATGCTTCCTGTAAGACTGTCTCCCTATTGTTCCCATCCAAAAGAGGTAAAGAGCAAGGATCCCCCAAAATGATCCGACCCTCATCTCCTGATATAAGATATACCTCCTGCTTCTCAATGTGGGGGAGACAGTACTCGGAGTTTATGGTAAATGGCTGAATATCCTCAGAAGTCAATCATTCTGCACTGTTGATACCCCATGCTGATGTCTGGTGGTATTGCGGGGGACCATTAATTGTGGCCTTGCCCAGCAATTGCAGTGGCACTTGCTCTCCAATGCAATTGGCTATTCCTTTCACTTTGGCATATTGTAAACCCTTTTCAATGGACAGACAAAAGAGAGTCCAGGGGGCTCCTTTTATCTCCATATTTAAACGTTCCACTGGGGTTCCAAGCGGAGTGCCAAATGAGTTTCAGATTGGTATAGGATTTGAATCTGTCCTGTTCTGGTGGACCACTATAAACAAGAATGTGGATTGGATTATCCTATATAATAAAGGGGTAATATGTAAATTGACCCTAATGGCAGAACGACCACTCGACCAGTCACTATGAGGCTCACTGACCACCTCTTGGTCCCTTTCCCTGGCTGGCAGGCTCCAATCACCTGAATGATTCCAGTGGCAAATGGGGAACTGGGATTGAGTGGCAGGGGACACAGGTGACGCCAGACCAAGGCCCCAGCCCCACCAGTCACCCTACACACAGACGGCAATCCACGGCGGGGGCAGGGCCAGTGAGCAGGCAGGAACAGCAGAACTCTCAGTTCCTTCCCCTGGCTGTCAGGCTGTGATCACCCAATGGCAAATGGGGAACTGGAGTGGGTGATGGCAGGGAGTTAGGAGTTACAGTGATGGGATATTATATCATGCCATGTATAAGAGGTATTATCCAAGGGTTAATTGAAACTGCATTGACCAAACAGCAAAATAATCTTCTCCTAGACACTGCAGAGCAGGAAAGTCAACGAATGTTAGCCGACTTTGAAGAAAAGATTTAAATAAGAAAAGGGGGAGAAATTGTGGGAATAAACAAGAAATCTTTTCTGTCAAAGAAGGGAGTTTAGGCAACCACAATTTTGGCTTGAGTGACTTGGCAGCCACCATTTTGCCTTACATGACTTGCGGTTCCCCTGCAGGCCACCATTGTGAAATGGCAAAGGTCAACCCCTTCCTTTAAATTAGCCAATCACTCAAGAGTGTGAGCCTAAGCTCTTCCAACCAAGAGTGAAGAACAGATCATGTGCATCAGGCATAAAAGCCTGAGCGGAACACCTGTTCAGTGTACGTGCTGCCAGACTCTGTGTTGGTACATACCCTTCTGCAGAAGTAAAGATATTTTCCTTGCAAAAAATAAAAAAAGAAGCTTAATGAAAATTACAATTCCATGAAAAAGGAAATGGACACCATAAACAAGAACCAGACAGGAATGAAGCATAATATGTCTGACATTAAGAACAAACTGGAAGAAATTAAATGTAGAATGACTGAAGCAGAGTACTGAGTCAGCGATTTGGAAGTCAATATAGAAATAAATACCCAATTAGAGTAGAAAATAGAAAAAAAATAATTAAAAAGCAGGAGGATAGCTTAAGGGAGCTCTGGGAAAACACAAATGCAACAACATCTGCATCATAGGAATACCAGAAGGGAAAGATGTGAGCAAGTAACAGAGAACCTGTTTGAAGAAATAGTGACAGAAAACTTCCCCAACCTGATGAAGGACAAAGTCACACAAGTTCAGGAGGCACAGAGACATCCAATCAAGATGAACCAAAGGAACCCAGCCAGCATAGCAAAGCCGTTAAGTGTTGACCTATGAATCAAGAGGTCATGGCTCAATTTCTGATCAGGGCCAATGCCCGGGTTGCAGGCTTGATCCCCATGAGGGGTGTTCAGGAGGCAGCCGATCAATAATTTTCTCTCATCATTGATGTTTCTGTCTCCCTTTCCCTCTCCTTTCCTCTCTCTGAAATCAATAAAAGTATTTTTAATGACAAATGTTAAAGACAAAGGAATAATCTTAAAGGCAGCAAGAGAGAGACATAAAATTACCTACAAAGAAGTTCCCATTTAAATGTCATCAGACTTCTCAATAGAAATACTTCAGGCAAAAAGAGAATGGCATGAAGTATTCAAAGTAATGAAAAGCAAAGGCCTGAAGCCAAGACTACTCTATCCAACTAGGCTATCATTTAAAATTGAAGGTGAAATAAAAAGCTTTCCATACAAAAGAAAAGCTTAAAGGAGTACATTACCACCAAATCAGCAATGCAAGAAATGTTCAAGGGACTGCTTTAGAAAGAAGAAAAGGAGAGAGAGAATAATAGGCATAAAGAAAATTAAAATGGCAATAAATAAATGTCTGCCAATAATAACCTTAAATGTAAATGGATTAAATGCTTCAAAAGACACACGGTGAATGAATGGATAAGAAAACATGACCAATATATATACTGTATGTAGGAGCCACCTCAGAACAACAGTAACACAGATTGAAAATTAAAGGGTGGAAAAAATATTCCACGCAAATTGAAAGGGAAAAAAAGCTGGGGTAGCAATACTGATATCTGACAAATAGACTTCAAAACAAAGTCCATAGCAAGAGACAAAGAATGCCTCTACATAATACAAATGGGAATTATTCAACAAGAGAATATAAACCTTGTAAGCATATGCACCTAATACAGGTGTACCCAAAGGTATGAAAAAAACTCTTGATGGACTTTAAATCTGATAGCCATACAGTCATAGTAGGGGACTTTAACACCCACTGACATTACTGGATAGATCTTCCAGACAAAAAATGAACAAAGAAACAGAGGCCTTAAATGACACACTAGATCAGATGGATCTAACTGATATTTACAAAACATTTCACCCCAAAACAACGGAATATACATCCTTCTCAAGCATACATGGAACATTCTCAAAGGTAGACCACATGTTAGGACACAAAACAAGTCTATACAAATTCAAGATTAATATAATATCAAGCATCTTCTCAGATCACAACGGCATTAAGTTAGAAATCAACTACAATAAAAAAATAAAAAACACTCAAATATTTGGAGGCTAAATAGCACGTTATTAAACAATGAATAGGTTACCAATGAGATCAAGCAAGAAATTTAAAACTTCCTGGAAACAAATGAAAATGAATACACAACTACCCAAAACCTCTGGGACACAGTGAAAGCAGTCCTGAGAGGGAAGTTCATGTCATTACAGGCCTACTCCAAGAAATAAGGAAAAGCACAAATAAACTATCTAATCCTACAACTAAACAAATTGGAAATAGAACAGTAAGAAATGCCCAGAGGAAGTAGAAGGAAGGACATAATAAAGATCAGAACGGAAGTCAATGACAATAAGACTAAAAAACAGTACCAAATATCAATAAACCCATTAGCTGATTCTTTGAAAAGATAAACAAGATTGATGAACCCCTAGCCAGACTCATCGAGAAATGAGAGTACCCAAATAAATAAAATCAGAAACCAAAGGGGTGAAGTAACTACTGACATAAGAGAAATATGAAAGATTGTAATCTGAATAACTATATGCCAACAAACTAAATAACCTGGGCGAAATGGACAAATTCCTTTGAAACATACAATCTTCTAAAACTTTATCAGGAAGAATCGGAAAACATGAGTAGGCCAATAATTGATGAAATTGAAGCAGTAATTTAAAGACTCCCGGCAAACCCTCCTGCACTGCTGGTGGGAATGCAGACTGGTGCAGCCACTGTGGAGAACAGTATGGCGTTTCCTCAAAAAATTAAAAATGGAACTGTCATTTGACCCAGTAATCCCACTCCTAGGACTATATCCCAATAGAATAGAAACACCAATCAGAAAGGATATATGTACCCCTATGTTCATAGCAGCACAATTTGCAATAGCTAAGATTTGGAAACAGCCTAAGTGCCCATCAGCAGATGAGTGGATTAAAAAACTGTGGTACATCTACACAATAAAATACTACACAGCTATTAAAAAGAAGGAACGTTTACCATTTGCAACAGTATGGATGGATCTGGAGAGCATTATGCTAAGTGAAATAAGCCAGTTGGAGAAAGATAAATATCACATGATCTCACTCATATGTGGGATATAATAATCAACATAATTTGATGAACAAGAATAGATCGATCTAGAGACAAATGGTAGGGAAGGGGGGGTTAGAGAGCAACCAAAGGACTTATATGTATACATATTAGCATAACCAAAAGACACAGGGGCGGTGGGGGCTTGCCCGGGCTGGGAAGGGATGGGGGAGTCAATTGGGGAAAAAGGAAACATGCAAAACTTTAGACAATGAAAATAAAAGAAAAATAAATAAATAAAAACTCCCGGCAAACAAAAGTCCTGGACTGGATGGATTTACAGGAGAGTTTTACCAAACATTCAAAGAAGAACTAACACCTATCTTACTCAAACTTTTCCAAAATATTCAAGAAGAAAGAACACTTCCCAACTCTTTTTACAAAACCAGATAAAGACACCACAAAGAAAGAAAATTACAGGCCAATATCCTGAATTAAAACAAATGCAAAAATCCTCAACAAAATATCCTCAAGAAAATCAGATCCAACAATATATGAAAAACACCATACACTATTATGAAGCAGGTTTTATTCCAGGTATGCAAGGCTGGAACAATACTTGCAAATCAATAAACCTGATACATCACACAAACAAAATGAAAGATAAAAATCACTTGGTCATATCAACAGATGCAGAAAAAGCATTTGACAAATCCAGCACCCTTTTTTGATAAAAACTCTAAGCAAAGTGGGAATAGAGGTATCGTACCTCAACATACCAAAGGCCATATATGACAATACTACAGCCAACAACATACTCAATGAGCAAAACCTGAAAGTGTTTCCCTTAAGAACAGGAACAAGATAAGGATGTCTCCTTTCACTACTCTTACTCAACATAGTACTGGAAAGTCTAGCCAGGGCAATCAGACAAGAAGAAGAGATAAAAGGCATTCAAATTGGAAAGGAGGAAATAAAACTCATTTTTCACGGATGACATGATATTGTATATAGAAAACTCTAAAGACTCCCCCAGCAAACTACTAGACTTAATAAATGAGTTTGACAAGGTAGCAGGATACAAAATCAGCATCCAGAAATTGATGGCACTTTTATACTAGGTATACCTGTTAACAATGCAGATTTTGTAATTAAAAAAACACACACGATAATTTCAAGAGAAACATTAAAAGTGCTTTATTCAAAGTAATGTCCATCACTAGCTACACATTTCCCCATCTTTCAGGTAATTTGTGGATACCGTCCCAATAGAACTTTTCTTGTTTTGAGGCAAATCATTCAGAGACCCAATTTTCCACTTCTTCGTATGTTTTGAAGTGCTGCTCAGAAAGTGTGTGTGCCATCGATCGGAACTGGAAATCTGAAGGAGCAAGGTCTGGTGAATATGGCAGGTGGGTTAATAATTCCCAGCAAGATCTTTTAATGTGTCTTTAACTGGTTTTGAAGTGTATGATGGTGCGTCATCATGAAGCAAAATTACTTTGCTGGGTCTCTGGCACATTCTGGTTGTTTCATGATTAAAGCATGGTTCAAATTGATTATTTGTTGTTGGTAGCAATCAGTATTAACGGTTTCACCTGGATTTAGAACCTCATAATACACCACACCTTCCTGATCCCACCAAACACAGAACATTGTCTTCTTTCTGAAGTGATTTGGACTTGCATTCAATGTTGATGGTTGACCTGTATCAACCCATGCTTTTGTGCATTTGGGATTCTCAAAATAAATCCACTTTTCATCGCCAGTCACAATTCAATGCAAAAAAAAAAAAAAAAAGACTTTCATGCCATTGAAGCAACATTTTACTGATGACTTTTCAGTTTTCCATTTCTCTTTCATTCAGTTGATGTGGAACCCATTTTCCTTCCTTTAAGATCTTTCCCATTGTTTGTAAATGATCGGAAATTGTTTGCTGAGCAATGTTTAATCTTTCCAAAAGTTGACATGCATCTTCATCCAATAATGCTTGTAATTGTTGGTCTTCAAACTTTTTTGGTTGACCTGGACGTTCTTTGTCTTTCACGTCGAAATCATCACTTTTAAAGCTTTAAACCAGCATTCACAAGTATCTTGAGATGGAGCATGTTCACCATAAGCTTCCTGAAGCTCTCAGCAGCACTTTTCTTCAAAAAAGTAATGAATAAAAGCTTCCCGCAAATGCTTTTTTTTTTGCAAGAAATTCAACATTTTTTAAAATTTCTTTATTGATTAAGGTATCACATATTTGTCCTCATCCCCCCATTCCCATCCCAAACCCCTCTCCATGCATGCCCCCACCCCCTGTTGTCTGTGACCACTGGTTAAGCTCATATGCATGCACACAAGTCCTTTAGTTGATCTCTCCCCCTTATCCCCACCCTCCCCTACCTTTCCTCTGAGGTCCAACAGTCTGATCTATGCTTCCTTATCTCCGGGTCTGTCTATGTTGTTCATAATTTCCCCTAGATGAGTGAGATCATGTGTTACTGGAAATACACTTATAAGAAGCGAAAATGAGACAAGCAATAATTGTTATGCTGAGAGGCAAATGAATCAGTCTGTAGTGAGTTTCTTTCTGGGCCAACAGTTCTTTTGAGTCCTAATTTCTATGTCAAACAGTTTCTTATGTGTACATGTCAACAATGATATTTCAGTTCTGGATGGTGGACAAATGGTGGTAATGCAGGTCCTACTCTCTCTGGTTTGGTCCTGGGCCACTGCACAGCTGCTGACTGCTAGTATGGCAAGGTGTCGTCAGCGTCTTCCATCTCTGGACTGTTTCTCTTCTGTCTTCATGGCTGGAGTAGTCCTGTCAATTTCTCTCTGTTGCAGGAATCCACATGGTCTCAGAGTTGTTTTCTGAAAATATACAAACATATTCTCGACCAAAAGTTAATAAAGGAATCTTTTCTATAAATTCGACTTGTGATCCTTTTTCAAATTTTGCCCAAACAATTTTCCTTTGGCTTGTTTTGACACCATGTATGTTTTACATGGGTGTCTTGCTGTTCGCATTACAAATGAAAGTTAATTTTCTAAAGTAAAAATTTTCTAGATGTAATTTACTTACAGGATATTTTTCCTTACATGATATTCTTCTACTATCCCCCCTTTTTTTATTAAAATATTAGGAGGCTTTTGGAAATTTTATAATATGAAATTCAACATTTTTAAGCATAAAAATATCTATGATGTTAACACCTTCAGAAAACTTGACATATGAACTTTTGAAGCTTGTTATCAATACAACAAAATAACATACATATCAAATCGCATATATATCAACATATATGTAACTCCATCTATTGAAAAAAATCTGCATTATTAACCCCTACACCTAGTACATAAACAATGAACTTTCATAAAGAGAAACTAGACATCCAGCATCTCTTCCTTTGGATCCTGAGCTATGAAGGAGTAGCATAAGAGGCCACCTCTTTGGAACCATGGTGTCCCTTTCCCTTGCACCTGACAACATCTTCAAGGCTGCCACTGATGAAGGGAGAGTAGAGACAGCTCATCTCTTTTTTTTTATTTGTGCCATCACTATTGGAGACTTGGTAAAGAGCACCTTGGGACCCCAAGGCATGGACAATATTATGTTAAACGGTGGGCTAGATGCCTCTCTTATGGTGACCAATGATGGTGCATCTATTCTAAAAAGCATTGGTGTTGATAATCCAGCAGCTAAAGTTTTAGTTTATATGTCAAGAATTCAGGATGATGAAGTTGGTGATGGCATTACCTCTGTTACTGTTTCAGCAGCAGAATTACAAACGGAAGCAGAATCTTGAATTTCAAAAAATATTCATCCTCAGACCATCATAGCCGGTTGGAGTGAAGTCACAAAGGCAGCAAGACAGGTTCTTGTTGAATTCTGCATTTGATCATGGTTCTCATGAATGTAAATTCCACCAAGATTTACTGAACATTGTAGTAACAACGTTTTCTTCAAAACTTCTTACTTATCACAAAGATCACTTTACTAAGCTATAGAAGCTGTTCTCAGCTTGAAAGGTTCTGGTGATCTGGAGACAATTCATGTCATGAAGAAGCTAGGAGGAAGTCTGGTGGATTCCTAATTATATGAAGGCTTTCTGGTGGATGAAAAGCAGCACCAAGGAAATGTGTCCCTGATCACCACTCTTGTTAAGCGAATTGAAAATGCCAAAATTCTTATTGCAAATACTGGTATAGATACAGACAAAATAAAGATATTTGATTCTCATGTAAGAGTTGATTCTACAGCAAAGGTTGCTGAAATAGAACAAGCAGAAAAGGAAAAATTGAAGGAGAAAGTTGAATGTATTCTTAAGCATGGGATAAATTGCTTTATTAACATGCAATTAATTTATAATTATCCTGAGCAGCTTTTTGGTGCTGCTGGCTATTGAACATGCAGATTTTGCAGGTGTAGAAAGCCTGGCTCTTGTCACAAGTGGTTAAATTGCTTCTACCTTTGACCACCCAGAACTAGTGAAGCTTGGAAGTTGCAAGTTTATTCAGGAAGTCATGATTGGAGAAGACACACTCATTCACTTTTCTGGGGTAGCCCTTGGTGAGGCTTGCACTATTGTTCTTGGTGCCACTCAACAAATTTTAGTTGATGCAGAAAGATCTTTGCATGATGCTCTTTGTGTCCTTGCACAAACTGTGAAGGATCCTAGAACAGCTTATGGAGGAGGCTATTCTGAGATGTTGATAGCTCATGCTCTCTCACAGCTTGTCAATAAAATACCAGGTAAAGAAACTGTTGCAATGGACTCTTATGGTAAAGCACTGAGAATGTTGCCTACTATTATAGCTGACAATGCAGACTATGACAGTGCAGATCTGGTGGCACAGCTCTGAGCTGCCCATAGTGAAGGCATTACAAATGCTGAACTGGATATGATGGAAGTTACTATTGATGATATGGCAATACTGAGCATAACAGAAAGTTTCCAAGTGAAGCAGCAAGTTCCTCTGTGTGCGCTTGAAGCAGCAGACATGATTCTGCATGTGGATAACATCATGAAACCAGCACCAAGGAAACGTGTCCCTGATCACCACCCTTGTTAAGCATTTCTATATGCTGTTATGCTCTGGCCTAGTTCATAGCAAAGTTGTTTGAAAGACTTTGATTTCTTAAAAAAGATTGTGGAATCAAAGTTTATCAGTGGTTCTTATATCCTTCAGTTTAGACATTTACCTGACCTTTATTTTAACATAGGTCTAATTTATTTGCTGTTCATTTCCCATAAAAGTCAGTTGTTAGAAGTTCATTTCTCATATTGTGCATGAAAATAAAAATTTGAACTATAAAAAAAGAAATTAAAATATCAATCCCTTTTGCCATTGCAAAAAAAGAATAATAAGATACCTAGGAATAAACTTAACCAAGGAGGTAAAAGACCTGAACTTGGGAAACTATTGGACATTGAAAAAATTAATAGAGAAAGATAACAAAAAGAATAGAAGAGTATACCATGTATATGTGAGAATCAACATTATTAAAATGTCCATAATACCCACGGCTATCTATAGATTCAATAAAATACCTATTAAAATATCAATGGCAATACAGAGTAATGCAATGCAAGGGACTGAATCCAAGAATACTATACCCAGCAAGGCTATCATTCAAAATTGAAGGGGAAATAAGGAACTTAACAGAAATAAAATGGCTAAGGGAGTTTATTATCACCAAGCCAACAATGGAAGAAATGCTAAAGGGACTGCTGTAAAAAGAAGAAATAGAAATGGAAGAAGGAACACAGGCATAAAAAATGAAAATTGCAACAAACAAGTACCTATCAACAATAACCTTAAACATAAGTGGATTAAACATTCCAATCAAAAGACATAGCTGAATGGATAAGAAAACATGATCCATATACAGTATTTGCTATCTACCAGAGACCCACCTCAGAAAAAAAGGACTCACACAGACTGATAGTGAAGGGATGGAAAAAAAATATCTGGCAAATAAAAATGAAAAAAAAAGCTACAGTAGCAATACGTATATCTGACAACTTAGACTTCAAAGTGAAGGGCATAACAAGAGATAAGGATGGCCACTTTATAATACTAAAGGGAGCAATTCAACAAAAGGATATAACTCTGGTAAACATATATGCACCCAATACAAGAGCACCCAAATACATTTTAAAAAAACTTCTGGGAGATATCAAGGGAGAAATCAACAGCCATAAAATCACAGTAGGGTACTTTAATACCCATTGACACCACTGGATAAACCCTCTAAACAAAAATTAGCAAAGAAACAGCAATCCCAAATGACTCACTAGATCCGATGAAATTAATTGACATCTTTAGAACATTTCACCCCAAAGCTACAGAATCTACATTCTTCTAAAGGGCACATGAGACATTTTCAAAGATAGACCACATATTGGGTCACAGGAAACGTCTCTTCAAATTCAAGAAGATAGATATCATATCAATTATATTCTCCCATCACAATGTCATAACATTAGAAATTAACTATAATAAAAACAATAAAAAAGCAAGCATTCGGGGGCTGTATGGTATGCTATTAAACAATGATTGGGTTACCAAACAGATCAGAGAAGAAATAAAAAGCATCCTGGACACTAATGACAATGAAAACACAGCAATCCAAAATCTATGGGACACAGTGAAAGCAGTCCTGAGAGGGAAGTTCATAGCTCTACAGGCCTACCTCCAAAAACAAGAAAAAATGGTAACCAATTATTTAACCCTACAACTTAAAGAATTAGAGAGCAAAGAGAAAAGCTCAGAGTAAGCAGAAGGAATGAAATAATAAAGATCAGAGCGGAAATGAATTACATAGACACAAAAAAAATACAAAAGATCAATAAAACCAAGACATGGTTCTTTGAAAGGATAAACAAGATTGATGAACCTCTAGCCAGGCTCACCAAAAATCAGAGAGGATCCAAATAAATAAAATCAGAAATGAAAGAGGTGAAGTAACAACTGACCCCACAGACATAGAAAGGATTGTAAAAAAATACAAACAAATCTACTCCAACGAAGTGGACAATGTAGACAAAATGGTCATATTCATAGAAATATACAGTCTTCCAAAACACAATGAGGAAGAATAAAAAAACCTAAATAGGCTGATAACTATGAATGCAATTGAAGGAGTAATCAAAAAACTTCCAGCAAACAAAAGCCAAGGTCCAGACAACTTCACAGGGGAGTTTTACCAAACATTCAAAGAACTAAACCCTATCCTCCTCAGACTATTCTAAAAAATCCAAGTGGAAAGCACACTTCCAAGCTCTTTCTAATAGGTAATGCTTACCCTAATCCTAAAACCAGATGAAGACACTACAAAGAAAGAGAATTACAGGCCAATATCCAAAGTTAATATAGATGCTAAAATCCTCAACAAAATTCTGGAAAATCAGATCCAGCAATATATTAGAAAGATCATACCCCATGACCAAGTGGCATTTATTCTGAGGATGCAAGGCTGGTACAATAGCTGCAAATCAATAAACATTATACATCACATAAACAAATTGAGAGGCAAAAATCACATAATCATATCAATTAATGTAGAAAAACGCATTTGACAAAATCCAACATACTTTCTTGATAAAAACACTCAGCAAAGTGGGAATAGAGGAATAATACCTCAACATAATAAAAGCCTTATATCACAAGCCCACAGCCAACATCACACTCAATGGACAAAATCTAAAACCATTTCCCCTAAGAACAGGAACAAGATAGGGATGCCCACTTTTACCATTCCTATTCAACATAGTACTGGAAGTGCTAGCCATAGCAGTCAGACAAGAAGAAATAAAGGCATCCAAATTGGAAAAGAAGTAAAACTGTCATTATTCTCAGATGACATGATATTGTACATAGAAAACACTAAAGATTCCAACCAAAAACTACTAGGCTGAATAAATTTATTTGGCAATGTAGCAAGATACAAAATTAACACCCAGAAATCCATGGCTTTTTTTATACACCAATAATGAACTCACAGAAGGAGAAACTAAACAACCCCATTTACCATTGCAACAAAAAAAGTTAAAGTACATAGGAATAAACTTAACTAAGGAAATAAAAGACCTATACTCTGGAAACTACAGGACATGGAAAAAAAGAGATAGAGGAAGACATAAACAAATGGAATAATATACCGTATTCAAGGATTGGTAGAATGGACATCATTAAAATGTCCATACTACCCAAAACAATCTACAGATTGAATGCAATCCCCATTAAAATGCCAATGGCATATTTCACAGACTTAGAACAAACTCTCCAAAATTTCATCTGGAATAAAAAAAAAAAAAGATCCCAATTAGCTGCAGCAATATCGAGAAAGAGCAAAATGGGAGGGATCTCAATACCACATATCAAGCTATATTACAAAGCCAGTTTTCCAAACTGCCTGGTACTGGCACAAGAACAGACATATAGACCAATGGAACAGAACAGAGAACCCAGAGATCAACCTGTTCCACACACCAAACAAGTCAGTACAAGACTAATGACGTGGCAATCAGCTGTTAAAATATTCGCTGCTATTGTTAGTGGAGAGAAATGATGCCCCTTCATGTAAGGCGAATAAGGGAAGTGAATGCAACAAGATTATAGTAATCAGTCATTAGCAAACTTTGTAGTTTGTTATTACTAATTATGTGTACCAGGATCTTGTAAAAATTAAGCTATGAAATTTTTATTAAAACATTTCTTACATACCATTATATTGCCTGGACTGCAAAATTATTTTTGTGGGACTCATGTTGCCAACTGGCTGCAAGTTTGACATGCTTGATCTACACAATGAAATACTACACTGCTGTAAAAAAGGAACTCTTACCATTTGCAACAGCATGGATGCACCTAGAGAACATTATGCTAAGCGAAATAAGCCAGTCAGATAAAGATAAATACCACATGATCTCACTCATTTGTGGAATATAATGAACAAAATAAATTGATGAACAAAAATAGATCCAGATATATAGAAGCATCAAACAGACTGTCCAACCTCAGAGGGAAGGGAGGGGAGAGGGGGTAAGAGACCAACCATAGGACTTGTATGCATGCATATATGCATAACCCATGGACACAGACAGTAGGTAGGTGAGAGCATGTGCTGTGGGATGGGAACAGCTGTGGAGAGGTCAATGGGGGGGGGGAGAAGGAGACATATGTAATACTTTAAACAATAAAGAATTTTAATTTAAAAATAAATACCAACAGCATACTTCACAGAACTATAACAAACTCTACAAAACAGACATATAGACCAATGAACAGAACAGAGAACTACATTAAAATAAAAAGCTTCTGCACAGCACAAGAAACCACCATCAAAATGAAAAGGAAGATGGAGCCCACGCCATCTTGAAGGGGAGAGTGGCCTCTTCTAGGAACTTACCAGCAACATCACCCACACAGGCCATGGACACTGCCCGTGACCCAGCAGCCACTCCAGCCAAAATCCTACCGCCCCACCCGCAGATGTGCAGACCCTAGTACCTCCACCTCCAAGGGTGCACAGCTCCTGCAGCAGTAAGTGTGATGTCCTCCCTCCCCGGCTGCACACCTCAGGAGCCACAGTCATGCTTTTCTAGTGTGCAGGCTTCCTGAGCCCCCAGCTCCACAGGCCACTCTGGGCATGCTCTTATACAAACAAGGGTGCACTGCCCCAGCAGTAGAAATTCTGAATTCCCCCTCCCTGGATACCTGCCCACAGACACCACGGTCATGCAGCTTCAGCACCAGGGCACCCTGAGTGCGTGAGGGTGCCACCTTGGCAAATGGCTCCTGGTTACCTCTGTGAGCCACCACTGGGCATGCATGAATCCAACCAAGGGCGCAAGGCGCCGGCAGCAAAAACTGAGTCTTCCCACTCCATAGCTGCCAACCTCTGGATACCGCAGTCGCACCTTTCTGGAGCGTAGGCCTCCTGAGCCCCACCACCCCTACAGATGGCTCCTGGGTGCCTCTGTGAGCCCCTGCTGGGCATGCATGATTTCAACCAATGCTGCAAGGCAGCAAAAATTGAAACATCCCCCTCCCTGGCTGCTGATCTCAGGACATCGCAGTTGCACCTTTCCAACACGCAGGCCTACTGAGACTGTTGACCCTATAGGCAGTTCCTGGGTGCCTACTTGAGCCCCAGCTGGATGCACTCATATCCAACAAAGGGTGCATGGCCCCAGCAGTAAAAATTTGGACTTCACCCTTCCTGGCTGCCTAACCACAGACATCGTGATCACGTGGTTTCAGCATGCAGGCCCCCTGAGGCCACTGCCCCAGCAGGCGACTCCCAGGTGCCTCTGTGAGCTGCCACTAGGCGCACTCATATCCAATCAAGGGTTCAAGGCCCCGGCAGCAGAAACTTGGACTGCAGTTGCACCGATCCAGTGTGCAAGCCCCCTGAGCTTGCTGCTCAGGCAGTTGACCCCTGGGTGCTTCTTTGAGCCACCCCAAGTTACAACCCCGGCTGCTGGCATCAAGGCCCTGCGGTAGTGCTGCTCCAACACAAGGGCCCCCTAAGCCCACTGCCCCAGCAGATGGATCCTGGTTACCTCCATAAGAAGCCATTGGGGGTGCATATCCAACCAAGGGTGCACATCCCCCAAAGCAGAAACTGGGACGTCTCCCTCTATAGGGCCTGTGGCACACCACAATCACTGCAATCCAGCGTGTGGTCCCCATGAGCACACACCACTTGCAGACGGCTCATAGGCCCCTCTGTGTGCTGCCACTGGACTTGTGCCTCTCCAACCAAGGGCATGTACATGGCTCCATCAATAGGATCCACGACGTCCCCCTCCCTCCTACCTACCTCTGGACAACTTGGTGAGTTACTGAGAACTTACCTCCCTGAACAAGGTCACATTGTTTTATCCACAGACCTTGAAATTCCCACATCCTCAGCTGCTAGTTCCTGATTTAGAGAGGGAAATCACTTCGGCCAGAATCCCACTGCCTCAACCACAGACTATGAGACACCTGCCCCCCACTGTCACAGGCTATGGCCCCTTATAGTGAGTTGCAGAGTGACGCTAATCCAGCAAAAGTCATGCCATACAGGCCAAAGTCACATGACCTGAGACTCAAGCCCTGAGACTCCTTCGTCTCAGGCAGTGGACTCTGGGAACCCAAAGTGAGCACATACCATTGAGACCTCAGACAACCTTTTCCACAAGAGCCGGAACCAAAATCACATCCAAAACAGCTTGCACAACGAAGCCTGGGGTGAGTCACATTGCTAACACATGATGAGACTTCATCCAAGAATAAGAAACTAACATTCAAGATGCAGCTATATCAAGAGAACCCAAATAGCTCAAGTAGGGAGCTCTGCTAGATCACCAAGCCCAGGAGACCTGAGAGATCACATCAGTAGCACCACCCCCAAAAGAACCTGGGTAGCAAAGCAGTTGTATCTAGGACACAGAAAAATTAAAACATTACAGAAAAATGGGAAGACAAAAGAACAATCCCCAAAGGAAAGAAAAAGAGGACTCACCAGAAAGGGAATGAAATGAAATGGAGGCAAGTACCATGTCAGAGAATGGACTCAGAGTAACGGTTATAAGGATGCTCAAAGGGCTGGATGACAAATACATACAAATCAATGAGAATTATAAGGAGCTGAATGAGAATGTCACCAACATGAAAAGGAAACAAGAGGGAATGAAGAATAACCTAGCTGCAATAAAGAACACAATGGAAAGTTTAACCAGTAGACTAGAAGAGACTGATGACCGCATCAACGAATTAGAAGACAAGGTAGGAAAAAAAACACAAACACAGCAGCAACTGGAAAGAAAACTTAAAAAGTAGGAGGAGAGCCTAAGGGATCTTTGGAACAACACAAAATGAAACAACATCTGCATAATAGGGGTACCAGAGTAAGAGGAAGTGGAGCAAGGAATAGAAAACCTGTTTGAAGAAATAATGACAGAAATCTTCCCTGATATTGGCAAGAAGAAAAAAAAACAATGAAGAGAACCAAGATGGTGGCATAGGTAAACCCTTGTACTTGCTGCCTCCTACAACCACATCAAATTACAACTAAAATACATAACAACTATCATCCAGAACTGTGGGAAAGCTGGCTGAGTGGAAGTACTACAACTAGAGAGGTTAAGAATAAAGCACACTGAGACTGGTAGGAGGTGTGGAATCGCAGAATGGGCTGGCACGCGGGTAACTCCAACTTACTCTGAGCTCCAGTGCTGGGCGAGAATTGGTGGGACCCAGATGAATATGGGGAGAAACTGCACTGTCTGGCATTGGGGCAGGAATGCAGGGGTGGCTTTCTTCCACATGGTGGTGCTCGCAACTTCTTTGTTCCTGTGCTGGGACCTCCCTGGTGAAGGGCTCACTAGCAGCCATTGCTGTTTGCTCCACCATGGAGATTCCCTGAGACCCCACTCTACCCAATTTACAACCCCACCCAAGCCATGCGCAGCAGCTTTTCCATATGAATGGCCTGTCCTATATCAGCCTAAAACCTGTCAAACAAGCTGCAGCTGTGTCAGGGGACCCCAAAGCTATCAAAAGAAGGCCCAAGGCTGCATCAGCATCAGCCTGCGTTTCTTCAAAGTTGGGCCTTGTCTGGGCACTTCCAAACCCGATACAAAGAGGCAGAATGTACAGATCTCTCTTTAGCTCCTGCTGGGTAACCCCAGGAAGTGGCTGAGTTTTCACCTCCTTGGCGATCCAAGAGGCATTGTACCCAGTGGTCAGTGCAAACCATAACAGATTATGACTCTTCACATCAATGAGTGACACACTCAAAGGGCAGACTCAGTGAGCACCAATGCCCCACTGAAGCAAGTTCTGCCCCATAAGGGTGTTTCCTGCACAGCAGCTCTTCCATTGTAGGCAGAGCTGGTCCTCACAGCCAATTGGCCTGGATATCATTTCCTCCCAGTGATAACAACAGCAATCAAGTCTCAACTACAACAAGACTGTGCACACAGCCCACAAAGGGGTGCACCAAGTGTGTCTACCTCAGGTGATTTGGGAGGCTGTGCCACTGGGCCCTATAGGACACCTACTACACAAGGCCACTCTATCAATTCAAGGAGACTTAGCAGCTACCCAATAAATAGAAACAAACCCAGGGAAGCAGCCAAAATGCAGAGACAAAGAAACATGACACAAATGAAAGAAATGGAAGAAAGCAAACTACTGGATATAGAGTTCAAAACCACAGTTAAAAGGTTACTCAAAAATCTTCTAGAAACCTCTTAGTAACTTAGTGAGAACTTCAAGGATCTTAGTGAGAATGCTAAAAAAAGAAAAAGGACCAGTCAGAAATTAAGCATACACTGACTGAAATAAAGAATAATATACAGAGATTGAACAGTAGACTAGAGGATCCCAAGAATCAAGTCAATGATTTAAAATAAGAGGAAACAAAAAACACCCAACCGGAAGAGCAAACAGAAAAAAGAATCCAAAAATATGAAGATAGTGTAAGGAGCCTCTGGGACAACTTCAAGCATACCAGCATCCAAATTATGGGGGTGCTAGAAGAAGAGAGAGAGCAAGATATTGAAAACCTATTAGAAGATATACTCAGTGAGACTTGGCAAGATGGTGACTGGTAGGGAGGGAGAGTGTGTGAAAGAGTGAGGGAGCGATAGAGGAGTGTGTGGACGTGTGTGGGTGTGTGTGTGAGTGAAATAGGGACAGTTAGATCCTACAGGTCTTCCAAGGGGCTGCCAATCCAGGCATTCTTAGATGGCAAGACCCCGCTGCTGCTGCAGTCACTCCGGGGAGGACACTGGCAGCACAGAGACCACACCATCTTGAAGAACAGAACTGCTTGAGACTAGGATCCTAGGCTCGCCACCACGCAGTCTGGTCTCGGTAGCAAACTGGGACCCTACAGTCGCTCTGGTAGAAGACCTGCAACCACAGCTGCAGACCCAGGGACACCAAGACTCCAGGCACCCCAGCCACAGATTTCTGTGATTCTCAAAGCCAATCCCCCTCCCCTGCCACCCCCACGGCAACGGCATAGGAACTGCAAGACCCTGGCTACACAATAGGGCTTTCTGCACACACACAGCAGCGGCAGCTCCACCTGACTTTGAGCCTTGGTGTCGGACATGGGAAGTGTGTTTCCCATGACCAGGCTCATTGCCCAGGCAGGGAGACTGCAGAATTTTACCCTAGGTGCGCATCTTTGGGTAGAATGTTTTCTGTGACCAGATCCCGCTCCCACGCAGGGCAGGGAGACAGCGCTGAATTTCAGCCTGGACGTGCGAACTCGGGGAATTTGTTTCCCACAACTAGGCTCCGTGCCCAGGTAGGGAGACTGTGCTGAATTTGACCCTAGTTACGCATCATTGGGGAGATTGTTTTCTGCGACCAGAGCCCACGCCCATGTAGGGCAGGGAGACAGTGCTGAATTTGAGCCTGGGGTTGCAAACCCAGGGAGTTTGTTTCCTGTAACCAGACCCTGCACCCAAAAGGGAGACTACGCTGAATTTGAACCTGAATGTGCAAACTCGGGGAGTTCATCCCCCACAATCAGAGCCCTTGCCCACATGGGGGCAGTGCTGAATTTGAGCCAGGGTGCATGGACACGGAGAGTTTGTTTCCCACAGTACACTCCCGCGAGACCAAACCCCACACCCACACTGAGCAGCAGTGCCACCTGACTTTGATTCAGGGCAAACACACACAGAATGCTGTTTTCCGCAGGGCAGGAGGGGACCTCCTGCCAACACAGTGCGACTGTGCAACCCGGTCTCCCAAGCAGATCGGGGACCCTGAATATCCACGCATGAGGCAGCAATGAGCACCAGTCACTAGACTCTATTTCTCATTGCGTGCTCCTGGGATCCCTGATTCCCGGTACATTCACACTAAGAGCCAGGGACTCCAGTTCTTGCCACATGCACACAAAGGGACCCTGATTCTCGGTGTGAGGTAGCACCAAGCAACAGAGACTCTGATACTCGATTCTCTGCACGGACACAGGGAGCCTCTGACTCCTGAAACACACTAGGGGACTTTGAGTTTTGGCACACCCCAGCAGGTTCTCTGTTTCAACATGGCGCAGGCAGGGTCCCTGATTCTAGGTGCGCACACGAGGCCACAATAAGTGCCTGTGACTCTAACCCAGGGCGAGAATGGATCCCACCAACCCACAGCAACCGCACATCTTGGTGTCAGAACTCTTCAGTGACATTTGGGGGGGGTGCAAAACTCTCACTGCAGATGGCCCAGCCCCCGCAACTCAACCTTTGAACCTTCTGGTGATAGTCAGAATGGGGAGACAATGAAACAATCCCCAGAGGAAGTAAAAGGAGGATTCACCAAGAAAGGAAATAAGTGAAATGGAAGCATGCAACATAACAGAAAAAGAATTCAGAGTAAGGGTCATACAGTTCATACACCAGATGGACAAGAAAATCAACAACCTATGCAAAAATCAAGAAGAAATGAAAAATGATATAGCTATAATAAAAAACACCATGGAAGGCTTCAACAGTAGACTAGAAGAAGAAGAGGACAGATTTAGTGAGTGACAAGATAAAGTACAGAAACAAGCCCAATCTGAACAGCAGCGAGAGAAAAATTAAAAAGCACGAGGAGAGCCTAAGGGAGCTTTGGGACAATGCAAAACGAAATAACCTACGTATAATAGGGTTGCCAGAAAGACAAGAAGAGCAGCAAGGATTAGAAAATTTATTTGAAAAAATAATGACAGAAACCTTCCCTGATATGAGGAATAAAAAAGTTATACAAGTACAGAGAGTCCCACGCAAGATGAATCCAAAAAGACCCACACCAAGACATGCCATAATTACAGTGGCAAATGTTAACAACAAAGAGAGAATCTTAAAGGCTGCAAGAGAGAGACAGAGAGTTACCTACAAAGGATACCCCATCAGATTATCAAATGATTTCTCAATAGAAACAAATCAACCTATAAGGGAATGGAAGGAGGTATACAAAGTGATGCAAAACAAGGGACTGAATCCAAGAATACTCTATCCAGCAAGACTGTCAATCAAAATTGAAGTGGAAATCAGGAGCTTCTCAGACAAAAAAAAGGCAAAGGGAGTTTATCACAACCAAGCCAGCAATGCAAAAAATGCTACAGGGAATGCTGTAAAAAGAAGAAATAAAAAGGTAAGAAGGAACAGAGAATCAAAAAAATCAAAATGGCTACAAACAAGTACCTTTCAATAATAACTTTAAACGTAAATGGACTAAATGCTCCAATCAAAAGACATCAAGTGGCTGAATGGATAAAAACACATTACCCATGTATATGTTGTCTACAAGAGATCGACCTCAGAACAAGGGACTCACACGGACTGCAAATGAAGGGATGGAAAAATATCTTTCAGGAAAATGGAAATGAAAAAAAAAAGCTGGGGTAGCAATACTTATATCAGACAAAATAGAAATCAAAGTGAAGACCATAACAAGAGATAAGGAAGCCCACTTCATAATACTAAAGGGATTAATACAACAAGAAGATTTAACCCTGGTAAACATATATGCACCCAATGCAGGAGCACCAAAATACATTAAAAAAAAAACTCCTGGAAGATATCAAGGGAGAGATCAGCAACAATACAATCATAGTAGGGGACTTTAATACAACACTGACATCACTGGATAAATCCTATAGACAAAAGATCAGCAAAAAAACAGCAATCCTAGATGACTCACTAGATCAGATGGACTTAATTGACGTCTTCAGAACACTTCACCCAAAGCCATGGAATATACGTTCTTCACAAGTGCACATGGGACATTTTCAAAAATAGATCACATATTCGGTCACAAGCAAAGTCTCCCCAAATTCAAGAAGATTGAAATAATACCAAGCATCTTCTCAGACCACAATGGCATAATAGCCTATCTAATAAAAGAGTAATATGCAAATTAACCATCACTCCGCTACACCCACAAGCCATACCCAGTAGCCAATCAGCAGTGAATATGCAAATAAACCCATCCAAGATGGCTACAGCAACAGAGGGCAGGAGGGAGGCTTGGGTTTCCCCGGCAATGGAGGAAGCTAAGCTTTCCGCCTGCCCTTGCCGGCCTAGGCCTCCACTCAAGGCTACAAAGTTTCAATGATAGAAGATACATAAATACAAACAGAAATGGCAGCAGGGAAATGGAGGAAGCCAAGCTTTCCGCTAACTCTGGCCGGCCCAGGCCTCCGCTTAAGACTACAAACATTCAATTATAGAAGATACATGAGCCGAAACTGGTTTGGCTCAGTTGATAGAGTGTCAGTCTGCGGACTGAAGGGTCCCAGGTTCGATTCCGGTCAAGGGCATGTACATTGGTTGCGGGCACATCCCCGGTAGGGGGTGTGCAGGAGGCAGCTGGTCGATGTTTCTCTCTCATCGATGTTTCTAACTCTCTGTCCCTCTCCCTTCCTCTCTGTAAAAAATCAATAAAATATATTTTTTTAAAAAGAAGATACATGAACCCCAACAAAAATGGCTGCCGCCATGGAGCAAGCAGGAGGCTTGGCTCTGCTGAAGGCTACAAAGTTTCAATTATAGAAGATGAATAAACCCCAGGTACCAGAGCCTCTGCTTGGGTTGCCGGGGGTGTGGCCGGCCTGCAAACCTTCACAGGCCCTGCGCCTAGGCCGCCCCACGCCCCAAGGAACCCCCACCCTGATCTGGGACACCCTCCAGGGAAAACCAGTTGACCCCCACCCATGCACCAGGCCTCTATCCTTCTAATAAAAGAGTAATAAGCAGATTGACCATCACTCCAACACACATGATGACCACCCCCATGTGGACACAAGATGGCCGCCACAAGATGGCCAGCAGGGAGGGCAGTTGGGAGAGACCAGGCCTGCAAGGGAGGGCAGTTGGGGGCGATCAAGCCTGTAGGGGAGGGCAGTTAGGGGTGACCAGGCCTGCAGGGGAGGGCACTTAGGGGCAAACAGGCTGGCAGGGGAGCAGTTAGGCATCAATCAGGCTGGCAGGGGAGTGGTTAGGGGCAATCAGGAAGGCAGGCAGGCGAGCAGTTGGGAGCCAGCAGTCCTGGATTGTGAGAGGGATGTACCAGATTGGAGAAGGTGCAGGCTGGGTTGAGGGACACCCCCCTTGTGCAGGAATTTTATGCATTGGGCCTCTAGTTAGAAATAAACTACCATAAAAACTATCCAAAAATCTCAAACACTTGGAAGCTGAATACCATGGTATTAAATAATGATTGGGTTACCAATGAGATCAAAGAAGAAATTAAAAACATCCTGGAAACTATGACAATAAAAACACAACAATCCAAAATCTATGGGACACAATGAAAGCAGTCCTGAAATGGAAGTTTATAGCTCTACAGGCCTACCTCAAAAAACAAGAAAAAATAGTAGTAAATCATCTACCTCTACAACTCAAAGAATTAGAAACAGAGCAAAAAGAAAAGCCCAGAGTGAGCAAAAGGAAGGAGATAATAAAGATCAGAGCAGAAATAAATGACATAGAGACAAAAAAAACACAACAATACAAAAGATCAATGAAACCAAGAGTGGATTCTTTGAAAGGATAAACAATATTGATTAGACTGTAGCCAGGCTTACCAAGAAGCAAAGAGAGAGGACCCAAATAAACAAAATCAGAAATGGTACAGGCAAAATAACAAGAGACACCACAGAAATACAAAGGAATGTTTAAAAATACTATGAACAACTCTATTCCAATAAAATGGAGAACCTAGAGGAAATGGATATATTGCTAGAAAAATATAACCTTCCAAAACTCAATCTAGAAGAATCTAAACAGCTCAGTAGGCCAGTAACTATGGAAGAAATTGAAGCAGTCATCAAAAAGCTTCCAGCAAGCAAAAGTCCAGGACGAGATGGCTTCACAGGATATTTATACCAGACATTCAAGGAAGAACTAAAACCTATCCTCCTCAGACTATTCTAAAAAATTCAAGAGGAAGGAACACCTCCAAGCTCCTTCTATGAAGCCAGCATCACCCTAATACCAAAAACAGATAAAGACAACAAAATGAAAGAGAATTACAGGCCAATATCCCTCATGAACATAGATGCCAAAATCCTCAACAAAATTCTAGCAAATCAGATCCAGCAGTACATCAGAAAGATCATACACCATGACCAAGGAGGATTTATCCCAGGGATGCAAGGATGGTACAATATCCGCAAATCAATAAACGTGATACTTCACATAAACAAATTGAAGGAGAAAAAATCACATATTCATATCAAATGACACAGAAAAAAGCATTTGACAAAATCCAACACCCTTTCTTGATAAAAACTCTCAGCAAGGTGGGAATAGAAGGATCGTACCTCAACATAATAAAAGCCATATATGACAAACCCACAGCTACCATCATACTCAATGGGCAAAGACTAAAACCATTTCCTCTAAGAACAGAAACAAGACAGGGAAGTCCACTCTCACCACTCCTGTTCAACATAGTACTGAAAGTACTAGCCATTGCTATCAGACAAGAAGAAAAAATAAAAGGCATTCAAATTGGAAAAGAAGAAGTAAAACTGTCCTTATTCGCAGATGACATGAGACTGTACATTGAAAACCCTAAAGAATCCATAAAAAAATTATTAGAGTTCATAAATGAATTCGGTAATTAGCTAGACACAAAATTAACGCCAAGAAATCTATGGGATTTCTATACACCAATAGTGAACTTACAGAAAGAGAGACTAAAAAAGCAATCCTATTTACCACCACACCAAAAAAATTAAGATACCTGGGAATCAACTTAAGTAAGGAGGTAAAAGACCTATATGCAAAAAAAGAAAACCTATATGCAAAAAAACTGCAGGACTCTGAAAAAAGAGATAGAGGAAGTCATAAACAGATGGAGGAACATACCGTGTTCACTGAATGGTAGAATCAATATCATCAAAATGTCCATACTACCCAAAGCAATCTATAGATTCAATGCACTCCCCATTAAAATACCAACGGCATATTTCACAGACCTAGAAAGAACGCTCCAAAATTTCATCTGGAATTTAAAAAAAAAAAAGGCCCCAAATAGCTGCTGCAATCCTGAGAAAGAAGAACAAAGTAGATGGGTTCTCAATACCAGATATCAAGCTGTATTGCAAAGCCACTGTTCTCAAAACTGCCTATTACTGGCACAGGAACAGACATATTGACCAATAAAATAGAATAGAGAATCCAGATATCAACGCAGACCACTATGCTCAATTAATATTTGACAAAGGAGGCATGAATATACAATGGAGTCAAGACAGTCTCTTCAATAAATGGTGTTGGGAAAATTGGACAGATACATGCAAAAAATTAAACTAGACCACCAACTTACACCATACACAAAAATAAACTCAAAATGGATAAAGGACTTAAACATAAGATGGGAAACCATAAAAATACTAGAGGAATATACAGGCAGCAAAATCTCAGACATTTGCCAAAGGAACTTCTTCACTGTTACTTCCCTTAGGCCAATGGAAAATAAAGAGAAAATGAACAAATGGGACTATATCAAAATAAAGAGCTTTTGCATAGCAAATGAAACCATCAACAAAACAACAAGAAAGCCCACTACATGGGAGAACATATTTGCCAATGTTATCACCAATAAGGATTTAACCTCCAACATTTACAGGGAACTCATACAACTTAATAAAAGGAAGATAAATGATCCAATAAAAAAGTGGGCAACAGACCTAAATAGAAACTTGTCAAAAGAAGACAGAAGAGCCGAAACAGGTTTGGCTCAGTGGATAGAGCGTCGGCCTGCGGACCAGAAGGTCCCAGGTTCGATTCCGGTCAAGGGCATATACCTTGGTTGCGGGCACATCCCCAGTAGGGGGTGTGCAGGAGTCAGCTGGACGATGTTTCTCTCTCATCAACATTTCTAGCTCTCTATCCCTCTCCCTTCCTCCCTGTAAAAATCAATAAAATATATTTTAAAAAAAAGAAGCAGAAGACAGAAGGAAGGCCAAGAGACATATGAAAACATGCTCAAAGTCACTAATTGTCCGAGAGATACAAATCAAAACAACAATGCAGTACCATCTCACACCTGTTAGAATGTCTATCATCAACAAATCAATAAACGACAAGTGTTGGCGAGGATGCGGAGAAAAAGGAACACTTTTGCACTGTTGGTGGGAATGCAGATTGGTTCAGCCACTGTATAGAGTTACCTCAAAAAACTGAAAATGGAACTCCCATTTGACCCAGTGATCCCACTTCTAAGAATATATCCCAAGAAGCTAGAAACATCAATCAGAAAGGATATATGCACCCCTATGTTCATTGCAGCACAACTTAACATAGCTAAGATGTTAAAACAGCCTAAGTGCCCAGCAGCAGATGAGCGGATTAAAAAAATGTGGTACATCTACACAATGGAATACTATGCTGCGCTAAAAAAGAAGGAATTCCTACCATTTGCAACAATATGTATGGAATTGGAGAGCATTATGCTAAGTGTAATAAGTCGGTCAGAGAAAGATAAATATCACATGATCTCACTCATCTATGGGAAATAATGAACAACATAAACTGATGACCAAAAACAGATCCAGAGGCAAGGAAGCATCAATCAGACTGTCAAACCTCGGAGGGAAGGTAGGGGAGGGTGGGTGTAAGGGGGCGAGATTAACCAAAGGACTTGGTATGCATGCATATAAGCCTAACCAGTGTACACAGACAACAGGGGTGTGAGGGCATGCGGGGGGTGGGGTTTAGAAGGTAATGGGGGATGAGGACAAAGATATAATACCTTAATGAATAAAGAAATTAAAATGCAAAAAAAAAGAAAACCTATTTGAAAAAAATATTGACAGGAAACTTCCCCTACCTGGTGAATCAAATAGACTTACAAGTCCAGGAAGCACAGAGAACCCCAAACAAGAGGAATCCAAAGAGGACCACACCAAGACACATCATAATTAAATGCCAATGGCAAAAGACAAAGGGAGAATTTTAAAAGCAGCAAGAGAAAAACAGTTAGTTATGTACAAGGGACTAACCATAAATCTGTCAACTGATTTCTCAACAGAAACTATGCAGGCCAGGATGGAGTGGCAAGAAATATTCAAAGTATTGAATAGCAAGAACCGACAACCAAGATTACTCTACCCAGCAAAGCTATCATTCAGAATTGAAGGTCAGATAAAGAGTTTTACAGAAAAGAAAAAGCTAAAGGAGTTCATCACCACCAAACCAATATTATATGAAATGCTGAAGGTTATTCTTTAAGAATAGGAGGAAGAAGAAAATGGTAAGGAAAAAAATTATGAACAAAGTGACAACAAATACATATCTATCAACAAGTAAATCTAAAAATCATATGAATAAAAAATATGATGAACAGAATAAACTGTTGAATGTAATGGAATCAGGGGCATGGAAATTGAGCTGACTGGCAGTTTTTGAGGGAAGGTAGTGTGTGGGGGGTGAGGGAAGAGATTGGACAAAGATCTTATATGCATGTATGCAGTAACTATGGATGTGGACACTGGGGTGGCGAGGGCCTGGGTTGGTATTGGAACCGGGTGGCAGGGAGCGATTGTGGGAGGGGGGCAGAGAGACTTGTATAATAATCTGAACTATAAAGATTAAAAATAAATAAATAAAATAAAATAAAAATATATTATTTAAAAATTACCATGCAAGTTAAGAAACACATAGATTCCCAAACAAAATGAACCCCAAAACACCAACACTTAGACCATCATAATTCAATTAGTAAACATCAATGACAGTAATAAACTTAAAGGCTGCCAGAGAGAGACAGAAAGTTAACTACAAGGGATGTCCCTTTAGAATATCAACTTATTTCTGTGCAGAAACACACCAGGCCAGAAGGGAATGGAATGAAATATACAAAGTGATGCAAAGCAAGGGACTGAATCCAAGACTACTATACCCATGAAGGCTAACATACAAAATTGAAGGTGAAATCAGGAGTTTCACAGACAAAAAAAAAAGGCTAAGAGAGTTTATTAACACCAAGCCAGCAATGCAAGAAATGCTGAAAAGACTGCTGTAAAAAGAAGAAACAGAAAAGCAAGAAGAAACGCAAATATTAGGAATAAAATTGACTACAAACAAATACTTATCAATATTAACATTAAACATAAATGGATTAAATGCTCCCATTAAAAGACATAGGGTAGCTGAATGGATACGAAAACATGACCAATATATTTTCTGTCTGCAAGAGGCCCACCTCAGAACAAAGGTTTCACACAGACTGATAATGAAGGGATGGGGAAAATTTTTTTTCAAGCAAATGGAAATGAGAAAAATGCTGAGGTTGCAATACTTATATCTGACAAAATAGACCTCAAAGTACAGGCCATAACAAGCGATAAGGAAGGCCACTACATAATACTATGGGAAGCAATTCAACAAGATGATATAACTCTGGGAAACATATATGCACTCCCTTGTAAGTAACAGGAGCATCCAAATACATAAAACAAATTCTGGAAGATATCCAGGGAGAGATAAATACCAATACAATCATAGTAGGGGAATTTAATACCCCACTGACACCACTGGATAAATAGTCTAAACAAAAAAAAATCAGCAAAGAAACAGCAATCCTAAATTACTCACAAGATCAGATGGACTTAATTGACACCTTAAGAATATTTCACCCAAAAGCTACAGAATATACATTCTTCTCAAGTGCACATGGGTCATTTTCAAAGATAGACCATACATTGGGACACAGGCAAATTCTCTTCAAATTCAAGGATATAGAAAACATATCAGGCATCTTCTCAGATCACAATGGCATAAAACTAGAAATCAACTACAATAAAAAGAAAGATAAAAATCAAACACTTGGAGGCTAAATAGCATGCGATTAAACAATGATTCAGTTACCAAAGAGATCAAAGAAGAAATAAAAACATCCTGGAAACAAATGACAATGAAAACACAACAATCCCAAATCTATAGGACACATTGAAAGCAGTCTTCAGAGGGAAGCTCATAGCTCTATAGGCCTACCTCAAAAAAAAAAAAAAGAAAGGAAAGAAAGAAAGAAAAGAAGGAAGGAAGGAAGGAAGGAAGGAAGGAAGGAAGGAAGGAAGGAAGGAAGGAAGGAAGGAAGAGAAAGAAAGAAAGAAAGAAAGAAAGAAAGAAAGAAAGAAAGAAAGAAAGAAAGAAAGAAAGATAGAAAGAAAGAAAGAAGAAAGAAAGAAAGAAAGAAAGAAAGAAAGAAAGAAAGAAAGAAAGAAAGAAAGTGGTAATAAATTATCTAACCTTGCAACTTAAAGAATTAGAAAGAGAGCAACAAGAACAGCCCACAGTAACTAGAAGGAAGGAGATAATAAATATCAAAGCAGAAATAAATGACATAGATACCAAAAAAAAAAAAAACACAAAAGATTAATGAAACCAAGAGCTGCTTCTTTGAAATGATAAACAAGATTGATGAACCTCTAGTCAGGCTCACCAACAAACAAACAAAGAGAACCCAAATAAAATAAGAAAGGAAAGAGGTGAAATAACAACTGACCACACAGATATAGAGTAAATTTTTTTTTTGAAAAAGTGCTACGAACAACTCTACTCCAACAAGCTGGACAACCTCAATGAAATGGACACATTTCTAGAAAAATACAGTCTTCAAAAACTCCATCAGGAAGAATAAAAAAACCTGAATAGGCTGATAACTATTGATGAAATTGCAACAGTAATAAAAAAATTCCCAGCAAACAAAAGCCCTGGACCAGATGGCTTCACAGGGGAGTTTTACCAAACATTCAAAGAAGACCTAAAACCAATCCTTCTCAGACTATTCCAAAAGACACCACAAAGAGAGAATTACAAGCCAATATCCCTCATGAACACAAATGTCAAAATCCTCAACAATATCCCAGCAAATCAGACCCAGCATTACATTAGAAAGGTCATACAAAATGACCAAGTGTGATTTATTCCAGGGATACAAAGCTGGTACAATATTCACAAATCAATAAACATGATACATCATATAAACAAATTGAGAGACAAAAATCACCTAATTATATCAATTTATGCAGAAAAACCATTTGACAAAATCCAACACCCTTTTCTGATAAAAACGCTCAGCAAAGTGGGAATAGAAGGATCATAACTCAACATAATAAAAGCCTTATAGGACAAACCTACAGCCAACATCATACTCGATGGGCAAAAACTAAAATCATTTCCCCTGAGAACAGGGATGCCCACTCTCACCACTCCTGTTTGACATATTATTGGAAGTGCTAGCCATTGCGATCAGGCAAGAAGAAGAATTAAAAGGCATCCAAATTGTAAAAGAAGAAATAAAACTGTCATTATTCACAGATGACATGATACAGAAAACACTAAAGACTCCATGAAAAAATTATTAGACTTAATAAATTAATTCGGCAGTGTAGCAGGGTACAAAATTAATGCCAAGAAATCTACGGCATTTTTATACACCTTTCGTGAACTTACAGAAAGAGAGATTTAAAAACAATCCCATTTACCATTGCAGAAAATAATTAAGATACTTAGGAATAAACTTAACTAAGGAGATAAAAGACCTATATGTGGAAAACTACAGGACACTGAAAAAAAGAGATAGAGGAAGACGTAAACCGATGGAAGAACATACCGTGTTCATGGATTGGTAGAATCAACATCATTAAAATGTCCATATTACTCTAAGCAATCTATAGAGTCAATGCATTCCCCATTACAATACCAACAGCATATTTCACAGACCTGTAATGAACACTCCAAAAATTCATCTGGGATTTAAAAATGACCCCGAATAGCTACAGCAATCCTGAGAAAGGACAGAGTAGGAGGGATCTCATTACCAGATATCAAGCTTTATTACAAAGCCACTGTTCTCAGAACTGCCTGATACTGGCACAAGACCAGACATATAGACCAATGGAATAGAATAGAGAACCCAGAAATCAACCCAAACCACTATGCTCAGTTAATATTTGACAAAGGGAGCAAGAACATACAATGGAGTCAAGACAGTCTCTTCAATAAATGATGTTGGGAAAATTATACATATACATGCAATAAAATGAAACTAGACCACCAACTTACACCATACATAAAAATAAACTCAAATTGAATAAAGGACTTAAATGTAAGATGGTAAACTATAAAAATGTTAGAGGAATACAGAGGCAGCAAAATCTCAGACATATGCCAAAGCAATAATTTCACCAATACAGCTACTAAGGCAATGGAAACTAAAGAGAAGATAAACAAATGGGACTACATCAAAATAAAAAGCTTCTGCATAACAAAAGAAACAATCAACAAAACAACAAGAAAGCCCACTGCACGGGAGAACATATTGGCCAATGTTATCTCTGATAAGAGTTTAATCTCCAACATTTGCAGGGAACTCATACAACTTAACAAAAGGAAAATAAACAAACCAATAAAAAAAATGGGCAATGGACCTAAATAGATACTTTTCAAAAGAGGACATAAGGAAAGACAAGAGAATATGAAAACATGCTCAAAGTCACTAATTATTTGAAAGATGCAAATCAAAACTACAATGCAGTACCATCTCACACCTGTCAGAGTGGCTATCAACAAATCAACAAATGACAACTGCTGGCGAGGATGCGGAGAAAAAGGAACCCTGTTGCACTGCTGTTGGGAATGCATCCTGGTGGAGCCACTGTGGAGAACAGTATGGAGTTTCCTCAAAAAACTAAAAATGGAACTCCCATTTGACCCAGTGATCCCACTTCTAGGAGTATATCCCAAGAAACTGGGAACACCAACCAGAAAGGATATATGCACTCCTAAGTTCATAGCGGTACAATTTACAATAGCTATGATTTAGAAACAACCAAAGTGCCCATCAGCAGATGAGTGGATTAAAAAACTATGATAAATATACACAATGGAATAATATGCTGCTCTAAAAAGAAGGAACTCCTACCCTTTGCAACAGCATGGATAGAGCTGGAGATCATTATGCTAAGCGTAATAAGTCAGTCAGAGTAAGATAAATATCACATGATCTCACTCATTTGTGGCTTATAATGAACAACATAAACTGATGAATAAGAACAGATCCAGAGACAGAGAAGCATTGATAAGATGCTCAAACCTCAGAGTGAAGGCTGGGGAAGGTGGGGGTAAGGGGGAGAGATCATTCAAAAGACTTGTATGCATGCATATAAGCATATCCAATGGATGGAGACACCAGGGGGGTGAGTGCAAGAATGGGAGTGGGGTGGGGAGCAATGGGGGGATAAGTACACATATGTAATAGCATGATAAAAAAGGAAACCCACTTTAAGGGAGAACATATTTGGAAATGATACATCTCATAAGGGGTTAATCCCCAAAAAAATATATAAAGTATTCATACAATCCAAGAAAAGGAAGACAGTCCTATTAATATATAGGCAGATGACCTAAGTATACTTTTCTCCAAAGAGCACGTACAAATGGCCAAAAAACATGGGGAAAAATGCTCAAAATGGCTATCATCAAAAAAATCAAACAACAAGGTTAGGATGCAGAGAAAATGGAGCACTATATCACTGTTGGTTGGAATGCAGATTGGTTCAGCCACTATGGAATACAATATGTAGTTTATTTAAAAAAATAAAAATTGAACTTCAGTTGGACACAACAATTCCACTCTGGGAATATTTTATAAAAACCAGAAACACCAATCAGAAAGAATATATGCATTCCTATGTCCATAGCAGCATTATTTACAATAACTAAGCTCTGGAAACAGCCAAAGTCCTCATCTGTAGATAAATGGATAAGAAATGTGTTTGAAATTTACACACTGGAATACTATGCAGCTGTAAAAAAAAATAGTGATCTGTTACCCTTTGGGACAGCTTGGATATACCAGGAGACTATTACACTAAGTGAAAAAAAGCCAGTCAGAGAAAGACATGTATCACATGATCTCATTTATTTGTGGGGACCTAATGAACAAAACAAATTAACCAACAAAATAAGACTTGAATCATGGAGGCATGGGATAGAGGGACATACATCCATGTGGGGGTATGAGGATGAGGAGAGATAAACCAAAGCACTTATATAGTTACTAGAGGCCCGATGCACAAATTCGTGCATGGGTCAGGTCTGGCCAGCGCACCCCGATTAGGGCTGATAGGGGCTGGGCCAGCTGGTGGGAGGGGCCACGGGTTTTTGTCCGGCTACCCTGCCCCTGTTTGGGGTTGGGTGGGGGCAGATCGGGGCCACAGTGCACATCAAAACAACCAGTTGTTCTGGTCATTACGGCATTCCAGTTGCTTGTCTTTTATATATAGAGACTAGAGGCCCAGTGCACAAATTCGTGCATGGGTCAGGTCTGGCCAGCGCACCCCGATTAGGGCTGATAGGGGCTGGGCCAGCTGGTGGGAGGGGCTACGGGTTTTTGTCCGGCTCCCCTGCCCCTGATTGGGGTTGGGTAGGGGCAGATCGGGGCCACAGTGTACATCAAAACAACCAGTTGTTCTGGTCATTCCGGCATTCCAGTTGCTTGGCTTTTATATATAGAGATATGCATAGCCAATGGACACAAAGAATCGGGTGGTGAAGACCTGGGGTGTTGGGTAGGGGTGGGGCAGAAGTAAGTAAAGGAAGGAAATTTGGAGACATCTGTAATACTGTCAACAATAAAATGAAATTTAAAAAAGAAATATAAGAGAAAAGATAGGAGAGTGAAAATGGCAGCAGAATAGACAGACGTGTTCCAAGCCTTGTCCCAGAGCAGAAAGAAAGAACAGCTGAGGGTCGCACTGGGAGTGTTTGTTAGCAAGCTAAGGTACAGCTGAACTCCAGAAGGTGTGGGACTGCTGGACAGGGTTCCCCTGACAGGGCAGCCCCCACAGCGGCTGGGTCCCCTCCCGGAGCTACGGGCTCAGAGGGGGAAATCTCGCTATCTTGAAAGGAGGAGTGGATCTTGTCGGAGGCCTGAAAATCCACAACTGCGGTGACCACCGAACAGCTGTGAGAACCAGAACACCGGTCCCACGTGTCACAAAAACTTGGAATCAAAGGAGCTCTTCACTCCATCATGGAAAGGTCAGATTTCTCTGGGGATAGCGTGAGGTTTCTGGTCCCGGCAGAAGAGAGAAACACGCACACTGCAAGAGCTGGAGGACCAGGGAGGTCTGTCCCTGGAGAAATCCGTGGCTGTTGGGGCCAGCGTGATCCATGATTGTGGAAGGGGGTCCTCAGAGCTGCTAACAGGGGGGATCTCTAAAGAACAACCCGTTTTTATCGGACATGGAGAGATAGCCTGGGAGTTTGAGGGGTGTGCAGTTTGTTTGAACTTGCCCGCCAGCCTCCGCAAACCAGTATTGAGTGCCACAGAGTAAAAAGGCTAGAGAGGCCTTAGAGTCCTGGAAGTCAACCCAGAAACACTGCCACCCAGAGGCTGAAATACAAATTGACCCCAGTGTAATAAAAAATAAAGGAATACCAGAAATTAAGACACCGCCTGCTTAAAAATCAGGACTGGATTACAACACTGAGGAGCAGTGAAACGCAGGGAACTGCAATACTGTACGGACTGGGAAACAGGTGTGCCAAACAGAACAATAGAGAAAGTGAATGACCTTAACTACTGCACATTTTTTTTATTTACTTTAATTTCATTATTAATTTTATATATTTTTTATTCTCATTTTTTGCATCATTTACTTAAGAAACTATTTTTTTTCTTTTTCCTCACTTGATTTTACCTTTTTAATTATTACATTTTTATTTGCAATCAGCATTATTACTACTATTTTTTAACTTTTTTATTTCATTTATTTTTTTAAGTGCCATTTTATTTTCTTTATTTTACTTTAGGATTAGTGTTCTACAGTCTATTTTCATCTTTTCTTCACCATCGTTTTATTCTATCTCAACTCTACCTTTACGCCATCACTTTCTTCCTAAACTTTCCCCTTTTGGTGTCCTGTTTATCTTAACCATTTCCTGCTCTAGATTTTCCCTGTTCTTTCTGTTTACCCCCTGATAAAACTTCACCCTACTTATATATCTAATTTACAATCCCCTGCTCCAAGTCCATACACACCTCTCTCTTTGCTGTCTTAACTATAAAAAAATTGTTTTTCTCTTTGACCTTTTGTTGTTGTTTGTTTGAATGTTGATTATATCGAATTTTTATGATTTTTTGTGAGATTGTTTTGCTTATTATTTTCTTTGTTTTCTTGTTTTTTGTTTGCTATGTTTTGGTTAGTTTTTACTTCTGTTTTCCCTTGCCTCACTTGATATTAGTTGGTGTTGTAGGTTGTATTAATAACCAGGTACTTGTTGCTGGCATTTGCTGTGATTAGTGGTGGTTCTATTGGAGTTTTCTCCACATATATATATAGTTTGTCCCTCTTTTCTCTCTTAGTCTCATTCTAGTCTCTCTTATTTTTTTTCTCCTTTTCCCAATTTCATTTTGACACTACTTTTTTTTCGTTCTTTTTACTCTTCTTTCTCTCCTATGCCCTAAATTGCCTTTCCCTGGCTGGTCACCTTTATTGAAGGTTATTAATATCGTGAATACATCGCTGTTCATTGCCTTGTGTTTTGTACCTGGTTGTGTTGTATTTTGTGCCTTTAAATCAATGCAGGAGAGAGATAACTACACAACCAGACATCCAGAGAAGAGAGACCATGGAGAGACAAAGAAACAGCCCGCATATGAAAGAAAAGCAGGCATCACCAGAAAAGGAAGTAAACAAAATAGAGGCTAACAACATGTCAGAGAAAGAATTCAGAGAAATGGTCATAAGGTGGCTGAAAAGAATGGAAGACAAATTCGACAATATGAGTAAGAAATAAGAGGAAATAAAGAAGAAACAAGAAGAAATGAAAAATGACATCGATGCTGTAAAGAAATAGAGAGCATCAAGAGTAGACTAGAAGAAGCAGAAGACCACATCAGTGAGCAAGAAGACAATATGGAAAAAAATACCCAAGTAGAGTAACTTCTAGAAAAAAAAATTAAAAAGCAGGAGGAAAGCCTAAGGGAACTTTGGGACAACACGAAACAAAACAACATCCGCATAGTAGGGGTTCCAGAAGGAAAGGAAACTGAGCAAGGAATGGAAAACCTGTTTGAAGAAATAATGACAGAAAACTTTCCTGATATAGGGAAGATAAAACCTACACAAATCCAAGAAGCTCACAGAGTCCCCAAAATGAACCCCAAAGGACCGATGCCAAGGTGCATTATAATTAAATTGGAAAACACCAATGACAAAGTAAGAATCTTAAAAGCAACCAGAGAGAGACAGAAAGGTACATACAAAGGAACCCACATCAGGCTAGAAAATGATTTCTCAACAGAAACTCATCAGGCCAGAAGGGAATAGAATGAAATATACAAAGTCATGCAAAGGAAGGGTCTCAATCCAAGAATACTGTACCTAGCAAGTCTATCAATCAAAATTGAAGGTGAAATCAGGAGCTTCACAGACAAAAAAGGACTAAGGGAATTTATCACCACCAAACCAGCAATGCAAGAAATGCTAAAGGGTCTGCTGTAAAAAAACAAAGAAGAAGAAGAAGAAGAAGAAGAAGAAGAAGAAGAAGAAGAAGAAGAAGAAGAAGAAATAGGAAACGAAGAAGGAACACAGTGGTATAGAATAAAAATGGTGACAAATAAGTACCTGTCAATAATAACTTTGAATGTAAATGGATTAAAAGCCCCAATCAAAAGACATAGGGTAACAGATTGGATAAGAAAACATGACCCATATATCTGCTGTCTACAGGAAACCCACCTCAGAAAAAAAGATGCACACAGACTGAGGGGGAAGGGATGGGAAAAGGTTTTCCAGGTGAATGGAAATGAAAAAAAAAGCTGGGGTAGCAATACTTATATCTGACAAATTAGATCTCAAAGTGAAGGACATAAGAGATAAAGAAGGCCACTTCATAATACTAAGGGAGAAATCCAACAAGAAGAAATAACTCTGGTAAACATATATGTACCCAATATAGGAGCACCCAAATACATTAAAAAAAAACTTCTGGAAAATATCAAGGGAGAGATGGACAGCAATACACTCATAGTAGGAGACTTGAATAACCCATTATCACCATTGGACAAATCCTATATTCAAAAAATCAGCAAAGAAACATCAATCCTAAATGACTCACTAGACCAGATGGAATTAATTGACATCTTCAGAACATTTCACCCAAAAGCCACAGAATATACATTCTTCTCAAGTGCACATGGGTCATTTTAAAAGATAGACCATATGTTGGGACATAGGCAAAGTCTGTCTTAATTCAAGAAGATAGAAATCATATCAAGCATCATCTCAGATCACAGTGCCATAAATATGGAAATCAACTACAATAAAAACAATCCAAAGAAATCAAACACATGCAGACTAAACAGCATGCTATTAAACAAGGACTGGGTTACCAGACAGATCCAGGAAAAAATAAAAAACATTGTTATCATGGCAACAAACGACAATGAAAACACAACAATCCAAAATCTATGGGACACAGTGAAAGCAGTCTTTAGAGGGAAGTTCATAGCTCTACAATCCTACTGCAAAAAAAAAAAAAAAGAAAGAAAAAGAAAAGAAACAATGGTAATAAATTACCTAACCCTACAACTCAAAGAGTTAGAAAAAGAGCAACAAGAAAAGCCCAGTGTAAGCAGAAGGAAGGATATAATAAAGATCAGAGCGGAGATAAACGACATAGAGACCAAAGAAACAATACAAAAGATCAACAAAACCAAGAGCTGGTTCTTTGAAAGGATAAACAAGACTGATGAACCTCTAGCCAGGCTCACCAAGAAGCAAAGACAGAGGACCCAAATAAACAAAATCAGAAATGAAAGAGGTGAAATAACAACAGTCCCTGCTGAAATACAAAGCATTGGTTCAAAATACTACAAACAACTCTATTCTAACAAACTGGACAACCTGGCGGAAATGGATATATTCCTAGAAAAATATAACCTTCCAAAACTCAGTCTGGAAGAATCTAAACAGCTCAGTAGGCCAGTAACTATGGAAGAAATTGAAGCAGTCATCAAAAAGCTTCTGGCAAACAAAAGCCCGGGGCCAGACGGCTTCACAGGAGAGTTTTACCAAACATTCATGGAAGAACTAAAACCTATCCTCCTCAGACTATTCCAAAAAAATTCAAGAGGAAGGAACATTTCCAAGCTCCTTCTATGAAGCCAGCATCACCCTAATACCAAAACCAGATAAAGACAACACAATGAAAGAGAATTACAGGCCAATATCCCTCATGAAGATACATGCCAAAATCCTCAACAAAATTCTAGCAAAATGGACCCAGCAGTACATCAAGATGATCATACACCATGACCAAGTAGGATTTATCCCAGGAATACAAGGATGGTACAATATCCACAAATGAATAAACGTGATACCTCACATAAACAAACTGAGAAATAAAAATCACATAGTCATATCGATGCAGAAAAAGCATTTGAAAAAATCCAACACCCTTTCTTGATAAAAACTCTCAACAAGGTGGGAATAGAAAGATCATACCTCAACATAATAAAAGCTGTATGTGATAAACCCACAGCAAACATCATATTCAATGGGCAAAAACAAAAACCATTTCCCCTAAGAACAGGAACAAGACAGGGATGCCCACTCTCACCACTCCTGTTTGACATAGTACTGGAAGTATTGGCAATTGCAATTAGACAAGAAGAAGAAATAAAAGGCATCCAAATTGGAAAAGAACAAGTAAAGCTGTCCTTATTTGCAGATGACATGATATTCTACATAAAAAACCTGAAAGACTCCATCAAAAAACTAATACACTTAATAAATGAATTCTGCAATGTAGCAGGATACAAAATTATTGCCAAGAAATCTATGATCTTTCTATACACCAATAGTGAACCTACAGAAAGAGAGACTAAAAAAGCAATCCCATTTACCATTGCACCAAAAAAAATTAAGATACCTAGGAATAAACTTAACTATGTGGAAAACTACAGGACACTAAAAAAAAGAGATAGAGGAAGACGTAAACAGATGGAAGAACATACCATGTTCCTGGATTGGTAGAATCAACATCATTAAAATGTCCATACTACCCAAAGCAATCTATAGATTCAAAGCACTCCCCAATAAAATACCAACGGCATATTTCACAGACCTAGAAAAAAGTCTCCAAAAATTCATCTGGAATAAAAAAAGACCCCGAATAGCCAGAGCAATCCTGAGAAAGAAGAATAAAGTAGGAGGGATTTCAATACCAGATTTCAAGCTGTATTACAAAGCCACTGTTCTCAAAACAGCATGGTACTGGCACAAGAACAGACATATAGATCAATGGAATAGAATAGAGAATTCAGATATCAACCCAAACCACTATGCTCAATTAATATTTGACAAAGGAGGCATGAACATACAATGGAGTCAAGACAGTCTCTTCAATAAATGGTGTTGGGAAAATTGGACAGATACATGCAAAAAAAATGAAACTATATCACCAACTTACACCATACTCAAAAATAAACTCAAAATGGATACAGGACTTAAACATAAGACAGGAAACCATAAAAATACTAGAGGAATCCACAGACAGAAAAATATCAGAAATATGCCTTAAGAACTTCTTCACTGATACTGCCCGTAGGTCAATGGAAGCTAAAGAGAAAATAAACAAATGGGACTATATCAAAATAAAAAGCTTTTTTACAGCAAAAGAAACTATCAACAAACAACAAGAAATCCCACTGTATGGGAGAATATATTTGCAAATGTTATCACTGATAAAGGTTTAATCTCCAACATCTACAGGCAACTTATACAACTTAATAAAAGGAAGATAAATGATCCAATAAAAAATGGGCAACGGACCTATGTAGAATCTTTTCAAAAGAAGACAGAAGGAAGGCCAAGAGACACATGAAAACATGCTCAAAGTCACTAATTATCTGATAGATGCAAATTAAAACGACAATGCGGTACCATATAAAACCTGCCAGAATGGCTATCATCAACAAATCAACAAACGACAAGTGTTGGCGAGGATGCGGACAAAAAGGAACACTCATGCACTGCTGGTGGGAATGTAGACTGGTGCAGCCACTATGGAGAACAGTATGGAGTTTCCTCAAAAAACTGAAAATGGAACTCCCATTTGACCCAGTAATCCCCCTCCTAGGACTATATCCTATGAAACTGGAAACCCCAAATCAGAAAGGATATATGCACCCCTATGTTCATAGCAGCACAATTTACAATAGCTAAGATTTGGAAACAGCCTAGTTGCCCGTCAGCAGATGACTGGATCAGAAAACTGTGGTATATCTACACAATGGAATACTATGCTGCTATGAAAAAGAAGGAAATCTTACCATTTACAGCAACCTGGATGGAATTGGAGAACATTATGCTAAGTGAAATAAGCCTATCAATGAAAGAAAAATTCCATATGATCTCACTCATTTATGGATAATAAAGAAAATTATAAACTGTTGAGCAAAAAGATACAGAGACAGTAAAGCATCAAACAGACTGTCAAATTACAGCGGGAAGGTTAGGGAGAGGTGGGGGAGATAAGAGATCAACCGAAGGACTTGTATGCATGCATATAAGCATAACCAATGGACACAAAACTCTGGGGGTGAGGACATGTATGGGAGTGGGGTGGGAGGGCAATGGTAAGATATGTACACATATAATACCTTAATAAAAAAATGGAAAAAATAAAATAAAAAGACAGAAAAAAAAGAGAGAAAAGATAATCTTACCAAATAATAGACAAACATGTAAATTGACTGTACCTCTGCTACACCACCAGCTAATCAGGAGTGATATGCAAATTAACCTGACAAAGATGGCAGTTAATTTGCAGACACAGTTGCTGAGTGATGGGCGGGAAGTTTGCGTCGTCGTCATGGCAACAACACAGGCATTCTGCCCCAGCCCCGGTCTCTCAGGGCCTCTGGGCTGCGTGGGAAGGTGGGGCTGGGGAGGAAAGAGGCGGCTCCTGGAGCGGAAAGAGGTAGCTCCAGGGCTTGAGCGGAAAGGGACTGAGCCGGAGCGGAAAGGCGGTGCTGGCAGCCAGGGAAAGAAAGCCCATTCTAGCATGAATCTTCGTGCATCGGGCTTCTAGTAACAATAATAATACCAAAGCAATAAAAAATAATAAACTAATGGGGGGGGGAAGCTAAAAAAATAACAAAATGAAGTTCATCTAGGCAGATTTTAGTGCCTGCTGGGTTTTCCCTTGGGATCCTTTTCCTATGTTGTCTGAGGCTATTTTGTACCCTGATTTTGGGCCTCTTAGGAGGTACCTTTTTGCTAGCCAATTTCAGAAGCTGTCCATGTTTGGCTGTCTGCACCCTGTTCGAAAGTTCAAGAGATCCACAGGGAAATAGTCCAGATACACAGCCATCATTGGCCAGGTGGAATCCCTTGTAGGCAAGCTGGTGGGGTCTGCTGGAAGCCAGGAGCTTCTATCAGTCCTCTTGTGAGAGGAAAGCAGCACCAGCCAGGTTCCAGGGAATGTGGAGGGAATGGCCCCACCCAAAGACAGCCACTGATGCTCCCTGAGACTGCTGACTCCTCAGAAGGGTTGAGATGCTCTGTGGGGTGTGCTGGATACCAAAGGGTCGTTTGAGCTGGATTCCTTAGGTGGGGCAAACTGTATCCCAGGTTTTTTGTCTTTCCCCAAGGCTTCTGCTTTGGGGAGTGGCTTGTGACTCCTGGGGAAAAATGGCTTTAGCTATATCAGGGGGGATTAGTCAGCACAGGTATCCCGGCTGCAGCCCTACCACCTCTCTCCCCAATGCCTCCTTCTCTAGACACCCTTCAGGCAACTCAAGTCCACACTGTCGTCTCCTTGCCGAAGCCCAGGGTGAATGGCTGAGAACTAAAATAGTGTGCTCTAGCCCTTGAAAAAAAAAAGTAGCTTTATCTCGGGCAGGCTCAGCCTCTTCCTGGTGGATAGAAGACCTGCCACCTTTCACCACTGTGCAAGCAGCTATTCTGGGCTCTGGCACTCTGGGCTGGAGAGCCCAGCCTGGGTTTCAGGCCTCACTCCTCTCTGGGAATCCCCTACAGCTGAGATATCCCTCCATCCGCCAGGGGTGAGAGCTGGACCCTGCCCTTCCTCCCAGTTTCAAGGTGGTTTCTGCCCTTCATTGTTTAAAAATCTCCTCTTCAGCTAGTCTTCTGTTGGTAATTCAGGGTGAATGTTCCCTAATTCATTTGTATTTTCAAGTTTAGTTCTGTGAGGAGGTGTGAGAAAGGTCCACCTATTCTGCTGCTGTTTTGAAAAACTTCTAAAAGGTATTTTATACTTTATTTGCTTCACTCTCCCCCTAAAAAATGGGAACTACCTTGAGATGGTACAGAGTAATTAAACAAGCTTTCAAATTAGATCTGGATAGGAATACAAAATCTGTAACTCACTGGCTTTGTGGGATTAGGCAAGCTACTTCTCTGAGCCTCAGTTATGTGAAAAGTAGTAATGATGATAGTACTTAATTTCTTGTGTGAAAATGAGAGAGAGTATATATAAAATTTGTAGTATATTGTCAGGTACTTATTAGCTTCCTAATGTGAGTTTGTGGTTGTTCATGACCATTGTACATCAGTATATTCCAGTTTCAACCTGATTGTTTAACCCATTTTCTCTATTCACCAGCTTTTAATTATTTATTTATTTAATATATTCTTATTGATTTCAGAGAGGAAAGGAAAGTGAGTGGGAAATAGAAACATCAATGATGAGAGAGAATCATTGATAAGCTGCCTCCTGCACACCCCACACTGAGGATTGAGCCTACTACCCCAGCATGTGCCCTGACCAGGAATTGAACCATGACCTGCTGGTTCATAGGTCAATGCTCAACCACTGAGCCATGCTGGCCAGGCCTCCAACTTTTAATTTTTAGTTGCTTTTACTACTTTCATATTCTTCATCTGAGTAATGGTTTATTCTCTGATCCTACCGATAATTTGTCCTCTTGACCTTGGATCTTTTATATCTCTCCTGAGAGGTATAATGAAAAATCATTGCATATAACAATAAGCAGGTAGAGATAGTCCCTGGCTAGTTTAACATTAGAAAATATGTGGCCAACTGTGTTGAACAGTATGGAGTTTCCTCAAAAAACTAAAAATGGAACTCCCATTTGACCAGGTAATCCCACTTCTAGGAATATATCCCAAGAAACTAGAAACATCAATCAGAAAGGATATATGCACCCCTATGTTCATAGCAGCACAATTCACCATAACTAATATTTGGAAACAGCCTAAATACCCATCAGCAGGTGAGTGGATTAGAAAACTATGGTACATCTACACAATGGAATACTATGCTGCTATAAAAAAGAAAGAATTCTTACCATTTGCAGCAACATGGGTGGAACTGGAGAGCATTACGCTAAGTGAAATAAGCCAGGCAATGAAAGAAAAATACCACATGATCTCATTTATGGAAAATAAATTACATTATAACCTGATGAACAAAAGATAGATACAGAGGCGGTAAAGCATCAAATAGACTGTCAAATTACAGCGGGAAGGCTGGGGAGTGTTGGGGAGGGGGGGAAAGAGATCAAACAAAGGACTGGTATGCATGCATATAAGCATAACCAATGGACACAAGACACTGGCGGGAGTGGGATGAGGGCATGTGAAAGGGGGTAGGGGAGGCTGGGGGAAGGTCAATTGGGGGAAAAAGGGAGATATATGTACTACTATATGTAATACTTTAAACAATAAAATTAAATTTTAAAAAAATGTGGCCTTATAACTTTTAGAATACAAAGAGCCCTTTGGTGTGAGATTTTGGCCCCATTGTCTAGAACAGTGGTTGGCAAACTCATTAGTCAACAGAGCCAAATATCAACAGTACAACAATTGAAATTTCTTTGGAGAGCCAAAAACTGATTTCTGCACATGTGCCACGAAGTTTCAATCGCACTGTACGTGCGCGCCCGCACGTGGTATTTTGTGGAAGACCCACACTCAAGGAGCCAAAGAGCCGCACGTGGCTCACGAGCTGCAGTTTGCCAACCACTGGTCTAGAATGTTCTACCTTCCTATCCTGATCATTTAGAATAATTCATTTGAAGCAACAGTTCAGATTTAGAATTGTTTTTATATGAATTAATCATAAATGTCTTCTTCAATTGAAAAAAATTGCTATGATAAAAGCTTCTTGAATGATAATGTGTTTGTGGAAAGATGGCAAATTCAATATTAAAATTAAAGAGAATGTGAATTTAAACATTTCCCATGGAGAACTTGTTCTTTTTGTTTTCCTTTGCCAGTGGAAATGGGGTCCTTGCCATGTTGCAAGGAAAGCATTTCAGGAATCAAGCATGGGAGGATATAGTGTAGTTGTAAGGTTTATTAGAGCTGGAGGAAACACAAAGGACTCTCCCATGTTCATCCTGCTGTGGAAAAAGTCCAGCCTTGTCTTCATCAGGCCCAGAAATAGTGTCAGTGTCCAGAAATTCTGTGCCATTGATTCAATCCAGTTCAGTCCTTGTCCTCATCCAGCTAGCATTGTCTGTGTTCCTGGCTGCACTCCAGCTGGGTAACACTGCATTGTGGTACCCAGGCTGTGCTTGGAGTCCACACCACTGAGAATGCAAGAACAAAAGGGATGAGTGTGTGTTACTGGGGCGGGGGGGGGGAGAGGGAGAGAGAGAGGGGTAGAGGGAGGGAGGGAGGGAGGCGGGGAGGGAGGGAGAGAGAGAGAGTTGTATTATATTATTTCAGGCTTGGGAAGGACCAGGCTCTCCTTCAAACTAACTAATCAGTTTCATAATTCTATGGAGGCTGGTGCTGGATCTCCCTTAACCAATCCGTTTGCTAGATCTTGCAGGGTTCTGTGTCTCTTATCCAGTCGGATCCCTTTCCTAGGCCAGACCCTTCCCTTATGGTTACCATCTTGGCTCCTACTGTGCATGCCTCAAAGTGGAAGTACCTCCCCCTGTGCTGTGTTGGCTTTTACTGGCACATGCTCAGCCGAGGAATTTCCCCTTTACTGTTTATTCCTTCCCCTCATAGTCTGGGTGAGTGGATTGGTTATACCCTGGGGAGAATGAAAGCCAGTTCTTTCTCCCTATGGGGGTATGGGGTGGTAATCCCCTTGATGGAGCAATGTTGCAATCCTCTGGGGTGCCTATGAATGCTGCAGCTTCCTAGCAAAGCAGGCTAATTTATCTGATTCAGCTCCCTAGTTTATTATGCTAAATAATGTCTGATTTCTCTTTGTTCACTTCCTTTATTAATATCTAGCTACCTACTCAAACACCTTGATGCTGTTTGCATGTGTTGTCTGAGCTGTTGCATCCAGCTTTATTCTGGTTTGGTTTTTTAAAAGTTTGAATTACAAGATCAAAAAATTCTAGAAAAAAATAAATAATCAAAAAAGTGTGTCACAGAAGAGTTCCCAGGCATAAGACTTATCTGTTTTTCAAATAGGTTAGTTGTATGTGCATGAGGAATTCAGAATATTTCTTCACACCTCTTTATTTCTTTCCAAGCCTTCTAAAACTAAAAACTCTGCCAACCCCAAAGTACAGTTTTTAAATTAGAGGAGTAAGAATTTCAAGCTATTGTTGTATGCTTGCACATAGCTTGAATGATCTGGACATGAGCTGTTCTTAAAGATATTCATTCTTTTCAGGTGACCATTTTCATGGCACATCTTGTAATGATTTTATATTTTATCCTAGTGTGCATTACTTAAAGTGCACAAAATTTCTCATATATTGGATAAGGCATTAATGAGACTGTGATGTCTTTCTTAGTTTAGTGCTTGGTGATGAAAAAAAAAGGAATTCTGAAAGTCTGATTTTTAATATATTTTTATTGATTACAGAGAGGAAGGGAGAGGGAGAGAGAGATGATGAGAGAGAATCATTGATCAGCTACTTCCTGCATGTCTCCCACTGGGGATCGAGCCCACAACCTGGGCATATGCCCCCGCCCGTAATCGAACCTAGGACCCTTCAGTCCACGGGCCGACGCTCTATCCACTGAGCCAGGTAAAGCATGAAAGTCTGATTTTTAAAAGTTACATTTTGGTAACATTAGTTTTATTCATTTTTTTTAATGAGATAATTTTTCCCCAGTAGGCACTATTTCATTTGTGTAGGTTATTTTGGATTAAATGCTTCTATGATAACTGGGGGGAAGAGCTGAAAAGAATTTATATTAATTAGAAAATAAATTTTTAAAAAAGTTGGAATTCCAGATTTACCAGAATATGTAAAAAATATGTAAAATGAATAAATGCAGTAGCTAAACTAGAAAAGTCTACCTTTTACAAAATCTGTCTTTCAGCATGAATGGGATTCTACATAGCTTTTTTGCCTCAACTAAGCAAAATTGCATAGAGTGCGTTCTGAAACCTAAAAAACCATTTTGACAAGCTTTGTGGTTCAATATCAATTTTGTGCTTTTTATGTGTTAATGCTTTAAATATAAATAAAACATAATCTTTTATATTAAGTGCCAAAAAGATTCTTTCCACCATTTCACTACAGATAAGTCCTCCTGTCATATTAGGATATTACCAAACAGGTATATATGCACAGATTCTGTTGACCAGAAAATGAAAGATCTTTGGGATTTTAGAAAAGAAATAAAAGCTCCTGATCCTTAGCTTGAAACAATTAAATGGTGTCATGGGGAGATTAGTGTGCAGGGTTGGAAACCATAAGCCATAATATTGACGTTTACTTTTGTGATTCTGTATAACAAGTGATTGATAGGGTTGTGTCCCCCATGAATAAAGGAAACAATCACTTCTGCTGGGTTTAACTTAGATTTTCTTCTGTCTGCAGTGTCCCCTGTATCCTGTTATAAAATATTATGACCCCTTTTCCACCTTTATGATATGGTTTTCTGTTTTCTTTGCAAGAAGGTCAAAAAGAATTAAATGTGACTTTACATCTTGCCATTAGGCTAGGAAATGAAGTGCATCCATATATCCTTTTTACTAGAGATACTCAATTATATGGAAGTAAATGAGTAATATTTTATTAACTCTGATTCCACACAGTTAACATTTTTTCACATTGTTTGAATTCAGTAGTTAACCAGTTCTCATTTCCTATACTTTCATATGTTTCATTTTTTAATTGTTACTAAATAGATTTTTTCAAAAACAATCCTGTCCTCTTTTAAAGTCAAAATGCAGATTTTAATTTATTGTTTGAAATTTTAATAAGTTATTTTTAATATATTTATTTTATGACTAAAAATATCTGATGGTTGAGATTAAAAATGGCAGCCGAGTACTAGTAGGAGGATGCTGCACAGACATGCTCCCAGAACAAGCTGGAATTATAACTGAAATACGGAAAGGCTTCATGAATAATCAATGCAAAACTCACAGGAGAGAACCCTGATACTCAAGACCAAAGGTGGAGACCACATAGAGAATGGTAGGAGGGGCAGAGGTGCAAAAGGACTGGCCAGGCACCCACAGACGGCAACTGAAGTCCCAGAAAGATATCTCAGCTGGGGGGGGGGGGTGCCACTGAGAACTCTGGGATCTAATCCCAAAGCTGGGCTCCCCAGGAGAGAGCACCAAACTGAGGAGGGTACCCACATAATATCTAGCTGTGAAAGCAGTGGGGTGCTGTCTGCCAGGGAGTGGCAGCTGAAAGTTTGGGCACCCTCCTAAAGGGCCAATGCACAAAAATGCCCTGTGGAGCCACCCACCTTGTGCTCTGGCAAAGGGAGTGTGAAGTGGACTGGAGCTGTGAGAGCAGAACCCAGGACTTGGGACTCGGGGGATAGAGCTCAGAAGGCAGACACCCCAAGTTTCCTGGGCTGAGTCATTCCCTCACACATCAGAGGACATCTTTCCCACACAGACATCTGCCTTGCCTGGTGGGGAAGACAGTCGACACACCCTATTGGAAAACACCTTGCCCTGAGGTCACTTAAGAGATTAAAAGTAGCAGTTAGCCTCCAGGCAGAAGCAACTGCCCCACCCTGTTGGAAAAAAACCTCTTGCCACACCTGAGGACGATTTCCTGGGGGCAATTCAAGTCAGAATCCTATTAGTCTGTAGACAGATGTGGTCTCTGGAGGCTTTGAGTCTTTGCCTGATCCAATTAATCAGAAATAGCCTTTAACACTGTCTGCACTAGAGATTGAGAGGTGTAAAGGATCTACCTAATACATAGTTACAAACCCAAACAGACAACCAAAATGAGGAAACAAAGAAACAACCCCCAAATGAAAGAACTAGCGAATTCCCTAGAAGAAGAGATAAGAAATTTATCTGAAACACAGTTCAGAGTAATGATGTTAAAAATACTGAACAGTATGAAAAAATATATAGTAACTATGAGAAAAAAACAGTCTGAGATAAGAATGACGTAACACAAATAAAGAACACATTGGAAGGAATACACAGCAGATTAGTTGAAGCTGCAGATCAAATCAGTGAATTGGAACCCAGAGATTCCAATTGAGTGAATTGGAACTCACTCAATTAGAGAAAAAAAAAATTTAAAAACAGGAAGACAGCTTAAAGGAGCTGTGCGACAATGTGAAATGTAACAATGTTAGAATAGTAGGTGTGCCAGAAGAGGCAGAAAAGGAGAAAGGAGTAGAGAAGGTGTTTGGAAAAATAATGGTAGAAAACTTCCCTAACCTGGTAAAGGAAAAAGTCATACCAGTTCAGGAGGCACAGAGAACCCCAAACAAGAAGAACCCAAACCAACCCACACCCAGACACATCATAATTAAAATGCCAAAAATTAAAGACAAAGAATCTTAAAAGGCAGCAAGAGAAAAGAAAACTGGTACCTACAAAGGAGTTCCCATATGGCAGACACCTGGTTTCTCATCAGAAACTCTACAGGCCAGAAGGGAATGGCATGAAGTACTCAAGGTAATGGAAAGCAAGGATCTGAGACCAAGATTAGTATATCCAGCAAGGCTATCATTCAAAATAAACAGTCAAATAAAGAGCTTCCCAGACAAAAAAAAAGAAAGGCTAAAGGAGTTCATTACCACCAAGCCAGCATTATAAGAAATGCTAAAAGGATTGCTGTAAGGGATTGCTGAGAAGAAACAGATAGAGAAAACTAGCAATACAGAATTAAAATGGCTATAAATAAGTACCTCTCAATAATAACCCTAAATGTAAATGGATTAAATGCTCCAACCAAAAGGTGTAGGGTAGCTGAATGGATACAAAAACATGACCCAACTATATGCTGTCTACAAGAGGCCCACCTTGAAACAAAAGACACACACAGAATGAAAGTGAAGGGATAGAAAAAAATATTCTATGCAAATGGGAAAAAAAGCTGGAGTAGCAATACTCATATCCAACAAAATAGACTTTAAAAGCATCATGCTAAGCGAAATAACCCAGTTGGAGAAAGATAAATATCATATGATCTCACTCATTTGTGGAATATAATGAACAACATAAACAGATGAACAAAAATAGAGCCAGAGGGAAAATGTATTCTAGAATATAATAAAAGTAATCCTGTTATTTGCAGATTTTTAATACTTTTATATCACAACTTTTGTGATATCATACTATGTTAGTACAGTTTGGGTAATATTATTATACTTAAAATCCTTTTATTCTTGAAATATTAATGTTTATTGCATGTAATATTATATGTAAGATCATTTTCTTGAATAATTGGTGTTTCTTGCATGTAACATTATATTTAAAATTGTTTTTCTTGAGATATTAATGTTTATTGCATGTAACATATTTAAGATCATTTTTCTTGAAATATTAAGGTTTATTGCATGTAAACATTATTATATTTAAAATCGTGTTACTTGAAATAAAAATAAAAAAACTGAAAAAAAATCTGATGGTTGCCAGAATAGAGTAGGATGAAGGGATGGGTGAAAAAGGTGAAGGGAAATGTAATTGATAATAGTGTGATAACTTTGCATGATGACAGATGGTTACTAGACTTAATGTGGTTGGTGATCACATTGTAAAGTATATGAATGTCGAATCGCTATGTTGTACACCTAAAACTAATATAATATTGTATGCCAACTATACTTAAAATTTTAAATATCCTAATACTCGTTTTTAGTAACCTGAGAATTTAGTAACGTGAGGATAGTTTTTAATTTGACCATGGTAAGAGAGTATAAATTGAGACTAGTATGAGTTAAAAGTGGAAAGCATTTGGTGAGGAAGAAGAAGGAAAATTTGCCACATTTTAGAAATATTTTTTATTAATTCACTTCCAGAAGCATGTAATGAAAGACAAATTTTTTATACCTTAAATTAAAATTTTACTTTAAAAAAATGTATTTTATTGATTTCAGAGAGAAATGGAGAGGCAGAGAGAGATTAAAAAAAACATCCATGATGAGAGAGAATCATCAATTAACTGCCTCCTTCATGCCCCACCTTGAGGATTGAGCCCGCAAACTGGACATGTGCCATGACCGGGAATCGAACGGTAACCTCCTGGTTCATAGGTCAATGCTCATCCACTGAGCCACACCAGCTGGCCAGGCTAAAATTTTACTTTTTAAATAAAAATTTAAATTATAATTACAAGCACTTAAATTTTAAATGGAAATGAGGCAGGATAGTAAGAAGTTAGAAAAATTATTTGGCAAGCAGAATGGGGAAACTGAGACAGCTGATGCAAACTGGCCCCGTCCAGCACCCTGACTCACCTGCCTCCTTCTCCCTTGCACATCCACTCCCTTAAGCATTAAGCCCTCAGCATCAAATAATCTTAGGAGAAAAGGATCTGGTCTGTTGACCACAGAGACAGGGTTTTGTTTCAGCTCCAGGCCCAGCAAAACAGCAAAAACAGATGAAGCAATGCCATGGCTGACATCAGGACTAGATGCAATAACTAATGACTCCCTGCCATGGTGCCAACCCATCAGTAGATACCACAGCCCTGAAAGAACAAACCTGGAAAACTGATGGATATTCTATTGACATCTTCCCCTGAGTCCTCCCCTAAAATTCCCACCTTTAGAAAACAGATAAAAACCCTTAAGACAGGACCCAGTGAATGTTCTCTCTCTAAAACACTCCTGCACTTTCTTCAGGGGTGTATCTTTCCATTATTTCTCCTAAACTGTAAGGGTCCCCATGAGACATAAAACCAGGGGAGCAGCAGTCAGTGGCAGCTTATCCCTGGCTAACCACCTGAACCTGTCTCCAAGGGCCCTCTTTTGCCTCTATAATTTGTTTTCTGAGTCCATGTATCCCAACTGGCTCGTTTCTTCTATCTCTGTGACTTTCTTTCTAAAAGGCCAAGGCAACACTCTGAGGAGCCCACTTCAATCTTCTCTTTGAGTGTACTTTCACTTTATATACTAAATAAACTCTCTTGTGCTAGAGTTTTTGGCTCTGAATTCTTTCTTTGCCAAACTCAAGAACCAAGAGCCAACATTGCTGATAACAGAATGATTTAATAATTTTATGATTTACATGAGTTTATATCAAAATTCATCACTTTTAAAAAATGTGTTCATGTTTCTGGATACACAGTTTTAGAGAACAGATAGTAATATTATATTACAGATTAGAGTTAAATATATCAATATATTTTGTTATTTAACTTCTAGTATTTGGTTTCTCAGGCGTTCATTGGGGAAAAAAAGAAGTTGAATATCACTGTTTGAGAGGTAAATCTTAGGATAGCAACTTGGTACCTTGTTTTTAAAAAGAACATCTTTTGGGAACATCTTGTTTCCTGACATGCCATCAATTTGGTTCAAATAAATGTAAATTCTTATAATAATTGCTTTAAGATAAAATAAATAAAATAAAAAGGATATCTTTTTTGCTCTGACGAATTTAAGTACTGATGAGCATTGAATTTGACTTCAAAATATAGCAGATTATTCTTTTGTTTATAATTAAATGTGCAGCAAAGCTGTTTGGGTGAAACTTCATGCAAAATCTCCAAATCTAGCCAGAGATATGATTCACTGTCTTCCATTTTCAAAGCATTACAGTCAGAAGGTTCTTTCTAAGGTATAATTTCCATTTCCTGTGAGGTTATAAAACAAGATTATTACTCTCATTTAATATAGCTGGGAAACTAAAACTCAGAAAAATTAAATTGATTTGCCTAGGATTTGTTATAGCCAATAAGTTACTAGAATTCAGATCTTGATTATTTTGTCTAATGTGTTTAGCCTGCTAGTGTTTATATTTTCAGTTATAATCCATGGTTCTCTCAATTTATTTTTGTATTTACCTTGAAAATTTAGTCATTTAATTGGAATTCTTTTTACTCATTAATTGTCTTTAGATCATATTGCTAATCATATAGATGGAGAACAAAATTAGTTTACTTTCCCCATGTTAATACAGTTTTGAGCCTCATAATTACACAACTGTTGTTAGTTAATATATTAGGAAGAAAAATGACATGAATGATTCTAATAAAGCTAATGTAATTGCTTAATGTTTTAATCATGACGGTGCTGAGTTCTGTGATAATGTATCTTTCTAACATCTGCTAATAGGTATATATTTTTAGTGTTGATTAAAAGACAAAAACTTAATCCATTGATTCCTCTAGTTTAATTTTTACTTAGAATTGTAAAGGTCCATATTTTTATAACAAACATGCTAATTGGGGTTTTATTTTACAGCAGCTTCTTTTTCCTAACAGTTTCATAAGTGTTACTTGCATAGCCAGGTGCTGGGTTTTTCCCTCATAGATATTAGCCTGCCAGCTTTCTAAATCAAAGGGAATAATTTTGTGATTCAGAAACATGGTTTCACTGAAATCAAACCATATTTAGTGTACTTTTGAACCCCAAGCAGAATTTTCAATTTAAATCTAGTTATGCGTCTCATGCCTTTGAACTGACTTTGTTATGGTTTACAAAGAAGCACAAGCAGCCACTTCCAGGAATGGAGGTAGTAATTACAAATACTAAATTTGTATAATGACTTTCCAACTTTCAAAATTTACAGCAATCATGAGTCCATTTTATGCTGAATACTAAGACCATATCTTGAGTGTATTCACCTCATAGTCTTTTGTAAATGTAGCTTTTACCTACAAATAATGGAAATAATGGCAAGTGTTAAAATTATGTTGCAAATTTGCCAGGCAGAAAAGGTTTGACAGTTGTCTCTTTTTTAAATACATTTTTATTTATTTCAGAGAGGAAGGAAGAGGGAGAAAGGGATAGAAACATCAATGTTAAGAGAGAATCATTGATTGGCTGCCTCTTGCACGCCCCACACTGGGGATCGAGCCTGCCAGCTGGGCATGTGCCCTGACCAGGAATCAAACTGTGACCTCCTGGTTCATAGGTCGACACTCAACCACTGAGCCACGCCAGCTGGGTGACAGTTGTCTTTTTTAAAAGCAATCCAAGCCTGGCCAGTGTTGTTCAGTGGTTAGTGTCGACCCCTGCACCAAGAGGTTGCTGGCTCGATCCCCAGTAAGGGGGCATGCATGAGGCAGTTGACTGAGGTTTCTATCTCTTTCTCTCCCTTCCTCTTTCTCTAAAAATCAGTACAAATATTTTTTTTTTCAAATAAGTGACTTTTATTAAGGTATTATATGTGTACATATCTTACCATTGCCCGCCCCCACCCCACTCCCATATATGCCCTCACCCCGCAGAGTTTTGCGTCCATTGGTTATGCTTATATGCATGCATACAAGTCCTTTGATTGATCTCTTATCTTCCCCACCTCTCCCTAACCTTCCTGCTGTAATTTGACAGACTGTTTGATGCTTTACTCCCTCTGTATCTATCTTTTTGTTCAAGTTTATAATGTTCTTATTTATCCATAAATGAGTGAGATCATGTGGTATTTTTCTTTCATTGACTGGCTTATTTCACTTAACAAAATGTTCTCCAATTCCATCCAGGTTGCTGCAAATGGTAAGAATTCCTTCTTTTTATGGCAGCATAATATTCCATTGTGTAGATGTACCATAGTTTTCTGATCCAGTCATCTGCTGATGGGCACCTAGGCTGTTTCCAGATCTTAGCTATTGTAAATTGGGCTGCTATGAACATAAGGGTGCATATATCCTTTCTTATTGGTGTTCCCAGTTTCTTAGGATATATTCCTAGAAGTGGGATTACTGGGTCAAATGGGAGTTCCATTTTCAGTTTTTTGAGGAAACTCCATACTGTTCTCCACAGTGGCTGCACCAGTCTGCATTCCCACCAGCAGTGCACGAGGGTTCCTTTTTCTCCGCATCCTCGCCAACACTTGTCGTTTGTTGATTTCTTGATGATAGTCATTCTGCCAGGTGTGAGATGGTACCGCATTGTTGTTTTGATTTGCATCTCTCGGATAATTAGTGACATTGAGCATGTTTTCATGTGTCTCTTGGCCTTCCTTCTGTCTTCTTTTGAAAAGATTTTATTTAGGACCGTTGCCCTTTTTTTTATTGGATCATTTATCTTCCTTTTATTAAGTTGTATAAGCTGCCTGTAGATGTTGGAGATTAAACCTTTATCAGTGATGCCATTTGCAAATATGGTCTCCCATGCAGTGGGCTTTCTTGTTGTTTTGTTGATAGTTTCTTTTGCTGTAAAAAAGCTTTTTATTTTGATGTAGTCCCATTTGTTTATTTTCTCTTTAGCTTCCATTGCCCTAGGGGCAGTATCGGTGAAGAAGTTCTTTTGGCATATGTCTGAGATTTTGCTGCCTGTGGATTCCTCTAGTATTTTTATGGTTTCCCATCTTATGTTTAAGTCCTGTATCCATTTTGAGTTTATTTTTGTGTGTGGCGTAAGTTGGTGATCTAGCTTCATTTTTTTGCATGTATCTGTCCAATTTTCCCAACACCATTTATTGAAGAGACTGTCTTTATTCCATTGTATGTTCATGCCTCCTTTGTCAAATTTTAATTGAGCATAGTGGTTTGGGTCAATATCTGGATTCTCTATTCTGTTCCATTGATCTATATGTCTGTTCTTGTGCCAGTACCAGGCTGTTTTGAGAATAGTGGCTTTGTAATACAGTTTGAAATCTGGTATTGAGATCCCTCCTACTTTATTCTTCTTTCTCAGGATTGCTCTGGCTATTCGGGGTCTTTTTTTATTCCAGATGAATTTTTGGAGAGTTCTTTCAAGGTCTGTGAAATATGCCATTGGTATTTTAATAGGGAGTGCATTGAATCTATAGATTGCTTTGGGTAGTATGGACATTTTAATGATATTGATTCTACCAATCCATGAACATGGTATGTTCTTCCATCTGTTTACGTCTTCCTCTATCTCTTTTTCAAGTGTCCTGTAGTTTTCCGTGTATAGATCTTTTACCTTCTTAGTTAAGTTTATTCCTAGGTATTTTAATTTTTTTGGAGCGATGGTAAATGGGATTGCCTTTTTAGTCTCTCTGTCTGTAAGTTCACTATTGGTGTATAGAAAGGCCATAGATTTCTTGGCGTTAATTTTGTATCCTGCTACATCGCAGAATTCATTTATTAAGTCTATTAGTTTTTTGATGGAGTCTTTAGGATTTTTTTACGTACAATATCATGTCGTCTGCAAATAAAGACAGCTTTACTTGTTCTTTTCCAATTTGGATGCCTTTTATTTCTTCTTCTTATCTAATTGCAATGGCTAATACTTCCAGTACTATGTCAAACAGGAGTGGTGAGAGTGGGCATCCCTGTCTTGTTCCTGTTCTTAGGGGAAATGTTTTTAGTTTTTGTCCATTGAGTATTATGTTTGCTGTGGGTTTATCATATATAGCTTTTATTATGTTGAGGTATGAGCCTTCTATTCCCACCTTGTTGAGAGTTTTTATCAAGAAAGGGTGTTGGATTTTGTCAAATGCTTTTTCTGCATCAATTGATATGACTATGTGATTTTTATCTCTCAATTTGTTTATGTGAGGTATCACGTTTATTCATTTGCGGATATTGTACCATCCTTGCATTCCTGGGATAAATCCTACTTGGTCATGGTGTATGATCTTTCTGATGTATTGCTGGAGCCGATTTGCTAGAATTTTGTTGAGGATTTTGGCATCTATGTTCATGAGGGATATTGGTCTGTAATTCTCTTTCATTGTGTTGTCTTTATCTGGTTTTGGTATTAGGGTGATGCTGGCTTCATAGAAGGAGCTTGGAAGTGTTCCATCCTCTTGAATTTTTTGGAATAGTCTGAGGAGGATAGGTTTTAGTTCTTCCTTGAATGTTTGGTAAAACTCTCCTGTGAAGTCGTTAGGCCCCGGGCTTTTGTTTGCCGGAAGCTTTTTGATGACTGCTTCAATTTTGTCCATAGTTATTGGCCTATTGAGCTCTTTAGATTCTTCTTGATTGATTTTTGGAAGGTTATATTTTTCTAGGAATATGTCCATTTCCTCCAGGTTGTCCAGTTTGTTGGAATAGAGTTGTTCGTAGTATTTTGTAACAATACTTTAGTACAAATATTTTTTAATCCTATATAATAAAAGGCTAATATGCAAATCAACCAAACTGTGGAACCAGTTACTATGATGAGCACTGACCACCAAAGGCCAGATGCTCAACACAGGAGCTGCCCCCTGGTGGTCAGCCAGAAGCCGGGCTCATGGCTGGCAAGCGCAGCTTCGATGGCCGGAGCCTCTCCCACCGAGGCCACACTAAGGATGTCCAACTGGAAGAAGGCGCAGGCCGGGCTGAGGGACCCCTCCCCGCCGAGTGCACGAATTTACCAGGCCTCTAGTAAATAAATAAAAATAAAAGTAATCCACGAATATTGCCAAAGTTTAATTTTAATTTCATTTCCTCTAGTAGTATATAGGTTCATATTATACTTCTAATCTTACTCAAATTCTGGTCAGAGTGACTGGGAACTATAAATAATATTGCCTTAATATTGAGAATATTTAGTAAGATGACTGCTTGATAGTTATTCTTTACCACCAATTTTACTATTGTCATTTTTTGTTGTTGTTGGTAATATGAAAAGGTTTTTAAACATCAAAATGAATTCTGTAAACATGAAATTATATATATTTTTCTTTCTAATATCATCTAGGAATATGTAATATGTCTTTATTGGGGAAGGTAAGGAGAGGGAAAGAGATAGAAACATTAATGATAAGAGAGAATCATTGATCGGCTGCCTCCTGTACCCAGGCATGTGCCCTGACTGGGAGGGAACATGACTTCCAGGTTCATAGGTCGATGTTCAACCACTGAGCCATGCCAGCCAGGCAAGAGAGGAAATATATTTAAACGTGTATTTCCTTAAAGTACTTGTAATAAGACAAACATTTTCTTTAGGTTTAGAGATAAATAGTGGAAAGTTGCCCACAAACTGTTAAAAATTATGCTCTTGTTATAGGTGGCCCCAGAAGAATTTAAGACCAGCATTGGCCGTGTGAATGCGTGTTTGAAAAAGGCTCTCCCGGTCAATGTGAAATGGCTGCTGTGTGGTTGTCTCTGCTGTTGTTGTACTCTGGGTTGCAGCCTGTGGCCTGTTATTTGTCTCAACAAAAGAGTGAGTAACCATTTTATTTTATAATAATGGCAAGAACTAGTATTTTTAAACACTATGTGCCACGTATATTGCATGGTTTATTTAATTCTCATAACAATGCTATCCTCATTCTAAAGATAAACTCAGGGACAGAGAGATTAAATTTGTCCAGCCTTTATCAATACTTTATCACTTAATATGAATCCATCATTTGAAATAAGTGCAATGTTAGTGGAGTACTTAAGTAAATATCAATGTAACTGGCTACTTATTCTTTTTACAAAACTCAAAGCTGTGATTTAAAGTATATGCAAAGTATATTTAAAGTATATGGGAGAGATTCTTCTGATTTGAAGAAAGGCAGAAGTGAGAACAAACTACAAAGTTTGGGGGGGGCCAGAATCCTGCTTAGTTTGAAACATGTTGAAACAGCATTCTAACATGACATTACTAGTTATGGCACAAATTTAAGTCTACTAACTTAATATCATCTTCTTTAAAATTTTATTATAGTCTGAATGCTCTCCCCCCCACCCCTGCCTCTGCCACAGTGGGAAGATATCTTTAAACTTTTTAAATTTATGCCAGTGAGGAAAATTAATTCATTTTACCTAAATTTCTTTTTCCTGTACCATGTTGATGATTTTATTTAAACTTTTAAATAATATGTAACCTGCTGAACCACATCCAAAAATCACAGCATCTTGTGGGGATATAATTAGTGGTGCAGTTGTTTCATAAAGGCCAACAAATTCTGAAGAAGTAATTGCCTATTCCTTTCCATCTTTCTCCTGCCCTCCTTAAAGTCTTATTTATTTACTTATTTATTTATTTATTTATTTATTTATTTATATCCTCACCTGAGGATATTTTTCCCATTGATTTATAGAGAAAGAGGGAGGGAGGGACGGAGAGAGGGAGGGAGGGAGGGAGAAACATTGATGTGAGAGTGAGACACACATCGATTGGTTGTCTCCCACACATGTCCTGACTGAGTGGAAGATCCAACCTGCAACCTAGGTATGTGCCCTTGACTGGGAATCGAACAGACCTTTTGGTGTGTGGCCAACATTCTAACTATTGATTCTCTTGGTAACTATCAGTAGGTCAGAGCTTTATTTTTTAAAATATATTTTTATTTATTTCAGAGAGGAAGTAAGAAGGAGAGAGAGAGATAGAAACATCAATGATGAGAGAATCATTGATCAGCTGCTTCCTGCACGCCCCACACTGGGAATCGAGCCTGCAATCCGGTCATGTGCCCTGACCAGGAATAGAACCATGACCTCCTTGTTCATAGGTCATTGCTCAACCACTGAGCCACGCCAGCTGAGCTAGAGCTTTACTTTAAATAGAGCCTTGTTTATTGTCCAAGCATGTACAGTATTTTCAAATGGCTTTCTATAAGTTAAAAAATGACAGCATACATTTATTTCCCAAGTTGTCATATCTTCTAAAAGTTACAAATCAATAGCTCCTATCTACCCCCATTATTTTTAAAGCTTCAATGTGCATTTATTATATTTGGATTTTTCATCACACAAATATATTCAATTTCAATTACTTAAGAACAGATTTTTTTTTTGGTTTAAACATTATCCACTATCTATCTATCTTTTTTTCTGATGAACTGTTTACTCTTTGCCTATATATTTACACCATCACCACAGGACCTGAAATAAAGAGAAGCAATTTCCTTAATTATGTGATTTTACTATGATCACTTCTGATAAATATTCGATGGAAAATGAGATTGATACTGATGCTGTGATTTCTTCCTATTCCGCATTACTTTGGTTCATAAAGAGTTCACAATTTCAAAAAAAAAATTATATTTGCAAACTCGTCCTGTGGACCAAATTCAGCCAACTCTATATTTTTTTAAACATTTGAATCAATTGCCAGCATTTAAAAATTGGAATATTTAAAATAAAATTTGAGACATCAAAGACAAACTATCTTGTAAAATCTAAAAATGTGGTGATATTGGAACCATATGACTGTATTTCATCAATTGACCCTAAATGAGTGGCAGCTGCTCCCCTTTTTTGAAATATATTTTATTAATTTCAGTGCAGAAGGGAGAGGGAGAGAGACACAGAAACATCAATGATGAGAGAGAATCATTGATTGGTTGCCTCCTGCATGCCCCACAATGGGGATCCAGCCCCTAACCTGGGCATATGCCCTGACCGGGAATCAATCCGAAACGTGACCTCCTGGTTCATAGGTCAAAGCTCAACCACTGAGCCATGCCGGTCGGGAAGCTGCTCCCTTTAAAATAGGACATGTGATCTCTGGTTTACCACAGAACCATCCAGCATTTACATTACTTGTGCCTTACTCTGTACACCTTATAATTACAGCGCTCGATTTTGTACACTAGACAGTAAAACAGCACATGCTGATAACCTTTTGCAAGAGACACTGTCCTTTCTGGAGCCTCAGTTTCCACACTTATAAAATCAGGATAACATTATTTACTTTTAAGATTGTTATGATGATAAAGAGATTTAAGGTGCCTTACTGATTTTTCATCCACGTGGAGAAATACAAAATAAAATACAACAATTTAAGAATCTATGCCTTCACTGTTGCTTCCTAATCTGTAAACTAAGTTGTAAAGACTACCGATATTCAACCAGTGTGCCACAAGAATTTTTAAAACATGCAAATACCTATGTAGTCAGGGGCACTGACCTCTTTGCTCTTAGATTGTCCAAAAAAAATTGACAACAGCCAACACAATAGTTGTCCAATGTGAATGAATCAGAATTTTAGCTAATTTTTTTATCAGATCAGCAAAAATATATATTTTTTGGTGTGCCACAGAATTTTAGTAATTAGTTTATGTGTACGGTAAGATGAAAAGGAAAAGGGTTGAAAATTGCTGGTACAGACTCTAATAGTTTAATTGGAAAATTATTAGCATTTGTATAACCCAAATTCTTTAATTTCTCAAGTGTGGAAACTGAGATCCAGAGTGGTAAAGTGGTATTCCAAGTGTCACACAGTAAATGGCACAACCAGGAAAATATTCCCTTTTTCTTGCTTTGCTTTGTTTTTGCCTCTTATAATTCTGTATTCTCTTGACAATATCATGTTTCTTAGATAAAATTCCCTATTCCTAAAACAAACATTAGGATCAGTGGTATAATAAACAGTCAACACACTTAGCTTTAATTCTCTACTGGGGGTGGGTAAACTTTTTCTTATGAAACCAAATAGTAAAACGCAACAACAACAAAACCAAATAGTAAATACTTTTAGGCTTTGTGGGCCAGGGGTCTCTGTTGGAACTAGTCAACCATGCTATTTTAGTGTGAAAACAGCCCTTAACAATATGTAAATAAGTGAGCATTGCTATGTTCCAGTAAAACTTTAGTTACAAAAACAGGCACCAGGCAGATAGTGAGCTATAGTTTGCCATCCTGCTCTAGCCATCTCTAATGAGGTATCTAGATTTATGGAAGTTATGTCTGTTTTTCCACAAGATAAAATGGAAATATGATTACTCTGCCCTGTGTCACAGGTTACTATGTGAACTAATGATTGTAAAATGTTTCCAAGAAAAGAACTTCTATAAAAAGTTAACAAAAACAACTTTTTGTTGTTATTTATTTATTTATTTATTTATTTATTTATTTATTCATTTATTTTACCTAGTATACTAGTACTTCCTGGACATTTTTTCTGGCAACTTAGGTAGAAGAAAAGAAATACAGATCAAGGTGCCTTGAGCTCCTCCTAGTCTCTCTTGGCTCTGATCAGATTCTATGGCTACATGATATATGAAATGAAAGTTTTGCCCGGCTGGTGTGGCTCAGTGTTTGAGCATCGAATCAGGAGGTCATGGTTCAATTCCCAGTCAGGTCACATGCCCAGGTTTTAGGGTTGATCCCCAGTAGGGGGAGGCAGCCAACCAATGATTCTCTCTCATCATTGATGTTTCTATCTCTCTCTCCCTATCCATTCCTGTCTGAAATATACCCTCCTATATAATAAAGAGGTAATATGCAAATTGACTATCACTCCAACACACAAGATGGCCCCACCCATGTGGTCAAAGATGGCCGCCACCATGTGGACACAAGATGGCCGGAAGGGGAGGGCAGTTGTGGGCGATCAGGCTAGCAGGGGAGGGCAGTTGGAGGGGACCCAGGCCTGCAGGGGAGGGCAGTTGTGGGGGACCAGGCCTGCAGGGGAGTGCAGTTGGGGGCAACCAAGCCAGCAAGGGAGGGCAGTTAGGGGCAATCGGGCCAGCAAGGGAGGGCAGTTAGGGGGGACCAGGCCTGCAGGAGAGGACAGTTAGGGGCAATCGGGCCAGCAGGGGAGGGCAGTTAGGCATTGATCAGGCTGGCAGGGAAGTGGGTAGGGGGTGATCAGGCTGGGAGGCAGGCGAGCGGTTTGGAGCCAACAGTCCTGGATTGTGAGAGGGATGTCCAACTGTCCATCAGACATCCCTCTGGCCTGAGGGACACACACACCACCACCCCCATACCCCCATGCATGAATTTATATATATATATATATATATATATATATATATATATATATATATATATATATATATACTAGAGGCCCTGTGCACGAAATTCACTGGGATCAGGCCTAAATGGGCAGTTTGTTATCCCTCTCACAATCCAGGACTGCTGGCTCCCAACTGCTTGCCTGTCTGCTTCCTGATTGCCCCTAACCGCTTCTGCCTGCCAGCCTGATCACCCCCTAACCACTCTGCTGCCAGCCTGATTGATGCCTAATTGCTCCCCTGCCAGCCTGTTTGCCCCCAACTTCCCTCCTCTGCCGGCCCGGTCACCCCTAACTGCCCTCCCCTGCAGGGTTGATTGCCTCCAACTTCCCTCCCTTGCAGGCCGGGTGCCTCCCAACTGCCCTCTCCTGCTGGCCATCTTGTGGTGGCCATCTTGTGTCCACATGGGGGCAGGATCTTTGACCACATGGGGACAGACATATTGTGTGTTGGAGTGGTGGTCAATCTGCATATTACTCTTTTATTAGATAGGATAGAGGCCTGGTACAGGGGTGGGGGCCAGCTGGTTTGCCCTGAAGGGTGTCCCAAATCAGGGTGGGGTTCCCTTGGGGCATGGGGCAGCCTGAGCAAGGGGCCTGTGGTGGTTTGTAGGCCAGCCACGCCCCCTGGCGACCCAAGCAGAAGCACAGGTATCTGGAATTTATTTACCTTCTACAATTGAAACTTTGTGGCCTGAAGCAGAGCCAAGCCTCCTGCATGCTCCACCTGCAGCCATTTCTGTGGCAGTTAATTCACCTTCTATTATTGAAACTTTGTAGCCTTAAGCAGAGGCCTGAGCCCGGCCAGGGTGTGCAGAAAGCTTTGCTTTCTCCGTTACTGCGGGCAACCCTGGCCTGGTCTCTCCAGCTCCGTGGTTGCCGCCATTCTGTTTGAATTTGTTTACCTTCTATAATTGAAACTTTGTAGCTTGAGTGGAGGCTTAGGCCTGTCAAGGGCAAGCGGAAAGCTTGTTTCCCTCAGTTGCCTGGGAAACCTTGCTCTCGGTGGCTGTAGCCATCTTGGTTCGGTTTATTTGCATACTCGCCCTGATTGGCTGGTGGGCGTGGCTTGGGCTGGTGGGCGTGGCTTGTATGTAGCGGAGGTGTGGTCAATTTGCATATTTGTCTATTATTAGGTAGGAGATATATATATATATATATATATATATATATATATATATATGAAATGAAAGTTTTCATTTACCTGTTCTTATATTTACTACTGAAACTATTGTGGTATTATAGTCAAATTTCAGTCCTCATCATGCCACCATCCTTAAATTTGACATTACTTCTGTTGTTGTTAATTCTCACCCAAGGGCATTTTTTCCCACTGATTTTTAGAGGGGGTAGAAGGGGAGAGAAAGAGAAAGAGAGAAATATCGATGTGAGAGAGACACATTGATTTGTTGCCTCCCACACCAGCCCTGACAAGCTGGGGATCAAACCTACAACCCAGGTACATGCCCTTGACTGTGAATTAAACCCAATACCCTTTTGTGATTGGCTGACACTCTAACCACTGAGAAACGCCAGCCAGGGCTGAAATTACTTTTTACCCTTTTTTGCTATATTTGTTTTCAGTCTCACAACATGAATATGACATTATTTCTCTTCTCTTGTAATTTCTAATTTCATTCCATTGTTATCAGAGAAGATACGTTGTGTGATTTTTAATCTCTTCAAATTTCTTGAGACTTGTTTGGTGGCATAAAATGTGTTCTATCCTGGAGAAAACTCCATGTACACTTAAGAATAATTTATATTATATTGTTGTGGGGTGTTCTGTATCTATCTGTTAGGTCTAGTTGATTGATACTGTTGTTCAAGCCCTATATTTCTTTATTTTTCTGTATAGTTATTGTACCCATTATTGAAAGTGAAGTATTGAGATCTCTATTATGTGGAATTATTTCTCCCTTCAGTTTTGTCAATTTTTGCTTCACATATTTTGCAGGAATTTAGTTATGTTTATAATAGATTTATGTTTTATCAATATATATTGTCATGGGATTAATGTTTGTGTCTCTCCCCTCCCCAGAATTCATGTTAAAACCCTCCACACACACACACACACACACACACACACACACACACACACACAATCTATTGGTATTTGGAGACAGATAGTACTTTGGCCTTTGTGAGCTAATTAGGTTTACATTAAGTCATGAGGGTAGGGTCCCCTAACAGAATTAGTACCCATATAAGAAAGAGAGAGCTTGTCCTCTCTTTCTCCACCATGTGAGAATACAGCAGGAATACAGCTGCTGTAAGCCGGGAAGAGGGCTTTCACCAGAACCCAACCACCCATGCTCACAGTTAGATTTAAGACATTTCCATCCTCCAGAATTGTGAGAAATAAATGCCTGTTCTTTAAGTCACCTAGTCTATGATATTTTGACATACTGTCCATCTTTTTCTCTTGTAATTTTTTTTTACTTAAAATCTATTTTGTCTGATATGTTTATAGCCACCCCAAATCTTTTTTCTTTTTTTTTTTTTTCAATTTTTTATTAAGGTATTATATGTGTACATATCTTACCATTGCCCTCCCCACACCCCACTCCCATATATGCCCCCACCCCCCAGAGTTTTGCATCCATTGGTTATGCTTATATGCATGCATACAAGTCCTTCGGTTGATCTCTTATCTCCCCCACCTCTCCCTAACCTTCCCCTTGTAATTTGACAGTCTGTTTGATGCTTTACTGTCTCTGTATCTATCTTTTTGTTCAAGTTTATAATGTTCTTTATTATCCATAAATGAGTGAGATCATGTGGTATTTTTCTTTCATTGACTGACTTATTTCACTTAACATAATGTTCTCCAATTCCTCCCAGGTTGCTGCAAATGATGAGAATTCCTTCTTTTTTATGGCAGCATAGTATTCCATTGTGTAGATGTACCACAGTTTTCTGATCCAGTCATCTGCTGACGGGCACCTAGGCTGTTTCCAAATCTTAGCTATGGTGAATTGTGCTGCTATGAACATAGGGGTGCATATATCCTTTCTAATTGGTGTTTCTAGTTTCTTTGGATATATTCCCAGGAGTGGGATTACTGGGTCAAATGGGAGTTCCATTTTCAGTTTTTTGAGGAAACTCCATACTGTTCTCCACAGTGGCTGCACCAGTCTGCAATCCCACCAGCAGTGCACGAGGGTTCCTTTTTCTCCGCATCCTCGCCAACACTTGTCGTTTGTTGATTTGTTGATGATAGCCATTCTGACAGGTGTGAGATGGTACCGCATTGTTGTTTTGATTTGCATCTCTCGGATAATTAGTGACGTTGAGCATGTTTTCATGTGTCTCTTGGCCTTCCTTCTGTCTTCTTTTGAAAAGATTCTATTTAGGTCCATTGCCCATTTTTTTATTGGATCATTTATCTTCCTTTTATTAAGTTGTATAAGCTGCCTGTAGATGTTGGAGATTAAACCTTTATCAGTGATGCCATTTGCAAATATGTTCTCCCATGCAGTGGGCCTTCTTGTTGTTTTGTTGATGGTTTCTTTTGCTGTGAAAAAGCTTTTTATTTTGATGTAGTCCCATTTGTTAATTTTCTCTTTAGCTTCCATTGCCCTAGGGGCAGTGTCAGTGAAGAATTTCTTTTGGCATATGTCTGAGATTTTGCTGCCTGTGGATTGCTCTAGTATTTTTATGGTTTCCCGTCTTATGTTTAAGTCCTGTATCCATTTTGAGTTTATTTTTGTGTATGGCGTAAGTTGGTGATCAAGCTTCATTTTTTTGCATGTATCTGTCCAATTTTCCCAACACCATTTATTGAAGAGACTGTCTTTATTCCATTGTATGTTCATGCCTCCTTTGTCAAATATTAATTGAGCATAGTGGTTTGGGTCAATATCTGGATTCTCTATTCTGTTCCATTGATCTATATGTCTGTTCTTGTGCCAGTACCAGGCTGTTTTGAGAACAGTGGCTTTGTAATACAGCTTGAAATCTGGTATTGAGATCCCTCCTACTTTATTCTTCTTTCTCAGGATTGCTGTGGCTATTCGGGGTCTTTTTTTATTCCAGATGAATTTTTGGAGAGTTCTTTCAAGGTCTGTGAAATATGCCGTTGGTATTTTAATGGGGAGTGCATTGAATCTATAGATTGCTTTGGGTAGTATGGACATTTTAATGATGTTGATTCTACCAATCCATGAACATGGTATGTTCTTCCATCTGTTTACGTCTTCCTCTATCTCTTTTTTCAGTGTCCTGTAGTTTTCCGTGTATAGGTCTTTTACCTCCTTAGTTAAGTTTATTCCTAGGTATCTTAATTTTTTTGGTGCGATGGTAAATGGGATTGCCTTTTTAGTCTCTCTGTCTGTAAGTTCACTATTGGTGTATAGAAAGGCCATAGATTTCTTGGTGTTAATTTTGTATCCTGCTACATTGCCGAATTCATTTATTAAGTCTATGAGTTTTTTGACGGAGTCTTTCGGATTTTTTATGTACAATATCATGTCGTCTGCAAATAAAGACAGCTTTACTTGTTCTTTTCCAATCTGGATGCCTTTTATTTCTTCTTCTTGTCTAATTGCAATGGCTAATACTTCCAGTACTATGTCAAACAGGAGTGGTGAGAGTGGGCATCCCTGTCTTGTTCCTGTTCTTAGGGGAAATGTCTTTAGTTTTTGTCCATTGAGTATGATGTTTGCTGTGGGTTTATCATATATAGCTTTTATTATGTTGAGGTATGAGCCATCTATTCCCACCTTGTTGAGAGCTTTTATCAAGAAAGGGTGTTGGATTTTGTCAAATGCTTTTTCTGCATCAATTGATATGACTATGTGATTTTTATCTTTCAATTTGTTTATGTGATGTATCACGTTTATTGATTTGCGGATATTGTACCATCCTTGCATTCCTGGGATAAATCCTACTTGGTCATGGTGTATGATCTTTCTGATGTACTGCTGGAGCCGATTTGCTAGAATTTTGTTGAGGATTTTGGCATCTATGTTCATGAGGGATATTGGTCTGTAATTCTCTTTCATTGTGTTGTCTTTATCTGGTTTTGGTATTAGGGTGATGCTGGCTTCATAGAAGGAGCTTGGAAGTGTTCCTTCCACTTGAATTTTTTGGAATAGTCTGAGGAGGATAGGTTTTAGTTCTTCCTTGAATGTTTGGTAAAACTCTCCTGTGAAGCCATCTGGCCCCGGGCTTTTGTTTGCTGGAAGCTTTTTGATGACTGCTTCAATTTCGTCCATAGTTATTGGCCTATTGAGCTGTTTAGATTCTTCTTGATTGATTTTTGGAAGGTTATATTTTTCTAGGAATATGTCCATTTCCTCCAGATTGTCCAGTTTGTTGGAATAGAGTTGTTCGTAGTATTTTGTAACAATCCTTTGTATCTCAGCGGGGTCTGTTGTTATTTCACCTCTTTCATTTCTGATTTTGTTTATTTGGGTCCTCTCTCTTTGCTTCTTGGTGAGCCTGGCTACAGGTCCATCAATCTTGTTTATCCTTTCAAAGAACCAGCTCTTGGTTTTGTTGATCTTATGTATTGTTTCTTTGGTCTCTATGTCATTTATCTCCGCTCTGATCTTTGTTATTTCCTTCCTTCTGGTTACACTGGGCTTTTCTTGCTGCTCTTTTTCTAGCTCTTTGAGTTGTAGGGTTAAGTAATTTATTACCATTGTTTCTTGTTTTTTGCAATAGGCCTGTAGAGCTATGAACTTCCCTCTCAAGACTGCTTTCGCTGTGTCCCATAGATTTTGGATTGTTGTGTTTTCATTGTCATTTGTTGCCATGATGTTTTTTATTTCTTCCTTGATCTCTCTGGTGACCCAGTCCTTGTTTAATAGCATGCTGTTTAGTCTCCATGTGTTTGATTTCTTTGGATTGTATTTATTGTAGTTGATTTCCAGTTTTATGCCACTGTGATCTGAGAAGATGCTTCATATAATTTCTATCTTCTTGAATTTGAAGAGACTTTGCCTGTGACCCAGCATATGGTCTATCTTTGAAAATGACCCATGTGCACTTGAGAAGAATGTATATTCTGTGGCTTTGGGGTGAAATGTTCTGAAGATGTCAATTAATTCCATCTGGTCTAGTGAGTCATTTAGGATTGCTGTTTCTTTGCTGATTTTTTGTTTAGAGGATTTGTCCAGTGGTGATAGTGGGGTATTAAAGTCTCCTACTATGATTGTGTTGCTATTAATCTCTCCCTTGATATCCTCCAGGAGTTTTTTTATGTATTTGGGTGCTCCTATATTGGGAGCGTATATGTTTACCAGAATTATTTCTTCTTGTTGGATTTCTCCCTTTAGTATTATGAAGTGGCCTTCCTTATCTCTTGTTATGGCATTTACTTTGAGGTCTATTTTGTCAGATATAAGTATTGCTACCCCAGCTTTTTTTTCATTTCCATTTGCCTGAAAGATATTTTTCCATCCCTTCACTTTCAATCTGTGTGAGTCTCTTGTTCTGAGGTGGGTCTCTTGTAGACAGCATATATATGGGTCGTGTTTTTTTATCGGTTCAGCTACTCGATGTCTTTTGATTGGAGCATTTAGTCCGTTTACATTTAAAGTTATTACTGAAAGGTATTTGTTTGCAGTCATATCTATTTTTGTGTCTGTATTCCTTCTTACCTGTTTATTTCTTCTTTTTACAGTATTCCCTTTAGCAATTCTTGCATTGCTGGTTTGGTGGTGATAAACTCCCTGAGGCTTTTTTTGTCTGCAAAGCTCCTGATTTCCCCTTCAATTTTGATTGATAGTCTTGCTGGATATAGTATTCTTGGATTCAGTCCTTTGCTTTGCAACACTTTGTATACCTCCTTCCATTCACTTCTAGCTTGTTGTGTTTCTGATGAGTAATCATTTGACAATCTGATGGGTGTTCCTTTGTAGGTAACTCTCTGTCTCTCTCTTGCCGCCTTTAGGATTCTCTCTTTATCATTTATATTTGCCATTGAAATTATGACATGTCTTGGTGTGGGTCTTTTGGGGTTGATCCTGCTTGGGACTCTCTTTACTTGTGTAACTTTTATCTTTCCCATATCCGGGAAGTTTTCTGTCATTATTTCTTCAAATAGATTTTCTAATCCCTGCTGCTCTTCTTGTCCTTCTGGCAGCCCTATTATACGCATGTTACTTCGTTTCATGTTGTCCCGAAGCTCCCTTAGGCTTTCCTCCTGCTTTTTAATTTTTTTCTCCAATTGCTGTTCAGCTTGAGCTTGTTTCTGTACCTGATCTTCTAACTCACTAATTCGGTCCTCTGCTTCTTGTAATCTGCTGTTGAAACTTTCCATGGTGTTTTTGATTGTAGCTATATCACTTTTCATTTCTTCCTGATTCTTGCATAAGTTGTTGATTTTCTCATCCATCCGATGTATAAATTCCATGACCATTACTCTGAACTCCTTTTCGGTCATGTTGCAAGCTTCATTTTCACTAATTTCCTTTCTTGGCGACTCCACATTTTCTTTCCTCTGTGAGTTATTTCGTTTCCCCATTCTGGCTATTACCAGAAAGCTCAAGCTTCTGTTTGCGTGGACCTGGGTCGTGTGCTGTGGGGACTTCGCTCCACCCTAGTTTCACTGAAGTGCTCTGACACTAGGACGTGTGACTGTCTTTGGTTGGTGGGAACCAAACTTGCCCAGGATCAGTGTCCCCAGTGTTCCGTGTGGTCTCGTGTGCACATTTAGAATCAGGGGCCCTGTCTGCACCACACTGTTGGTATGTGCCGAGAATGAGATCCTTAGCATGTGCCAGGATTCAGAGTTTCCCTGTGTCTGCACCAAGACTCGAGTGTCAAAGTCTCTGTTGCCTTGTGCGGTTTCTCGTTGAGAATCAGGGTCCCTGTGTGTGCACGCACCAACAATTGGGGTCGCTGGCTCTTAGTGTGAATGCGCTGTGAGTCAGGGATCCCAGGCAGCTGTGTCCAGCGTGCCAAATTCCCTGAAGTGGGGCTGCGTCCTGTGTGTGCTCTCTCTACTGAGCCAAACCGGCTAGAGCGCACATTCTTAAAAATCTGAAGGTGAGCTGGCTCAGTGCACTCTCCCAAAGTCCCAGAAGGGGGGCGGAGTCCTTCCTGAGCGCCAAATTCCCCAAAGGGAAGCCCCTCTGTGCACGCTTTTAAGAATCTCCGAAGGGGGAGCTGTGCCCCGCGAGCCAGATTCCCCCAAATTCCCCGAAGGGGAGCCCTCTGTGCGCACTGACAGATTTCCCCGACGGGGAGCTGCTTCTGTCCCGTGCGCGAGCGCGCGCCAAGTTCCCTAAGAGGGAGCGCGTCCCTGCGCAAAGCTCGGCAGCTTGGGCCAGGGGCGGGTCTATCAGTTACTATGGCGCTGTCTGTGCGCGCGCCCGCCCGTGAGCAACTTGGGCGAGGGGCGCGTCTATCAGTTACTATGGCGCTTTCTGCGTGCGCCTGTGGGCGCTCAGCAGCTTGGGGGAGGGGCGGGTCTATCAGTTACTATGGCGCTATCAGCGCCTGCGAGGAGGGGGGTAGGCTCTTTGACTCACGGAAATCTGCCGGGAAGTCTGGATTCTTGTTTGTTTGTCTGAAGCTGTGATAGCAGTTCTCTGTCCCCAGTGGCTGCAGGGTCCTGGTTTGTGTCAGAAGCCAGGATCCGAGTCTCGGGCAGCTCTGTTTCCCAAGATGGCGTGGTCTCCGCGTCCGCACCAGCCGCCGAGAAGTGTCCGCTTTGTGCGCGGGGCTCCGCCGTCTAGGGCTGCCCTGTTCGGGAGCCCCTTGGAAGACCTGCAGAATCTAACTGACCCTATCTCATACACACACACACACACCACACACCTCTACACTCTCCTCTATGGGTTCCTCACTCACACTCTCTCTCTCCCTACCTTCCTGCCGGTCGCCATCTTTCCAACCACTCTCCCAAATCTTTTTTTTTTTTGGTTACTATTTACATAGAATATATTTTTTCATTCTCTCACTTTCACCCTATTTGTGTATTTTAACCTAAATCAAGTCTCATGTAGACAGCTTATATATATAGGCAACATCATTTTTTAAAAATATATTTTTATTGATTTCAGAGAGGAAGGCAGAGATAGAAACATCAATGATGAGAAAGAATCATTGATCAGCTGCCTTCTACACACTGCACACTGAGGATGGAGCCTGACACTTGGGCATGTGCCCTGACTGGGAATTGAAACATGACTTCCTGGTTCGTAGGTCTATGTTCAAACACTGAGCCACATTGGCCGTGCCCAACCACTTTTTAAATCTGTTCTGAAAATATCCACATTTCAATTGAGAGTTTAATCTCTTTTCATTTAAAGATATTAATGATAGGAAACCAAGATGGCGGCATAGGTAAACATCTAAACTGCTGCCTCGCATAACAATTTCAAAATTATAACTAAAAGACAAATCGGACATCATCCAGAACCACAAGAAGGCTGGCTGAGTGGAAATTCTACAACTAGAAGGAAAGAGAAAAGCACACTGAGATTTACAGGAGCTGCGGAAGGCAGAGGTAAGGAGGCGTGCTCAGAGAGGGCTGGCAACTGAATACGAAGCAGGCGTTCTCAATCAGGAGGGAGACAAAAGCTCCCAACTGCTCTGAACTCCAGTTCTAGGTGAGACTCTGGGGACCCAGACTCATACGGGGAGAAACTGGACTGTCTGGCAGCGGGGGAAACTCGAGGGTGGCTTTCTCTCAGAGGTGCTTGCAGAGATTACCGCGGGACACTGAGAACCAGGGGACTCTTAGGGCAGGGCTTCTGGAAAGCCATTGCTGTTTGCCCCACCCTGTGATCCTGCCCCATGAAGCCATAGCTGTTTGCTCCGCCATGAAACTCCGCCCCATCCAAGCTGAGCGCAGAGGCTTTTGCATATGAATGGCCTGGTCCTTTGAATTCTAAACTTACCTACAGCTAACTCAGTGAGACCCAGAACATCCAAAAGAAGGCCCAAGGCCCCGCAGCAGCTTGCATTGCTTCACAGCTGGACCTCATCTGGGCACCTCCAAAACCAAACAAAGAAGAGGAATCTACAGATCTCTCCGTAGCTCCTTCTGGGTGGCCTCAGGCAGAGGCTAAATTAGCACCTCCTTGGAGATCCAAGAGCCAGTGTACTCAGGGGTCAGAGTGGGATCATCCAGAATACAACTCCTCAGATCCATAAGGGACACACTCAGGGGGCAGACTCAGTGAGCACTAAAGCCACACTGAAGCAAGTCTTGTCTCATAAGGGTATCTCCAGCACAGAAGTTCTCCCATAGTAGACAGAGCTGATCCTCACAGCCAATTAGCCTGGTGGTCAATTCCTCCCTGTGATACCAACAACAATCAGGGCTTAACTACAACAAGACTGTGCACACAGCCCACAAAGGGGTGCACCAAGTGTGTCCACCTCAGGTAACTGGGGAGGCTGAGCCACTGGGCCCTATAGGACACCTAGCACACAAAGCCACTCTATCAACTCATGGAAGCAGCCAAAATGAGGAGACAAAGAAACAGGACACAAATGAAAGAAATGGAGGAAAACAAATGACTGGATATAGAGTTCAAAACCACGTTTATAAGGTTTTTCAAGAATTTCCTAGAAAAGGCCGATAAATTTAGTGAGACGCTCAAGGATATGAAAAAGGACCAACTAGAAATTAAGCATACACTGAAATAAAAAATATTATACATAGACCCAACAGCAGACTAGAGGATTGCAAGAATCAAGTCAAAGATTTGAAATACAAAGAAGCAAAAAACACCCAACTGGAAAAGCAAAAAGAAAAAAGAATCCAAAAATATAAAGATAGTGTAAGGAGCCTTTGGGACAACTTCAAGCGTACCAACATCTGAATTATGGGGGTGCCAGAAGAAGACAGAGAGCAAGATACGGAAACCTATTTGAAGAAATAATGACCAAGAACTTCCCCCACCTGGTGAGAGAAATAGACTTACAAGTCCAGGAAGTGCAGAGAACCCCAAACAAAAGGAATCAAAAGAGGACCACACCAAGACACATCATAATTAAAATGCCAAGAGCAAAAGTCAAAGAGAGAATATTAAAAGCAGCAAGAGAAAAACAGTTAGTTACCTACAAGGGAGTACCCATATGACTGTCAGCTGATTTCTCAACAGAAACTATGCAGGCCAGGAGGGAGTGGCAAGAAATATTCAAAGTGATGAATAGCAAGAACCTACAACCAAGATTACTCTACCCAGCAAAGCTATCATTCAGAATTGAAGGTCAGATAAAGAGCTTCACAGACAAACCAGTATTATATGAAATGCTGAAAGATATCCTTTAAGAAGAGGAAGAAGAAGAAAAAGGTAATGATAAAAATTATGAACAACAAATACATATCTATCAACAAGTGAATCTAAAAATGTAGTGAATAAAAAATCTGATGAACAGAATAAACTGGTGAATATAATAGAATCAGGGGCATAAAAAGGAAGTGGACTGACAATACTTAGGGGAAAAGGGGTGTTGGGTGTGCGGAAAGAGACTGGACAAAAATCATACACCTATGGATAAGGACAGTGCGTGGGAGGGGGGGTAAGGGCAGAGGATAGGGTGGGAACCGGATGGAGGGGAGCTATGGGGGGAAAAAGAGGAACAATTGTAATAATCTGAACAATAAAGATTTATTTTAAAAAAGAGATTAATGATAATGTATTAGTTTTCTGGTACTGCCTTAATAAAGTACCACAGACTAGGTGCATTAGGCAACATAATTTTATTTTATCACAGTTGTGCAGGCTATGAGTCTGAGATCAAAGTTTTGGGAGAGTTGACTTTTCCTAAATCTTCTCTCTTTGGCTTCTACATGGCCATTTTCTCCCTGTGCCTTCACCTGGAAATACCTCTTTTTAGAAGGACAGCAGTCAGCCCTAGCTGGTTTTGCTCAGTGAATAGAATGTCAGCCTGCAGACTGAAGGGCCCCAGGTTTGATTCCAGTCAGGGCACATTCCTGGGTTGCTGGCTCGATCCCTAGCGGGGGTCAGGCAGGAGGCAGCCGATCAATGATATTCTCTCATCATTGATGTTTCTATCTCCCTCTCCCTTCCTCTCTGAAATCAATAAAAATATATTTTAAAAAATTGGATTATAAAAAAATAATAATCCTATCTAATAAAAGAGTAATATGCAAATTGACTGTCACTCCAACACACAAGATGGCTGCCCCCATGTGGACACAGGATGGCCTGCAGGGGAGGGCAGTTGCGGGGGAACCAGCCCTGCAGGTGAGGGCAGTTGGGGAGAACCAGGCCTGCAAGGGGGACAGTTGTGGCCGATCAGGCCAGCAGGGGAGGGCAGTTGGGAGGGGCCAGGCCTGCAAGGGAGGGCAGTTGGGGGCGATCAAGCCTGCAGGGGAGGGCAGTTAGGGGTGACCAGACCAGCAGAGGAGAGAAGTTGGGGGCAACTGGGCCTGCAGGGAAGGACAGTTAGGGGGGACCCAGGCCTGTAGGGGAGAGCAGTTGAGGGGGACCAGGCCTGCATTGGAGGGCAGTTGGGGGGGACCAGGTCTGCAGGAGAGGGAAGTTGGGGGTGACCAGGCCTGTAGGAGAGGGAAGCTGGGGGTGACTGGGCCTGCAGGTAAGGGCAGTTGGGGGGGGGGGACCCAGGCCTGCAGGGGAGAGCAGTTGGGGGGGACCGGGCCTGCAGGGGAGGGCAGTTAGGGGTAACCAGGCCTGCAGGGCAGGGCAGTTGGGGGGGGTAGACCAGACCAGCAGGGCAGGGCAGTTAGGGGCAATCGGGTTGGCAGGGGAGCAGTTAGGCATCAATCAGGCTGGCAGAGGTGTGGTTAGGGGGTGATCCGGCTGGCAGGCAGAAGTGGTTAGGGGCAATCAGGAAGGCAGACAAGCGAGCAGTTGGGAGCCAGCAGTCCTGGATTGTGAGAGGGATGTTCGACTTCCCTCAAGGGGTCCCAGATTGGAGAGGGTGCAGGCTGGGCTGAGGAACACACCCCCATGCACGAATTTCATGCACCGGGCCTCTAGTAAATAAATAAAAGGACAGCAGTCATATTGGATTAGGGCTCACCCTAATTATCTCATTTTAATGTGAGTATCTCTTTTAAAATTCTTATCTCCAGCTATAGTCACATTCTGAAGAACTGGCCATTGTGATGTCAACATATGAAAATTGGGGAAAATCATGCCATTTTCTTATGTTTTCCATATATCATATTTTTTACTCAATTATTCCTTTACTTCTTTATTTTATATTTAATTGATTTATGTAGTGTACCATGTACCTTCTCGTTTTCTTTTTTGTATATTTTTAGTTATCTTCTTAGTTTTTTTTTTACCCTGAGGATTATAAGCATCTTAAACTTGTAAAACAATAGTTTGAATTAATCCAATCTTATTTCAATAATACACAAATTCTGCTCTATGCATCTCCATATCTCACCATATGTGTTATCACAAATTACATCTTGTATCTGGTTTCTGTGTGACCATTAACATAGATTTATAATTAGCTTTATGGTTTGGTAACATTCTTTTGTGGTTTTTCTTTAATTTATTTTTATTGTTGAGGGTATTACAGATGTGCCCCATTTTTCCCCTTTCTCCCCCTCTGCCTGGCTCCCACCCCATCCCTGACCATCACCACACTGTCGTCTGTGTTCATGGGCTATACATATACAGTAAAACGTCCATATAATGGACTAATTTGGGGGAAAGGGTATCCGTTAAAGCCGAAAGTCCATTATATAATTAAGTAGGTTTTCCGAATATGTATGTTAAAATTTTGACAAATTACTCAGTTTACCTGTAGATACGTTTGTGTAACTAAAAATAAGTATGTATGAAAAGTGTAATTTCACAGAAAAGTTTTCTATATGTATTCTGTAATTTTAAATTTATACTGAATAGGTCTAATAAATGCATGCATTCATCTATCACCACAAGTAAACAAATAACACATAGCTGGGGCTTGGCTTAGCTCTTGTCAGATCATTGGTCTGCATGTGTTAAAACTGCTGCAGAATGTCACTCCAGGAGGCAACAGAACCAATTACCTCACCCATGTGGTGTGATCATGCATTAATCATTCCCCAGACAATGTTTACAAGCAGTAACTCTTGGATTTAAATATGTAGACTATGGTTGTAGATACATAATATTTATTTATGCTGGCAAAATTACTACAGTGGCTTGTTTTTCTTTCTTTCTATTTAAGCCTTGTCAAAATAAGACCACCAAAAATTTTGGTTGCCTCCCCCCCAAAAAAAATTGGGAGAGAGATACTGCTACAGTGTGTGTGTTTCTTCAACATATGGCCCATTCACTAAAATTTGTTGAAAGTATGTGAATTAATAACAAAAAACAAACATGCTAATTTAATTATAAGCAAATCCAGGTTAAAAGCATTTTTAAATTAACAGGGTGTTTCTTTTCACATATGACATATGAACTGGAAATTTTGTCCATTAAATCTGAAATCCATTAAATCAAGGTCTGCAAAATCAGGGTTTTTGTATGCATATAAGTTCTTTGGTTAATCTCTTATGGCCCGGCCCTTCCACGCCCCCATCCCTCTGAGACCTGTCCATCTGTTGCATGCTTCCATGTCTCTGAACCTATTTATTCATCAGTTTATTTTGTTCATAAGATTCCACATATAAGTGAGATCATGTTATATTTGTCTTTTTCTGACTGGATTATTGCACTTAGCATAATAATTTCCATGTCCATCCAATGCTGTCCCAAAGAATAAGAGATCCTTCTTTTTTACAGCTGCATAGTATTCCATTGTGTAAATGTACCACAGCTTTTTTATCCACTCATCTACTGGTGGGCACTTGGACTGTTTCCAGATCTTAGCTATTGTAAATAACGCTGCTACAAACATAGCAGTGCATATATTCTTCCTGATTGGTGTTTTGGGATTCCCAGAAGTGAGATCGCTTAGTCAAACAGCAGTTCCATTTTTAATTTTTTGAGGAATCTCCAGACTATTTTTCACAGTGGCTGCACCACTCTGCATTCCCACCAGCCTGCATTCCCACTAGCAGTACTAGGGTTTTCTTTTCCCCAAATCCTCACCAGCACTTACTATTTGTTGATTTACCACTTGGGCAGGGGTGAGGTGATACTATATTGTAGTTTTAATTTGCATGGTCTGATAATTAGTGATGTTGATCATTTTTTCATATATCTATTGGCCATCTGTAGGTCCGCTTCAGTGAAGTGTCTATTCAAGTCCCTTGCCCATTTTATACTTAGACTAGAGGTCCGGTGCATGAAATTCTGCACTCGGGGAGGGGGGATCCTTCAGCCCAGCCTGCACCTTCTAACAGTTCTGGAGCCCAGTGATCGATCGATCGCCCTGCAGAGAGAGCTCTGTGGCTGGGTAGCCTGGGCCTTCCTCTTTGGGGTGATCGATCGCGTAGCCCCCCAAAAAATTGCCCTGCAGAGGGTGGCCTGGGCCTCCCTCTGTGGGGTGATCATGGGGCGATGGCGACCCCCCTCCCCCGACCAATCACATGGCACCTGCCTTGACTGGCCTGGTGCCAGTGGGTGTCATAGCGAGGTCATCCAGACGGTCGTTCTGCTGTTCAGCCGTTCAGTCAATTTGCATATTATGCTTTTATTATTACAGATTATTTGTCTTTCTTTTGTTGAGTTGTATGAATTCTTTATATATTTTAGAAAATAACCTTTTATCAGATGTATCACTGGTGAATATGTTCTCCCATACAGTGGGTTCCCTTTTCATTTTGAAGATGGTTTCTTTTGCTATGCAGAAGCTTTTTATTTTGATGGAGTCCCATTTGTTTACTTTTTGATTTGTTTCTCTTGTCCTATGAGATGTTATTGGCAAAAATTTGGCTACATATGTCTGAGATTTTGCTGCCTATGTTTTCTTCTAGGATTTTTATGGTTTCACGAACTACATTTAAGGCTTATATTCATTTTGAATATATTCTTGTGTATGGTGTATGTTGATAGTTTAGTTTCTTTCCTTTCCTTTTTTTTTTTTTTTTGCATATATATGTCCTCGCTAAAAAAAACATTTGTTTTATTTGTTTTTTCTATCTTTTTTTTTCTTTATTGGTTAAGGTATTACATATGTGTCCTTATCGTCCATTCCCCACCCACACACTCCCACTCATGCCCTCAACCCGCTGGTGTCTCTGTCCATTGGTTAGGCTTATATGCCTGCATACAAGTCCTTTGGTTGATCTCTTCCCCTTACCCCCACCCTCCACTACCTTCCCTCTGAGGTTTGACAGTCTGATCAATGCTTCTTTGTCTCTGGATCTGTTTTTGTTCATCAGTTTATGTTGTTCATTATATTACATAAATGAGTAAGATTGTGTGATATTAATCTTTCTCTGACTGGCATATTTTGCTTAGCATAATGCTCTCCACTTCCATCCATGCTGTTGTAAATGTTAAGAATTCCTTCTTTTTTTAGCACAGCATAGTATTCCATTGTGTAGATGTACCACAGTTTTTAAATCCACACATCTGCTGATGGGCATTTAGATTGTTTCCAAATCTTAACTATGGTAAATTGTGCTGGTATGAACATAGGGGTGCATATACCTTTTCTGATTGGGATATCTTCCTAGAAGTGGGAAGTTTCTAGTTTCTTGGGATACATTCCTATAAGTGGGATCACTGGGTCCAATGGGAGTTCCATTTTTAGTTTTTTGAGGAAACTCCATACTGTTTTCCACACTGGCTCCACCAGTCTGCATTCCCACCAGCAGTGCACGAGGGTTCCTTTTTCTCTGCATCTTCGACAACACTTGTCGCTTGTTGATTTGTTGATGATAGCAATTCTGACAGCTGTGAGATAGTACCGCATTGTCATTTTGATTTGCATCTCTCGGATGATTAGTGACTTTGAGCATGTTTTCATATGTCTCTTGGCCTTCCTTATGTCCTCTTTCAAGAAGTATCTATTTAAGGCCATTGCCCATTTTCTGATTGGGTTGTTTATCTTCCTTTTGTTAAGTTGTATGAGTTCCCTGTAAATGTTGGAGATTAAACCCTTATCGGTGATAACATTGGCAAATATGTTCTCCCATGTAGTGGGCTTTCTTGTTGTTTTATTGATGGTTTCTTTTGCTGTGCAGAAGATTTTTATTTTGATGTACCTCATTAGTTTATTTTCTCTTTAGTTTCCATTGCCTTAGGGACTATATCGGTGATAAAATTGGTTCGACATATGTCTGAGATTTTGCTGCCTGTGGATTCCTCTAGTATTTTTATGGTTTCCCGTCTTATGTTTAAGTCCTTTATCCATTTTGACTTTATTTTTGTGTATGGTATAAGTTGGTGATCTAGTTTCATTTTTTTGCATATATCAGTCCAATTTTCCCAACACAATTTATTAAAGAGACTGTCTTATCTCCATTGTATGTTCATGCCTCCTTTGTCAAATATTAATTGAGCATAGTGGTCTGGATTGATTTCTGGGTTCTCTAGTTGATTCCATTGATCTATATGTCCATTCTCGTGCCAGTACCAGGCAGTTTTGAGAACAGTGGCTTTGTAATACAGCTTGCTATCTGGTATTGAGATCCCACCTACTTGTTCTTCTTTCTCAGGATTGCTGCAGCTATTCAGGGTCTTTTTTTTTAATTCCAGAAGAATTTTTAGAGAGTTCGTTTTAGGTCTGTGAAATATGCCCTTGCTATTTTAATGGGGATTGCATTGTCTCTATAGGTTGCTTAGGGTACTATGGACATTTTAATGATGTTGGTTCTACCCACCCATGAACACAATACGTTATTCCATTAGTTTATGTCTTCCTTTATCTCTGTTTTTGGTGTCCTGTAGTTTTCTGAGTACAGGTCTTTTACTTCCTTAGTTAAGTTTATTCCTGGGTATCTTAATTTTTTTTGGTGCAATGGTAAATGGGATTGTTTTTTTAGACTCTATTTCTTTTTCTTTTTTTCAAATGTATTTTATTATTTTTTATTTTTATTTATTTCATTTTTTTCATTAAGGTATTATATGTGTACACCTCTTACCATTGCCTCGCCACCCCACTCCCATACATGCCCTCACCCCCCAGAGTTTTGTGTCCATTCGTTATGCTTATATGCATGCATACAAGTCCTTCGGTTGATCTCTTATCTCCCCCATCTCTCCCTAACCTTCCCGCTGTAATTTGACAGTATGTTTGATGCTTTACTGTCTCTGTAAATATCTTTTTGTTCAACAGTTTATAATGTTCTGTATTATCCATAAATGAGTGAGATCATGTGGTATTTTTCTTTCATTGACTTGCTTATTTCACTTAGCATAATGTTCTCCAATTCCATCCAGGTTGCTGCAAATGGTAAGAATTCCTTATTTTTTTGGCAGCATAGTATTCCATTGTATACATGTACCATATTTTTCTGAGCCAGACATCTGCTGACGGGCACCTGGGCTGTTTCCAAATCTTAGCTATTGTAAATTGTACTGCTAAGAACATAGGGGTGCATATATCCTTTCTTATTGGTGTTTCCGGTTTCTTAGGATATATTCCTAGGAGTGGGAATACTGGGTCAAATGGGAGTTGCATTTTCAGTTTTTTGAGGAAACTCCATACTGTTCTCCATAGTGGCTGCACCAGTCTACATTCCCACCAGCAGTGCACGAGTGTTCCTTTTTCTCCGCATCCTCGCCAACACTTCCCGTTTGTTGATGATAGCCATTCTGACAGGTGTGAGATGGTACAGCATTGTAGTTTTGATTTGCATCTCTCGGATGATTAGTGACTTTGAGCATGTTTTCATATGTCTCTTGGCCTTCCTTATGTCCTCTTTCAAGAAGTATCTATTTAAGGCTATTGCCCATTTTCTGATTGGGTTGTTTATCTTCCTTTTGTTAAGTTGTATGAGTTCCCTGTAAATGTTGGAGATTAAACCCTTATCAGTGATAACATTGGCAAATATGTTCTCCCATGTAGTGGGCTTTCTTGTTGTTTTATTGATGGTTTCTTTTGCTGTGCAGAAGATTTTTATTTTGATGTACCTCATTAGTTTATTTTCTCTTTAGTTTCCATTGCCTTAGGGACTATATCGGTGATAAAATTGGTTCGACATATGTCTGAGATTTTGCTGCCTGTGGATTCCTCTAGTATTTTTATGGTTTCCCGTCTTATGTTTAAGTCCTTTATCCATTTTGACTTTATTTTTGTGTATGGTATAAGTTGGTGATCTAGTTTCATTTTTTTGCATATATCAGTCCAATTTTCCCAACACAATTTATTAAAGAGACTGTCTTATCTCCATTGTATGTTCATGCCTCCTTTGTCAAATATTAATTGAGCATAGTGGTCTGGATTGATTTCTGGGTTCTCTAGTTGATTCCATTGATCTATATGTCCATTCTCGTGCCAGTACCAGGCAGTTTTGAGAACAGTGGCTTTGTAATACAGCTTGCTATCTGGTATTGAGATCCCACCTACTTGTTCTTCTTTCTCAGGATTGCTGCAGCTATTCAGGGTCTTTTTTTTTAATTCCAGAAGAATTTTTAGAGAGTTCGTTTTAGGTCTGTGAAATATGCCCTTGCTATTTTAATGGGGATTGCATTGTCTCTATAGGTTGCTTAGGGTACTATGGACATTTTAATGATGTTGGTTCTACCCACCCATGAACACAATACGTTACTCCATTAGTTTATGTCTTCCTTTATCTCTGTTTTTGGTGTCCTGTAGTTTTCTGAGTACAGGTCTTTTACTTCCTTAGTTAAGTTTATTCCTGGGTATCTTAATTTTTTTTGGTGCAATGGTAAATGGGATTGTTTTTTTAGACTCTATTTCTTTTTCTTTTTTTCAAATGTATTTTATTATTTTTTATTTTTATTTATTTCATTTTTTTCATTAAGGTATTATATGTGTACACCTCTTACCATTGCCTCGCCACCCCACTCCCATACATGCCCTCACCCCCCAGAGTTTTGTGTCCATTCGTTATGCTTATATGCATGCATACAAGTCCTTCGGTTGATCTCTTATCTCCCCCATCTCTCCCTAACCTTCCCGCTGTAATTTGACAGTATGTTTGATGCTTTACTGTCTCTGTAAATATCTTTTTGTTCAACAGTTTATAATGTTCTGTATTATCCATAAATGAGTGAGATCATGTGGTATTTTTCTTTCATTGACTTGCTTATTTCACTTAGCATAATGTTCTCCAATTCCATCCAGGTTGCTGCAAATGGTAAGAATTCCTTATTTTTTTGGCAGCATAGTATTCCATTGTATACATGTACCATATTTTTCTGAGCCAGACATCTGCTGACGGGCACCTGGGCTGTCTCCAAATCTTAGCTATTGTAAATTGTACTGCTAAGAACATAGGGGTGCATATATCCTTTCTTATTGGTGTTTCCGGTTTCTTAGGATATATTCCTAGGAGTGGGAATACTGGGTCAAATGGGAGTTGCATTTTCAGTTTTTTGAGGAAACTCCATACTGTTCTCCATAGTGGCTGCACCAGTCTACATTCCCACCAGCAGTGCACGAGTGTTCCTTTTTCTCCGCATCCTCACCAACACTTCCCGTTTGTTGATGATAGCCATTCTGACAGGTGTGAGATGGTACAGCATTGTAGTTTTGATTTGCATCTCTCGTATAATTAGTGGCTTTGAGCATGTTTTCATGTGTCTCTTGGCCTTCCTTCTGTCTTCTTTTGAAAAGATTCTATTTAGGTCCATTGCACATTTTTTTATTGGATCATTTATCTCCCTTTTATTAAGTTGTATAAGCTACCTGTAGATGTTGGAGATTAAACTTTATCAGTGATAACATTTGCAAATATGTTCTCCCATAGAGTGGGCTTTCTTGTTGTTTTGTTGATAGGTTATTTTGCTGTAAAAAAGCTTTTTATTTTGATGTAGTCCCATTTGTTTATTTTCTCTTTAGCTTCCATTGCCCTATGGGCAGTATCAGTGAAGAAGTTCTTAAGGCATGTCTGAGATTTTGCTGCCTGTGGATTCCTCTAGTATTTTTATGGTTTCCGGTCTTATGTTTAAGTCCTGTATTCATTTTGAGTTTATTGTTTGTGTATGGTGTAAGTTGGTGACCTAGTTTCATCTTTTTGCATGTATTTGTCCAATTTTCTCAACACCATTTATTGAAGAGACTGTCTTTATTCCATTGTATGTTCATGCCTCCTTTGCCAAATATTAATTGACCATAGTGTTTTGGGTTGATATCTGGATTCTCTATTCTATTCCATTGATCTATATGTCTGTTCTTGTGCCAGTACCATGCTATTTTGAGAACAGTGGCTTTTAATACAGCTTGAAATCTGGTATTGAGATCCCTTCTACTTTATTCTTCTTTCTCAGGATTGCTGTGGCTATTCGGGGTCTTTTTTTATTCCAGATGAATTTTTGGAGACTTCTTTCTAGGTCTGTGAAATATGCCGTTGGTATTTTAATTGAGACTGCATTGAATCTATAGATTGCTTTGGGTAGTATGGACATTTTAATGATGTTGATTCTACCAATCCATGAACATGGTATGTTCTTCCATCTGTTTACAACTTCCTCTATCTCTTTTTTCAGTGTCCTGTAGTTTTTTGCATATAGGTCTTTTACCTCCTCAGTTGAGTTTATTCCTAGGTATCTTAATTTTTTTGGTGTGATGGTAAATGGGATTGCTTTTTTAGTCTCTCTTTATGTAAGTTCACTATTGGTGTATAGAAAGGCCATAGATATCTTGGCATTAATTTTGTATCCTGCTACATTGCCAAATTCATTTATTAAGTGTATTAGTTTTTTTAATGGAGTCTTTCAGGTTTTTTATGTACAATATCATGTCATCTGCAAATTAGGACAGCTTTACTTCTTCTTTTCCAATTTGGATGCCTGTATTTCTTCTTCTTGTCTAATTGCAATGGCTAATACTTCCAGTACTATGTCAAACAGGAGTGGTGAGAGTGGGCATACCTGTCTTGTTCCTGTTCTTATGGGAAATGGTTTTAGTTTTTGCCCATTGAGTATGATGTTTGCTGTGGGTTTATCATATATAGCTTTTATTATGTTGATGTGTGAGCCTTCTATTCCCACCTTGTTGAGAGTTTTTATCAAGAAAGGGTGTTGGATTTTGTCAAATGCTTTTTCTGCATCTATTGATATGACTATGTGATTTTTATATCTCAGTTTCTTCAACTGATGTATCATGTTTTTGATTTGCGGATATTGTACCATACTTGCATCCATGGGATAAATCCTACTTGGTCATGGTGTATGATCTTCTTGATGTACTGTTGGATCCATTTTGCTAGACTTTTATTGAGGATTTTGGCATGTATCTTCATGAGGGATATTGGCCTGTAATTCTCTTTCATTGTGTTGTCTTTATCTGGTTTTGGTATTAGGGTAATACTGGCTTCATAGAATGAGCTTGGAAGTGTTCCTTCCTCTTGAATTTTTTGGAATAGTCTGAGGAAGATAGGTTTTAGTTCTTCCTTGAATGTTTGGTAAAACTCTCCTGTGAAGCCGTCTGGCCCTGGGCTTTTGTTTGTCAGAGTGTTTTTGATGACTGCTTCAATTTCTTCCATAGTTACTTGCTTACTGAGCTGTTTAGATTCTTCCAGATTGACTTTTGGAAGGTTGTACTTTTCTAGGAATATGTCCATTTCCTCCAGGTTGTCCAGTTTGTTGCAATAGAGTTGTTTGTAATATTTTAAACCAATCCTTTGTATTTCGGCAGGGTCTGTTGTTATTTCACCTCTTTCATTTCTGATTTTGTTTATTTGGGTCCTCTCTCTTTGCCTCTTGGTGAGCCTGGCTAGAGGTTCATCAATCTTGTTTATCCTTTCAAAGAACCAGCTCTTGATTTTGTTGATCTTTTGTATTGTTTCTTTGGTCTCTATGTCGTTTATCTCCGCTCTGAATTTTATTATTTCTGTCCTTCTGCTTACACTAGTCCTTTCTTGTTGCTCTCTTTCTAATTCTTTCAGTTGTAGGGGTTAGGTAATTTATTACCATTGTTTCTTGTTTTTTGCAGTAGGCTTGTAGAGCTATAAACTTCCCTCTCAAGACTGCTTTTGCTGTTGCCCATAGATTTGGATTGTTGTGTTTTCATTGTCATTTGTTGCCATGATGTTTTTTATTTCTTCCTTGATCTCTCTGGTAACCCAGTCATTGTTTAATAGCATGCTGTTTAGTCTCCATGTGTTTGATTTCTTTGGATTGTTTTTATTGTAGTTGATTTCCAGTTTTATGCCACTGTGATCTGAGAAGATGCTTGATATGGTTTCTATCTTCTTGAATTTGGAGAGACTTTGCCTATGTCACAACATAAGGTCTATGTTTGAAAATGACCCATGTGCACTTGAGAAGAATTTATATTCTGTGGCTTTTGGGTGAAATGTTCTGAAGATGTCAATTAATTCCATCTGGTCTAGTGAGTTATTTAGGATTGATGTTTCTTTGCTGAATTTTTGTTTAGAGGATTGTCCAATGGTGATAGTCGGGTATTAAAGTCCCTACTATGATTGTATTGCTGTTAATCTCTCCCTTGATAGCCTCCAGGAGTTTTTTTTATGTATTTGGGTGTTCCTGTATTGGGTGCGTATATGTTTACCAGAGTTATTTCTTCTTGTTGGATTGCTCCCTTTAGTATTATGAAGTGGCCTTCCTTATCTCTTGTTATGTCCTTCACTTTGAGATATAATTTGTCAGATATAAATATTGCTCCCCCAGCTTTTTTTAATTTCCATTCGCCTGGAAAACCTTTTTCCATCCCTTCACCCTCAGTCTGTGTGTGTCTTTTTTTCTGAGGTGGGTTTCTTGTAGACAGCATATGTATGGATCTTGTTTTCTTATCCAATCTGTTACCCTATGTCTTTTGATTGGGGCATTTAATCCATTTATATTGAAAGTTATTATTGATAGGTAATTATTTGTCACCATTTTTATTCTATACCCTGTGTTCCTTCTTCATTTCCTGTGTTGTTGTTTTTTGTTTGTTTGTTTTTGTTTTGTTTTGTTTACAGCAGACCCTTTAGCATTTCTTGCATTGCTGGTTTGGTGATAATAAATTCCCTTCGTCCTTTTTTATCTGTGAAGCTTTTGATTTCACCTTCAGTTTTGATTGATAGCCTTGCTGGGTACAGTATTCTTGGATTGAGACCCTTCCTTTGCATGACTTTGTATATTTCATTCTATTCCCTTCTTCCCTGATATGTTTCTGTTGAAAAATAAGTCACTAGTGTGATGGGTGATCCTTGTAGGTAACTTTCTGTCTCTTTCAGGCCTCTTTTAAGATTCTTACTTTGTCTTTGGTGTTTGCCAATTTGATTATAATGTGCCTTGGCATCGTTCTTTTGGGGTTCATTTTGCTTGGGACTCTGTGAGCTTCTTGGATTTGTGTGGGTTTTTTCTTCCCTGTATCAGGAAATTTTTCTGTCATTATTTCTTCAAACAGGTTTTCTATTCCTTGCTCAGTTTCCTTTCCTTCTGGAACCCCTATTATGTGGATGTTGTTTTGTTTTGTGTTGTCCCAAAGTTCCCTTAGGTTCTCCTCCTGCTTTTTATTTTATTTTTTCTAGAAGCTGAAATACTTGGGTATTTTTTCCCACCTTGTCTTCTAGCTCACTGATGCGGTCTTCTGCTTCTTGTAGTCTACTCTTAATGCTTTCTATTGAGTTCTTTACAGCAGCGATGTCATTTTTCATTTCTTCTTGGTTCTTCTTCATTTCCTCTTGATTCTTACTCATATTGTCAAATTTGTCTTCCATTCTTTTCAGCCATCTTATGACCATTTCTCTGAATTTTTTCTCTGATAGGTTGCTGGCCTATAAATCTTTTACTTTCTTTTCTGGTGATGCCAGCTGTTCTTTCATATGCAGGCTGTTTCTTTGTCTCCCCATTTTCTATCTTCTCCGGATGTCTGGTTATGTAGTTCTCTCTCTCCTGTGTTTATTTAAAGGCACAAAATACAATAAAACCAGGTACAACATACAAGACACTGAACAGCAATGTATTCATGATATTAATAACCTCCAATAAAGGTGACCACCAGAGAAAGGCAAATTAGAGGATAGGAGAGAAAGAAGAGTAAAAAGAATGAAAAAAAAGGGGTGTCAAAATGAAATTGGGAAAATGAGAAAAAATATAAGAGAGACTAGAATGAGACTAAGAGAGAAAAGAGGAACAAACTATATATATGGAGAGAAAACTCCAATAGAACAACCACTAATCACAGCAAATGCCAGCAAAAAGTACCTGGACATTAATACAACCTACAACACCAACTAATATCAAGCGAGGCAAGGGAAAACAGAAGTAAAAAACAAACAAAAACACAGCAAACAAAACAAACAAACAAAAAAAGCATAAGCAAAACAATCTCAAAAAAAAGCATTAAAATTCGATATAATCAACATTCAAGCAAACAACAACAAAAGGACAGAGAGAAAAACAAAATTTTTTTGATAGTTAAGACAGCGAATAGAGAGGTGTGTATGGACTTGGAGCAGGGGATTGGAAATTAGATATATAATTAGGATGAAATTTTAGCAGGGGGTAAACAGAAATAATAGGGAAAATCTAGAGCAGGAAAGGGTTAAAATAAACAGTACCCAAATGCGGAACGATTAGGAAGAGAGTGATGGCATAAAGGTAGAGTTGAGATAGAATAAAACGATGTTGAAGGAAAGATGAAAATAGACTGTAGAACACTAATCCTGAAGTAAAATAAAGAGAAAATAAAATGACACTTAAAAAAAACGAATAAAAAAACAAGAATAAATAATATAAAAAGGGTAAAATAGTAGTAGTAATAATTGTGATTGCAAATGAAAATGTAATAATTAAAAAGGTAAAATCAAGTGAGGAAAAAAGAAAAAAATAGTTTCTTAAGTAAATGATGCAAAAAATGAAAATAAAAAAAATAAAAATTAAAAGATTAAAATAAAAAAATAAAATGTGCAGTATTGAAGGTCATTCACTTCCTCTATTGTTCTGTTTGGCAAGTCTATTTCCCAGTCCGGACAGTATTGCAGTTCCCTGCATTTTACTGCTCCTCAGTGTTGTAATCCAGTCCTGATTTTTAAGCAGGCGGTGTTTTAATTTCTGGTAATCCTTGATTTTTTTATTACACTAGGGTCAATTTGTAATTCAGCCTCTGGGTGCCAATGTTTCTGGGTTGACTTCCAAGACTCTAAGTCCTCTCTAATCTTTTTTCTCTGTGGCACTCAATACCGGTTTGCGGAGGCTGGCGGGCAAGTTCAAGCAGACTGCACACCCCTGAAACTCCCAGGCTATCCCTCCATGTCAGATCAAAATGGGTTGCTCTTTAAAGATCTCCCCTGTTAGCAGCTCTGAGAGCTCCCTTCCACAATCACAGATCACACCCGCCCCAACAACTACGGACTTCTCCAAGGACAGACCTCCCTGGTCCACCAGCTCCCACAGTGCGTGTGAGTTTTTCTCTTCAGCCGGGACTAGAGACCTTACACTCTCCCTGCGAAATCTGACCTTTCCATGGTGGAGTGAAGAGCTCATTTGATTCCAAGCATTCGCGCCACCTGGGACCAGTGTTCTGGGGCTCTCAGCTGTTCGGTGGTCACCGCAGTTGTTGATTTTCAGGCCTCCGACAAGATCCACTTTTCCTTGCAAGATGGCGAGGTTTCTCATCTGAGCCCATAGTTCCGGGAAGGGACTCAGCTGCAGATGCAGTGGGGGCTGCCCGGTCAGGGGAACCCCGTCCAGCAGTCCCCCACCTTCTTCTGGAGTTCAGCTGTCCCTTAGCTTGAGAACAAACACTCCCAGTGCGACCCTCAGCTGTTCTTTCTTTCTTCTCCGGGGCAAGGCTCAGAACACGTGTCTATTCTGCCGCCATTTTCTCCTCTCCTCTAGACTCTATTTCTGTAAGTTCACTATTGGTGTATAGAAATGCCATAGATTTCTTGGCATTAATTTTGTATCCTGCTACACTGCCAAATTCATTTATTAAGTCTAATAATTTTTTATGGAGTCTTTAGGGTGTTCTATGTACAGTATCATGTCATCTGCAAAGAAGGACAGTTTTACTTCTTCTTTTCCAATTTGGATGCCTTTATTTCTTCTTCTTCTCTAATCGGAATTGCTAGTACTTCCAGTCCTGTGTCGAACAGCAGTGGTGAGAGTGGGCATCCCAGTCTTGTTCCTGTTCTTAGGGAAAATGGTTTTAGTTTTTGCCCATTGAGTATGATGTTGGCTGTGGGTTTGTCATATATGGCTTTCATTATGTTGAGGTATGATCCTTCTATTCCCACCTTGCTGAGAGTTTTTATCAAGAAAGGGTGTTGGATTTTGTCAAATGCTTTTTCTGCATGAATTGATATGACTATGTGATTTTTATCTCTCAATTTGTTTATGTGATGTATCACATTTATTGAATTGTGGATATAGTATCAACCTTGCATCCCCGGGATAAATCCTACTTCGTCATGGTGTGTGATCTATCTGATGTAATGCTGGGTCCGATTTGCCAGAATTTTGTAGAGATTTTGGCATCTATGTTCATGAGGAATATTAGCCTGTAATTCTCTTTCATTGTGTTGTCTTTTTCTGGTTTTGGTATTAGGGTAATGCTGGCTTCATAGAATGAGCTTGGAATTGTTCCTTCTTCTTGAGTTTTTTTGAAATAGTCTGAGGAGGATAGTTTTTAGTTCTTCCATGAATGTTTGGTAAAACTATCCTGTGAAGCCATCTGAACCCAGGCTTTTGTTTACTGGAAGCTTTTTGATGACTGCTTCAATTTCTTCCATTGTTTTTGGCCTATTGAGGTTTTTAGATTCTTCCTGATTGAGTTTTGGAAGGTTGTATTTTTCTAGGAATATGTCCATTTCCTCCAGGTTGTCTAGTTTGTTGGAATAGAGTTGTTCATAGTATTTTTTAACAATCCTTTGTATTCTGTGGGGTCTGTTGTTATTTAGCCTCTTTCATTTCTGATTTTGTGTCTTTGCATCCTCTCTCTTTTTTTCTTGGTGAGCCTGGCTAGAGGTTCATCAATCTTGTTTATCCTTTCAAAGAACCAGCCCTTGGTTTCATTGATCTTTTGTATTGATTTCTTGGTTTCTATATCATTTATTTCTGCTCTCATTTTATTATCTCCTTTCTTGTGCTCACTCTGGGCTTCTCTTGTTCTCTTTCTAATTCTTTAACTTGTAGAGTTAGAGGATTTACTACCATTTTTGTTTGTTTGTTTGTTTGTTTGTTGTTGTTTTTATGAGGTAGGCCTGAAGAGCTATAAACTTCCATTTCAGGACTGCTTTCATTGTGTCCCATAGATTTTGGATTGTTGTGTTTTCATTGTCATTCGTTTCCAGGATATTTTTCATTTTTTCTTTGATCTCTTTGGTAACCCAATTATTGTTAAATAGCATGCTATTCAGTTTCAAAGTGTTGGAATTTTTTTATTTTTTTATTGTAGTTTATTTCTCCAATTGCAGTTCAGTTTGGGTGTGTTTTCCTTCCCTGTCTTCTAATTCGCTTATTCGGTCCTTCTCTTCTCCTAGCCTGCTGTTGAAACTTTCCATGGTGTTTTTTATTGCAGCTATATCACTGTTCATTTCTTTTTGATTCTTACATAAGTAGTTGATTTTTTTTCATCCATCCAGTTTATGAACTGTATGACCCTTAGTCTGAATTCTTTTTCTGACATATTTCATGCCTCTGTTTGACTTAGCTGCTTTTCTGGAAATTCCTTCTTTTCTTATCTTTAGGGGTTTCTTTGTCTACCCATTTTTGTTCTCACTGGAGGATCTAGTTGTCGAGTTGTGCAGGTGCTTCTCCCAGGTGACAGTGGCTCCTTGGGTGGCGGCTGCTCCTTAGTTGGTCACAGCAGTGGCTGCTCCACAGTTGGCAGCGGCTCCTCAGGTGGGCTCTGGTCACAGCAGTGGTGGCTCCTCTGGCTGGTGGGTGGAGGCTCACTGCTGCTGCTGCTCCTTAATGGGGGTGGGTTGATCACCAGGCTGCTGCTTCTCAGATGGAGGCAGGCTGCTTGTGCGGCTGCTGCTCCATGGACGAGGGCAGGCTGCTCACGAGCTGCTGCTCCTTGGATGGGGGCAGGCTGCTCGCAGAAACTGCTGCTCCTCAAACAGGCCAGGCTGCTCATGGAGCTGCTGCTCCTTGGACAGGGGCAGGTTGCTCGCAGGGCTCCTGCTTCTCATACGTGGGCCAGATGCTCATGAGGCTGCTTTTCCTCGGACAGGGGGGCTCTCACACAGATGTTGCTCCTCAAATGGGGATGGGCTGCTCGCACAACTGCTGCTTCTCAGATGGGGGTGAGCTGCATGGGGCTGCCACTCCTCAATCATGGGCGGGCTGCCTGTGCAGCTGCGGCTCCTCTGGTGGGGGTGGACTTCTTGGACCGGGGTGGGCTACACAGGGCTGCCTCTCCTTGGACATGGGTGGGCTGCTCGTGCAGCTGCTGCTCCTCAGACGGGGCGGGCTGCTCGCAGAGCTGCTGCTCCTTGGACGGGGGTGAGTTGCGCGCAAGGCGGCTGCTCCTAGGACGGGGGAGGGGGTCACTTGCACAGCTGCTGTTCCTTGAATGGGGTTGGACTGCTCGCACAGCTGCTACTCCTTGGATGGGAGTGGGCTGCTCCTCAGATGGGAGCCGGCTGTTCACGCAGCTGGTGCTCCTCGGACATGTGCAGGCTATGTGCAGCTGCTGCTCCTTGGATGGGGGTGGGATCTGCGGGGCTGCCAATCCTTGGTTGTGGGTTGGCTGCTCGTGCGGCTGCTGCTTCTTGGTGGCGGCGGACTGTTCCTTGGACTGGGGTAGGCTACTCACACAGCTGTTGCTTCTTGGACAGGGGTAGGCTGTGTGCACAGCTGCTGCTACTCAGTCCAGGATGAGGGCTACTCACACAGCTGCTGCTCCTTGAATGGGAGCCGGCCACGTGTGGCTGCCACTCCTCAGCCTGGGGCAGACTTCTCGCAGGGCTGCTGCTTGCGTGGTTACTGTGCCCTGGGCTAAAGTGTTGGGCCAGTCAGAGGGGAGCATGCTTTGGAACTCACAGGAGCCTATGCCCAGGGAGGCTGCAGGCTCAGTGACTGTGGGTTCTCAGCTGAGGTAACAGGTCCCTGGTGCGGTGGCTGTAGAGTCCCGGGTGTTATCTGAGGGCACCCTAGGTGGAGGTGAGGCTGGACTCTCAGTCACAGCAGCTCTTCTTTTCAAAAAGGCAAGGCCTCTGAGGAAGAGCCGGCCACTCTCGGACTGTTTGCAACAGTACCAGAGGCTGCCTAGTTAAGCGAGCCCAGTTAACCTGCCTCCAAAGGTCCTGTGGGATCTAATTGTGACTCAGTCATGCACACACACACACACACACACACACACACACACACACACCCGACATGACCACACACTCCTCTTTTATTACGTCACTCACTCATGCTCTCTCCCTCACTGCCACCGTCTTCCTGCCTCTGTAATTGGGTCTGGAGTGTTATTGACCCATTCGTTGATGGAGTCTCCTCTCCGGGTGTCTGGTTATGTGGCTTGCTCTCTAGCACATTAGCCAAACAGGATAAAATTCACCTCGACAAGACACGACATAAAGGGAACAAAACACGGAGATTCTGAAGATGGCGACTGGCTCCTGCCAGTAGGGAGAGAGAATGTGTGAGAGAGTGAGGGGGTGATTGAGGAGTGTGTGGACGTGTGTGGTGTGTTTGTGTATGAACTAAGGACAGTTAGATCCTGCAGGTCTTTCAAGGGGTTGCCAAACCAGGCAGTCTTAGATGGCAGAGCCTCGCTGCCACCACGGACACTCCAGGGGTGGCCAGCGCGTGCACAGAGACCATGCCATCTTGAAAAACAGAGCTGCATGAGACTTGGATCCTGGCCTCAGCACCACCCAGTCTGGCCTCAGACACAAACTGGGACCCTGCAGCCACTGGGGACAGAGACCTGCAACCACAACTGCAGACCCACAGACAACAAGAATACAGATATCCCAGCTGCAGATGTCTGTGAGTCACAGGACCCATCCCACTCCACACAGGCTAGTGGCAGCACCATAGGAATTGTTGGCCCCAACCCTTGCACAGGGCCGCAGCGCCGCTACAGGAATTTGAACCTGGGGAACTCTGCTTTTCGGCACATGCCAGCCGGGTCCCTGTGTCAGCGCAGCGCAGGCAGGGTCCCTGATTCTAGGTGCATGCACGAGGCCACACTGAGCACTGGTGACTCAGATCCTGGGTGAGCATGGCTTCCACCAACCTACAGCAGCCACACGTCTTGGTGTCAGAGCTCGTCAGTGACTACTCAGGTGGTGCAAAGCTCCCACTACACATGGCCAAGGCCCACACAACTGGATGTTTGAACCTTCTGGAGATAGAATGGGGAAACGACACAATCCCCAGAGGAAAGAAAATGAGGAGTTGCCAAGAAAGGAAATAAGTGGAACCAAAGCATGCAACATGACAGAAAAAGAATTCAGAGTAATGGTCGTACAGTTCATACACCTGATGGATGAGAAAATCAACAACCTATGCAAAAATCAGGAAGAAATCAAAAGTGATACAGCTACAATCAAAAACACCATGGAAGGTTTCAACAGTAGACTAGAAGAAGCAGAGGCCCAAATTAGTGAGTTAAAAGATAAGGTAGAGAAACAAACTCAATCTGAACAGCAACTGGAGAAAAAAATTAAAAAGCACGAGGAGAGCATAAGGGAGCTTTGGGATAACATGAAATGAAGTAACATACATATAATAGGGCTGCCAGAAGGACAAGAACAGCAAGGATTAGAAAATATATTTGAATAAGTAATGACATAAAACTTCCCTGATAGAGGAGGAAGGAAGTTGGCTGCCGACGGGAAGGCAGACTACAAGATAGTTGCATGAGTGAGAGAATGAAGGGACAGTGTGTGGACCCACAGGGAGTGTTTTTTTTTGGTAGTTGAGGGACAGCTATACTCCAAGGGACTGTGGAGGTTCGCTGGACGGGGTTCCCTGACCAGGCAACCTCCACTGCTGCTGGGATCCCTCCCAGAGCAGCCAGCTCTGAAGCAGAGACCGTGCTATCTTGAAGGGGAGAGTGGATGTTGTCGGAAGCCTGAAATTCCTGGGAATATACAACTGCACCCACCGAACAGCTGAAAACCGGGAACACTGGTCCCCAACTGTCATAAGCACGCGGATTTGGAGAAGCTCTGCACCCCCTCACAGAAAGGTCAGATTTCGGCTGGGATAAGGTGAGGTATGTGGTCCAGACAGAAGAAGGAAATGCGCACACGGAAGCCGGAGGATCCAGGGAAGTCTCCACCCAGAAAAGTCTGCAGCTGTTGGGGCTGGTGTGATCCACGAGTGTGGAAGGGGATCCGCAAGGCTGCTAACAGAAGGGAACTCTAAAAAGCAACCCATAGCTGAACTAGGCACAAAAGGCCAGCCTAAAAATTTTAACATTGTGCCAGTTGCTTAGACCCAAAGGAAAAAAAGACTGCACAGACTTGCGCCACAACACCAGAGTTCGCCACTTACTCTGGCTCTTTTTTCTTTTTTTCCCCCTCTTTAAATCCTTGCTTTTAATTACTAAGCCCAATACATAGGATCACCCAATTAGGGACACTCTAAGACACTTCAGGGGAAAGTTGTTTTTGTGGAATCTGGGGATCAGAGCGGGGAATAACGATCAAAGAACCAGCTCTGGGGCAGCCCATTCCCCAAAACCGGTATTAAGTGCCACAGGGAAAACAAAATCTAAATGCTAGCTAGAGAGGACCTATAGACCTGGAGGTCAATCCAGAAACACTGCCACCCAGGGGTTGAATCGCAATTGACTCTTTTGTAAACACAAATAAAGGAGTATAAGAAACAAAGTACGGCCTGCTTGAAAATCAGGACTGTGGCCTACAACACTGAGGAGCAGTGGAACGCAGGGAACTTCAATACTGTACTGACTAGAAAACAGGTGAGTCAAACAGAACAGTAGAGGAAGGGAATGACCTTCACTACTGAATATTTTTATTTTTATTTCATCTTTTACTTAAGAAACTAATTTTTTTCTCACTTGATTTTACCTTTTTAAATATTGCATTTTTATTTTTAATCAGTATTATTATTACTACCATTTTACCTTGTTTTAAAATATCATTTTATTTTCTCTTTATTTTACTTTGGGATTAGTGTTCTACATTCTATTTTCATCTTTCCTTTAGCATCATTTTACTCTATCTCAAATTTACATTTATGCCAACACTCTCTTCCTCACTTTTCCCCTTTTGTTGTCCTGTTTCTCTTACCCTATTCCTTCTTTAGATTTTCCCTATTTCTTCTTTCTACCCCCTGGTAAAATTTCACCCTACTTATATATCTAATTTCCAATCCCCCTGTGCTAAGTCCATACACACCTCTCTCATCTCTTTCTTCACTATCCAAATATTTTCTCTCTCTGTCCTTTTATTGTTGTTTGCTTGATTATGGATTATATTGGTATTTTTATGCTTGTTTGTGAGATTGTTTCGCTTTTTATTTTTGTTTTGGTTTTGTTTTTGTTTGTTTCTTGCTTCTGTTCTCCCTTGCCTCGCTTGATATTAGTTATTCTTTGTAGTTTGCATTCATCTCTAGGTATTTGTTGCTGGCATTTGTTGGGATTAGTGGCTGTTCTATTGGAGTTTTCTCCCCATAAAAATAGTTCTTTCGCCTCTTCTTTTTTATTCTTTTTCTTTTATCTCTTACTTTTTTTCCTTTTCCCAATTTCATTTTTGAACTCTCTTTTTCCTTTTTTTCCCTCTTCTTTCATTCTTATCCCCTAATTCGCTTTTCTCTGATGGTCACCTTTATTTGGGGTTATTAGTATCATGAATACATTTGTGTTCAGTGCCTTGTGCGTTGTGCCTTGTTGTCTTGTATTTGTGTCTTTAAAGCAATGCAGGAGAGAGAGAAATACATAACCAGACACCCGGAAAAGAGAGATCATGGGGAGACAAAGAAACAGCCTGCATGTGAAAAAAAAAGCAGGCATCACCAGAAAAGGAAGTAAAGGAAATGGAGGCAAGCAACCTGTCAGATTAAGAATTCAGAGAAATGGTCATAAGGTGGATAAAAAGAATGGAAGACAAATTCAACAATATGTGTAAGAACCAAGAGGAAATGAAGAAGACCCAAGAAGAAATGAAAAATGACATCGCTGCTATAAAAAAACTCAATAGAAAGCATCAACAGTAGACTAGAAAAAGCAGAGGACTGCAGCAGTGAGCTAGAAGACAAGGTAGGAAAAAATACCCAAGCAGAGCAGCTTCTAGAAAAAAAATTAAAAAGCAGGAGGAGAAGATGGCGGCATAGTTAAACAACTAAACTGCCGCCGCGCAAAACAATTTCAAAAATACAACTAAAAAACAAAACGTCTACCACCCAGAACCACGGGAAAGCTGGCTGAGTGGTAAATTTACAACTAAGAAGCAAAAAGAAAGGAGAACAAACGCTGAAAAGCTGAGGTATGAAGGCGCGCTAAGCGGGCTGGTGGTGGGCGACGGGGAGATACTCCCAATCACTCTGAAATCCAGTTTCTGGGGACACGCAGGGGACCCAGACACCTATGGGGAGAAGCTGGATTCTCGGCCATCAGGTCGGAAAGTGAGAGTGACTTTCTTGCAGAGCTGCGCCCAGCAATCATTGTTTACTACGCTGGAGCGTGGGATGCGGGGACTTGGAAACGACAGAAAGTTACATACAAAGGAACCCCCATCACACTAGTGACTGATTTCTCAACAGAAACATATCAGGCAAGAAGGGAATAGAATGAAATATACAAAGTCATGCAAAGGAAGGGTCTCAATCTAAGAATACTGTACCCAGCAAGGCTATCAATCAAAATTTAGGGTGAAATCAGGAGCTTCCCAGATAAAAAAGGACTAAGGGAGTTTACTACAACCAAACCAGCAATGCAAGAAATGCCTAAGGATCTGCTGTAAAAAAAAAAAAAAAGAAAAGAAATAGGAAGCGAAGAAGGAACACAGGGGTAAAGAATAAAAATGGTGACAAATAAGTACCTATTAATAATAACTTTAAATGTAAATGGATTAAGTGCCCCAATCAAAAGACATAGGGTAACGGACTGGATGAGAAAAAATGACCCATATATCTGCTGTCTACAAGAAACCCACCTCAGAAAAAAAGACGCACACAGACTGATGGTGAAGAGATGAAAAAAGGTTTTCCAGGCTAATGGAAATGAAAAAAAAAAAGCTGGGGTAGCAATACTTATATCTGACAAATTATATCTCAAAGTGAAGGACATAACAAGAGATAAGGAAGGCCAATTCATAATACTAAAGGGAGCAATACAATAAGAAGAAATAATTCTAGTAAACATATACACACCCAATACAGGAGCACCCAAATACAAAAAAAAAAACAACAAAAACTCCTGGAGGATACCAAGGGAGTGATTAACAGCAATACAATCATAGTAGGAGACTTTAATAGCCCACTATCAACATTGGACAAATACTCTAAACAAAAAATCAGCAAAGAAACATCAATCCTAAATGACTCACTAGACCAGAAGGAATTAATTGACATCTTCAGAACATTTCACCCAAAAGCCACAGAATATACATTCTTCTCAAGTGCACATGGGTCATTTTCAAATATAGACCATATGTTGGGACATAGGAAAAGTCTCTTCAAATTCAAGAAGATAGAGAGCATACCAAGCATCTTCTCAGATCACAGTGGCATAAAACTGGAAATCAACTACAATAAAAACAATCCAAAGAAATCAAACACATGCAGCCTAAACAGCATGCTCTTAAACAATGACTGGGTTACCAGAGAGATCAAGGAAGAAATAAAAAAAAAAAACATCATGGCAACAAATGACAATGAAAACACAACAATTCAAAATCTATGGGACACAGTGAAAGCAGTCTTGAGAGGGAAGTTTATAGCTCTACAAGCCTACTGCAAAATACAAGAAACAATGGTAATAAATTACCTAACCCTACAACTCAAAGAGTTAGAAAGAGAGGAACAAGAAAAGCCCTGTGTAAGTGGAAGGAAGGAAATAATAAAGATCAGAGTGGAGATAAACGACATAGAGACCAAAAAAACAATACAAAAGATCAACAAAATCAAGAGCTGGTTCTTTGAAAGGATAAACAAGATTGATGAACTTCTTGCAAGGCTCACCAAGAAGCAAAGAGAGAGGACCCAACAAACAAAATCAGAAATGAAAGAGGTGAAATTACAACAGAACCCGCCAAAATACAAAGGATTGTTAAAAAAAATACTACGAGCAACTCTATTTCAACAAACTGAACAACCTGGAGGAAATGGACATATTCCTAGAAATATATAACCTTCCAAAACTCAATCAGGAAGAATCTAAAACCCTCAATAGGCCAGTAACTATGGAAGAAATTGAAGCATTCATCAAAAATCCTCCGGCAAACAAAAGCCCGGGACCAGACGGCTTCACAGGAGAGTTTTACCAAACATTCAAGGAAGAACTAAAACCTATCCTTCTCAGACTATTCCAAAAAATTTAAGAGGAAGGAACACTTCCAAGCTCATTCTATGAAGCCAACATCACCCTAATACCAAAACCAGATAAAGATAAAACAATGAAAGAGAATTACAAGCCAATATCCTTCATGAACATAGATGCCAAAATCCTCAACAAAATTCTAGCAAAGTAGCTCCAGCAGTACATCAGAAAAATCATACACCATGACCAAGTAGGATTTATCTCAGGAATACAAGGATGGTACAATATCCGCAAATCAATAAATGTGATACATCACATAAACAAATTGAGAGATAAAAATCACAGTCATATCAATTGATGCAAAAAAAAGCATTTGAAAAAATCCAACACCCTTTCTTGATAAAAACTCTCAACAAGGTGGAAATAGAAGGATCATAACTCAACATAATAAAAGCCATAGATGAAAAACCCACAGCCAACATCATACTCAATGGGCAAAAACTAAAACCATTTCCCATAAGAACAGGAACAAGACAGGGATGCCCACTCTCACCACTCCTCTTTGACATATTACTGGAAGTATTAGCCATTGCAATTAGACAAGAAGAATAAATAAAAGGCATCCAAATTGGAAAAGAAGAAGTAAACCTGTCCTTATTTGCAGATGACATAATATTGTACATAAAAAAAAACTGAAAATAAGTGGGCAACGGACCTAAATAGAAATTTGTCGAAAGAAGACAGAAGTAAGGCCAAGAGACATATGAAAACATGCTCAAAGTCACTAATTATCCGAGAGATGCAAATCAAAACAACAATGCGGTACCATTTCACACCTGTCAGAATGGCAATCATCAACAAATCAACAAACTACAAGTTCTGGCGAGGATGCAGAGAAAAAGGAACCCTCATGCAGAATGCAGACTGGTGCAGCCACTGTGGAGTACAGTATGGAGTTTCCTTAGAAAACTAATAATGGAACTCCCATATGACCCAAGAATCCCACTTCTAGGAATATATCCCAAGAAACTAGAAATACCAATCAGAAAGGATATATGCACCCTTATTTTCATATCAGCACAATTCACCATAGATAAGATTTGGAAACCACCTAAATGCCCATCAGCACATTAGTGGATTAGAAAACCATGGTACATCTACACAATGGAATACTATGCTGCTATAAAAAAGAAGGAATTCTTACCATTTGCAGCAGCATGGATAGAACTGGAGAGCATTATGTTAAGTGAAATAAGCCAGGCAATGAAAGAAAAATACAACATGCCCTCACTCATTTATGGAAAATAAAGATCCTTATAACCTGATTAATAAAAAGATAGATACAGAGGCAGTAAAGCATTGAACAGACTGTCAAATTACAGCAGGAAGGCTGGGGAGGTTTTGGGAGAGGGAGAAAGAGATCAACTGAAGGACTTGTAAGCATTCATATAAGCACAATCAATGGACACAAGACACTGGGTGGGTGGGATGAGGGCATGCGATAGGGGATGGGGGAGCCTGGGGGAAGGTCAATGGGGGGGAAATGAGATATATGTACTACTATGTGTAATACTTTAAACAATAAAATAATATAAAAAATAAATTAAATAAACAGGAAAAAATAAAATGAAATAAAACTTCCCTGATATGGGGAAGAAAAAAGTTACACAAGTACAGAAAGTCCCAAGCAAGATGAATCCTAAAAGACCCACACCAAGACACACCATAATTACAATGGCAAATGTTAATGACAAAGAGAGAATCTTAAAGCCTGCAAGAGACAGACAGAGAGTTACCTACAAAAGATCCCCTATCAGATTAGCAAATGATTTCTCAACAGAAACATATCAAGCTAGAAGGGAATGGAAGGAGGTATACAAAGTGATGCAAAACAAAGGACTGAATCCAAGAATACTCTATCCAGCAAGACTATCAATCAAAATTGAAGGGAAAATCAGGAGCTTTGCAGACAAAAAGAAAAAAAAAGGCCAAGGGAGTTTATTACAACCAAGCCAGCAATGCAATAAATGCTAAAGGAAACCCTGTAAAAAGATGAAATAGAAAGGGAGGAAGGAACACAGGCATAAAGTAAAGAAATAGATAGATACAAACAAGTATCTATCAATAATAACATTAAACATAAATGGATTAAATGCTCCAATCAAAAGAAATCGAGTGACTGAATGGATAAGAAAACACAACCCATATATATACTATCTACAAGAGACCCACCTCAGAACAAGGGACTCACAGACTGAAAGTGAAGGGATGGAAAAATATCTATCAGGCCAATGGAAATGAAAAAAAAAAAAAAGGCTGGGGTAGCAATACTTATATCTAACAAAACAGACCTCAAAGAAAGGCCACTTCATAATTCTAAAGGGATCGATGCAACAAGAGGATATAACTCTGGTAAACATTTATGCACCCAATGCAGGAGCACGCAAATACAAAAACAAACAAACAACAAAAAAAAAACTTCTGGAAGATATCAGGGGAGAGATTGATAGCAACAGTCATAGTAGGAGACTTTAATACCCCATAAACATCACTGGATAAATCCTCTTGTCAAAAAACTAGCAAAGAAACATTAATCTTAAATGACTCATTTGATCAGATGTTCTAAATTGACATCTTTAGAACATTCCACCCCAAAACTACAGAATATACATTCTTCTCAATTGCACATGGAACATTTTCAAAGATAGACCACATATTGGGACACAGGCAAAGTCTCTCGAAATTTAAGAGGACTGAAATCATATCAAGCATCTTTTCAGATCACAATGGCATAAAATTAGAAATCAATTACTGTAAAAACAATCACAAAAATTCAAACACTTGGAGTCTGAATAGCACACTATTAAACAATGAGTGGGTTATCAAAGAGATCAAAGAAGAAATAAAACACTTCCTGGAAAAAGACAATGAAAACACACAATCCAAAATCTTTGGGACACAATGAAAGCAGTCCTGAGAGGGAAGTTCATAACATTACAGGCCTACCTCAAAAAAAAAAAAAAAAAAAAAAAAGGAAAAACTGGTAATAAACCATCTAACTCTACAACTTGAAGAAAGAGAACAAGAAAAGCCCAGTGTGATCAGAAGGAAGGAAATAATAAAGATCACATCAGAAATAAATGACATAGAGAGCAAAAGAACAATACAAAAGATCAGTGGAACCAAGAGCTGCTTCTTTGAACAGATAAACAAGATTAATGAACCTCTAGCCAGGTTCACCGAGAAGCAAAGAGAGAGGACCCAAAGAAACAAAATCAGAAACAAAAGGGGTGAAATAACAACAGACCCCAGAGAAATATGAAGGATCATTAAAAAATACTATGAGCAACTCTACTCCAACAAACTGGTAAACCTAGAAGAAATGGACATATTCCTAAAAAAATACGACCTTCCAAAACTCAACCATGAAGATTCAAAAAATCTGAACAGGCCAATAACTATGGAAGAAATTGAAGCAGTAATAAAAAAAAAACTTCCAACAAACAAAAGCCCTGGACAAGAAGGCTTCACAGGGGAGTTTTATCAGTCAAAGAATAAATAAAACCTATCTTCCTTAGACTATTCAAAAAAATTCAAGAGGAAGGAGCACTTCCAAGCTCTTTCTATGAAGCCAGCATTACCCTAATCCCAAAACCAGATAAAAACAAAGAAAGAGAATTACAGGCCAATATCCCTCATGAACATAGATGCCAAAATCCTCAACAAAATTCTAGCAAATTGAATTCAGCATTACTAGAAAGATCATACCCCATGACCATGTGGGATTTATCCTGGGGATGCAAGTTTGGTACAAAATCCAGAAATCAATAAATGTGATACACCACATAAACAAACTGAGAGATAAAACTATATAATCATATCCATTGATGCAGAAAAAGCATTTGACAAAATCCAACACCCTTTCTTGATAAAAACTCTCAGCAAGGTGAGAATAGAAGGATCATACTTCAACATAATAAAAGCCATATATGACAAACCCACAGCCAACATCATACTCAATGGGCAAAATCTAAAACTATTTTGCTGCTTGAAAAATAGTGTTGTGGCTTATAACACAGAGGAGCGTTGGATTGCAGGGCACTTCAGTACTGTGCTGACTACCTGCAAGGAAAAAGAGGTGCCAAGCAGAATAGTGGAGGAAGTGAATGACCTTCACTACTTCACATTTTTATTTTTTATCTTTTTCTTAAGAAACTAAGTTTTTCTCTCGCACTAGATTTTACCTGTTTTTTATTATATTTTTATTTTTAACTATTAATATTTATACTATTATTTTACCCTTTAAAAAAAGTTTTATGTTATTTTTTCTTTATTTTATTTTATTTTGGGATTAGTGTTATAAATTCTATTTTTATTTTCCCGTTAGCATTATTTTACTCTATCTCAATTTTTCTATTATGCCAATACTCTCTTCATCACTTTTCCCCTTTTTTGTCCTGATTCTCTTACCCTGTATCTGCTTTAGTTTTTCTCTACCATTTTTTTTCTCTCTGTTAAAAATTGATCTTGCTCATATAACTCATTTCTTCTCACCTGCTCCAAAACCATACACACTTCTCACTTAACTTGCTTCACTATAAAAATTCTTTTTTTTTTGCCTTTTTCTTTCTGATTGTCTTGTTGTAGTTTGTTTGATTATTGTTTAGGTTTTTGTTTGCTTGTTTTTAATTTCTTTATCAATTAAGGTGTTACATATGTGTCCTTATTCTCACATTACCTCCCCCCACTCATGCCCTCACTCCCTGTTGTCTGTGTCCATTGGTTAGGCTTATATGCATGCATACAAGTTCTTTGGTTGATCTCTCCCCCTTAACCCCACCCTCCCCTACCTTCCCTCTGAGGTTTGATGGTCTGATCGATGTTTCTCTGTCTCTGGATCTGTTTTTGTTCATCATTTTATGTTGGTCATTATATTCCATAAATGAGTGAGATCGTGCGATATTTATCTTTCCCTGACTGGCTTATTTCACTTAGCATAATGCTCTCCAGCTCCATCCATGCTGTTGCAAATGTAAGAACTCCTTTTTTACCTCAGCATAGTATTCCATTGTGTAGATGTACCACAGTTTTTTAATCCACTCATCTGCAGATGGGCACTTAGGCTGTTACCAAATCTTATCTATGGTGAATTGTGCAGCTATGAACTTAGGGGTGCATATATCCTTTCTCATTGGTGTTTCCAGATTCTTGGGATATATTCCTAGAGGTGGGATCGCTGGGTCAAATTGAGTTCTATTTTTAGTTTTTTGAGGAAACTCCATACTGTTCTCCATAGTGGCTGCACCAGTCTGCATTCCCACCAGCAATGCACAAGGCTTCCTTTTTCTCTGCATTTTCTCCAGCACTTGTGGTTTGTTGATTTGTTGATGATGACCATTCTGATAGGTGTGAGATGGTACTTCATTGTCATTTTGATTTGCATCTCTCAGATGATTAGTGACTTTGAGCATGTTTTCATATGTCTCTTGGCTTTCTGAATGTCCTCTTTCAAAAAGTGTCTATTTAGGTACTTTGCCCATTTTTGATTGAATTGTTTATCTTCCTTTTCTTAAGTTGTATGAGTTCCCTGTAAATGTTGGAGATTAAACCTTTATCAGAGATTACATTGGCAAATGTGTTCTCCCATGCAGTTGCCTTTCTTGCTGTTTTGTTGATGGTCTCTTTAATAAATGGTGTTGGGAAAATTGGACAGATACATGCAAAAAAATGAAACTAGACCACCAACTTACACCATACACAAAAATAAACTCAAAATGGATAAAGGACTGAAACATAAGACGGGAAGCCATAAAAATACTAGAGTAATCCAGAGGCAGCAAAATCTTAGATATATGCCGAAGCAATTTCTTCACTGATACTGCTGCTAGGGCAATGGAAACTAAAGAGAAAACAAACAAATGGGACTACATCAAAATAAAAAGCTTTTTGTTTTTTGCTTGTTTTTCGTCTACTCGCTTGTTCTCTTCTTCTACTAATAGCTTAAATAATTCCAGTACCAACTCAGGCCTATCTACTCTATATCCTCCTTTTTCAATAGTAAACAAATACATAGATAGATAGATCTGGAGAGCATTATGCTAAGTGAAATAAGGTAGTCAGTGAAAGATAAATACCACATGAACTCATTCATTTATGAATAATAAAGAACATTACAAACTGTTCAACAAAAATAGAAGCAAAGAAGCATCAAACAGACTGTCAAACTACAGCAGGAAGGTAGGGGAGGGCTGGGAGGGTTAGAGATCAACCTTTTATACATATATATAATATATGTATATTTTATATATATAAAATATATTTCATATATATTTTATACTGTATATATATTTTAATATATATATATATATATATATATATATATATATATATATATATACATTTTTATTTTTTGTATTTAGTTTTTTACTTTTTTCTATACACCCATTCTCTTTCTACCTCCTCTATACTTAATTGTGGCTATTTCCCCATTCATTCAATTCTTTGACTTTACTTCCTGGAAATAGGCTCTGCCTCCTCAGATTCATGTAGGTGTTTGTTGTTTGGAGGTTTTTTTCTTTGCATATTTTGGATTAGTTGTTCTTTGTAGTTTGCATTCATCTCTGGGTTCTTGTTGTTTGCATTTTTTGGATTAGTTGTTGTTTTATTGGAGTTTTCTCCCCATATACATATTTTCTGCTTCTTTTTATCTTCTCTTTCTTTTCTCTCTTACATTTTTCCTTTTGTCTATATCATTTTTGCACTCTTCTCTATTCCCCAATTCTCTTTTCTCTGGTGGTCACATTTATTTAGGGGTATTAGTATTGTGAATACATTTGTGTTTCATGCCTTGTGCATTGTGTCTTGTTGTGCTATATTCTGTGCCTTTAAGTCAACACAGGAGAGAGAGAGTTACATAACCAAAAACCCTTAGAGCAGCTATCATTGGGAGACAAAAAATAGCCCACATACAAAAGTAAAGGAGGAATCACCAGAAAAGGGAGTAAATGAAATGGAGGCAAGCAATATGACAAAGAAATAATTAAGAGCAATGGTCATAAGGTCGCCAAAATGAAAGGAAGACTAAATCAACAATATGTGTAAGAACCAAGAGGAAATGAAGAAGAACTTGGAAGAAATGAAAAATGACATCGCTATAATAAAGAACTCAATAGAAAGCATAAACAGCAGACCAGAAGAAACAGAGGACCGCATCAGTGAGCTAGAAGACAAGGTAGGAAAAAATACCCAAGCAGAGCAGCATCTAGATGAAAAAAAAACAAACTTGGAAAACAGGAGGAGAGCCTAAGGGAACTTTGGGACAATATGAAACAAAACAACATCTGCATAATAGGTGTTTCAGGAGGAGAGGAAACTGAGCAAGGAATAGAAAACCTGTTTGATGAAATAATAACAGAAAACTTCCCTGATATATGGAAGAAAAAAATCACACAAGTCCAAGAAGTGCACAGAGTCCAAACAAAATGAAGTCTAAAGACCAACACCAAGACACATTATAATTAAAGTCGCAAACACCAACAACAAAGTAAGAATCCTAGGGGAGAAACCAAGATGGTGGCATAGGTAAACACCTAAACTGCAGCCTCGCACAACAATTTCAAAACTATAACTAAAAGACAAAACAGACATCATCCAGAACCACAGGAAGGCTGGCTGAGTGGAAATTCTACAACTAGAAGGAAAAAGAAAAGCACACTGAGATTCACAGGAGCTGTGGAAGGCAGAGGTACAGAGGCACACGCAGAGAGGGCTGGCAACTGAGTACGCGGCTGGCTTTCTCAATCGGGAGGGAGACAAAAGCTCCTGACTCCTCTGAACTCCAGTTCCGGGCGAGACTCTGGGGACGCAGACTTGTACGGGAAAAAACTAGACTGTTTGGCAGTGGGCAAAACTCGAGCGCGGCTTTCTCTCAGAAGTGCTTGCAGGGATTACCGCAGGACACTGAGACCCAGGGTCCTCTTAGGGCAGAGCTGACAGGAAGCCATTGCTGTTTGGTCCACCCTGAGATCCCGCCCCACAAAGCCATAGGTGTTTGCTCCACCCTGAGACTCCACCCCATCCAAGCTGAGTGCAGAAGCTTTTGCATATGAATGGCCTGGTCCTTTGAATTCTAAACTTACCTAACAAACTGCAGCTGAGTCAGTGAGACCCAGAACCTACAAAAGAATGCCCAAGGCCCCACAGTAGCTTGCATTGCATCACAGCTGGGCCTCATCTGGGCATCTACAAAACCCAAACAATGAAGAGGAATCTGCAGATCTCTCTGTAGCTCCTGCTGGGTGGCCTCAGGCAGAGGCTAAATCAGCACCTCCTTGGAGATCCAAGAGCCAGTGTACCCAGGGGTTAGAGTGGGACCATCCAGATTACAACTCCTCAGATCCATAAGGGACACACTCAGGGGGCAGACTCAGTGAGCACCAAAGCCCCAACTGAAGCAAGTCTTGTCTCATAAGGGCACACAAGTCCTCCCCTTGTAGACACAGCTGATCCTCAAAGACAATTGGCCTGGAGGTCAATTCCTCCCAGTGATACCAACAACAATCAAGGCTTAACTACAACAAGACTGTGCACACACCTCACAAAGGGGTACATCAAGAGTGTCCATGTCAGGTAATTGGGAAGGCTGAGCCACTGGGCCCTATAAGACACCTAGCACACAAATCCACTCTATCAACTCAGGGAAGCAGCCAAAATTCAGAGTCAAATAAACAGGTCATAAATGACAGAAATGGAGGAAAGCAAACGACTGGATATAGAGTTCAAACCATGGTTATAAGGTTTTTCAAGAATTTTCTAGAAAAGGCCGATAACTTTAACGAGACCCTCGAGGATATGAAAAAGGACCAACTAGAAATTAAGCATACACTGACTGAAATAAAAAATAATATACAGAGATCCAACAGCAGACTAGAGGATTGCAAGAATCAAGTCAAAGATTTGAAATACAATGAAGCAAAAAACACCTAACCAGAAAAGCAAAAAGAAAAAAGAATCCAAAAATATGAAGATAGTGTAAGGAGCCTCTGGGACAACTTCAAGCACACCAACATCCGAATTATGGGGGTGCCAGAAGAAGAGAGAGAGCAAGACGCTGAAAACCTATTTGAAGAAATAATGACAGAAAACTTTACCCATCTGGTGAAAGAAATAGACTTACAAGTCCAGGAAGTGCAGAGAACCCCAAACAAAAGGAATCCAAAGAGGACCACACCAAGACACACCATAATTAAAATGCCAAGAGCAAAAGACAAAGAAAATATTAAAAGCAGCAAGAGAAAATCAGTTAGTTACCTACAAGGAAGCACCCATACAATTGTCAGCTGATTTCTCAACAGAAACTATGCAGGCCAAACGGGAGTGACAAGAAATATTCAAAGTGATGAATAGCAAGAACCTACAACCAAGATTACTCTACCCAGCAAAGCTATCATTCAGAATTGAAGGTCAGATAAAGAGCTTCACAGATAAGATAAGAAAAAGCTAAAGGAGTTCATCACCACCAAGCCAGTATTATATGAAATGCTGAAAGGTATCCTTTAAGAAGAGGAAGAAGAAGAAAAAGGTAAAGATAAAAATTATGAACAACAAATACATATCTATCAACAAGTGAATCTAAAAATCTAGTGAATAAAAAATCTGATGAACAGAATAAACTGGTGAATATAATAGAATCAGGGGCATAAAAAGGGAGTGGACTGACAATTCTCAGGCGGAAAGGGGGAATGTGGAAAGAGACTGGACAAAAATTGTACACCTATGGATGAGGACTGTGCTGGGGGAGGTAAGGGCAGAAGATGGGGTGGGAACTAGGTGAAGGGGAGCTATGAGGGCAAAAGGAGGAATAATTGTAATAATCTGAACAATAAATATTTATTGGGAAAAAAAAGTAAGAATCCTAAAGGCTTCCAGAGTGAGACAGAAAGTTACCTACAAAGTATCTTCCATCAGACTGTCTCCTGAGTTTTCATAGAAACACATCAGGCCAGAAGGGAATGAAATGAAATATACAAAATCATGCAAAGCAAGGATCTGATTCCAAAATACTGTATCCAGTAAAGCTATCAATCAAAATTGAGGGTGAAATCAGGAGCTTCACAAACAAAAAAGGACTAAGGGAGTTTATTACCTCCAAACCAGCAATGCAAGAAATGCTAAAGGGTCTGCTACAAAAAGAAGAAATAGGAAGGGAAGAAAGAACACAGGTATAAATAATAAAAATGTTGACAATCAAGTACCTATCAATAATAACTTTAAATGTAAATGGATTAAATGCCCCGATCAAAAGACACAGGGTAGCTGAGTGGATAAAAACATGAACCATATACCTGTTGTCTACAGGAAACCCACCTTAGAACAAAGGACTCACACAGAATGATGGTGGAGAGATGAAAAAGGTTTTTCAGGCTATTGGAAATGAAAAAAAATAGCTGGGGTAGCAATACTTATATCTGACAAATTAGACCTCAAAGTGAAGGCCATAACAAGAGATAAGGAAGGCCACTTCATAATACTAAAGGGAGGAAGTGAACAAGAAGATATAACTCTGGTAAACATATATGCACTGAATACAAGAGCACCCAAATACATAAAAAAACTTCTAGAGGATATCAAGGCAGAGATTGACAACAATACAGTCATAGTAGGGGATTTTAATACCTCACTAACACCACAGAACAAAATCCTCTAAAGAAAAAATCAGCAAAGAAACATCAATCCTAAATGACTCACTAGATCATATGGAATTAATTTACATCTTCAGAACATTCCAACCCAAAGTCAGAGAATATACCTTCTTCTCAAGTACACATGGGTCATTTTCAAAGATAGACCACATATTGGGGCACAGGCAAAGTCTTTTCAAATTCAAGAAGATAGAAATCATAACAAGAATCTTCTCAGATCACAGTGGCATAAAACTAGAAATCAACTACAATAAAAATAATTTTAAAAAATCAAACACCTGGAAGCTAAATAGTATGCTTTTAAACAATGATTGGGTTACCAAAGAGATCAAAGAAGAAATAAAAAGCATCCTGGCAACAACTGACAATGAAAACACAACAATCCAAAATCTATGGGACACAGCGAAAGCAGTCTTGAAAGGGAAGTTCATAGCTCTGCAGGTCTATGTCTAAAAAGTAGAATATATGGTAATAAATTATCTAACCCTACAACTCAAAGATTTAGTAAGAGAGCAACCAGAAAAGCCCAGCATAAGCAGAATGAAGGATGTAATAAAGATCAGAGCGGAGATAAATGATATAGAGACCAAAATATATATATATCCTACCTAATAAAATAGTAATATGCAAATTGACTGCAACTTCGCTATGCCCAAGCCATGCCCACCAACCAAAGGCACACCCACCAGCCAATCAGGGCGAGTATGCAAATTACCCAACAAAGATGGAGGTTAATTTGCATACGCTGAGAGAGGGAGGAGTGAAGACTGAAGACAACTTGGAAGGAAGAGGGAGGAAAAGCGGAAAGCAAGGTGGCTGCCAGAGGGAAAGCCGGGCGGGGCGGAGCGGGGTGGAACAGGGCGGAGCAGGGCGGGCGGCAGTGGCGAGCGGGTGCAGGCGCTGTGGCCACAAAGGTGGCGGCAGCGGCAGCGCACGTGGCCGCAACAGCCGCTTGCAGGATTTTCCTGCAAATGGGCTACTATAAACCAAGAGCTAGTTCTTTGAAAGGATAAACACGATTGATGAACCTCTAGCCAGGCTCACCAAGAAGCAAAGAGAGAGGACCCAAATAAACAAAATCAGAAATGAAAGAGGTCAAGTAACAACCGATCCCACAGAAATACAAATCATTATGGAAAAAATACTATGAACAACTGTATTCCAACAAAATGGACAACCTAGATGAAATGAACATATTCTTAGAAAAATACAAGCTCCCAAAACTCAATCAAGAAGAATCAAAATTCTGAATAGGCTAATAACTACCAAAGAAATTGAAGCAGCAATCAGAAATCTTCTAGCAATCAAAAGCCCAGGTCCGACAGCTTTACAGGGGAGTTCTACCAAGTATTCAAAGAACTAAATCCTATCCTCCTCAGAATATTCCAAAAAATTCAAGAGGAAGGCACACTTCCTAGCTCTTTCTATGAAGCCAGCATTACCCTAATCCCAAAACCAGATAAAGACACCACACACACAAAAAAAGAGAGAGAACTACAGGCCAATATCCTTGATGAACATAGATGCCAAAATCCTCAACAAATTTCTAGCAAATCGAATTCAGCATTACATTAGAAAGATCATACACCATGACCAAGAGAGATTTATTCCAGGGATGCAGGATGGTACAATATCCTCAAATCAATAAATGTGACACATCACATAAACAAACTGAGAGACAAAAATCACATAATCATAGTAATCAATGCAGAAAAAGCATTTGACAAAATCCAACACCCTTTCTTGATAAAAACTCTCAGCTAAGTGGGAATAGAGGAATTATACCTCAACATATTAAAAGCCTTATATGATAAACCTACAGCCAATATCATACTCAATGGGCAAAAACTAAACTCATTTCCCCTAAGAACGGAACAAGACAGGGTTGCCCACTTTCACCACTCCTGTTCAATATAGTACTGGAAGTGATAGCCAAAGCGATCAGACAAGAAGAAAAAATAAAAGGCATCCATTGGAAAAGAAGCAAAGCTGTCCTTATTCACAGATGACATGATACTATACATAAAAAACCCCAAAGACTCCATCAACAAACTACTGGACCTAATAAGTGAGTTTGGGAAAGTAGCAGGATACAAAATTAACACCCAGAAATCTATGGCCTTTTTATACACTAGTAATGAACTCACAGAAAGACAAGTGAAAAAAAAAACAATCCCATTTACCATTGCACCAAAAATTTAAGATACCTAGGAATAAACTTAACTAAGGACGTGAAAGACCTATACTCGGGAAACTACAGGACATTGAAAAAAAGAGATAGAAGAAGACATGAACAAATGGAAGCATATACCATGTTCATGGATTGGTAGAATCAACATCATTGAAATATCCATACTACCCAAAGCAATCTATAAATTCAATGCAATCCCCATTAAAATACCAATGGCATATTTCACAGACCTAGAAAGAACTCTCAAAAATTCATCTGGAATAAAAAAAGACCCCGAATAGCTGCAGCAACCTTGAAATAGAAGAACATTGTAGGAGGGATCACAATACCAGATATCAAGCTATACTACAAAACCACTGTTCTCAAAACTGCCTGGTGCTGGCACCAGAATGGACATATAGACCCGTGGAACAGAACAGAGAACCCAGAAATCAACACAAGCCAGTATGCTCAATTAATATTTGACAAAGGAGGCAAGAGAATACAATGGAGACAAGACAGTCTCTTCAATAAATGGTATTGGGAAAACTGCACAGATACTTGCAAAAAAATGAAATTAGACCACTAACTTACACCATACACAAAAATAAACTCAAAATGGATAAAGGACTTAAATGTAAGATCAGAAACCATAAAAATCTTAGAAGAGCTGAAACCGGTTTGGCTCAGTGGATAGAGCGTCAGCCTGCGGACTGAAGGGTCCCAGGTTCGATTCCGGTCAAGGGCATGTACCTTGGTTGCGGGCACATCCCCGGTGAGGGGTGTGCAGGAGGCAGCCGATCAATGTTTCTCTCTCATTGATGTTTCTAGCTCTCTATCCCTCTCCCTTCCTCTCTGTAAAAAATCAATAAAATATATATTTAAAAAAAAATCTTAGAAGAAGCCATAGGCAACAAAATAATAGACATTTGTTGTAGCAATATCTTTACTGATACAGCTCCTAGGGCAATGGAAACTAAAGAGAAAATAAACAAATGGGACTACATCAAAATAAAAAGCTTCTGCACAGGAAAAGAAATCATCAACAAAACAACAAGAAAGCTCACTGCATGGGAGAACATATCTGCCAATGTTATCTCCGATAAGGATTTAACCTCCAACATTTAAGGGAACTCATTCATACAACTTAACAAAAGGAAGATAAACAATCTAATCAAAAATGGGCAAAGGACCTAAATAGACACTTTTTGAAAGAGGACATTCAGAAAGCTAAAAGACATATAAAAACATGCTCAGCCCCTGGATCCGGGTGAGGCCACGCGACCCTGGGTCTGGGAGAGGCCACGCGCCCCTGGGTCCGGGGGAAGCTAGATCCCGGGTCCGGGCGAGGCCGTGTGCCCCTGGATCCGGGTGAGGCTGGGTCCCAGGCCCGGGAGAGGCCACGCGCCCCTGGGTCCGGGTGAGGCCAGGCGCCCCTGGGTCCAGGTGAAGCTGAATCCTGGGTCTGGGCGAGGCCGTGTGCCCCTGGATCCGGGTGAGGCTGGGTCCCAGGCCCGGGAGAGGCCACGCGCCCCTGGGTCTGGGAAAGGCCACGGGCCCCTGGGTCCGGGGGAAGCTAGATCCCGGGTCTGGGCGAGGCCGTGTGCCCCTGGATCCGAGTGAGGCTGGGTCCCGGGCCCAGGAGAGGCCACGCGCCCCGGGTGAGGCCATGCGCCCCTGGGTCCGGGTGAAGCGGAATCCTGGGTCTGGGCAAGGCCGTGTGCCCCTGGATCCGGGTGAGGCTGGGTCCCGGGTCCGGGCGAGGCCGTGGGCCCCTGGATCCGGGTGAGGCCACGAGCCCCTGGGTCCGGGTGAGGCCATGCGCCCCTGGGTCCGAGTGAAGCGGAATCCTGGGTCTGGGTGAGGCCATGTGCCCCTGGATCCAAGTGAGGCTGGGTCCCGGGTCCGGGTGAGGCCGTGGGCCCCTGGATCCGGGTGAGGCCACGCGACCCTGGGTCTGGGAGAGGCCATGCGCCCCTGGGTCCGGGTGAGGCCACGTGCCCCTGGGTCCGGGGAAAGCTAGATCCCGTGTCCGGGCGAGGCCGTGTGCCCCTGGATCCGGGTGAGGCTGGGTCCCGGGCCCGGGAGAGGCCACGCACCCCTGGGTCCGGGTGAGGCCATGCAACCCTGGGTCCGGGTGAAGCTGAATCCTGGGTCTGGGCGAGGCCGTGTGTCCCTGGATCCAGGTGAGGCTGGGTCTCGGGTCCGGGTGAGGCCGTGGGCCCCTGGATCCGGGTGAGGCCACACAACCCTGGGTCTGGGAGAGGCCACGGGCCCCTGGGTCCAGGGAAAGCTAGATCCCGGGTCCAGGTGAGGCCGTGTGCCACTGGGTCCGGGTAAGGCCACACGCCCCTGGGTCCGGGTGAAGCTGGATCCCGGGTCCGGGTGAGGCCACGTGCCCCTGGGTCTGGGAGAGGCCACGCGCCCCTGGGTCCGGGTGAGGCCGTGTGCCCCTGGATCCGGGTGAGGCTGGGTCCCGGGTCCGGGTGAGACCACGCGACCCTGGGTCTGGGAGAGGCCATGCGTCCCTGGGTCTGGGTGAGGCCACGCGCCCCTGGGTCCGGGTGAAGCTGGATCCTGGGTCCGGGTGAAGCCACACGCCCCTGGGTCCAGGTGAGGCCGCGCACCCCCTGGGTCCGGGTGAGGCCACATGCCCCTGGTTCTGGGTGAAGCCGTGCCCCTGGGTCCGGCCGAGACCAAACCAGAGGGAGTCGGACCTGCATTACCACCATTTGTCCACCATCCAGAGCTGAGGGGTCAGTGCCGACATGTACTCATAAGGAACTGATGGACATTGATATTGGGTCTCAAAAGAACTGTTAGTCCAGAAAGAAACTCACTACAGACTGATCCATTTGCCTGTCAGCATAACTATTATTGCTCGTCTCACATTCAGTTCTTATATCTCTAGTGACACATGATTTCGCTCATCTAGGGAAAATGATGAACAATATAGACTGATGAACAAGAACAGAACCAGAAACAAGGAGGCATCGATCGGACTATTGGGCCTCAGAGGGAGGATAGGGGAGGTTGGGGGGAGGGGGGAGAGATCAACCAAAGGTCTTGTGTGCATGCATATGAGCCTAACCAATGTTTAAGTTCAACAGGGGGTTGGGGCATCCGTGGGGAGGGGTGTGGGATGGGAATGGGGGGATGAGGACAAATATGTGACACCTTAATCAATAAAAAAAATTAAAAAATAAATAAAAACATGCTCAAAATCATTAATCATCCGAGAGATGCAAATCAAAATAATGAGGTATCATCTCACACCTATCAGAAGGGCTATCATCAACAAATCAACAAACCATAAGTGCTGGTAAGGATGCGGAGAAAAAGGAACCCTCGTGCACTGCTGGTGGGAATGCAGACTGGTTCAGACACTGTGGAGAACAATATGGAGTTTCCTCAAAAAACTAAAAATGGAACTCTCATTTGACCCAGTAATCCCACTTCTAGGAGTATATCCCAAGAAACTAGAAACAAATCAGAAAGGATATATGCATCTCAATGTTCATAGCAGCACAATTTACAATAGCTAAGATTTGGAAATAGCCTAAATGCCCATCACCAGATGAATGGATTAGAAAACTGTGGTACATCTACACAATGGAATACTATGCTGCTGTAAAAAAGAAGGAATTCTTACCATTTGCAACAGCATGGATGGAACTGGAGAGCATTATGCTAAGTGAAATAAGCCAGTCATTGAAAGAAAAATACCACATGGTCTCACTCATTTATGGATAATAAAGTACATTATAAACTGATGAACAAAAATAGATGCAGAGGCAGAGCAGCATTGAACAGACTGTCAAACTACAGCAGGAAGGCTGGGGATGGATGGGGTGGTGGTAAAGAGATCGACCGCAGGACTTGTATGCATGCATATAAGCATAACCAATGGACGCAAGATACTGGGGGGTAGGGGAGGACAGGGGAAGGTCAATGGGGAAAAAAAGGAGACATATGTACTACTCTTTGTAATACTTTAAACAATAAAATAAAATTTAAAAAATATAGTAAAAAAAGAAAATAAAGAAACAAACGAAAAAAGGAAAATAAAGAAAAAAGATAACAAAATTATAATAAAATAAAAATGAAAAAGTGAAGTGTCGTTCCTTTGGCTGGTTTAAGATCCCACTCTTCTGTACTGTCTGTGGCTTCTCAGTTTCCTGTTGCTGGGACTGAAGGCCTTTATTTAGGCCAGTCCCTGCGGACTTTCAGGGACTATTCAGATTTTTTTTCCTTTGTACCACTCAGGGCATAGTCTGGGTGTGGCTGTATTGGTTGCTCGGAGACTGCAGGGAGGAGCTATCTCTTTAGGAGAAAATGCCTACCTAGGTCCCACGCCTCAGGTATAACTCAGCTCTAGACTCACAGCCACCTCTCCCAGGCCCTCTCCTCACCCCAGCCTCTCCCCAGACTCCACAAGTCTGCACCTCCTCCTGCACCTCAGCCACGGCTGAGTGTCTGTATCTGAAAGGTCCTATGAACTAGGTCAGTGGTCAGCAAACTCATTAGTCAACAGAGCCCAATATTAACAGTACAACGATTGAAATTTTTTTTGAGAGCCGAAAACCAACTTCTGTACATGGGCCACGAAGTTTCAATCGCACTGTACATGCGCGCCCGCACGTGGTATTTTGTGAAAGAGCCACACTCAAGGGGCCAAAGAGCCACATGTGGCTCGGGAGGCGCAGTTTGCCAACCACTGAACTAGGTTCAGCAAACAAAAGCAAAGATCAAAAAGAAGGGAAAGAGCTGCGCCTCTGCGAGCTCCTCTCCTCCCAGGATGGCGCGGTCTGCGCAGCTGTCCTGAATGCCCCCTCTGGGCTCAGTCTTTCATGGCTGTGGACCCAGATCTAACATCTGCCACCAGCAGTCCTGCGGACCTCCTTTCCACAGTCAGACACTATGCCTGTCCCAAGGGCCTCGGCCTCAGTGCTGTGTAGTTTCTCTCTGACCCTCTGGGCTCGGAGGTATCCCAGTTCTCCCCAGCCCAGATCCCTGATTTTACCGTTCTTCAGGTGTCCTCTTCCCTTCCTGGCTGCAAATTGTCTCACCACCTGTGTCTATTTCGCCAATTCGGGGCGAGTGTTATTTGATTTAGTTGCTCGTTCTATCTGCTCTGGGACAAGTCTCCGGACATGTCCGTCTATTCCGCCACCATTTTGTCTCTCCTGGATTGATTTCTGAGATCTCTGTTCAGTTACATTGATCTATGTGCCTGTTCTTGTGCCATTACCAGGCTGTTTTGGTTACAGTGGCTTTGTAGTATAGTTTGATATCCAGAGTTATGATCCCTCCAACTTTGTACTTCTTTCTCAAGATTGCTATAGCTGCTCAGGTCTTTATTGGTTCCATATAAAATTTTGGAATATTTGTTCTTAATCTGTGAAGTATGTTGATGGTATTTTAATAGGGATTGCATTGAATCTGTAGATTTGTTTGGGTAGTATGGACATTTTAATAATGTTAATTCTTTCTATCCATGAACATGGTCTATGCTTCCACTTGTTTGTGTCTTCAATTTCTTTTTTCAATGCCCTATAGTTTTCCAAGTACAGGTCTTTTACTTCCTTCCTTAAGTATATTCTTAAATATATTATTTTTTTATCATTGCAATGGTAAATGGGACTTTTTTAGTTTCTCTTCCTGAGAGTTCATTATTGGTGTATAAAAATGCTATCAATTTCTAGATGTTAATTTTATATCCTGCTACTTTGCCAAATTCATTTACTAATGGTAGCCATTTGGGCAGGTGTGAGGTGATACCACAGTGTATTGGTGGAGTCTTTAGGGTTTTCTATATGCAATATCATGTAATCTGTGTATAATGATAGTTTTACTTCCTCCTTTCCAATTTGGATGCCTTCTTTTTCTTGTCTTATCACTGTGGCTAGGACTTCCAGTATAATGTTGAATAAGAGTGGTGAAAGTGGCCGTTCCTGTTTTTAAGGGAAACACTTTTAGATTTTGCACATTGATTAAGATGTTAGCTGAGGGTTTGCCATATATGGCCTTTATTATGTTCAGGTATGTTCCTTGTATTCCCACTCTGCTGAGAGATTTTATCATAAATTGTTGCTGGATTTTACCAAATGCTTTTTCTGAATCTATTGATAGGATCATGTGATTTTTATCTTACATTTTGTTTATGTGGTGTATCGTATTTATTGATTTGAAAATATTGTACCAATATTGCACCCAGGAATATATCCCCCTTGATCATGGTATATGATCTTTTTAATATATTATTGCTGGAGCCGCTTTACTATTATTTTGTTGAGGATTTTAGCATTTATGTTCATCAGAGATATTGGCCTATAATTTTCTTTCTTTGTAATGTCTTTGTCTGATTTTAGAATTAGGATAATTCTGGACTCATAAAGAGCTTGGAAGTCTTCCTTCCTCTTAAATTTTTTAAAATAGATAAAGAAGAATAGGTGTTAGTTCTTCTTTTAATGTTTGGTAAAACTCATCTGTGAAGCCATCTGGTCCATAACTTTTATTTGTTGGGAGTTTGTTGATTACTGCTTCAATTTCTTTAGTTGTTATTGGCCTAGTCAGATCTGATTCTTCCTGATTGAGTTTTGGAAGATTGTATGTTTCTAGGAATTTGTCCATTTTGCCCAGGTTGTCCATTTTGTTGGCATATAGATGCTCAAAGTATTTTCTTACAATCCTTTGTATTTCTGTGATGTCAGTTGTTACTTTGCCTCTTTCATTTCTGATTTTATTTATTTGGGTCCTCTCTCTTTGTTTCTTTTCTTTTTTTTAATTCTCACCCAAGGAGTAAGGATATTTTTTCCATTTATTTTTAGCAAGAATGGAAGGGGGACAGACAGAGAGGAAAAAGAGAGAAAGATCCATTTGAGAGAGAGACATCAGTTTGTTGCCTCCCACACACACCCTGACCTGCCTGTGGCGGGGATCAAGCTTGCAACCAAGGTATGTGACCTTGACTGGGAATCGAATCCACAACCCTCCAGTGTGTTGGTTGATGCCCTGATTGTCAGGGCTCTCTCTTTTTTTTATGAGTCTGGCTAAAGATTCATAAATCTTGTTTATCTTTTCAAAGAATCAGCTCTTGGTTTCATTGATCTTTTATATTGGTTTTTAAATTCTTTATGTCATTTATTTCTGCTCTGATCTTTATTTCCTACCTTCCTTCTTCTTCTGGGCTTTTGTTGTTGTTCTCTTTCTAATTGTTTTAATGTAGGGTTAAATCATTTATTTGAGATTTTTCTTGCTTCTTTAGGTAGGCCTATAATGTTATGAAATTCCCTGTCAGGACTGCTTTCACTGTGTCCTATAGATGTTGGGCAGTTTCAAGGAGCCTTCAGGATGGAGCTAGGAGAGTTCACCAGGCTAATGCAGATTAAGATTTGGCTGTATGGAGGGAGGGCTCAACACAGGAAAGTTAATGCCTATTCACAGTGGAGGAAGATGGCTCTAGGCATGAAGCCATACAATGTTTCTTCCTATATATCTCACCCCTTGAGCTTGAGTGGAATTCTTCGAGCATTTTTTAAGAAATACTATAATGTGGGCCCAGACTGGTTGCTGCTGACAGTGCCTCAGGTCGTGTGGGAATTGGGTAGGGTGGGATCTTAGGGCATCACCAGGGTGGAGCAAGTGTACTTCACCAGGCTAATACCCAGTGGGAAGAGTCCTAAATCCAGGAAAAGATGCCCGTGGGTTGTGCAGGAGGAGGATTCAATACAGGGACATTGGCAGCTGTCCCTCTGGCCCTCATGCTAAAATCATATAACTTAGTATTTCTGTATGACTGGGGCCCTGCCAAGCTGCCATCCCTCTGCAGGAGCCCAGAGTGGGACCCTTCAAACAAGTGTTTGTGTGCTTTTTAAGATGACACCTGGATTTTCACCAGCCTTCTGCCTCACCTGAGTGGACAGAATCCCCACTGATTTTCACAGCCATTTGTTATGTGGGCTCTTCTTCCCGGCATTGGTGTTCTGGGTTTAGGATCCCTGTTTTGGGCTGAGACCCGCTCACTATTTAGCAGGGGGACCTCTGCAGCTGATATATCCCTCTGGATTCTCAACTGCCACATGTGGGTATGGGGCCAGCCCATTTTGTGTATCCACATCTCATACCAGTATCAGCATGACTTCTTCTATAAATCTTCGGTTGTAGGATTTCTGTTCAACAAGTCTTCAGATAGTTCTCCAAGTTTACTGTTCTATAATTTAGCCATAATTTTTATGTCATGGGACAAGGCGAGAGTGGCTTCCTCCTACTCTGCCATCTTGATGAGAACACAAATATAGAATTCTTGGATGATAAATTTTTTTTCTGATAGCACTTTAAATATGTCAAATCACTGCTTCTAGACCTCATGGCTTCTGATGTTAAATTGGCTATTAATCTTATTAAGGATCCCCTGTAGTCTCTTACTGAGTGCAAGATTTCTCTTTGTTTTTGGCTTTCAAAAGTTTGATTATAGTTTCTCTCAGTATGGATCTCTTTGAGTTTGTCCTTCTTGGAATTCATTGAGCTTCTTGAAGTTTTCTCTTTTGTATGTGGACTCAAATTAACGTCTGATGACCGTTGGTTTCAGCCTGATGAATTTCCAATAGTATTGCCTCTACAGGCAACAGATGTTCTCAGTTTCTATCTAATAATATCTTCATTTCATATTCAATTTTATGTATAATATTTTAATTAGTAGACTATTCTTTGAGTAATTTTATGTTTTTAGGAAACAAATGAGGAAAAAGTACAGAGAGTTCCCATATACTCTCCTTTTCTAGCCTCATAATTTTTCCTATTATTAACATCTTGTACTATTTTTTAATGTGTGTTTATTGATTTCAGAGAGAGGAAAAGAGAAGGAGAGAGAGATAGAATCATCATTGATAACAGAGAATAATTAATTGGCTGCCTCCTGCACGCCTCACACTGGAGATCGAGCCCACAACCTAGGCATGTGCATTGACTGGGAATCGAACTGTGACCCCCTGGTTCATGGGTCGACACTCAACCACTGCACCACACTGGCTGGGCCATCTTGCACTATTGAAGTACAGTTGTTAAAACTGATGAGCCAATATTGACATAGTATTATTAACTAATGTCCATGGTTTACATTAGAGCTTACTCTTTGTGTTATACATTCTATTCTATATGTTTGGACAAATATATAATGACATGTATCTAACATTACAGTATTATATAGAATAATAACTTCACTTCCTGAAAAATCCACTGTGCTACACCTGTTCATTCCTCTCTCCCACCCCAAAATCCCAATAAATCACTGAACTTTTAACTGTCTCCATAATTTTGCCTTTTCCCTAATGTCATATAGTTTGAATCATACAGGATATATAGTCTTTTCAGATTGGCTTCTTTCACTTAAGATTTATCCATGTCTTTTTGTGGCTTGATAGCCTTTTTTATTGCTGAATCATATTCCATTGTTGGGGTGTACTAGTTTGTTTATCCATTCACCTGTTTAAGTATATCTTGATTATTTTCAAGGTTTGGCAATCTATATACATAAAAGGCTAAGTGACTAGCTGACCGGCCGGTAGGTATGATGCACACTGACCAACAGGGGGCAGATGCTCAACGCAGGAACTGCCAAGTGATAGCAACTTTGCTGAGTGCCCTCTCGCATTCTGGGACCCCTTGGGGGATGTCTGACTGCCAGTTTTGGCCCGATCCCTGCAGGCCAGGCTGAGGGACCCCAACTGCTGGAGGGACCCCGCTGACTCCACAGATGCCCTTCAAGCCTAGGCACTGCCCTATGTGGGGCGAGCAGGGAGGTACCACGTGGGAGGTTGGCTCCAGGGCATGTCCGGCCTATCTTGCCCAGTCCCGCCCTGCCAGCCACCTTCTAATTAGTATTCTTTCAATGTGCACAAATCTGTGCACTGGGCCTCTAGTTATAAATAAGGCTGCTACAAATATTCCATGAGCAGGTTTTCTTGTCAGCATAAGTTTTCCAGTCACTTGAGTAATAACCTAGGAGTATAATTGCTGAATCATATGATAAAATTATATTTAGTTTTTTAATAAAGTGCCAAATTGTCTTCCAAAGTGATGTACATTCCCACATCAATTTATTTTTGTGTTCCTGGATTTTTTATACATTGGTAGATTCAGCTTGCTAGTATTTTGTTGAGAATTTTGTGTTTATATATCCATGGTATTATTTCTTCTTTGACTGTTTGTTAGAATTCATCATTGAAGCCATCTGGACCTGGGTTTTTCTTTGTGGAAAGATTTATAATTACTAATTCAATCTCTTTCTTAACTATCTGAATTTGTTTAGAGAGAGTCTTTCAAGTGCAAGGTCCCTACAGCAAACTCTAGCTGGTAGTGTTGCTGATCTGACCCACTGTAAATGAGCTGAATACAATTGCTATTGGTTGTTAACTTACGTAGGAGAACAGGTAGAGTAGTTTCTTGTGTTAGTGCTTTGGAAATCATTTCAAATATAGTCTTATATGTAAATCATTTAATTTTAAATAGTTTTAAAATGAACAATGCTTATTAGCTTGTTTACCAGAAACATTATAAAACTCTTTAAATAAGAATTAAAATGCCTAGTAATATTTTATTTTAATGTTTTCAAAGGTTTTGCAAGCTTTTCTTACTCCCTACCAAATATATGCACTCCAAATGAAGAAACTCAACCTCTGTTCTTCTGTTTACTGCAGTTCTCTTTCTCTATATTTTCCCCTCTAAATACAAGTTTTTTCACTGGCTGTTTTTAACATATTCTTTTCAGTGGAAATTCTGGTATATGTTGGCTTGCTTTATTTAACCTATAGACCTTGACTGACTATTGCATGCCAAGCATTGTGGTAGGAGTTCTGATAGGAAAATTTTCTGTGAGAAATCATATTAGCTTGGCATATTGCATGTATATTAAAAAGTAACCCTGTGGAAAAGTATATGAAAATGTAGATTGCATTCATAAATAGACTTCTAGCAGTATTAGTAATGTTTCACAATAATTCAGAGAATGGACTCACAACACGGTAATTTGTACACATTTCCTATTGAAATGCATATATTAAAATATCACATATGCGAGTGTGTATGTGTATGTATATATGAAGGAGGGAGGGAGGGAATGTGATCTTATTATAATAACCACCCAAAATATTGCTCTTCTTTTGGCAGTTTCTGTCAGTTACATTGTGTTTTTATCTAATTTCTAATAGGAAAGCAAGAGGAGAAAATAATGGGATCTTACAAATAAGGAGAAAAATATATGTACACATAGTTTATAAAGTTCCGTAAGTCATCTTGTAACAAAGTCTTGATTCTTACTCTTAGACCAGAAGATCAATTCAGAAGTTATTAGAATGGGAAAATAACAGATTATATCACAAGGTAAGAAATTTAAGCAAATAAGTACCCCATTTATATATTTGTGTTACTAAATTGAAAAAAAATGATAATTTTTCAGGCCACAAAAGAATGGCTTAGCATGCATATAAGCATAACAAGTGGACGGAAGACACTGGTGGGGGGCGGGGGAGAGGGGATGTGTGGGAGGGTGGGAAGCCGGGAGAAGGTCAATGGGGAAAAAAAGGAGACATGTGTACTACTATTTGTAATACTTTAAACAATAAAATAAAATTTTAAAAAAGAATGGATTAGAGAATTAATACTCAATTTTCAATGTATATTCTTTACCAGGTATTTTTAAATGCTTTTTTTTATCTTGTACTTATTCTTGTATTGTTTTCAGTGATTTATTCAAATGTATTGGTAATAATTAGTATAAATTGATATCAAAATTCTTAACAAACTGTACTTTCTTAGCTTGCTTTACACTGGAAGTTGACTAAAAGGAAATGTGAAACTAGCAATATGATGGAGTATGTAAGTATGCAATTGTTTTTTAATTAAACTATTATTGATCCCATCCAAATTGTTACGTTTACCATTTGCCAAATCATCTTTCTACCTTTTTTCTCATCAGGCTGAACTTTAATCAGTTAGAACATAGAGGTTTTCTTCCACCTTCTTTAGATTTGTAGCCAACATAAGATATCTTGAAAGCTAGCAATTATTTAGAGCTTAGAGAAATCTCAGCTAGTGTGCTCAGATGAAAATATTGCACACTGGCCCTAACCGGTTTGGTTCAGTTGATAGCCAGCGGACTGAAGGGTCCCAAGTTCAATTCCGGTCAAGGGCATGTACCTTGGTTGCGGGCACATTCCCAGTAGGGGGTGTGCAGAAGGCAGCTGGTTGATGTTTCTCTCTCATCGATGTTTCTAACTCTCTATCCCTCTCCTTTCCCCTCTGTAAAAAAAAATCAATAAAATATTTAAAAAAAGAAAAAGAAAATATTGCACACTGACCTGGCTGATGTGGCTCGGTTGTTTGGGCATCATCCCATGCACCAAAGGTTGCTGGTTCAATTTTCAGTCAGGGTACATGCCCGGGTTGCGGGCTTGATCCCCGATAGGGGGTGAGCAAGGGGCAGCTGATCAATGTTATGATCTCACATCAATGTTCCTCTTTTCTCCCTTCTTCTTTCTCCAAAAATCAATAAATTATTATTATTTTTAAAGTAGCCTGGCCATTGTGACTCATTGGTTGAGCATAGACCCATGAACCAGGAAGTCATGGTTTGATTCCTGGTCAGGGTACATGCCCAGGTTGTGGGCTCCATCCCCAGTAGGGGGCATGCAGAAGGCAGCTGATCAATGATTTTCTCTCATATTGATGTTTCTATCCCTCTCTCCCTCTCCCTTCCTCTCTCTGAAATAAATAAAAACATATTTTTTAAAAATTGTTAAAGTGTTTGTTTTTTTTTAAAAAAAGCAATGATTGTTTTTTTAAAAAGAAAATATTGCACAACTTTAATCTTTTAACATAGGTGCAAACCATTGCATATGGTGATGGGCACAGCTGTAATCTTGTTGAATTTTGCTTAACTTAGGAACTGATTTCTGGATTCGTTTGCCTGCTTTTTTTTTTTCTTAGCTGACATTTTTTAGTAAAGAAACTGTAGTTTCTATATTTTTTTACTGAAAGCTAGGCAATCTTAATCATAAAACATAAATTCACATATAACCAATGTGATAAATTCAGCATCATTAACATTGAAAAGAATATGAAATTTATCCAAATTTCAAATTGTTGACATGCAGTATATATTTAATAATAAACATTCCATTTCCATTGCCTAAATAAGGATTATTATGGTATCTTTCTCCACTTTGAATAGTTTTTTTGGGGAAATGTACAAATGACCACAAATCTAAAATCTACTATTATAAATTTACATATTTAATTTATGTAAGTTTACAAATATCTTAGGTTTTCATTATTATATTTTCAAACCTTTAATAAAAATGTTTTAATCAATTTGGACACTTTTATTATTTTTTACAAACAACTTGTAAAAGATAGTAATACTCAGGCAAATAGCAGCTTTAATAGAAAAATATATAGATGGCCGAAACTGGTTTGGCTCAGTGGATAGAGCGTCGGCCTGCAGACTGAAAGGTCCCAGGTTCGATTCCGGTCAAGGGCATGTACCTTGGTTGCGGACACATCCCCGGTAGGGGGTGTGCAGGAGGCAGCTTGTCGATGTTTCTCTCTCATCAATGTTTCTAGCTCTCTATCCCTCTCCCTTTCTCTCTGTAAGAAATCAATAAAATGTATTTTTTTTAAAAAGAAAAATATATAGATGTAATATAGATGAAGGTATTTTTCTAATCTGTATAGCACAATTTTAATTTCTTCCACTTTGCTAAAAAAAAAAAAAAAAGGGAGGGGGAAGGTATGGAAGGACATAATAATGAATTAGGGTTTACTTTTCTTCACCTAAACAAATAGTTATTTTAAATCAGTTAATAAAAACTGTTAGCTACAGTAAGTAATTATATTTGACAATTTGATTTAATTTCCAATGTAACAAAAATGTGGTAAATATAATAAAGAGGTAATATGCTAACTGGGCCTAATGGTGTCACAGTCACGACCAGGCTTCGCACGCAAAGGAGCTGGTGGGCGGGGACGGGAGCAGGTACTTGCGCCACCAGGACATGAGGGGAGGTGCACACAGGCCCGTGGCACTTCCTGGCCCAGAGGGGGCATGTCAGGATGGGGGCGTGGCCTTGACGGAGAGCTCTCAGCACTCCTGTGCCAGGGTCTGAAGGCGTGGAGAGGAAGGGAGAGCACATAGGCAGTTAGGGGGTTTAGGCCAAGAGGGGAGAGCAGATAGGCAGTTAGGGGGATTGGGCCAGGAGGGGAGAGCAGATAGGCAGTTAGGGGGATTGGGCCAGGAGGGGAGAGCAGATAGGCAGTTAGGGGAATCAGGCCAGGAGGGTAGAGCAGTTAGAGCCATCAGGCTTCCAGAGGAGCAGTTAGGAGCATCAGGCAGGCAGGCAAGTGAGTGCTTAGGAGCCAATGGTTCTGGATTGTGATAGGGATCCCAGATTGGAGAGGGTGCAGGCCAGGCTGAGGGACACCCCCTCCCCCATTGCATGAATTTTGTGCACCAAGTCACTAGTTTTATATATTTCACTTATGTTATAGTACAGGAAAAATATACTAGTAGTCCTGTGAAAAATGAGTATAAACTTTCTGGGATATATGTACGTTATACTAAATGAAAATTATTATGTCAAATATTTTTATTTGTTTTTATTTTGCAGGTAATACTAATAGAATTCTTACCAAAATATCCCATATTCCGACCTGACTGAGGAATTTTAATCAGTCACTTCTGTGTTACCTGTCATTTCCTACCCTTAGTGCCTTGTAGATGATTTTGGAATGAAGATGGTCTCCTTTGCTGTGTTCAACTTATTCTTTATAATGGTAGAATATTTTCCTCATTCTTTTGTGTTGGTTTAAGAAGAAAATTTGCACATCTTTTTTGTTGTTGTTGTTAAATGAGGCTTGTGTTTTGCACTCTCAATTTTTAAATAAATACACACATATATGTGTATATGTATAGTTGCCATTAAAGATAAAACATTAGTGCTGGCATTTAAAAAAAACCACAAAAACTGTTCTAAGCATGCTGCCTTATAATTTTCCTACTTGCTGTTTCTAAATAGGCATCATTTTTCTAGGCTACTTCAATGCTCTGTAATCCCATATTAAAAATACATAAATAAGCTATTGGTAGCTTTTAGCAATGGTTTTACTCTTTCCTGCTTTTAAAGGACATGCAATTAATAGCACTGGTTTTGTCCTGCACTTAGCTAAATTATCACTTATGTTAGTGGATAAAATATTTAAACTCCTAAAGACTTGTAAATATTGTCTCTTTGCATAATGTACAATGTGGTATGCCATGGTTTACAGAATTTAATATTGCTCTTATTGTATTGCCAACAATTCTGCATAGATTTTAATATTATTGAAGTTTGTAAGCATCCTTTGTAATGTACATACTGTTAACATGCTGTTGTATGGCAAAGCCATAATAAGTATGTTAAAAATTTCAGCTGTAGAACAGGGTTGCCCTTTGTAATGAGTTGATTAAAATTGAAATAATTTGAGACATTCTGCCTTGCACCTGAAACCAAGAACCTGATTTTTTCCATTTAATTCAGTAGTTCCAGTTTTGTCCTCCATTTCCAGCCCCAAAAGAATTCATTTGACATCTCACACATTTCACAGCCTCAGTATTCTCATCTATTTCCCTTAATGTTTCCTTTTCCTTGTTTGAAAATACACACAATTATTACTTGAAAGGAGTATTTTAAGATTTCAAATGGCTTAGATGGTGTGTAAATCCCCATGAATGTCACTGTTAACCCCCTTTTGGAATTCTGATATTCTACTTTGGGAAAGAGAGAACTAATTGAAAAGCTGTGCCTAAAGTATATGTAGTGGCTGAATCATAACTGATAAAATATTCTTAATCTTATTTTTGAGGATTTTTTCCCAACATTTGGATATTATAAATAAGGAAAGACAAGTATTTAAATCAAAATTTTACTTTATAAATTCACCCCATATATAGCCTTTTCATTGGTATGTGCATATTTTTCTTCACAATAAAAATGAGAGCACCACACTCTAATTCTTCTAGAATTTGAATTTTTTCAATATATAGGCATTATTTCTAATTCTTAGTGCTAAAAATAAAATTACCTGGGACTGAATAATATTATATTTATTACCTTTTATTGCTTTTAGTAAAGTCTTTTAGGCGAGCATTTATCCCAGTGAAGAGGACAATCATTTCTTCATACAAGGTCAAATGTTATAAAGCCACTTGTAAAATTTATGCCTACTTTGACATCCACAGTCTTATACCAGTAATAGAAGAGGGAAAAAAGAAATTTTATTTGATATGTGACTATAATTTTTGCGCAAACACTTTTTCACCTCCCTCTGTAGAGCCCCATTACCATGCCACCCAGCCATCCAGAATCTAACTTTTCATATGTTGCGTGTGTCTGCAAATATAATGTTTCTCTGCTGCACAATTGAAGGTGTATTTTTATAGACAAGGTGGAAACCTCTGAAAATGCATACCAAATGTCTTTTTTTATAGCTAAGGTCAGGTAAACATTTTATCTGTGGTTTATGTTCCGGCTAATATCATCAGGTTTATGCTTCAAACTGTGACAGTTTAATACCGAAATTGATTTGCAGAATAATACAAAATTTCTAATTATCACTGATAGAATAATTACTTGTAAATGTCAAACCATAAAATTTCATCTTTTATATAAAGTTAGCATTTAGCCATGTGATAATCATAGTAACTTTTTCTACCATGTATAAATCACTCTTGGTTTTGCTCAAAGAACAGCAGAAAGTAGTGAATTGTTTCCATGATATAAATATTGAGACAGGAATAGAGTGCATCTGAAGGTGACAGAGTATAATTCAAGTTGCAATAGTATTTGTTATAAAAACCATTTGCCAATATGTATAAACTTAATTTTAAAACCTACTCTAATTGCTCTTAAATGTATTACTTTATTGATCATTATGCTGGTTGACTCATCTTATTTTCTTGAACTATTCAGAAAATAACCAGTATTCTTTTTTACTTTCTTATATGACTGCTTTTTCAAGCTATTTGCTGGGGCTAATTTTTATTTGGAGTTTTAGAATGCTTTGGGGGAGGGGTTGTTTTCTTTTCAATGAAATTGGCAACAGTGAATGCTAAAATGACAGAGCACACTAGAGGTCATTAATTTCTCCCCCTGGTCTTTTTTTTCTTTTATCCTCAAGCTAGAATGTGCTCGGATATTTTCATCAAGTTAGTAAAATATTTTTGTGAAAGTTGTTTTTTAATTGAAGAAAGTAAATTTTAATTTCTTTGCTGCATAATAATCTTTTATTAAATCTGCTGTGGTCGTTTCCAGAGAAAATAACATGTATTTGCCAAAGTACATAAATCTCACAAAGCTTTAAGGTTACAAGTTAAAACTGGTTCTTCTCTAACTTCCCTTTATGCAGCTCCACCCCCATTACCCCTTTAAGCACCTGAATTGTATATAAAATGAAATAAACTTTAATCCTTTTCAACTATTCTTTGTTCCCTTTTAACCCCTCATGTTAATTTAGGAAAGAGACCATTGTAGTCAAATGTTAGAAGTAGATGGGAAAGTGCCTTGTCTTTTTTGAACAAAATTAGCATTTTATGTGAAAGAAGGCAGAATGGATGAATTGGTAGAAATTAGATTTAAAACCATCTTTTCAACTAAGTATATTTCACTAACACATTATATTTCTTCTACTTATTATTTAAAGCCTGTTTTTTTCTTTTCCCCTAATCATGTGATCCATTAGTGACAAAATATTACAGAATAAGACTATCCGTCACTCACAAAACTAGTTTAATTCTAATGCTAGTGAAAGTGTAATTTAACATGGTTCTGGAACAACAATGGTCTTGGATTGAAGCCCCACCAAAACCCAATTAAGTACTGAATAGACATACTATTCATATTATCATGACCTATAAATACTGTCTGATCAGTTGAACTGTTAATACTTAGTACTCTACCATTTTTAATGAAATTTATTTTTGTTTGTAATAATTGAAGTTAAGTTCTACAACATCTGTAAGCCTTTGAAAAAATAGGGTGGTTTTTTTTCAAATGTATGAGAGCTTTAAAAATTATTAACATTTTAATTTTGCTTATACAAGTAACCCACCACTTACAAAATCAAACCTCACTAACTCACTACTACTTGCTCACTTGCTTAGAGCGTCATCCCCATTCACTGAGGTTGTGGGTTCAATCCCCGGTTAAGGCACAAACAAGAATCAACCAATGAAGGCATAGATGGGTGGAACACGGGATCAATGTTTCTCTCTCTCCCTTCCCCTCCCTCTCTCTCTAAAAATCAATAAATTAAAAATATATATTTTTAAAAGAAACCTCACTACTTGAATAATATTTCATTAGAATTTATTTTTATTTAGAAGAATATAGAAATTATATCTTTAATGGGAGCAGTTTCACATAGTGGAAATATTTTTGCTAATATGATGGTAAGATGCTCAAATTTATTGAAATTAGGTCCTCCTATGCCTTTAAAATTCTACTTTAAAAATCCATTTTGCAACAATTGTCAAATTGTCTGGGTTTCTTTAAATGGTGAACTATAGGAAAATTTTCCACAGAAAAGAAATTGGTTTATTAACATTACCTGTTTATGTAATATGTGGTCTAAACATAAGGTTGATGATGGCAACCTGAGAATATGTTTCCTTTTCTGTGGACTTTGTCAGATTCATACTATATGAGGAAATTATCTAATCTTATGGGCTCTAGGAAAGTCACTTAAATTACATGTCAATCTCTTTTTCTGTAAAATCATGGGGTTGAACCTAGAGCTAGACAGAAAATTAGAAATCACCTAATCACATTCTATGATTTTAGGAATCCTTAAGAAATTTTTACCCTACAGAATCTCAGAATGATTTTTCCTAGATCTATTACGCTTTGTGAGAACTCCCACAGTGCCTTGCATGCAGTAAAAGTTTGATTCACCAACTGGCTCCTAGCTGGTATGTATTCATATCACACAGACTTAAAGAACCTGATGCTTGCTAGACCTCAGCCCTATATGGCGGGGGGGGGGGGTGGGGGGCAATGGAGGGGGATAAGGACACATATGTAATACCTTAATCAATAAAGAAAAAAATATTTAAAAAGAATTAATATAATTTCCCTAGGAACTGAGGACAGGTCTGTGGTGTTAGCCCATGTGGAATCTAACTACATAGTTGGTATCCAGACAAAAATTATAGCTGTAACAACAATGGGAATATGGGAGGACCTACTTTAACATTAATGTAAAAAGTTTCATATCCTATCCGTTACCTGTTTCAGTGACTTATTAAGCTCCACATCCTCAAAAAGATCAGTTGGAATAAGTTGATAATATTAAATGGAAAGGAAAGTGGTATGAAATTCAAACCCAAGTCACTTCTGGTTGATTCAGTTCTTAGCTCTGCTGCTTAATTCCGCTGTACCTTGTATCCTCATTGTGTAAGTGGGGACAATATTCTTCTTCTACCTCACAGGGGAATTTTCATATATTAATGTGTTTTTTTAAGTTGACTGGAAGACATACTGGACATCATAGTTTTGTATTTTTAAATAAATTGCTTTAAATCTGTTATGGTTTCTCAGTTAAATGCTGCAGAATGAGTGTTGCAGTAAATCTGATTTTCAGTAGTAAATTTTATCAATCCCCTATGTGTTAACATGGGTAGTTGTGTTATGTTATGTTATGTTATGTTATGTTATGTTTGCTATGTTATGCTAATAATTGATTTAGGGAAGAAAAGCAGAAAGATATAAACCAGTGGTTCCCAACTTGGGGCAGATGAAGAAAGCAGTAAAGGCATCCTTGAATCTTTTTCAACATTTCAAAAAGTATACTAGAGATCATAGATTTGCTCATAATATTTTTGCTGCACAAGTCAACTAAGACATTGAATTTCCATGCATTTTTCTTAACATTTTTTCAATTCTATGTAACAGTAGTTATGACACACTGATCAGAAGCTGTGAATGGCAGCAGAATAATAAAAAAATCAGAAAGCCTATTACATGCAATTTAGTAAACAAAATACTTGAAAACATGGGAAGGAATAATAAAGGGATTCTTATGGTGAAATGTTGGGATCCACTTTTATAAACTAACTAAGATTATTTGACCCTCTCCACAGGCTGCTTACCCAGTCCCTAAATAATGAAATGCTAGATTATGTGTGTTTGTGTTTTTGGCAAGATGGGACTATATAACTTGGGTTAGAACTTGCCTTCAGTTTTGTTTGTTTGTTTCAGAATTATATAACTAAGCTAATTTATTTAGATGTGTATGTAAAGCATACATACACACATAAGATTGCAAATGTGGAAAGTGTTATAATGTCATGTTCTAGCATCAGAGTAAATATCAGTTTCTGAGGTTCAAAGTAGTTCTGCTCATAAACTCAATGTGATGAGTCAAGGCAATAATTTCTCAAAGTTCTTTTTATTCCTGCTTATTCTCTTTGCATTTATCTTGGCATAATTTTCTATTTTTCTAGTAAGCAAATTGTATAAAATTGTTTTAATGCCTGGACTTTGAAACAAGTTACAAATGTTTGAAATTATATAATCTGTGAGCTAGTTTGCCATCCTTGGACTAACCACATATAAATATGAGTCTCACCTGCAAAAACAAGAAATCCTGGTAGCCAAAGCAGGCATTAATCAAAACATCTGTTTGAAAAATCTAGGATTTCTTTTTTTTGGGGGCAGAGGATTCCTGGAAAACTTTTCTAGAAAAGAATAGAAGTGGCTATGTCCATTCAAACCAAGAACTTCCATGCATCTTGTATTGTTACATAGCCTGTGGAATGAATTCATTTTTTCTCATTTGAGTTCTGGAGTAACCCCCTGCAAGAACTTAACCTATATATGGCTGTGCCAAAATGAAGAATACCTGCCTCTCGGAAACTTTCACTGCTGCTTCTGTCATCGTTCACTTGTCAGATATAAAATTTTATTATCTCAGGATGCAAAATTACAATAAAGTGCAAATCTATGTTAACGAATTGAATTGTGTGTTCTTTGCTGAATCTTCCTTTCTTCCTTCCCTTACCTGTTTTCAGCATTATAAGTCTTCCTTTTAAAAATTTTATTTTGCATATTGCCTTTTTACAAATTTGCTAGTGTTATGTCTGACCCTGTAAGTAATTCATGCTATATATTGTTTTGGGGAGCCTTTGTTGTGCCTAATTCTTAGCATTTGGCTAAGTAGGAATCTATATATATAAAACCCTAAGCAACCAGTTGACCCATTGCTATGATGCGCATTGACCACCAGAGGGTGGACGCTCAACACAGGAGCTGCCCCCTGGTGGTCAGTGTGTTCCCACAGCGGGAGTGCTGCTCAGCTGATGGACAGTGCCAGAAGCCAGGCTCACAGCTGGAATGCAGCTAGAGCTGAGCGAGCCTCTCCCGCCTCCCCAGCAGCACTACCCAGCAGCATCAGGCACAGGCAGGCACAGCGGGGCTGGGATGAATCCCAGCCTGGGCTCGGGCTCCTCCCTGGCCACCTGCCACTTCGCGCACTACTACATCCTACTCAAGCTCATTAAAAAGTAATAATACTAGATTATTTAAAACTTATGAGAAACTTGAAAGTTCAACAAAACAGCAAAATGTAACTAACAAAAAAACCTATTTAATGTTCCCCAGTATCTTTGGTAATTGTACTGAATATGTCAAAAAGACTTTAAATTCAAAATATTAAAGCAGAGATGATACACTAACCTACAGAGAAGTTTCATAATGTTTTGTTTCAAAATTATTTTTTTTAACTATACTATATGGGTGGAGCAAAAAATTTATACTTTTCATTGATAACTTCTTGGATGTGGAGTAGCATGTGTTGTATGCAAAATACTTTCTATAATATTTTATACTATTGAGGGGAAAGCCACATGCCTTTAAATCTGCCATTAAGTAATATTTAACACTTAATGGGATACTTGACTTACCTAAATGTATGAAATTCTCTGAGGAAAACCAGAAATTTCCCATTGTAATTAACCATAAATCTGAGTTGTAATTCCTGTTCTGTCAACTGAGTGACCTCCAGGAAATATCAGGACACTCAGTGAGTGTGATTTTATCCATTATACCCAGGGTTGGAGATTGGGTTAGATCAAGATTGCAAGCTAAGCTATAGTCGATCCTCAGACATGTCTTTTTGACACATTTTAAATTAGTTGCGTGAACTTAAAAGTAAGAGACTTCATATGTGAATAGTCAGCTAGAGTTGAGTAGCAGCCTGTCCCTTTTATATGAAGCATTTATTTTCTGTTTTGCCATGGTTGTTACTATTCCCTCTTGTCTCCCCAAAACTCAGGTTGTATTGTTTTTCTTGTATAGTTTTTTTAAAAAGCAAAACATTTCTTGAACCCAGATCTCTTTCAAAATTGAGAAAAAGTACAGACTATGACACCTGCATATATTCTTTTTAAAGATTTGGTGGGTTGGGAGAATGGAGACAGGATTTTTTGTTTGTGTGGAAGGGAAATGTTTTCTTATAAATGACCTGCTTTATTCATTGATGGTATCTAGTGATTGTGGGCAATTGATATCACAGCCCCTGATCTAGATTATCGTTAAAGCCACATTTGATTCTGACATTGTGTGTTTCCATGAGATGATTCTATAACATAGGTATATTTCAAATTGTTATTTCTTTGAAGGTCTGTATATGATGATGAATGGATGATGTTTCTGAAAATGGCCAAGCTTCCAAATAGATTAGTGGCATCAAAATCTCCACCTACTGCCCTAGCCGGTTTTGCTCAGTGGCTAGAGCATCAGTCTGCAGACCCAAGGGCCCCACGTTCGATTCTGGTCAAGAGCACATACCTCAGTTGTAGGCTCCTCCTCGGCCCGGGCCCTGGTTGGGACTCATGCAGGAGGCAATCAATTGATGTGCTTCTCCCACATTGATATTTCTCTCTGTCTTTCCTTCTCTCTAAAAAATCAATGGAAAAATATTCTCAAGTAAAGATTTTTTAAAAATCTCCACCCAGTGAAGATTTCCAGGATGGTGTGGATTACTAGTATGTCCCTGTCTTTGAAGGCCTCATTTGACCACATTCACTGCAGGGAAAAACCGAAGATACTGCAGTCCAACCCCAATATCTAGTATGGGATGCTGATAACCATGCTGGTCTCGGTCATGGGACAAGAGATTAATGATACTGGGCAATCCATTGCTGATCTGGAGCAACTGACAAATTCCATTAATGGGCATGAGATGTGGGAAAAAATGGAGATAGAGGGAGAGCTTGGAAAGGCAAAAGGCTATCCCATTCAGATGTAAAGGGTCTGGTAAAAGTAACCTAGAAGCAAATATGATTTGACTTCCTTGCTGTGAGAACCCCAACTGACAATATAGACCAGCAACCCAATGCTACGTGGGTCAGTGTGTGAAAGGCCTTAAAACCTTAATAGTTCAGACCAACCACACCTGTCCCTACCAACCCTGATGCCCCCAACTGCTACAGCAGAAGCCTCAACGATATAGTCCTATTTGGGGTGGGAGTTTCCCACACCCAAGGTACAGGATGCAGGCCAAGATTGCCTCCAGGTGAGACCATTAGAGGTAATCAGAGGCCTCATGTTAAGCTCACCATTCACTGTCCCCCAGAAATGAACAAAAGGTGACAGGTTGACATTAAGCCAAGTGTACTCTAATACATCATAACTCTCGGAAGTTTTTTGACCATCTCAGCACCATCAATGCTTATGGAGGTCAGGAAGGTCCCTTTGACACTGCAAATTAGTAGTTCTCCCCCATAACAATATGAGGTTTTTTATGTCTTCAAAACTAGAGAGCATATTGATATCCTACAAGGTCAAACTCTGCAAACCTCTATCTGGAAAATGCCAACTGAGAACCAGGAAGTCTATCCCACCACCCCTGAAAAGTGGTAACTGAAAAACAATATAAATAGCCTGGGGACATAAGGAAATAGGAGAAACTATCCAAGAACTGCGTCAAGTGGGTATTGTATACCCTATGTACAGTGGTTTTAATTGTTAACTCTATTACAGTTGTCCCCCATATCCCCCCGACTTTGCCTCCCTTCACCTTACCCCCGCCCCCACTAGGCCTTCACCACTTTATTGTCTGTGTCTATGGGTAATGCATATGTGCATATATATATTCTTTGGTTGATCCCTTCCCATCCTCCCCACACTGTGCCCTCTGAGATCTGTCCGTCTGTTCCATGTATCCATGCCTCTGGATCTATTTTGTTCTTTAGATTCCACATATAAGTGAGATCACATGATATTTGTCTTTCTCTGACTGGTTTATTTCACTTAGCATAATAATCTCCAGATCTATCCATGCTGTCGCAAAGGGTAAAAATTCCTTCTTTTTTACAGTCACATAGTTTTCCGTTGTATAAATATACTACTGCATTTTTATCCAGTCATCTATTGATGGGCACTTGGGCTGTTTCCAGATTGTGGCTATTATAAACAATACTGCTATGAACATTGGGGTGCATATACTCTTTCTGATTGGTGTTTTGGGGTTCTTAGGAAATAGAAGTGGATCGCTGAGTGAAAAGGCAGTTCCATTTTTAATTTTTGAGGTAACTCCATACTGTTTTCCACAGTAGCTGTACCAGTCTGCATTCCCACCAATAGTGCACTAGGGTTCCCATTTCTCCACATCCTCGCCAGCATTTGTTGTTTGTTGATTTACTGATAATTGCCATTCTGACAGATGTGTGGAGATACCTCATTGTAGTTTTTATCTGCATCTTTCTGATTATTAGTGACATTGAGCATTTTTTCATGTCTATTGGCCATCTTTATGTACTCTTTGGAGAAGAGTCTATTCAGGTCCTTTGCCCATTTTTTTAAAAATCTTTATTGTTGAAAGTATTACTTATGTCTCGTTCCCCCCCCCCCCATTGAGCTTTTCTAGTCTGTCCCCAACCCCCGCCCCAGGCCTTCACCACTCTATTTTTGTCCATTTTTTATAGGATTCTTTGTCTTCCTGGTGTTGAATTGTGTAAGTTCTTTATATTTTTTGGAAATTAACCCTTTATCTGATTAATCATTTGCAAATATATTCTCCCATATGGTGGGTTCCATTTTCGTTTTGTTGATGGTTTATTTTGCTGTGCAGAAGCTTTTTTGTTTGACATGGTCCCATTTATTTTTTCCCTCAGAGACATGTCGGCAAAAATATTGGTACAAGAGATGTCTGAGATTTTACTGCCGATGTTTTCCTCTATGATTTTTATAGTTTCCAACTTACATTTAAGTCTTTTATCCATTTTGAGTTTATTCTTGAGTGTGGTGTAAGTTGGTGGTGTACTTTCATTTCTTTTGCATGTTTCTGTCCAATTTTTCCAACACTATTTATTGAAGAGACTATCTTTATTGTATGCTCTTGCCCCTTTGTCAAATATTAATTGACTATAAAGGCATGGGCTGATTTCTGCGTTTTCTGTTCTATTCCATTGATTGATATGCCTGTTCTTGTGCCAATACCAGGCTCTTTTGATTACAATGGCTTTGTAGTATAGTTTGATATCAGGTATTGTGATCCCACCAACTTTGTTCTTTTTTCTCAAGATTGCTGAGGCTATTTGGGGTCTTTTTTGGTTCCGTATAAGTTTTTGGAATATTTATTCTAAATCTGTAAAATATGCCATTTGTATTTTAATAGAGATTGCATTGAATTTATAGATTGCTTGGGGTAGTATAGACATTTTAGTAAGTTAATTCTTCTAATCCATGAACACGGAATATTCTTCCACTTGTTCATATCATCTTCTATTTCTTTTCTCAGTGGCCTATAGTTTTCTAAGTATAGCTCTTTACCTCCTTGGTTAAGTTTATTCCTAGGTACCTTATTTTTGTGTTGCAGTGGTAAGTGGGATTGTTTTCTTGGTTTCTCTTTCTGAGAGTTCATTATTGGTGTATAAAAAATGCCAACAATTTATGGATAATAATTTTGTATCCCACTATGTTACCAAATTCATTTTTTTTTAATGTAGTAGTTTTTTTATGGATTCTTTAGGGATTTCTATGTACATTATTATGTCATCTGTGAATAATGACAGTTTTACTTCCTCCTTTCCAACCTGGATGCCTGTTATTTCTTCTTGTCTGATCACTGTGGCTAGGACTTCTGGCAGTGTTGAATAAGAGTGGTAAAAGCAAACATCCCTGTCTTGTTCCTGATCTTAAGGGGAAAGCATTTAGTTTTTGCCCATTAAGTATGATGTTGGCTGTAGGTTTTTCATATATGGCTTTTATTGCGTTGAAGTCTGATCCCTCTATTCCCATCTTACTGAGAGTTTTTATCAAAATTGGTGCTGGGTTTTGTCAGTTGTCAGATGCTTTTTCTGTATAGATTGACATTATTATGTGATTTTTACATTTTGTTTATGTGATGTATCACATTTATTGATTTGTGAATATTGTACCCACCTTGCATCCCTGGAATAAATTCCATTTGATCCTGGTGTATGATCTTTTAAGATCCAACAATAATTCGTATTGTTGGACCGTATTTCCTAATATTTTATTGAAGATTTTAGCATCTGTGCTCATCAGGTAATTGTGGTGATGGCCGAAAATTTTCTTTCTGTGTAGTGCTTTTATCTGGTTTAGGAATAAGGATACTGCTGGCCTTGTAAAAAGAATTTACAAGTCTTCCTTCGCCTGGGATTCTTTAGGATAATTTGAGGAGGATGGGTGTTAGATCTTATTTGAGTGTTGGTAAAACTCCCCTGTGAAGCTGTCTGGTCCAGGACTTTTGTTTGCTGGAAGTTTTTAAATTACTGCTTCAATATTAGTTGTTATCAGTCTATTCAGGTATTCTGATTAATCCTTGTTGAGTTTTAGAAGAGAGTATGTTTCTAGGAATTTGTCCATTTTACTCAGGTTGTCCTATTTGTTGGCATATTGTTGTTTGTAATATTTTCTTATAATTCTTTGTATTTCTGTCTTGTCCGTTGTTACTTCACCTCTTTCATTTCTGATTTTTATTTATATTGGTCCTCTCTCCTTGTTTCCTGGTGAGTCTGGCTAAAGGTTCATCAGTCGTTTTTATCATTTCAAAGAATCCAACACTTGGTTTCATTGATGAACTTCCCTTTTAGGACTGCTTTCACTGTAACTATAGATTTGGGTTGTTGTGTCATTTTCATTTCTTTCAAGGTTTCTTTTCATTTATTTCCTTGATCTCATTATTAGCTGATTCATTGTTTAGTAACATGTTATGTAGCCTCCATGTCTTTGTGTGTTTTTCAGTTTTCTTCTTATGATTGATTTCTAGTTTCATGGTCAGAGAAAATGCTTTGTATGATTTCAATCTTCCTAAGTTTATTGAGATTATGTGGTATATACTGAAAAAGGTTCCATGTGCACTGGAAAAGGATATATATTCTGCTGCTTTGGAGTGAAATGCTCTGAAGATATCAATTAAATCCATCTGATCTAGTGTGTCATTTAAGGCCACTGTTTCCTTGCTGATTTTCTGTCTGGAAGCTCTATCCATTGATGTCAATGAGGTTTAAATTCCCCTATTATGCCTGTATTAATGTTGATCTTTTTTATGTCTATAAATAGTTGATTTATATATTTAGGTGTTCCTACGTTGGTTGCATAAATGGATACAAAAGTTATATTCTTTTCTTGAATTGATCCCTTTATCATTATGTAATGTCCTACTTTGTCTCTCTTATAGCCTTTGTTTCAGTGTCCATCCTATCTAATAAAAGAGTAATATGGAAATTGACCATCACTCGAGGACACAAGATGGCAGCACCCATGTGGTCAAAGATGGCTGCCCCCATTTGGACACAAGATAGACGCCACAAGATGGCCTGCAGGGGAGGGCAGTTGTGGCCAGTTAGGGGTAACCAGACCAGCAGAGGAGGGTAGTTGTGGGCGATCAGGCAAGCAGGGAGGGCAGTTAGGGGTGACTGGGCTGAAAGAGGAGGGTAGTTCAGAGATACCAGGTCAGCAGAGGAGGACAGTTGGGGGGGACCAGGCCAGCAGTGGAAGGCAGTTGGAGAGGAACCAGGCCTGCAGTGGAGGACAGTTGGGGGGGACCAGGCCTGCAGTGGAGGACAGTTGCGGGGGACAGGCCTACAGGGGAGGGCAGTTGGAGGGGGACCAGGCCTGCAGGGGAGAACAGTTGGGGGGGACCAAGCCTGCAAGGGAGGGCAGTTGGGGGGGCAGGCCTGCAAGGGAGGGCAGTTAGGGGTGACCAGGCCAGCAGGGCAGTTAGGAGTGACCGGGACAGCAGGGGAGGGCAGTTGGGGGAGACCAGGCCTGCAGGGAAGGGAAGTTAGGGGTGACCAGGCCTTCAGGGGAGGGCAGTTAGGGGTGACCAGGCCTGCAGGGGAGGGCAGTTAGGGGCAATTGGGCTGGCTGGGGAGCAGTTAGACGTCGATCAGGCTGGCAGGGAAGTGGTTAGGGGGTTATCAGGCTGGCAGGCAGAAGTGGTTAGGGGCAATCAGGCAGAGGCAGTTGAGCGGTTGGGAGCCAGCAGTCCTGGATTGTGACAGGGATATCCGACCGCCCCTTTAAGCCCAATCCCTCAAGGGGTCCCAGATTGGAAAGGATGCAGGCTAGGCTGAGGGACACCCTCCCCCCCCCCCAAGTGTGAATTTCATGCACCAGGCATCTAGTTTTATTTGATAAAATAATTGCTACCCACCTTTTTTTCGCTGATTCCCATTAAATTGTCTGTGTATGTCTTTCGTTCTGAGATAGGTCTCTTCTAGAGTACATATATATGAGTTTTGTTTTCTTATCCATTCAGCTACCCTATATTTTTTAGCATTTAATCCACTTACACTTAAAGTGATTATAAATAAAGCCATATTTATTGGCAAGTTATTATACATATATATATATATATATATATATATATATATATATATATATATATATATTAGAAGCCCGGTGCACGAAATTCGTGCATGGCGGGGGGTTGTCCCTCAACCCAGCCTGTACCCTCTCCAATCTGGGACTCCTGGAGGGATGTCCGACTGCCCTCTCACAATCCAGGACTGCTGGCTCCCAACTGCTTGCCTGCCTGCCTTCCTGATTGCCCCAACCGCTTCTGCCTGCCAGCCTGATCACCCCCTAACCACTCTGCTGCCAGCCTGGTTGATGCTTAACTGCTCCCCTGCCAGCCTGTTTGCCCCCAACTTCCCTCCTCTGCCAACCTGGTCACCCCTAACTGCCCTCTCCTGCAGGGTTGATCACCTCCAATTGCCCTCCCTTGCAAGCCTGGTCCCTCTCAACTGCCCTCCCTTGCAGGCCGGGTGCTTCCCAACTGCCCTCCCCTGCTGGCCATCTTGTAGTGGCCATCTTGTGTCCACATGGGGGCAGGATCTTTGACCACATGGGGGCAGCTATATTGTGTGTTGCAGTGATGATCAATCTGTATATTACTCTTTTATTAGATAAGATAGAGGCCTGGTGCATGGGTGGGGGCCAGCTGGTTTGCCCTGAAGGGTGTCCCAGATCAGGGTGGGGTTCCCTTGGGGTGTGGGGTGGCCTGAGCGAGGGGCCTGTGGTGGTTTGCAGGTGGGCCACGCCCCCTGGCAACCTAAGCGGAGGCCCTGGTATCTGGGATTTATTTTCCTTCTATAATTGAAACTTTGTAGCCTGGAGCAGAGCCAAGCCTGCTGTTCCCTCCGGGGCGGCAGCCATCTCTGTGGCAGTTAATTCACCTTCTACAGTTGAAACTTTGTTGCCTTAAGCGGGTGGGCCCAGCCAGGGTGTGCTTTAAAGCTTTGCTTCCCCTGTTGCCGCCGGCAACCCTGGCCTGCTCTCTCAAGCTCCATTCTGTTGCCATTTGTTTGAATTTGTTTACCTTCTATAATTGAAACTTTGTAGTTTGAGTGGAGGCTTAGGTCTGCAACGGCTATGGAAAGCTTGGCTTGCTCTGTTACCTGGGAAACCTTGCTCTCTGTGGCTGTAGCCATCTTGGTTTGGGTTAATTTGCATACTCGCCCTGATTGGCTGGTGGGCGTGGCTTGGCTAGTGGGCGTGGCTTATGTAGCGGAGTGATAGTTAATTTGCATATTACCATTTTATTAGAGAAGATATATATATATATATATATATATATATATATATATATATATATATTATTCCCATATTTATCTTTCCTTCTTCTTAAACACACATTTTTTTTATAATACTGGTTTGATGGTGATGAACTCCTATAGCTTTTGCTTCTCTGGGAAGCTGTATATAAGTCCTTTAATTTCATTTTATTTTTTATTAAATTTATTGGGGTGACCTTTGTTAATAGAATAACAGGTTTTAATTGTACATTTCTATGATACATGATCTGAACATTGCATTGTGTTCACCAAATATTTGGGCCGCTTTACCCCTATCCCCTTCCGACACCCCTTTGTCTGTTGTCTGTGTCTATGATTTTTCAGTTTTATATCCCACATATGAGTAAAATCATATGGTTCTTATTTTTTTCTGATTAATTTTGCATAACATAATATTTTGAAGTTCACCCATGCTGTCTCCATTTGCAATATTTCATCTTTTCTTATGGCTGAGTAGTTCTCCATTTTATATATGTACCATTTTTTCTTTATCCAATACTCTATTAAAGGTTATTTAAGTGGTTTCCATGTCATGGCCACCATGAAAAATGCTACAATGAACATAGGGAGTGCATATATCTTTGTGAATAAATGCTTTAGAATTTCTTGTTTAGGAACCCAGGAGAGGGATTTCTAGGTCATCGAGTAACACTATTCTTAAATTTTTGAGGAACTGCCAGACTGTTTTCCATAGTGGCTGTACCAGTCTACATTCCTACCAGCAGTGAATGAGGGTTACCTTTTCTCCACAACCTCTCCCCAGTTGTTATTACTTGTTTTGTTGATAATAGCCATTCTAACAGCTGTGAGATAGTGCAAACCATTTCCCTAATAGCTAGTGAAGTTGAGTATCTTTTCATATAAATGTTGGCCATTTGTATATCTTCTTGAGAGCAGTGCCTGCAAGATCAGGAACAAGACAAGGATGTCCTCTTTCACTACTCTTATTCAACATAGTACTAGGAAGTTCTAGCCAGAGATATCACACAATAAGAAAAAATAAAAGGCATACTAATTGGAAAGGAGGAAGTAAAACTGTCACTCTTCACAGGTGACATAACAGTCTATACAGAAAACCCTGAAAATTCCACCAAAAAACTACTAGATATAATAAATGAATTTGGAAAAGTAGCAGAATACAAAATTAATATTCAGAAATCAGTGGTATACTTATACACCAATAAAGAACTGTCAGAAACAAATAATTAAAAAAAACAATCCTGTTTACTATTGCAACCAAAAAATAAGGCACCAAAGAATAAATTTAATCAAGGAAGTAAAAGACCTATACTCAAAAAATTACAGGATACTGAAGAAAGAAGTTGAAGAAGATACAAATAAGTGGAAGCATATAACATGTTCATGGATTGGAAGAATTAACATCATTAAAATGTCCATACTACCCAGAACAACACAATTCTTATTAAAATACCAAAGGCATATTTCACAGATTTAAAACAAATATGCCAAAAATTTATATAGAACCAAAAAAGACCAGAATAGCCTCAGCATTCTTAGGAAGAGCAAAGTTGGAGGTATCACACATGAATACATTTGTATTGTATTCATCACTACATAATATCAAGCTATACTAAAAAACCATTGTAATCTAAACAGCCTGGGCCTAGCCGGTTTGGCTCAGTTGATAGAGCATCAGACTGCAAACTGAAGGGTCCTGGGTTCAATTCTGGTTGAGGGCACATACCTTGGTTGCAGGCCCCTCCCTGGTTCAGGCCATGGTTGGGCTCATGCAGTAGACAACCAATCGATGTGTTTCTCTCACATTGATGTTTCTCTCTGTCTTTCCCTCTCTCTTACACTCTCCCTAAAAAAATCAATGGAAAAATATCCTCGGGCAATGTGGCAGCCTGCAGGACTGGAGGCTGCAAGGTAGTGTGAGAGTGAGAGAGTGAAAGGAGAGTGCGTGGACATGCGGGGAGTGTCTGTATTTGTGAGTGAGGGACAGCTATATTCCACAGGACTGTTGAGGACTGGTGGACCAGACTCCCCTGGCCAGGCAGCCTCTAGTACTGCTGAAATCTCTGCCACAGAGACTGCGCCACCTTGAAGGGGAGAGCAGCTGTGATCAGAAGCCCAGCCTTACCTTCAACCAGGAAGCCCCCAGATACCTCCCGGGACCCTACAACCACAACATCAGGGACCAGCTGTCTCAGCTGTGAACCCATGAACACTTAGATTCCAGCCTCTGTGGCTTCAGGCACCTAAAAAGTTTGTCCAGTGGGAGACAAAGTGGCCAAATATGCAGACTGGTCCTGCGCCTTCTCACTGAGCAGATAGAAGGAACAGCTGAATCAAATAACATCCATCCAGAATTGGCAAATTAAACACAGCTGGTGAAGCAACCCATGGGCGGAAAGGTCAGAGATCACCTAGAGAGAGCTGAGATCTGGGATCCAGGCTGAAGGGAGAAATGCCCGCAGTGGGGACTAGAGTCTCAGAGGGAGACTGTGCTCCACCAAACCCATGGCACTTGAATGTGGAAGGGGGTAGCCCTTGAATATGGAAGGGGGTCCACGGGGCTGCTGGCAGAGGGGGACTCTAGATCTAACCCCATAGCCATGGGAGACAGTGCCCAGAAAGGCAGCCTGGAGTTCTATACTTGCCACGCAGTGCCAGGGAAAAAAGATGTTTCTCGGTGTGGTTCCTTTGTGTGTGTTTTTTTTTTGTTTGTTTGTTTGTTTGTTTTTACCTCCTTGCTTTTGCTTAGTAAGTCCAGTACATAGGATCTATCAATTAAAAACACTCACCCAGACTGCAGAGGAAAGTTGTTTTTGTGGAAACTGGGGATCAGAATAAGGAGAGATAAGCAGGAAAACATCACTGTGTGAGTCCATCCCTCCAACCCAGTATTAAGTGCAACAGGGAAAGAAGATTCTAAACATTTAGTCCCAGAAATTAATACAGCAAGACCGCCACCCTGGGGATGTGTCAGAAATTGATGGTTGTGTAAATACAACTGAAGGGAGGCAGAAAAACAAAGGGAGCAGAGAGATCCCAACTGCTTGAAAACAAGGTTGTGGCTTATGACACAGAGGAGCGATGGATCACAGGGAACTTCAACACTGTGCTGACTACCTGACAGGAAACAGATGTGCCAGGTAGACAGTAGAAGAAGTGAATGACCTTCACTACTTTACTTTTTTATTTTTTATCTTTTACTTAAGAAACTAAAATTTTCTTTCTCATTTGATATTATTTTTTATTATTATATTTTATTTTTAATTATTATTATTATTACTATTATTTTACCTTCTTTAAAGTTTTATTTTATTTTTATTTCATTTTATCTTGGGATTAGTGTTCTACATTCTATTTTTATTTTTCTTATAGCATTATTTTACTCTTTCAATTTTTCCTTTATGCCAACACTATCTTCCTCACTTTTCCCCTTTTTCATCCTGTTTCTCTTACCCTGTTCCTGCTTTAGTTTTTCACCATCCTCTCTTTTTACTCCCTGTTAAAATTTGATCTAACTCATATATCTAATTTCCTCTCCCCTGCTCCAAGTCCAGGCACACTTCTCTATACTCTTTCTTCACTAGCCATTTTTTTTCCTTTCTCTTTCTTTCTGTCGTATTGTTGATGTTTGTTTGATTGTTTGGTTCTTTCTTTTTTTGTTTTTTTGTTTTTGTTTTTTTTTTGCTTCTGTTTTTCCTCTCCTAGATTGCTCTCTTCTTCTACTAATAGCTTAACTAGTTCCAATCACTAACTCAGGCCTATCTACACTCTATTCTCCTTTTCCAATAACAGATGAATACATAGATAAAAATTTTCTTTTATATATATATTAAATATATATATATATATATATATATATATATATATATATATATATATAATCTTTTTTGTATTTCGTTTTTTACTTTTTTTCTTATACACCCCTTTTCTTTCTACCACCTCTAACCTGAATTGTGGCCATTTCCCCATTCATTGAATTCCTTGACCTTACCTTCTGGAAATAAGCTCTACCTCCTCAGATTCATCTGGGTGTTTGTTGCTTGGGTGTTTGATTTTTTGCACTTTTTTTATTAGTTGTTGTTGTTTGCATTCATCTCTGTGTGTTGCTGTTTGCATTTTTTAGATTCGTTGTTATTTTTTTTTTTGGAGTTTTCTCCCCATATACATATATTTTCCCCCTTCTTTTTTCTTCTCATTCTTTTCTTTTACATTATATCCTTTTCTCAACATCATTTTTGCACTCTTTTCTCTCCCCTAATTCTCTATTCTCTGGTGGTCACCTTTATTTGGGGTTATTGGAATCATGAATACATTTTTGTTGGGTGCCCTGTGCCTTGTGTCTTGAAGTGTTGTGTGTTGTTCCTTTAAGTCAATGCAGGAGAGAGAACTACATAACCAGACACCCTGAAAGTAGTAAACATGGGGAGACAAAGAAACAGCCCCCATACAAAAGAAAGGAGGAATCACCAGAAAAGGAAGTAAATGAAATGAGGCAAGTAATATGCCAGAGAATAAATTCAGAGCAATGGTCATAAGGACTCTGAAAAGGGTGGAAGATATATTCAACAATATGTGTAAGAACCAAGAGGAAATAAAGAAGAACCAAGAAGAAATAAAAAAATTACATTGCTACAATAAAGGATAGAAGGCATCAATAGTATAATAGAAGAAGCAGAAGACTGCATCAGTGAGCTAGAAGACAAGGTAAGAAAAAATACCGGAGAGCAACAACTGGGGAAAAAACTTAAAAAACAAGAGGAGAACCTAAAGGAACTTTGGGACAACATGAAACAAAACAACATCCACATAATAGGGGTTCCAGAAGGAAAGGAAACTGAGCAAGGAATGGGAAACCTCTTTGAAGAAATAATGACAGAAAACTTCACTGACATTGGGAAGAAGAAAAAGCTCCACAAGTCTAAGAAGTGCACGGAGTCCCAAACAAGATGAACCCAAAAAACCAACACCAAGACACATTATAATTAAACTAGTAGCCCTGTGCACCAATCCGTGTGCCAGGAGTTCGCTGACACCCTCCTGTAGCTCTCTGCCTGCTGTTCTGCCCACCTGTACTTTCTCCCACCCTCTCAAAGCTTGCTGCCCTGCCCCCTCCTGTAGCTTTCCACCTCCCACTTATAGCCAATAGCTTCCTTCTTCCCTCCTGTAGCTCTCTGCCCGCTGTTCTGCCTTCCTGGAGCTCTCCCCTTCCCCATCTGCCCTCATAGCTTGCTGCCTTCCCCACTCCTGTAACTATCTGCAGCCCACTTGTAGTTCGCTGACCCACCCTCCTGCAGATCCCTGATGCAGTCTTTATGCGATCGCTCGTTACAGCTCATGGTGTAACGGATAATTAGCATATTCCTCTCTTATTATATAGGATTAGAAAACACCAATGAAAAAATAAGAATCTTGAAGGCTGCCAGATATAGACAAAAAGTTACCTACAAGGGATCTTTAATCAGAATATCGACTGATTTCTTGACAGAAACACATCAGGCCAGAAGGGAATGGAATGAAATATACAAAGTCATGCAATGCAAGGGTCTGAATCCAAGAATCCTGTATCCAGCAAGGCTATCTATCAAAGTTGAGGGTGAAATCAGGAGCTTCAAAGACAAAAAGTACTAAAGGAGTTTATTGCAACCAAACCAGCAATGCCCCTAACATTAACTGTACTAATAATGAATTAAATGCCCCAATCAAAAGACATAGAGTAGCTGAATGGATAAAATAAAATGAGCCATATATCTGCTGTCTACAGGAGACCTAACTCAGAACAAAGGACTCACACTGACTAATGGTGAAAGGATGGAAAAAGTTTTTTCAGGTGAATGGAAATGAAAAAAAGAGCTGGGGTAGCAATACGTACATCTGACAAATTATACCTCAAAGTAAAGTCCATAACAAGAAATAAGGAAGGCCACTTCATAATACCAAAGGGAGCAATTCAACAAAAGGTTATAACTCTGGTAAACATATATACACCCAGTACAGGAGCACCCAAATACATTTAAAAAAACTTCTGGAGGATATCAAGGGAGAGTCTGACAACAATACAATCATAGTAGGAGACTTTAATACCTCACTAACACCAATGGATAAATCCTCTAATCAAAAAATCTACAAAGAAACAGCAATCTTAAATGACTAACTAAATCTGATGGAATTAATTGACATCTTGATAACATTTCACCCAAAAGACACAGAATTACATTCTTCTCAAGTGCACATGGGGCATTTTCAATAATAGACCACATATTGGGACACAGGCAAAGTCTCTTCAAACTCAAGATGATAGAAATCATACCAACCACCTTCTCAGATCACAATAGAATAAAATTAGAAATCAATTACAATAAAAACAATTTAAAAAATAAAAAACCTAGAGGCTAAATAGCATACTATTAAAGAATGATTGGGGGAGACGGAGCCAAGATGGCGGCGGAGGTGAACGGCTGATCTGTTGCCTCGCATGGCATTTTCGGAAATACAACTAAAAGATGGACTGGTGAGCGCGGCGACTCCTGCTCGTGTCTCCCCAGGCCGGGCAGCTGCTCCTCTCAGCACCTCAGCCGGGGCCATGAGCTCGTGGGCGCCGTGGCAGCTGCTGTGGCAGCGGCCGCGGACTCGGCGCAGCGGCTCTCGGTGAAGGAAGAGACCATCTTTCTGCAGGACGGGCCCATCCGCGTCACCGACATGGCCCAGCTCCCCACTGAGATCCTCGGGGGGGCCCCGGAGACCGCCAACACTGACTTAGAGGATTCTTAGGACTTCCTGTCTTACACTCAAGTCCTCTAGCCATTTTGAGAGAGGAGAACCAAGAAGGCAGCAAAGTTAAACAAAGGAACTTTGCCGCGCACAGCAATTTCAAGGATACAACTGGAGGACAGAGCGTCTGCCACCCAGAACCACAGGAGAGCTGGCTGAATGGTGGATTTACAGCTAAGAGGGAAGAGGAAAGTGTGAACTCTGGAGGGGCTGAGGTGCGGAGGCGCGTGGATCAGGCTGGGGGCGGGGGAAGGGACATGCGGCTTTTGTTCCAACCCTAGGGGAGATTAACTCCCCAGACGCCTGCGGGGAGAGGCTGGACTCTCGGCCTTCATGTCGGAGAGTGGGAGTGACTTCCTTGCGGAGGTGCGCCCAGCAATCAGTGTTTGCTGCGCTGGAGTGCGGAACGAGGGGGCTTGGAAACATGGAAAGCAGAAAAAGCAGACTTGCAGCCATTGCGGTTCGCCACGACATGGCCTGGTGGCACCCTGAGGCCCCGCCCCTCCCTGAGACTTGCCCCGCCCTGGGACCAGCCCCGCTCGTTTTGCAGGCCCGCCCCGCACATTTTGCAGGCCCACCTGGGCTCCAAGCAATGGCTTTTGCATGTGGGTGGCCTGCCCTATGGCAGCTTGACCAGATAAACTGCAGTTCTAGTCGGACTGCTCCAGGGACGCTCAGACAGGAGGAGGAAACTGCAGTTTTTGCTGTAATTCCTGCTGAGTGGCCTCAGGCAGTAGCTGACCTACACGCCATTGGAGACCCAGAAACGAGGGCATCTAGTGGTCGGTGTGAGATGACAACAGATTTCAACCACTCGCATAAGGGACACATTCAAGAGGCAGACTCAGTGAGCGCCAAAGCCTTGTTGCACCAAGACCCGGCCCATAAATGTGTCTCCTACACAGCAACTCTTCCTTTATAGACACAGAGGATCCGCACGGCCAATTGGCCTGGAGGACCATTCCTCCCAGCGACACCAACAACAATCAAGACTTAACTATACAAAGGAGGACCAAGATGGAGGCATAGGGCGGAAGCCTGATTGTTGCCTACCACAACAATTTTGAGTCTACGACGGGAGAGCAGAGCAGACACCATCCAGAACCACCGGAGGGCTGGCTGAGCAGATGCTCTACAACTAGAATAAAAGAGAGGGGTACTCGGGATGATGCTGATGCCAGTGACCCAAAGATCACACTTTAAAAAGTACGGCACAGGCGACACAATGGCGGCCTGGAACGTGCTCGGCGCAGTTCCCCCGGCAGTCTCCGGCTGAGGGGAAGACCCCACTCGCTGCCGAGCACGGACAGACGAGCCACTGGGAGACATGGGGTGGGAGACTCCACGCTTGCTGACCTCCGAGTCCTTCAAGAATCTCAATGCCCCGGAAGCGGCCAGGTGCGCACGCTGGGCGACCGGCCACCGCTGCAGACCCAAGGGCCGACGCAGCCACCCCGGACCAGCCCGCTGCCGCGCACCGGGCACACCGGAGCTTCGCCGAGCCCGCCGCTCAACGAGTTCTGCGGCGGCTGCCCTGGAGCTCTGAGAAAATGGCTGAAGGAATTGCTGAGATGGAATTGACCAACAGGAAATGGGATCAAGAAGACGAAACCCCGCTGGGTCCCGGATCCGGGTGAAGCCGCGTGCCCCTGGGTCCAGGTGAGGCTGGGAACTGGGTCAGGGTGAGGCTGGGTCCTGGGCCCGGGTGAGGCCACGCGCCCCTGGGTCCGGGGGAAGCTAGATCCCGGGTCCGGGTGAGGCCTTCTGCCCCTGGATCCGGGTGAGGCTGGGTCCTGGGCCTGGATGAGGCTACGTGCCCCTGGGTCCGGGTAAGGCCACGTGCCCCTGGGTCTGGGTGAAGCTGGATCCTGGATCCAGGTGAGGCCGTGGGCCCCTGGATCCGGGTGAGGCTCGGTCCCGGGTCCGGGTGAGGCCGTGCGCCCCTGGATCCGGGTGAGGCCACGCGACACTGGGTCCGGGAGAAGCTAGATCCCGGGTCCGGGCGAGGCCGTGTGCCCCTGGATCCGGGTGAGGCTGGGTCCCGGGCCCGGGAGAGGCCACGCGCCCCTGAGTCCGGGTGAGGCCATGCACCCCTGGGTCCGGGTGAAGCTGAATCCTGGGTCTGGGCGAGGCCGTGTGCCCCTTAATCCGGGTGAGGCCACGCGACCCTGTGTCCGGGAGAAGCTAGATCCTGGGTCCGGGTGAGGCCATGCACCCCTGGGTCTGGGTGAAGCTGAAACCTCGGTCTGGGCGAGGCCGTGTGCCCCTGGATCCGAGGGAGGCTGAGTCCCGGGTCCTGGTGAGCCCGTGGGCCCCTGGATCTGGGTGTGGCTACGCGACCCTGGGTCTGGGAGAGGCCACGCGCCCCTGGATCCGGGTGAGGCCATGCGCCCCTGGGTCCGGGGGAAGCTAGATCCTGGTTCCGGGCATCGATCGGACTATCGGGCATCAGAGGGAGGATAGGGGAGGGTGCGGCGAGGGGGGAGAGATCAACCAAAGGACTTGTGTGCATGCATATGAACCTAACCAATGGTTAAGTTCAACAGGGGGTTGGGGCATCCGTGGGGAGGGGTGTGGGATGGGAATGGGGGGATGAGGACAAATATGTGACACCTTAATCAATAAAGAAATTTTAAAAAAATAAAATAAAAAATAAAGAATGATTGGGATCCCAAAGACGTAAAAGAAGAAATAAAAAGCATCATGGCAACAAATGACAATGAAAACACAAGGTCCCAAATCTACCAGATACAGTGAAAGTAGTCTTGAGAAGGAAATTCATAACTAAAAAAAAAAAACAAAAACAATGGTAATGATTTTTTGTACCATAAAACTCAATGAGGGGGAAACCAAGATGGCGGCAGGTAAACACCTAACTGTTGCCTACCACAACAATTTTGAAAATACAATTGGAAAACAGAGTGCACACCATCCAGAAACACCGGAAAGCTGGCAGAGTGGAAAACCTGCAACTAGAGAAAAAAAGAGAGGGGGACGCTGAGCCTCAGGAGCTGTGGAGGTGCAGAGATCCGTGAGCGCGGAAAGGGCGGGCGGCTGAATACGCTGCAAGCTTGCTCACAGCGCGCGGACAGGGAAGGCAACAGACGCTGTGTGGCTAGCTTTCTCGTTTGGGAGAAAAACAAAACCACCCGACTGCACTGAAATCCAGCTGCGGTGGGGGAGAAACTGGTCTGTTTGGCAGCGGGCAAGGCTCGAAAGCTGCCTTCTCTCAGAGGCACACAGCCATTGATTAGGGCACGGAGAAACTGACCCTCTTAGGGCGGCATGGATGGAAACCAAGTTTGTCTGCGCCATTCTGAGACTCTGCCCCATCCAAGCTGAGCACAGCCCTCCCAGTGACTGGATTTCTCGTTCGGGAGAAAAACAAAACCTCCGGTCTGCACTGAAATCCAGCCCCAGCTGGGGAGAAGCTGATCTGTTAGGCAGCGGGAGAGGCTCGAAAGCTGCCTTCTCTCAGAGGCGTGCAGCCATTAATTCGGGCACGGAGAAACCGCCCCTATTAGGACGGAGCAGACGGGAAACCAAAGCTTGTCTGCACCACCCTGAGACTCCGCCCCATCCAAGCTGAGCACAGAAGCTCACCCAGCGGAGACACTGCTGATTCTCACAGCCAACTGGCTTGGAGATCAACTCCCGCCAGTGATACCAACAATCCCAACCACTCTGAACTCCAGTTTCTGGGGATACGCGGGGAACCCAGACGCCTACAGGACTCTCAGCCATCGGTCGGAGAGTGAGAGTAACTTTTCTGTCGGTGTGGACGACACCAGATTTCAACCACTCTCATAAGGGACACATTCAAGAGGCAGACTCAGTGACCACCAAAGCCCTACTGTGTCTCCAGCACAGCAATTCTTCCATTATAGATACAGCAGGCCTTCACAACCAATTGGACCGGAGGTCAATTCCTCCCAGTGTACCAACAGAAATCAGGGCTTTTAACTACACCAAGACTTTCCACTAAGCCTACAAAGGGGAGTACCAAGAGCGACCACCTAGGGTGATTGGGGAAGCTGAGCTACCAGCCCGACCACACAAAGCCACTCCATCAACACAGAGAGGCAGCCAAAATGTTCTGTTCTTGTTCATCAGTCTATATTGTTCATCATTTCCCCTAGATGAGCGAGATCATGTGTCACTAGAGATATACTTATATGAACTGAATGTGAGATGAGCAATAATAGTTATGCTGACAGGCAAATGAATCAGTCTGTAGTGAGTTTCTTTCTGGACCAACAGTTCTTTTGAGACCCAATATCAATGTCCACCAGTTCCTTATGTGTACATGTTGGCACTGACCTCTCACCTCTGGATGGTGGACAAATGGTGGTAATGCAGGTTCGATTCCCTCTGGTTGGGTCTTGGCTGGACCCAGGTGCACGGCTTCATCCGGACTCAGGGGCACGTGGCCTCACCCGGACCCAGGGGGTGCGTGGCCTCACCTGAACCCAGGTGCGCGGGGCTTCCCCCGGACCTGGGATCTGGCCTCACCCAGATCCAGGGGCACATGGCCTCACCTGGACCCGGGATCCAGCTTCACCCGGACCCAGGGGCGCATGGCCTCACCCGGACCCAGGGGCGCGTGGCCTCACCCGGACCCGGGGCGCATGGCCTCACCCGGACCCAGGGGCGTGTGGCCTCTACCAGACCCAGGGGCGCGTGGCCTCACCCGGATCCAGGGGCACATGGCCTCACCCAGACCTGGGATCTAGCTTCACCCGGACCCAGGGGCGTGTGGCCTCACCCGGACCCAGGGGCGCATGGCCTCTCCCAGACCCAGGGGCGCGTGGCCTCACCCGGACCCAGGGGCGCATGGCCTCTCCCAAACCCAGGGGCGCGTGACCTCACCCGGACCTAGGTGTGTGCGGCCTCACCCAGGCCCGGGACACAGCCTCACCCGGATCCAGGGGCACACGGCCTCACCCGGACCCAGGATCCAGCTTCTCCCGGACCCAGGGGCGCGTGGCCTCACCTGGACCCAGGGGCGTGTGGCCTCTCCCAGACCCAGGGTCGCGTGGCCTCACCTGGATCCAGGGGCCCACGGCCTCACCCGGACCCAAGACCCAGCCTCACCCGGATCCAGGGGCACACGGCCTCTCCCAAACCCAGGATTCAGCTTCACCCGGACCCAGGAGCGCATGGCCTCACCCGGACCCAGGAGCGCGTGGCCTCTCCCAGGCCCGGGACCCAGCCTCACCCAGATCCAGGGGCACACGGCCTTGCCCGGACCCGGGATCCAGCTTCACCCAGACCCAGGGGCACGTGGCCTTACCCGGACCCAGGGGCACGTGGCCTCACCAGGGCCCGGGACCCAGCCTCACCCGGATCCAGAGGCACAAGGCCTCACCCGGACCCGGGATCTAGCTTCCCCCGGACCCAGGGGCGCGTGGCCTCACCCGGGCCCGGGACCCAGCCTCACCCTGACCCAGTTCCCAGCCTCACCTGGACCCAGGGGCACGCGGCTTCACCCGGATCCGGGACCCAGCGGGGTTTCGTCTTCTTGATCCCTTTTCCTGTTGGTCAATTCCATCTCAGCAATTCCTTTGGCCATTTTCTCAGAGCTCCAGGGCAGCCGCCGCAGAACTCGTTGAGCGGCAGGCTCGGCGAAGCTCCGGTGTCCCCGGTGCACGGCGGCGGGCTGGTCCGGGGTGGCTGCGTTGGTCCTTGGGTCTGCAGCGGTGGCCGGTCGCCCAGCGTGCGCACCTGGCCGCTTCCGGGGCGTTGAGATTCTTGAAGGACTCGGAGGTCAGCAAGCGCGGAGTCTCCCACCCCATGTCTCCCAGTGGCTTGTCTGTCCATGCTCGGTAGCAAGTGGGGCCTTCCCCTCAGCCGGAGACCGCCGGGGGAACTGCGCCGAGCACGTTCCAGGCCGCCATTGTGTCGCCTGAGCTGTAGTTCTTAAAGTGTGATCTTTGGGTCACCTGCATCAGCATCATCCCGAGTACCCCTCTCTTTTATTCTAGTTGTAGAGCATCTGCTCAGCCAGCCCTCCGGTGGTTCTGGATGGTGTCTGCTCTGCTCTCCCATCGTAGACTCAAAATTGTTGTGGTAGGCAACAATCAGGCTTCCGCCCTATGCCTCCATCTTGGTCCTCCTTTGTATAGTTAAGTCTTGATTGTTGTTGGTGTCGCTGGGAGGAATGGTCCTCCAGGCCAATTGGCCGTGCGGATCCTCTGTGTCTATAAAGGAAGAGTTGCTGTGTAGGAGACACATTTATGGGCCGGGTCTTGGTGCAACAAGGCTTTGGCGCTCACTGAGTCTGCCTCTTGAATGTGTCCCTTATGCGAGTGGTTGAAATCTGGTGTCATCTCACACCGACCACTAGATGCCCTCGTTTCTGGGTCTCCAATGGCGTGTAGGTCAGCTACTGCCTGAGGAATTGTTGTTGCAAACTGCTGTTTTAATATCTGTTTCCCTATTCTGCTTGTCCTTGCTTACTTGCCTGTATCATTTAATCAATTTCCTTTTAACATTTCTTTCTAAAAACTTCCTATAACTTACACAGACATTCTTACAACTTTCAGAAACATTCTTACAACTTTCAGAAATAACCATTTGAAGGACATTAAAAATGTCCTTCAAAATGCATAACCATGCCTCAGTCCTTCCATTAAGTATTTCTACTGTAATAGTCTTTCTTTCTGTCATGCCTTCAGCAACTTGTACAGACTTTTCTTTATTTTTTTTCTTTAAAATGTATTAGAATTCTTCACTCTTAGAAATCTTAATTTTTCAATGATAACCAAAAAGTAAACAGCCAGCATTTCTTAGATTAACATTTATGAATACACTTTAAATGCACTCTTACTTTCAAGAAAATATACATTCAACAAAGTACAAGAAATCTTTGGCAATAAAAGCTAAGAGCAGGTGAATTAAAACTTGTCTAGCAGTTAATGTTTCAGTTTTTTTAATATTCTAGATGTTTATCATTTAACCCAATAATGATACAATGTCTTTAAGTTACCAAAGACTTTGGAAAATTATGTATATACATATGAGGCTGGAGAAAAGGCAGGGGGAGGAGGGAGCTGACCCAGCATCCTGTTCTCAGCCTGTAGTGGCTTGGATTTAAACTGTTACAATCTTCCTTAGAGATAACATGCTAAGGTTACTATTGTGGCTTCTGTTTCTGGCCCACCAGGCTATAGAGGGCCACCTGGGAAGACACATGGGCATTTTACTTTAATTATCATCAGCTGAACTCAGGGTGTAGACAGAACCACGCCCTGGGAACATGCTTCCCCAATAACGCTGGACATGTTAATCAGTTCTGACTTCATAGCAGCCTAGGTGTCGGCAGGGGCGGGACTAGATATGTAAATCTAGGCCTATAAATATAAATGCACTGCGTGGCTCAGGTCATCGTCCTTGTTGAAGCCTCTCCATTCATAGAGAATGGCGGCATCCCACCCAGCTCCCAGCTTTCAAATTTATCTTTGTGTCTTCTCTCTTTATTTCTAATATTTCTCAATCCCTGGCCGCTTCCATTTAGAACCTGTTCATTCATCTCTCTTTCCGCGCGGGACGCGGAAAAGGGAGATCCCTGCCATGTTTGGCCCCCACTGCATCAGGCCCCCACATTCTGGCGCCCAACATGGGGCAAAAGAGGCAACAAGAGGTAAGAGGCCAGGGATCGCTCCCAAGAATTGTGCGCGCCACAGATTTAAGAAAGTGTAAGGTAAGGGGAGTGTATTGTTGTGAATTAGCTGGGTTTAAAACATGGGTAATCCATGCCGAAACCGGTTTGGCTCAGTGGATGGAGCGTCGGTCTGCGGACTGGAAGGTCTCGGGTTCGATTCCGGTCAGGGGCATGTGCATTGGTTGCGGGCACATCCCCCATGGGGGGTGTGCAGGAGGCAGCTGGTCGATGTTTCTCTCTCATCGATGTTTCTAGCTCTCTGTCCCTCTCCCTTCCTCTCTGTAAAAAATCAATAAAATATATAAAACATGGGTAATCCTCAAAAATGCATTCAAAGATCCTCTGTTAAGCATAGTCAGATTCTTGATTTCTTTCTTAATTTTTGTTGTTGAAATGTGGGAAAAGGTCAGAAAGCAGTTGTGTGACCGATACTTAGCAGAAAGTCCAGAGAAAATTCCTAAACTACTTGTAACCAAGTACAAAAGATTAAAGGAAGTTTTTCAGCAACTGCCAATAATTCTTTATCTTAAAAAATCTTTTTTTCCTTAAAAAATAAAAATTGAAAAAAATAAAAATAAAAATAGTAGAAGCCAGACCATCACTGAATCTTCCCGCTAAGAAGCAAGGAGGTGGGGGAAGGGAGACATGTGGTGATCCAATATGGACGCCACTCCCCGAGAAAGCTATTTTAAAAGGCCTCATCTCCCGCCATGTTTTTAAAGATAGCAGATTCATGCTGGCTTCCCAAGGCTCGTTTGAAATTTCCCGCCCAGAGGCAAGTAACCACCAGGAAGTAGAAAGCAAGTTTACATTTGAATAGCTACAGGTTTGCTTCTTGACCCCCCAGTAAAAAAAAAAATTTTTTTTTGAAAGTTAGCAGTTGTGCCAGGCCTATTGGCTGGAAACTTAAAACTTTTAATTTCACTGATATAAATGTATTAAAATGATATAATACTGAAATGTTGATCTGAGTATACCTAGTATGAAGTCTGGATGATAGAAGTTAATCTATTAATTGAATATGCCTTATATTTATTTTGAAATGTATCCCTAAAAATGTAAAAGTATTATTGATTTGAGAAATGCTAAGTATTTAATTTTGCTACCTAAAATTTAAAGCTCTTAAGGTTTAAGGTCTCTTTTCTTGCCATGGAGAGGTTTTAAAGCTACACCCTTTTCAATGGAGGAAGGGGTAGACCTTTCCCCCAGAAGAACAGGTAACCCAATTCCTGCCAGCAGCCATCTTTAATGAATGTGTTAATTTGCATTTAAATGGCTACACCTTTTGCTGGCCGACCTTCCCAGAAAAGGTCAAGTGATTAGGCCAAAAGGTTTTTCCTGCAAAAGTGGCTCCTTTAAAATCAGCTTTCCGCCAGTAGTCATTTTTTAATACCTACAAGTTTGCCTCTCAGTTTCCCAGGGCAGAAAAAACATGGTTTAGAGTTAATTATTAGATTAATAAAGAATTGCTAAATATTTGACTTACAAACTCTGAAAGTTTAAGATTCAGATTGAATTGGGAGAACTTATATAATTGTGGTAACTAAATGCCTAGAGAATAGTAAAATGTGTTTTTGAGAAAATAAAATGTGTTTTCTCTTAAATAATTAGGAATTCCAGATTAAATGTAATTGATATTCCTTGAGATAATTTAAGTATATAATCTTTAAATCATATATATGTATATATTATATATTAAAAGTTAATATATTTTACTTATATACATATATATTAAATGTTATGAAGGTTTTTGCCTGTAAGAAGGGCAAAAACAATATATTTCTTAAACATAGCCAAAATTTTCAATGGCAGTAGAATTTCAAGAAAGACAAGCCCCAAGTAGCTGCCATTTTGAATGGGCTGGAGGTAGGACAGTGTGCTTTTAGATCAGACCAATAAAGTATCAAACCTATAAGTTTTACTGAATAAGTTTCTTTGCCTTTTTTAAATTAAATATACCTACTTAAGTAACTTTATAAATTAGATTTTTAAAATATAATCAATGTCTCACATAAATTAAGTTACATGAGAAGCTAATGTTTTTATAAGTAATTGAATCCAAGTAAAATCTAAGAACAGATTAGAAGCCACCATTCACTGCCTGATATGGTAGCCTCCTGCATTCTTAATTAAGCTAGAGGCAGGGCAACATTTGCGGCTTGTGAATTCAGACGTAAATTTGCTTTATTTTTAAATGAAGATACCTACTTTAATTACTTAAATAATTTAGCTTATTAAATTATAATCAAGGTTTTCAGCTAAATGAAAAGCCAATAATGTTATAAACAATTCTAATAAAGACCAGAAACAGCTAGTGATTGTCTGCAATGTGAATTTTGACTTTCTTTTAAAAGAACAGATTGAGCAGCCGCCATGATGGCCACATGTCTTACTGCCCACATGGCTTGCTGCCCGCCATCTTGCACTTGACAACAAACAAATCAGATTATTAAGGAATGTCCAACTTGCATGTTACATCTACCTCAAGAGCATAACACAGGAGTCAACCCTAGAGGTTTGCTAGGAGAGCACCTGGGCCATGGTAAAAAAAGACAGTACAGAACGCCTGAAAACGTCTTTCTTGCCATGCTAGCAGTAATCAGCTGCATGGTAATATTACCTGGGGTAAATGGGGCAAAATGGGGAAGTATGTTCCTGACTCTTTATGGATAAAAACTCTTATGTGGGCTAATCCCTGCCTAATGTAGTAATCAATAATTCCAAATACCTTGGTTCATTCAGGAGGAACATGGGTGGGGCAAGGAAGTATAATTACACAGGTGCCGCCACCCAGTTTTCCTTTTGTATAACATAAAATCAAATCACTGCTCCTTTATGTGTAAAATTAAAAAGAGGTTTCTGGCTTGGGTGGATACCAATGAAGTAGGGGATTATCACTACTTGTTTCTGGGAAAAGATTAAAAAGGTAACTAGATCTTGTAAATTGAATTATCATGGCTTAGAGCAAAGAATATCCTTACATGATATTATTCTACAATGTCATTATAATTTTTGATATTTTATAACAGCATATTGTACAATTATTCCAAACAAATTTACAAAACTAATTCTTTGGATGATTGGCAGCAATATAAAAAGGACATGACAGCATTTAATACCTTCCACTGTGTGGAAGGCCCCTTGGAAATGCACTTGTGCATTCTATATTGGTCCCTCTTGCCCTTTTTTGCCAAGAGGAACCCTTTTCTTACAATCCAATTGCCCACAGCTGTTACCTAAGTTTTCTGTTCATGCTGAGGTTGAAACTTCGTGGTGGCTGGTACCATAAATCTGTCTCTCACCCAATGGTGTGAGCTGGGCCCTCCCTGGAGAAGAAACCTGGGTACCGAAAGACATGTGATCAGTGCCGGGGCCCCAGCGGCAGCCGAGGTGGGATCCCAAGGCAGGTGCCGAGCGTGGAGGCCACGGGGGCATAGACTACCAAGGAGACAGAAATGAACCTCGCATTACCCTGCTTGGCCCCGGAGGATGGCTGGTTAGCCAGGGACGGGTAAGATTCCTCAAGGAAGGAGCAACCTAAGACAGGCACAGTCGCAGAGGGGCCATCAGGAGAGAACATGGAGGTCAACAGAGGTGGGGCATAGATCCTCACCCCCCCAACCTTGTAGGGGCCTGAACCCTAGCCCCTTCTGAGGGAGGTCTCCTGCCCCATGGCTGCTTTGCTTCCCACGCCCAGCTCAGATTGGGACCCGGGTAACAGACAGAGGCTTGGCCCAGCTCAGATTGGGGCCTAGGCAACAGACAGAGACTTGACTTACAGCAGCTGCCCTATATATAAATCCATCCTAGCATTGGGAATGCTCAGAGCCTACTCAAGAATGCAAAAAAAAATTCTTTCCACTAATATTTACAGGGTAGACTAAGATTGTTGTTAGAGTATTAAATTTGACAGTAAAATAGTAGTCAAGTTTTCAGATTAATTTAAATTGGCTGATTGAAATAACTGAATATTCATAAAAACTTAATTGTACTAGACAAAAAACTGTTCCTGAAGTATTAACTAAAAAATTTTATTGATAGTTCATCTCATAGTAAAATTGCTTAACATGCAATGAATCCAAAGCAGTCATATTTCTATGGAAAAATTAAAAATAAAAGTTATCAAGACTGCATTAAAAATTTTTTTACAAAAGCCTCATAATAATTAAATTTAAAAGGGTTAATAGGATAATATCCTATAAGAAATATCCTGTAAGTAAATTATATCAAACCATACTTGCTTTAAAAATTTTACTCTAAAATTATTTTTCATTTATAATGCTGATAACAAGTAACCCATGAAAAATCTTATGGTGTCAAAATAAGCCAAAGGAAAATCATTTGGACAAAAATCAAAAGGATCCCAAGTCTAATTTATAGAAAAGATTTCTTTATTAACCTTTGGTCGAGAATATGTTTGTATATTTCCAGAAAAGCCCATATGGATTCCTGCAACAACAGGTCCCAGAGAGGCCCTGATAGGATTGTTCCAGCCACAGAATAAGTAGTGGCTCCCAAGAACAGAGATGAAATAGTCCAGAAATAAAGATGGTGAAGACACCTTGCAGGGAATGGTATTAACTGTCACATTAAAAGAAATGCCATATGGGAGAAACCAAGATGGCGGCATAAGGTAAACACCTAACTGTTGCCTACCACAACAATTTTGAAACGACAACTGGAAAACAGAGCGCACACCGTCCAGAACCAATGGAAAGCTGGCAGAGTGGAAAACCTACAACTAGAGAAAAAAAGAGAGGGGGACGCTGAGCCTCAGGAGCTGTGGAGGTGCAGAGATCCATGAGCGCGGAAAGGGCAGAAAGGGCGGGATGCTGAATACGCGGCAGGCTTGCTTGCATCGCGCGGAGAGGGAGGGCAGCAGATGCTGTGTGGCTAGCTTTCTCGTTTGGGAGAAAAAGAAAACCTCCCAACTGCACTGAAATCCAGCTGCGGTCGGGGAGAAATTGGTCTGTTTGGCAGCGGGCAAGGCTCCAAAGCTGCCTTCTCTCAGAGGCGTGCAGCCATTGATTAGGGCACGGAGAAACCGACCCTCTTAGGGCGGCACGGATGGAAACCAAGTTTGTCTGCGCCATTCTGCCCCATCCAAACTGAGTACAGCCCTCCCAGTGACTGGATTTCTCGTTCAGGAGAAAAACAAAACCTCCGGTCTGCACTGAAATCCAGCCCCAGCTGGGGAGAAACTGGTCTGTTAGGCAGCGGGAGAGGCACGAAAGCTGCCTTCTCTCAGAGGCGCGCAGCCATTAATTCGGGCACGGAGAAACCGCCCCTCTTAGGGCAGAGCAGATGGGAAACCAAAGCTTGTCTGCGCCACCCTGAGACTCCGCCCCATCCAAGCTGAGCACAGAAGCTCTCCCAGCGAAGACACTGCTGATCCTCACAGCCAACTGGCTTGGAGATCAACTCCCGCCAGTGATACCAACAATCCCAACCACTCTGAACTCCAGTTTCTGGGGACACGCGGGGGACCCAGACACCTACGGGACTCTTGGCCATCGGTCGGAGATTGAGAGTGACTTTTCTGTCGGTGTGGACGACACCAGATTTCAACTACTCTCATAAGGGACACATTCAAGAGGCAGACTCGGTGAGCACCAAAGCCCTACTGTGTCTCCAGCACAGCAATTCTTCCATTATAGAAACAGCAGGCCCTCACAACCAATTGGACCAGAGGTCAATTCCTCCCAGTGTATCAACAGCAATCAGGGCTTTTAACTACACCAAGACTTTCCACTCAGCCCACAAAGGGGAGTACCAAAAGCGACCACCTAGGGTGATTGGGGAAGCTGAGCTACCGGCCCCTATAGGTCACCGACCACACAAAGTCACTCCATCAACACAGGGAGGCAGCCAAAATGTGGAGACATCGAAGTATGTCACAAGGAGGAGAGATAGATGAAAGCAAACTAATGGATGACACAGTGTTCAGAACCATATTTATAAGGTTACTCAAGAATCTTCTAAAAACTGCTGAGAAACTTGAAGAGACCTTCAAGGACCTAAATGAGAATACCAAAAAAATGGAAAAGGACGAGTCAGAAATTATGCATACACTGAAATAACGAATATACAGAGTAGACCACCGTACCCAAAGAGTCAAACCAAAGATCTGGCATATGAGGAAGAAAAATACACCCAACCAGAGAGGCGGAAAGAAAGAAGAATCCAAAAGTGTGAGGATAGCATAAGGAGCCTCCGGGATGGCTTTAAGTGTACCAATATCCGAATTTTTGATGTGCTAGAGGAGAGAGAGCAAGATACTGAAAACCTTTTTGAAGAAATAATGACAGAAAACTTCCCCCACCTGGTGAAAGAAATAGACTTACAAATCCAGGAAACGCACAGAAGCCCAAACAAAAGGAATCCAAAGAGGTCCACACCAAGACACATCATAATTAAAATGCCAAGGGCAAAAGACAAAGAGAGAATCTTACAAGCAGCAAGAGAAAAACAGTTAGTTACCTACAAGGGAGCACCCATACGGCTGTCAGCTGATTTCTCAACAGAAACTATGCAGGCCAGACAGGAATGGCAAGAAATATTCAAAGTGATGAATAGCAAGAACCTACAACCAAGACTACTCTACCCAGCAAAGCTATCATTTAGAATCGAAGGTCAGATAAAGAGCTTCACAGATAAGAAAAAGCTAAAGGAGTTCATCACCACCAAACCAGTATTATATGAAATGCTGAAAGGTATTCTTTAAAAAGAGGAAAAAGAAGAAAAAAGTAAAGAGAAAAATTATGAACAACAAATATCTATCAACAAGTGATTCTAAAAATCAAGTGAATTCAAAGTCTGAGGAACAGAATAAACTGGTGAACATAATAGAATCAGAGGCATAGAATGGGAGTGGATTGATAATTTTCAGGGGGAAAGGGGTGTCTGTGTGGGGGGTATGGGAAGAGACTGGACAAAAATCATACACCTATGGATGAGGACAATGGGGGGGAGGGAACCAGGTGATGGGGAGATATGGGGGTGGGAAAGGAGAAACAATTGTAATAATCTGAACAATAAAGATTTATTTTAAAAAAATAAAATAAATAAATAAATAAATAAATAAAAGAAATGCCATACCACAGGCATTACCATTTTTACAGATGGATCCTGTTCTGGAAAGGCTGGATCTACTGCAGCAGTGAAGTAAAGGTCCTTCAAACCCCTTATAGTTCAGTAGAAACTCAGGCTCTTATTTATGCCTTAACAGATTTTGCTATGGAGCCCATCAACCTATAGTGATAGTGCTTATGTGGTAAGCATGACCAAACTTATTGAAACAGCTACTATAGGGCACACTAATTCAGAGGGAATTTTTCATTTAATTTTCAGCCTTTAAAATGTTATTAGAGAAGGACAATGTCCATGTTTTATTGGAAGCAATGTCCTCAGTGTGTTATCTGCCTCCTTATGCCAACTTTAAGGGTAAATCCCCGAGGACTTAAACCTAATCAAATCTGCTAAAATAGATGTCACTCAATAGGATAGAGCCAATCGTACTCTTAAAATCATTTACTAAAACAAAAAGGGGGAGACAGATGTTATGTGTCACCTCAAGAGAGGCTCGGTCATGCCTCTTTATACTTTAAAAAATTTGAATTGTGATGCAGAAGATTGTACAGCAGTTGAAAGGCATCAGGCCTCCTGTACAATAGCCTCCACCGAGTCAGCTAGGTGGAAGGAAGCACAAACCAGACTAGAGTTTTATCAGATTCAGTAATAATGTGGGGAAGAGTTGTGTTTTATATCTTTCCAGAAGGAGCAATGCAGCCAATTCGGGTGCCAGTGCATTACTTCCGTCACCACAATGGACTCAGACAAGCTCCTGTGTCCCTTGACTCAAAAGGACTGAGAGTTGCCCTGATGACAGCAAAGCAGAGGAAGAAGAAAACTGAAAGCCACGCAAGGGACTGAGGTGCCAACATGGAGTCATCTGAAGAAGTTAATGACTGAAGCGCAGCAGATTGTGGAAAAGCAAGAAATGGAAGCTATTTCTTCAACCATGTTCCTGCTCATGCTAGCATCTATTAGCTGCCAGTCTTCTGCAAAAGTCTTGCGCAGCCAAGTCCAAGGAATCTGAATAAATATACACCAGCAGCAAAAGAGACTTTCTTTCATTTAGTAGCTAAAAATGTTAACATGTCCATAGTTCTGATTTCTCATATTGTTGTTTTGCATTGGCGTTGTTTTGTTATTATTTAATAGCCAGAGTTTTGCTCTTGATGTTCATGTTTTAAAATGATAACATGTATGTAGTTTAGTTTTGCATTGGCATTGTTTGCAATTGTGTTAATATTAGAGCTTTATTCTTAATGTTTTAATTTTACTTTTATTATAGTAGCTTAAAAAACAAAAAAGGGTGAGATGTAGAGGACCGGCTGTGAAGACACATGGGCATTTTCCTTTAATTATCATCAGCTGAACTCAGGGCGTAGACAGAATCACGCCCTGGGAACATGCTTCCCCAATAAGGCTGGACATGTTAATCAGTTCTGACTTCATAGCAACCCAGGTGTCAGCAGGGGCAGGACTAGATATATAAATCTAGGCCTATAAAAATAAACGCGCTGTGTGGCTCAGGTCGTCATCGTTGCATCCTCTCCATTCATAGAGAATGGCGGCATCCCACCCAGCTCCCAGCTTTCAAATCTATCCTTGTGTCTTCTCTCTTTATTTCTAATATTTCTCAATCCCTGTCTGCCTCCATTTAGAACTGGTTCGTTCATCTCTCTTTCCACGCGGGACGCGGAAAAGGGAGATCCCCGCCGCATCAGGCCCCTGCACCAGGCCATCCCTAGGCCACTTGTTTTAAAATTTTGAACATTATGTTAGTTTTCTGTTTTTTTTTTTGCCTTTCTTATTTTATGTGTATAGATCTTCTGAGCCTCTTTTAACAGCTCTTCTGCACTTCTATCCTTCTAGTTCTCTAACTTTGCAGTTTTCTTGATATGTCAGGCCAACAATTGGTGACAAAATGTAATTTATAATATTTTTTTGGCCCAACAGGTCCTCAGGGTCTGGCCCAGAGTACTTTCTCATTTGATCTTGTAGTCTTGGTAAAATTCGGAAGGCCCTTCTTCTTTGCCTTGTTGAATATTGAAGGCTTTATTTAGGTTTTGAGTCCCACTGCGGCCCCCGGGTTTGGAAATCTTACATCTACTGGAAGCACACCAGGTGCTCCCTTTCTCAGATAGCCATAGCCGACTTTCAAATCATTCCCCCTTCTTTTAGTCTAGCTAGTCAGCTAAGTCACATAGGTCTTCCAGCAGAGGTTTTAACACACTCTCTCTCTCTCTCTCTACTGCTCCAACTCCTTTCACAGCCTAGAAAAGCTGATTTCTGGTGGCCCAGTGACCTCATGGTGGTTGGAGCCTTATCAAGATAGCTCTCCTCTCTAGGGGGAGGCTGAGATTGCAAATCGCCATCTCGGCTGTTCCCTCAGATCATCCCTGAGTGGCATAGGGAGGGGAAGGCAGGACAAGGGATCTCATTCTTCTGTCTGCCCTTGTTCTCTTTTAGACTTTTTTTTTTTTAATTTTTACAGGGAGAGGGGCGACTGGGCCCTTCCTCCAACAGAGAGCAGTCAGTCTCCTCTTGAGTGACTGGATTTTATGATGTTAACAGGATTTTCCTTTCTGTTCAAGGAAAGGACACGCTAATCTGGCTGGGAGTCATATGCCCCTGGGACCTGGGAGCCAACCTAGGAATGTGGTCCATCCTCATTATCATGGAAGCATTAATCCTGTTGTCCAACCCAGCCTGCATAGCTTACTTCTTTATGTAATTTCAAGTATATTGTATTGGTCTAATTTAGTTCAAAAATATTTCTTTTAGGGAGAGAGAATAAATCTTTGTGTTATCTCAGGGCCCTTGGGGTGTCACAAAGCTGTCTCTCAGTTAAATTCTTGAAATATTAATTCAGAAAAGCTGTCAAATATACCCAATTTAAAGATTATCAAAACTTAAACCGGTTTTAACATAAAGATTTGGTCTTGATCACAGAATTAACTATTTTCAATTTGGCCATTAAATTTTTATATCTTAGTAACATCACAGATACTATATACTTTGAATGAAACTCTGGGAGGACACACCTACCACCCACCCATTCTCTGCTGCCGTGCCCCCAAGGTCAGCCTTAGTTCCGCCTCAGCTGGCCTACGCAGGTTTGTGATGTCACAAACAGGCACTGACCACCCGGTCCCCGTTGGTTAATACCAACGCTATTAACCAGATGTTTAATGGATGTGATACTGGGCGGGGTTTTGCAAATTTCTCTGCCCTGCCAAGTTTGGCAAGTACTGCCTCCCATTCTGCCACTTGGAAACCTTGAGCTTTTTGCTCAGAGTAAAATGGCCCCTTTTGTTGTTGTTGTTCTTTTCTTTCCTCCTCTCCCCTCCCTTTCTGCATTTACCATTTACTCTGTCCTTGGCAGGGGAGATAAGGGCCTGTTACAGGCAGGCTGTAAACTAGTGGTTCTTTGTTTAAACTTCTCTGAGATCTTTATGACTCTTTTACAACTCTTGCAAATAGTCTTAGAATCTTAAAATTTTTAACCCAGCATGGCAAAATCAGAAATCAGGGAAGAGCAAATTAAAGTCTCTAAAAGTTAGAAAGCCAAAATTACATTATAGGCATAAAGACAGAAATCTCACTAGCTAAGAGTTTCTGGCGGGCTAATACCCTGACAGAAAGAGCAAGATGAGTCCTCAAGAATAAGGATTTTTGGCAGCTGCTGGGACGTCCTGCAATCTCTGTCATGTGTTCAGCCTCACCACACACACTGGGCTTCCCCCAAAGCAGGACTTGCCCCATTTTTAAACAAATTAAACAATAAAGAGACATAAAACATCAACAAACACTCTCATTCTGGCGTGTGCAACACTAAAAGTTCACACCAAGAGATATTTCTTCTGTCCCTGGTTCAGGGCACTGCTCCCCTACCCTGAATCTCAGCATTCTTCCCAATGGATTATTTTGGAAGAATGTATTTCCCAGGCCTGAGATTTCTGTTTCCCATCCTCGGTCATAAGCTGGGGGTCCCTGATTTCGCAGAGAGACATCTGCATTGCAGGCAGCAGTCTGGGCCCTTCTTAAAATTCTTTACCATACATTCTAAGGCAGCAGGTTTAGAGGAACTACTTCCCATGTTTGCAGTTAAACCATGTAATCCTTCCCAGTTAACAGACACAGGACAACACAAGGTAGCTTTTGCTTCACACAGGCTCTCACACTCACATTCACACAACAGTCAGTCCAAGTACTGACTTTAACCCATGGAAAATCCCTGAACAGGCAAATAATTTGCCTAAGTAGTGATCAGCTACTTCTTCTGCCCCTAAAGGCAGGCCTGAACTCTAACTGGTTCCCTGGGGGAAAACTCACCGGTCAGATGTCTGGTTCCAGAAAGGGCTTTCCTGTCCTCTTTGGAGTCCACTGGAGCACTAGCAGGGTCCCCAGTTGTCAGGGCCTGATGAGGACTGGGACCCAGTAAATCACTGGAGGTGTGCCTACCTGGCATCAGGGGCTCGGTCTAGTGGGCCCATCCACCTGCTCTCATGCAGCGCTGCCTCAAGGGGGCAACTTCTACTTCATGTTTCTTGGTCAGGAAACCATTTTTATGTTACAGAATTTACCAGGCAACTGGAAAATACACACAGGAGTACTCAGAGATACAGGAAAAAAAAACATTTATTTCCAGATACACTAGTACTGTGACTCAGGGGAGCCTGTTTCCAAATCCTGAGCGAGCCAATATGGAGGAAGCTTTCTCTTTATACCCTTTGGTTTCTTTTTCCCCTAGATATGGATCAGACTTCCAGACCTTTTGCGGCCTTTGCAAAAAGCCCTGTGTATTGGGATGGGGGACATGAGACCACACCTAAAGGCCTGGCCTGGCGTCTGTACTGATAACCCCCTCCAGGGGTTGTGTATTGTTCATGGTTTATGGCCTCCATAAACCATGAGTATTTAGGTAAATAGGTCCTGAAAGGCCAGATAATTAAGGAAGGGGCAGTGAGTTAATTATCAACTAGCAAGAATGTACATTAGGGATACTGATTAACTAGGTACAGAGTCAGGCTGCTAGCCTCCCCCACCGCCCCCCCCACCCCGCCCCCCAAAAAAGGTCTTATTTTCCTCATCAGATGGAGCATCGGCCTGCAGACTGAACAGTCCCTAATTTTATTCCAGTCAAGGGCACATGCTTGGGTTGCTGGCTCGATCCCCAGTAGGGGGCATGCAGGAGGCAGCCAATCATGATTCTTTTCATCAGTGATGTTTCTCTCTCTCTCTCTCTCTCTCTCTCTCTCTCTCTCTCTCTCTCTCTCCCTCCCTCTCCCTTTCTCTCTGAAATCAATAAAAATATTTTTTTAAAAAATAATAGGTATATTAGAATTTAGCTTTTAGTTAAAATTATTACATTAGCTCTTTGGAGAGTCATAGTTGAACTGAAATCTAGTTATGTCCTTGGGCCTGAAAAACTGCCTGTAAACAAGTTTCAGGGAAGTATATAAAGCATACTTTGCTTAAGATAATAGAAGAATGTAGCCTATAAAGCACAAAATGTCTAGCTTTTTTCCTGGGTCTAAGATAACATCACTAGCCCTAACCAGTTTGGCTCAGTGGATAGAGCGTCAGCCTGCCGACTCAAGGGTCCCAGGTTCAATTCCATTCAAGAGCATGTACCTTGATTGCAGGCACATCCCCGGTAGGGGGTGTGCAGGAGGCAGCTGATCAATGTTTCTCTCTCATCGATGTTTCTAACTCTCTATCCCTCTTTCTTCCTTTCTGTAAAAAATCAAGAAAATATATTTTAAAAAAAGATAACACCACTGACTCACAATCCCAATATGTCTTGCAGAATTCTGTAAGCAAGAATGGCCACAGTCACATGGCCACAGTCACAAAGACCCTGAGAGCATATTGCCAAGAACTCAATAAATCCGATAAAGTTGCAGAAGCTTGCACAATAAGTGCCCAATCAACACAGCCCAGGTCCCTGAATCCCTTGCTCGTGATTACTCAAGGTTTTTTGCCATTAAAGCCATTGGAGGGTTTGGGCTTTTAAGTGATAGGCTCCTCTTTCTGCTTGTTTGGTGCCCTGCCATAAAGTGACTCTAATTCCTCTGCTGCAACTCTCAGTGTTCATTGTTTGGCTCTGGTGTGTGCCAGGCAGACAAACTCTTTTTCTGTTCAGTTATACCTGGTGCAGCACTCTGTCTGTCCCACTCCTTAGACGCTTAATGAACAATTGCATATGTGCCTCTTAATACGGATACATTCTGAGAAATGCATCATTAGGCAATTTTGTTGTTGTGAAGATCATAGAGTGCACTTACACAAATCTAGATGGTATATAGCCTACTACACACATGGACTCGACAGGAGGAAAAATAATTTTTCCTCTATCCCTCTGTTCTTGACTCTTAGTACTAAAGGACAGATTCAGAGGAGAACAAATATTTAATAACATGTATACCTCCAGTATACATGAGAGAAGCTCAAGAAAACTGAGTAACTCTCAGAAATGACCTTAAATACTATCACCTTAAACACCATTTCCAGCTAAAAAGAAGTTGTTGGGGGGTCAAGTAGTCAGTTATGGGAAGTTATAGTAAACAAGGATAAAGTAGTTATGCAGATTTAAATCCCTTGTCTTCTGCATTGATAAGAGTTTCTGGAGATTAAGTCATCATCCTCTTCTTAAGACAAGGAGGGAGACGACTTTAGAAATGGATATATATTTTTTTACAAATGTAAACATCTCTTACAAAGGGTAACTTCTACTTAATTTTTAGAGCTTCTCCCAAGTCTGCTGTTTCTTAAAATTAACAAGCCTAAAATAATCCTTATTTCAAATAGACATATTTTGGGGCGACAAATTCTATTCCCTTACGCTCCTAGGCTACAAACCTGTACAACATGTTACTGTATGTAATTGTAACACAATGGTATTTGTGTAATGTGTTGCACTACAATGTAACTAGATGATAGGAATTTTTCAACTCCATTATAATCTCATGGGACCACGATTGGATATGCAGTCCATCCTTGACAGTAAAGTTTTGTGCAGCTCATGACTGTAGTATATGCTATTTCTTCATTCCTATTATAATCAGAACCTGATTTTTTTAAAATTATGGTACAGATTTCAATGTTGTTCAAATGTCTCCATAGGAACACATGTTCTTGTCAGACCACAAATCCCAACTTCTGATTAGGAAAATAAGAATACTCTAGTCTTGCTCCCATATTTAAAGCATGTTGTCATCAAAAGGAGGGGACCATGCTTTACATTTTTCTTTCCCCTTGAAGGTTTCTCTAGTACAGGATTGGGAACACAGTAGGCACTGTTATAGAATAGTGAGAAGCTAGGAAAATTCTAGGACAAGTGGAACAGGGAAACTAAGACAGATAGTTAAACAGCAGTTTGCAGTCACCTAGTAAATCTTGAAAGGTGAACACGGTGGATGGTGCACGCAGGTAGGCTAAATAGCTATCTGACGCGGTGATTTAAGTAAAATTGAATCTATTTAAGGAAAGGGGGTAGGGGATGGAATATCCAAAGGGAAGGGCTGCACAGCACTGAGCCAAGGAGACATTGGGTCGATGATGGCAGCCCCCAGGAACTGGAGTATCATACTTCTATGTGGTCACTGTGTTAGAGACAGAAATAAAATATGGGGGCCCGACCAGTGTAGCTCAGTGGTTGGGGATTAACCTATGAACCAGGAGGTCAAGGTTCGATTCCCAGTCAGGGCACATGCCCAGGTTGCAGGCTGGATCCCGAGTAGGGGGCATGGAAGATGTAGCCGATCAATGATTCTCTCAATCATTAATGTTTCTATATCTCTCTCCCTGTTCCTTCCTCTATGAAATCAATAAAATTATTTTAAAAAATAAAATAGAATATTGGGCACTAGCTACAATAATAAGAAATATTAATCATGATCTATTAACTATGATGGTTATGATCTGATTAGAGAAAACACATTCTAACCTGGATGAGAGTTGTATGTCCTGGGACATGGGAGCTAATATTGGAATGCAGTCCACCCTTTGTATCCCCTAGCCCAATTTCCTATAACCATTATGCCTTGCCTACTTTCCCATGCCTGTAATTCATACTTTACCATGTAATCTTTTCCCTTCTACCCAATATAAGCAACTGGCTTATGGGGGACTGCAGAGCAGATTTTTTGTGGATGACCTGCTGCTCTCCCATACTGCTGACATTATTGGAATAAACACTCATATATAATTCAACCCTAACTCTGCCTAATTGGCTCATGTAGTGCCAGGCAGCCTGGACCCCTTGGTTGTCCAGTTACATAATCTGACGACTCTGGTGGGACACAAACAGGGAGTCCTCCTGGGTGAGTACCAAGGATCCTACTTCCTCCCTGGATTGGGTATTCTGGGGGCTGAGGCCTGGACTCTTTTATTTGCACCCCTGCCAGGAATTTTCCTGTTTTGAGTACCAGCCACAGCCTTAGCAATCCTCATCAGCTCACCTAAACCCTAAGTTGAATTGAGCATTTTGTAAGTCTGTAAAGGGGGAAGTCAGTTGTCTGTTGCCCCCAACACCTTTCTGGGTAAGCCTGATCAGCTCTTGGTTGCAAGCAGCTTGTTAAGGTCCTTGCCTTGTCTCTGCACTGAGTCTGATCAGGTTAGGGTCGAGACAAGGCACTGCATGGTGCAGGGCTTCCATCTGTTGTTCGGTTTGGCTGTGCACGGTAAGCCACAAACAGTTGTCTGTTCTGTGCATTTGTAAATACTGTATATTAGGATGGTTTTATCTTGGTGTAACTTTGCCTGTAATCTTGCTTAAATTGTTCAAGGGTGGGTGCTGGTGGCCCAATTCCAAAAGACACTCCATTGGGATGGGATCTTGGGGAATTGGGCTACTTACACTTATCCACCAATGAAAAAAAAGGAAAAGGGTGTTTTATTGCAATATTGATTGGCCTCACTCTTAAATATCCTCAACTGGAGGCAAGTGGAGATTAGTGTTTGGGAAAGCACAGTGTGAAGATTTTGTCTGCGTATTGTGTGTTCCTGTAACTATTGTATATGAGTGTCTCCGTTGATTGTTGTTTTGTATCTTTTTGTTACTTGGTTTGTTTAAAATGGGCATAACCAACTTTTTTGGAGGGTGGGGGCAGCTGCTGTGGCAGGATGAACCCCTGGCATGGATTGCAGGAACTTCCCAGGAGCTACTGAGAATTCTTAACTCACTGCTCTCCCTCTCACAGCATCAGCCACCTATAATGCTTAGCTAGTGAGAGTTTTGTCTGTCTGTAATATAACTTTGGTTAAGGATGTTCTTTGCTTATTTTCTTTTTTTTTTCTTTTTCCAATTTTTTTATTAAGGTATTATATGTGTACATATCTTACCATTGCCCTCCCCACACCCCACTCCCATATATGCCCCCACCCCCCAGAGTTTTGCATCCATTGGTTATGCTTATATGCATGCATACAAGTCCTTTGATTGATCTCTTATCTCCCCCACCTCTCCCTAACCTTCCCCTTGTAATTTGACAGTCTGTTTCATGCTTTACTGTCTCTGTATCTATCTTTTTGTTCAAGTTTATAATGTTCTTTATTATCCATAAATGAGTGAGATCATGTGGTATTTTTCTTTCATTTACTGACTTATTTCACTTAACATAATGTTCTCCAATTCCTCCCAGGTTGCTGCAAATGATGAGAATTCCTTCTTTTTTATGGCAGCATAGTATTCCATTGTGTAGATGTACCACAGTTTTCTGATCCGGTCATCTGCTGACGGGCACCTAGGCTGTTTCCAAATCTTAGCTATGGTGAATTGTGCTGCTATGAACATAGGGGTGCATATATCCTTTCTAACTGGTGTTTCTAGTTTCTTCGGATATATTCCCAGGAGTGGGATTACTGGGTCAAATGGGAGTTCCATTTTCAGTTTTTTGAGGAAACTCCATACTGTTCTCCACAGTGGCTGCACCAGTCTGCAATCCCACCAGCAGTGCACGAGGGTTCCTTTTTCTCCGCATCCTCGCCAACACTTGTCGTTTGTTGATTTGTTGATGATAGCCATTCTGACAGGTGTGAGATGGTACCGCATTATTGTTTTGATTTGCATCTCTCGGATAATTAGTGACGTTGAGCATGTTTTCATGTGTCTCTTGGCCTTCCTTCTGTCTTCTTTTGAAAAGATTCTATTTAGGTCTGTAGCCCATTTTTTTATTGGATCATGTATCTTCCTTTTATTAAGTTGTATAAGCTGCCTGTAGATGTTGGAGATTAAACCTTTATCAGTGATGCCATTTGCAAATATTATCTCCCATGCAGTGGGCCTTCTTGTTGTTTTGTTGATGGTTTCTTTTGCTGTGAAAAAGCTTTTTATTTTGATGTAGTCCCATTTGTTAATTTTCTCTTTAGCTTCCATTGCCCTAGGGGCAGTGTCAGTGAAGAATTTCTTTTGGCATATGTCTGACATTTTGCTGCCTGTGGATTGCTCTAGTATTTTTATGGTTTCCCGTCTTATGTTTAAGTCCTGTATCCATTTTGAGTTTATTTTTGTGTATGGCGTAAGTTGGTGATCAAGCTTCATTTTTTTGCATGTATCTGTCCAATATTCCCAACACCATTTATTGAAGAGACTATCTTTATTCCATTGTATGTTCATGCCTCCTTTGTCAAATATTAATTGAGCATAGTGGTTTGGGTCAATATCTGGATTCTCTATTCTGTTCCATTGATCTATGTGTCTGTTCTTGTGCCAGTACCAGGTTGTTTTGAGAACAGTGGCTTTGTAATACAGCTTGAAATCTGGTATTGAGATCCCTCCTACTTTATTCTTCTTTCTCAGGATTGCTGTGGCTATTCGGGGTCTTTTTTTATTCCAGATGAATTTTTGGAGAGTTCTTTCAAGGTCTGTGAAATATGCCGTTGGTATTTTAATGGGGAGTGCATTGAATCTATAGATTGCTTTGGGTAGTATGGACATTTTAGTGATGTTGATTCTACCAATCCATGAACATGGTATGTTCTTCCATCTGTTTACGTCTTCCTCTATCTCTTTTTTCAGTGTCCTGTAGTTTTCCGTGTATAGGTCATTTACCTCCTTAGTTAAGTTTATTCCTAGGTATCTTAATATTTTTGGTGCGATGGTAAATGGGATTGCCTTTTTAGTCTCTCTGTCTGTAAGTTCACTATTGGTGTATAGAAAGGCCATAGATTTCTTGGCGTTAATTTTGTATCCTGCTACATTGCCGAATTCATTTATTAAGTCTATTATTTTTTTGACGGAGTCTTTCGGATTTTTTATGTACAATATCATGTCGTCTGCAAATAAAGACAGCTTTACTTGTTCTTTTCCAATTTGGATGCCTTTTATTTCTTCTTCTTGTCTAATTGCAATGGCTAATACTTCCAGTACTATGTCAAACAGGAGTGGTGAGAGTGGGCATCCCTGTCTTGTTCCTGTTCTTAGGGGAAATGTTTTTAGTTTTTGTCCATTGAGTATGATGTTTGCTGTGGGTTTATCATATATAGCTTTTATTATGTTGAGGTATGAGCCATCTATTCCCACCTTGTTGAGAGTTTTTATCAAGAAAAGGTGTTGGATTTTGTCAAATGCTTTTTCTGCATCAATGGATATGACTATGTGATTTTTATCTTTCAATTTGTTTATGTGATGTATCACTTTTATTGATTTGCGGATATTGTACCATCCTTGCATTCCTGGGATAAATCCTACTTGGTCATGGTGTATGATCTTTCTGATGTACTGCTGGAGCCGATTTGCTAGAATTTTGTTGAGGATTTTGGCATCTATGTTCATGAGGGATATTGGTCTGTAATTCTCTTTCATTGTGTTGTCTTTATCTGGTTTTGGTATTAGGGTGATGCTGGCTTCATAGAAGGAGCTTGGAAGTGTTCCTTCCACTTGAATTTTTTGGAATAGTCTGAGGAGGATAGGTTTTAGTTCTTCCTTGAATGTTTGGTAAAACTCTCCTGTGAAGCCATCAGGCCCCGGGCTTTTGTTTGCCGGAAGCTTTTTGATGACTGCTTCAATTTCGTCCATAGTTATTGGCCTATTGAGCTGTTTAGATTCTTCTTGATTGATTTTTGGAAGGTTATATTTTTCTAGGAATATGTCCATTTCCTCCAGGTTGTCCAGTTTGTTGGAATAGAGTTGTTCGTAGTATTTTGTAACAATCCTTTGTATCTCAGCGGGGTCTGTTGTTATTTCACCTCTTTCATTTCTGATTTTGTTTATTTGGGTCCTCTCTCTTTGCTTCTTGGTGAGCCTGGCTAGAGGTCCATCAATCTTGTTTATGCTTTCAAAGAACCAGCTCTTGGTTTTGTTGATCTTATGTATTGTTTCTTTGGTCTCTATGTCATTTATCTCCGCTCTGATCTTTGTTATTTCCTTCCTTCTGATTACACTGGGCTTTTCTTGCTGCTCTTTTTCTAGCTCTTTGAGTTGTAGGGTTAAGTAATTTATTACCATTGTTTCTTGTTTTTTGCAATAGGCCTGTAGAGCTATGAACTTCCCTCTCAAGACTGCTTTCGCTGTGTCCCATAGATTTTGGATTGTTGTGTTTTCATTGTCATTTGTTGCCATGATGTTTTTTATTTCTTCCTTGATCTCTCTGGTGACCCAGTCCTTGTTTAATAGCATGCTGTTTAGTCTCCATGTGTTTGATTTCTTTGGATTATATTTATTGTAGTTGATTTCCAGTTTTATGCCACTGTGATCTGAGAAGATGCTTGATATAATTTCTATCTTCTTGAATTTGAAGAGACTTTGCCTGTGACCCAGCATATGGTCTATCTTTGAAAATGACCCATGTGCACTTGAGAAGAATGTATATTCTGTGGCTTTGGGGTGAAATGTTCTGAAGATGTCAATTAATTCCATCTGGTCTAGTGAGTCATTTAGGATTGCTGTTTCTTTGCTGATTTTTTGTTTAGAGGATTTGTCCAGTGGTGATAGTGGGGTATTAAAGTCTCCTACTATGATTGTGTTGCTATTAATCTCTCCCTTGATATACTCCAGGAGTTTTTTTATGTATTTGGGTGCTCCTATATTGGGAGCGTAAATGTTTGCCAGAATTATTTCTTCTTGTTGGATTTCTCCCTTTAGTATTATGAAGTGGCCTTCCTTATCTCTTGTTATGGCATTTACTTTGAGGTCTATTTTGTCAGATATAAGTATTGCTACCCCAGCTTTTTTTTCATTTCCATTTGCCTGAAAGATATTTTTCCATCCCTTCACTTTCAATCTGTGTGAGTCTCTTGTTCTGAGGTGGGTCTCTTGTAGACAGCATATATATGGGTCGTGTTTTTTTATCCATTCAGCTACTCGATGTCTTTTTATTGGAGCATTTAGTCCGTTTACATTTAAAGTCATTAGTGAAAGGTATTTGTTTGTAGTCATATCTATTTTTGTGTCTGTATTCCTTCTTACCTGTTTATTTCTTCTTTTTACAGTATTCCCTTTAGCAATTCTTGCATTGCTGGTTTGGTGGTGATAAACTCCCTGAGGCTTTTTTTGTCTGCAAAGCTCCTGATTTCCCCTTCAATTTTGATTGATAGTCTTGCTGGATATAGTATTCTTGGATTCAGTCCTTTGCTTTGCAACACTTTGTATACCTCCTTCCATTCACTTCTAGCTTGTTGTGTTTCTGTTGAGTAATCATTTAACAATCTGATGGGTGTTCCTTTGTAGGTAACTCTCTGTCTCTCTCTTGCCGCCTTTAGGATTCTCTCTTTATCATTTATATTTGCCATTGAAATTATGACATGTCTTGGCGTGGGTCTTTTGGGGTTGATCCTGCTTGGGACTCTCTGTACTTGCATAACTTTTATCTTTCCCATATCCGGGAAGTTTTCTGTCATTATTTCTTCGAATAGATTTTCTAATCCCTGCTGCTCTTCTTGTCCTTCTGGCAGCCCTATTATACGCATGTTACTTCGTTTCAGGTTGTCCCGAAGCTCTCTTAGGCTTTCCTCCTGCTTTTTAATTTTTTTCTCCAATTGCTGTTCATATTGAGCTTGTTTCTGTACCTGATCTTCTAACTCACTAATTCGGTCCTCTGCTTCTTGTAGTCTACTGTTGAAACTTTCCATGGTGTTTTTGATTGTAGCTATATCACTTTTCATTTCTTCCTGATTCTTGCATAAGTTGTTGATTTTCTCATCCATCCGATGTATAAATTCCATGACCATTACTCTGAACTCCTTTTCGGTCATGTTGCAAGCTTCAGTTTCACTAATTTCCTTTCTTGGCGACTCCACATTTTCTTTCCTCTGTGAGTTATTTCGTTTCCCCATTCTGGCTATTACCAGAAAGCTCAAGCTTCCGTTTGCATGGACCTGGGCCGTGTGCTGTGGGGACTTCGCTCCACCCTAGTTTCACTGAAGTGCTCTGTCACTAGGACGTGTGGCTGCCTTTGGTTGGTGGGAACCAGACTTGCCCAGGATCAGTGTCCCCAGTGTTCCGTGTGGTCTCGTGTGCACATTTAGAATCAGGGGCCCTGTCTGCACCACACTGTTGGTATGTGCCGAGAATGAGATCCTTAGCATGTGCCAGGAGTCAGAGTTTCCCTGTGTCTGCACCAAGACTCTTGTGTCAAAGTCTCTGTTGCCTTGTGCGGTTTCTCGTTGAGAATCAGGGTCCCTGTGTGTGCACGCACCAACAATTGGGGTCGGTGGCTCTTAGTGTGAATGCACTGTGAGTCAGGGATCCCAGGCAGCTGTGTCCGGCGTGCCAAATTCCCTGAAGTGGAGCTGCGTCCTGTGTGTGCTCTCTCTACTGAGCCAAACCGGCTAGAGCACACATTCTTAAAATCCTGAAGGTGAGCCGGCTCGGTGCACTCTCCCAAAGTCCCGGAAGGGGGGCGGAGTCCGTCCTGCGCGCCAAATTCCCCAAAGGGAAGCCCCTTTGTGCACGCTCTTAAGAATCCCCGAAGGGGGAGCTGTGACCCGCAAGCCAAATTCCCCCAAATTCCCCGAAGGGGAGCCCTCTGTGCGCACTGACAGATTTCCCCGACGGGGAGCTGCTTCTGTCCCGCGCGCGCGCACACACACACGCGCCAAATTCCCTATGGAGGAGCGCGTCCCTGCGCAAAGCTTGGCAGCTTGGGCGAGGGGCGGGTCTATCAGTTACTATGGTGCTTTCCGCGGGTCTATCAGTTACTATGGCGCTTTCCGCGCGCCTGTGGGCGCTCAGCAGCTTGGGGGAGGGGCAGGTCTATCAGTTACTATGGCGCTATCCACGCGCCTGCGAGGAGGGGGATAGGCTCTTTGACTCACGGAAATCTGCGGGGAAGTCTGGATTCTTGTTGTTTGTTGGTCTGGAGCTGTGATAGCAGTTCTCTGTCCCCAATGGCTGCAGGGTCCTGGTTTGTGTCAGAAGCCAGGATCCGAGTCTCAGGCAGCTCTGTTTCTCAAGATGGTGTGGTCTCCGCGTCCGCACCAGCCGCCGAGAAGTGTCCGCTTTGTGCGCGGGGCTCCGCCGTCTAGGGCTGCCCTGTTCGGGAGCCCCTTGGAAGACCTGCAGAATCTAACTGACCCTATCTCATACACACACACACACACCACACATCTACACTCTCCTCTATGGGTTCCTCACTCACACTCTCTCTCTCCCTACCTTCCTGCCGGTTGCCATCTTTTTTTCTCTTTTGCTTATTTTCTTATCTATTGGGGACTTAGTTTACTTTTTGTGGTTTCATGAACACAGGGAATCCTCTGTCTCTGCTATTTGGGCTTTACTCCACCCAGGACCAAAGGTCATTTGCCGTTCTGGATAAGCGTAAAGTAAGATTCCAAGGCTAATGTCCCAGTGCCTCCTTTTGGGAGTACTAATTTATTTACCATAGGGGTTGTTTTGGTTTTTTTTTTTCTGTTTTGAAATAGGACAAGATATCTTCTTATATGCAAGATTTCTTGTTGTTATAGTTGACTCAGAAAGAAAATGATGGAAATAAACCTTCTAAACCACCCAAGTTTTTTCTCCTAGAAGGGCCTGAGCTGCAGAAGTGCCCTCAGGCAGGGTCCACTCCCACTTGTAAAGAAAAAAAAAGTAAACATAACACTTCTTAATATATATGCACCCAACCAGGGAGCACCAAAATATATTAAATAGCTACTCAGAACTAAAGGGAGAAACAGATCAAAACACAATCACAGTTGGAGATCTTAATACTCCATTGACAGCTACAGACAGATGAACCAAAGAGAAAATCAATAAAGAAATATCGGCTTAGCCTCACCGACGTGGCTCAGTGGTTGAGCATCGACCTATGAACCTGGAAGTCACGGTTTGATTCCCAGTCAGGGCATATGCCCAGGGTGCAGGCTCAATCCCCGGTGTGGGGCATGCAGGAGGCAGCCGATCAGTGATTCTCTCTCATCATTGACGTTTCTGTCTCTCTCTCCCTCTCCCTTCCTCTTTCAAATCAATAAAAATTTTAAAAATTTAAAAAAGAATTATCAGCCTTAAATAAAACACTAGACCTAATGGATATAACTTACATTTACAGAACATTTCATCCCATGTCAGATTATACATTCTTCTCTAGTGCACATGGAACATTTTCAGGATAGACCATATTTTGGGTCACAGAACTAGCATCGACAAATTCAAAAACATTAAAATTACACCAAGAATATTTTCTGACCGTGATGCTTTGAAATTAGAAATCAACTACAAAAAGGAAGTAAAGAAATTGACAAATATATGGAGATTAAACAACATACTACTAAAAAATGACTAGGTCAAAGAAGAAATAAAAGATGAGATAAAAAGATATATACAGACAAATGACAATGATAACACAATATATCAAAACCTCTGGGATGCAACAAAAGCAGTAATAAGAGGGAAGTTTATATCATCACAAGCCTATCTCCAGAAACAAGAGAAGTCCCAAGTTAACAAGCTAACATCACATCTTAAAATACTATAAAAAGAACAAAAGCAACCCAAAGTTAGCAGAAGAAAGGAAATAATAAAAATCAGAGCAGAATTAAATAAAATAGAGAACAAAAAGACTATAAAAAAGTCAATAAAGCAAAGAGCTGGTTCTTTGAAAAGATTCATAAAATTTAAAAACCCCTGGCTAGACTCACTAAGGAAAAAAAGGAAAAGACCCATATAAACAAAATCAGACATGAGAGAGGAGAAGTCACCACAGACATCACAGGTATAAAAAGGATCATACTAGAATATTATGAAAGACTATATGCCACCAAATCCTAGAAGAAATTTATAAGTTCCTAGCAATATATAACCTTCCTAGACTAAATCATGAAGAATTGAAAAATCTAAACAGGGATGAACCAAGATGGCGGCATAGGTAAACAACTATACTTGCTGCCTCTCACAGCCACATCAAAATTACAACTGAAAGGCAGAACAACTACCACTCAGAACCATTGGAAAGCTGGCTGAGTGGAAGTTCCACAACTAGAGAGGTGAAGAAAGCACATTGAGACTGGTAAGACGTGCGGAGGCACTGAAAGTGCTGGCACCTGGATATGCTGCTCTTTTAATTAGGAAGGAGATACAAGCTCCCGCTAGCTCTGAACTCCAGTTCTGGGCAAGACTCGGGGGGACCCAGACACATATGGGGAGAAACTGGACTGTCTGGCATTGGGACAGGAACACAAGGGCGGCTTTCTCTCTGAGGTGCTTGCAGAGATCATTGTTCCTGCATGGGGGTGAAAGAAGAGAGAGAGCAAGATATTAAAAACCTATTTGAAGAAATAATGACTGAAAACTTCTCCTACCTGGTGAAAGAAATAGACTTACAAATCCAGGAAGCGCAGAAAACCCCAAACAAGAGGAATCCAAAGAGGACCACACCAAGACACATCATAATTAAAATGCCAAGAGTAAAAGACAAGGAGAGAATATTAAAATCAGCAAGAGAAAAACAGTTAGTTACCTACAAGGGAGCACCCATACGACTGTCAGCTGATTTCTCAACAGAAATGATGCACACCAGGAGGGAGTGGCAAGAAATATTCAAAGTGATGAATTGCAAGAACCTACAACCAAGATTACTCTACCCAGCAAAGCTATCATTTAGAATTGAAGGTCAGATAAAGAGCTTCACAGACAAGAAGAAGTTAAAGGAGTTCATTACCACCAAACCAGTATTATATGAAATGCTGAAGGGTATTCTTTAAGAAGAGGAAGAAGAAGAAAAAGGTAAAGATAAAAATTATGAACAACAAAGTGACAACAAATACATATCTATCAACAAGTGTGTCAGGAGCCAAGAGTCAATCACAAATTAATTCTAACATTGTTTCAGTGAGCTAATGAAGCAGAATCTCACTGAAACTTGGTCCTCACCATAGGCTTACTTCCTCAGGCCTGAGGACAAAGCATTCTTCACATAGCTGCCCTTTATCTGTAGTCAGCACCCTTTGCCCCATCCTTTATCTATAGTCAACACCCTTTACGACCTTAGCCAAATTATCTAAGTCCATATGACCCGCTCAGCCCCCACCCCTCCTAGGAATCTCCCCTTCTAGAAACCACATATAAGGAACACTGTAAGAATAAAATTAGGAGGCTTGATCAGAAACCCGTTTGACTTGCCTCCATTCTTCGCGTCCCTTGTCTGTTTCTCATTCTCTTAGGTGCGCCGCCTCGGTACCCCCGTTAGAAGACCCCGCTGGCCGGGGCATTACTGGCGCCCAAACGTGGGGCACCGAAGGTCGGCTCTCTGGGGAACATCTGCACATCGGTCCGGCCAGACACCCTCTTGAGTCGCCGCGGAACTCGCCGTGAGTGAAGACTCGTTCCTTGAGTCGCCGCAGAACGCGCCGTGTGTGAAGACTCGTCCCTTGATCGCCATGGAGCTGCCCGTCCATGAGTATGATCGCAGTTGAGTTTTGCAGATGATTTTTTCAGACAAGATTTAGGAGTGAATTCCTTGCGAGAACGAATTTTTATGCCCCTTGACGGATATCCTACACTTTGAGCTTCTCGTTTCAACCTCCAGTCCGCTAATAAGCACTTGTCTCGCAGATCCGGGAAGAGTTAAGGGTACCGCGATCTGGCTGAGTGAGAACTCTGAATCACCCTGAGGAGTATTTTGTCTCTGGTCGGTTCCTTGTCACGTCTCTCGCAAACCCTGAGCTCGCTTTGTCTCAGTGGTCATTAACCTGGCATGGGGCTTATACATCCCGACCTATGATACGCGAGCAGGGGCCTTTGGGCAAACGGAGATCGTTGATGAGACAACTGTCCTAGGCACAACAGAAACTCAGGGCTGACCTGGCATGGGGTTTATACATCCCAGAGGCTTACGCGGAGGAGGCAAAAAATTGAGAAGCTCCCACGTCAACATGGGCACCTCTCTCAGTTCTCACAAGTTATTCCTCGGTGGGCTCAGGGAGTCCCTCAGGACACGAGGAGTAAGGGTAAAAAGAAAGGCATGAAACATGTCCCTGGTTTCCACTAGAGGACACCATCGATTCAAAGCGATGGAAAAGAGTGGGCGACGCCCTTCCGGATTATTATGAGACTTTTGGTCCAGAGAAAATTCCTATTTTAATTGGTGATGGCCTTGATTCTGCACAGGAGAGTTTAAGAATGTCTAAGTGGGGTACAGCCATGGCCTTACAGCCTGCAATGGAAGGGTGCAAGTCTCTAAGAATACCATCTGCACCTCTTCTGCCTCCACGTGTAAACTACTTGTAACCAAGTAGAAAAGAATAAAAGGAACTTTTCAGCAACTGCCAATAATTCTTTATCTTAAACATCTTTTCTTTCCTTAAAAATAAAAATGAATAAAAATTGAAAAAAGTAAATAAAATAAAAACAGTAGATGCCAGACCATTACTGAATCTTCCCCCCAGAGCAACAAGGAGGTGGGGGAAGGGAGACACGTGGTGATCCAATATGGACGCCACTCCCCAAGAAAGCCACTTTGAAAGGCCTCATCTTCGCCATCTTTATTTATTTTGCAGCTAATGACTTAAAGCTTTTGCAAATTCATAAATGCATCCGGGATTTCTGTGCACATGCAAAGGGAAAGGCCAGTTTAAAAATGAGTGCGCATAGTTTTGAGCTGGACTTGACCTTTTTCTGTGTACAGAATAAAAACCCGAGACTATTTTGGCCTTAAAGATGGCGGAGATGAACCGGGGAGAGAAATAGAGGCTGGTTTCCCAAGGTGATTTAAAGTAACTCTTTTGAAATTACCCACCCTGAGGCAAGTAACCCCCAGGAAGTAGAAAGCAAGATAGCTATGGGTTTGCTTCTTGACTTCCCTAGCAGGAAAATTCTTTTAAAATATTTAGCAGCTGGAGAAAGATGGCGACCGGCAGGTAGGTAGGGAGGGTGAGCGTGTGATCGAGTGAAGGAGTGACAGAGGTGTGTGTGGACCTGTGTGGGTGTGTGTGTGAATGAAATAGGGACAGTTAGACCCTGCAGTTCTTCCAGGGGGCATCCAATCCAGGCAGTCTTGGTTGGCATAACCCCGCAGCCGCTGCAAACACTCCAGGGAGGACACCAGTGGCACAGAGACCCCGCCATCTTTAAGAACGGAACTGCTAGAGACTAGAATCCTAACCTTACCACCACCTAGGCTGGACTCGGAAGCAAACCTGGTCACTACAGCCACTCTGGTAGAAGACTTGCCACCCCAGCTGCAGAAACGAGAACCCTGAGACCTCCATCTCCAAAAACGCGCCGCTGAAAGCAGTAAGTGCAACCTCCCCCTCCCCAGCGCCGGAACTCAGGACGCGCTGCGTCCCCAGCCCATAGGCACCCGGGCACTCCACTACCCAGGCAGTGCTTGGGAACCACTGAGAGCCCCTGAGGGGGTTATTCTGCACAGTAAAGGGTGCACGGCCTTAAGTAGAATCTCTGAACTGCCTCTTCCTAAATAACTGCCCAGGGACACCCCTGCGGTGCAACTTCAGTGCCAGGGGGCTTCAGAGCTTTGCGCCGGCGGGCACGCCACCAGTTCGCGCACACTCAAGGGCTGGCAAACTCACGGCCACAGCAAGGGAAGGCACCCTGAGCCCATATATCCACAGGGTTCTCTGGAAAGCTGCTCTGAGCCCCTGCTGGGTGTGATTCTGTATGGGCAAGGGCGCACTGCCCCACAGCAGAAAATCTGAACTCCTTTCTCCCAAATACCTTCCCACATACACCCTAGCTGTTTAACTTCAGTGCCAGAGTCTCTCAAATTGCGTCAGAGGTGTGCGCCAGCGGGCTCGCCACCAGTTCGCGCACATTCAAGGGCTGGCAAACTCACGGCCACAGCAAGGGAAGGCACCCTGAGCCCATATATCCACAGGGTTCTCTGGAAAGCTGCTCTGAGCCCCTGCTGGGAGTGATTCTGTACGGGCAAGGGCGCGCTGCCCCACAGCAGAATATCTGAATTCCTTTCTCCTGAATACCTTCCCACATACACCCTAGCTGTTTAACTTCAGTGCCAGAGTCTCTCAAATTGTGTCAGAGGTGTGCGCCGGCGGGTGCGCCACCAGTTCGAGCACACTCCAGAGCTGGCAAACTCACGGCCACAGCAAGGCAAGGCGCCCCAAGCCCATATATCCACAGTGTTCTCTGGGGAGCTGCTGTGAGCCTCTGCTGGGAGTTATTCTGTACAGCCAAGGACGCGCTGCCCCACAGCAAAAACTCTGAACTCCTTTCTCCTGAATAACTTCCCACATACACCCTAGCTGTTTAACTTCAGTACCAGAGTCTCTCAAAGTGCGTCAGAGCTGTACACCGGCAAACACACATTCACAGAAGGGAATTTACAACAGGCAGGCACCCTGAGCCCATCTACACACAGGGTGCTAGTGGGAGCCACTGGGAGCTCTCCCAACAGACGGTTCCTGGGTGCCAGTGTGAGTTCCCACTGGACACGCGCGATTTCAACTAAGGGTGCAAGACAGCAAAAACTGGGACACCCCACTCCATAGCTGCTGACTTTTAGACACCATAGTTGTGCCTCTCAAGCTTCCAGGCCTACATCAAGAGGACCCAAGTAGCTCAAGTAGGGAGCTACACTAGATTGCCAAGCCCAGGAGAACTGAGAGATTATACCAGTAGCACCATCACCAAAAGATCCTGGGTAGCAAAGCAATTGGAACTACAATTAAAACATTACAGGGAAACATGGGAAGACAGAAAGGAAATTCTCAAAGGAAGGAACAGGAAGAATCACCAGAAAGGGAGTTAAATGAACTTGAGACTAGCAGCTTAACAGAGAAAGAATTCAGAGTATTCGTTATAAGGATGTTTAAAGGGATGGATGACAAATACACACAACTCAATGAGAGCTATAAGGAGCTGAATGAAAATGTCACCAACATGAAAAGAAACCAAGAGGAGATGAAGAACGACATAGCTGAAATAAAGAACACAATGGAAGGCTTAAAGAGTAGAGTAGAAGAGGCTGAGGACCGCATCAGCGAATTAGAAGACAAGGTAGGAAAAAACACACAAACACAGCAGCAACAGGAAAGAAGACTTAAAAAGCAAGAGGAGAGCCTAAGGGAGCTTCGGGACAACGCAAAATGAAACAACTTTCGAATAATAGGGATAAAAGAAGGAGAGGAAGAGAAGCAAGGAATAGAAAACCTGTTAGAAGAAATAATGACAGAAAACTTCCTTGATATTGGCAAGAAAAAAACTATCCAAGTCCAAGAAGTACACAGAGTCCCAAACAAGTTGAACCCCAAAAGACCAACACCAAGACACATCATAATTAAATTGACGAACACCAACGACAAAGCGAGAATCTTAAAGGCTGCCAGAGAGAAACAGAAAGTTACCTACAAGGGATCTCCTATCAGAATATCAACTGATTTCTCAACAGAAACACACCAGGCCAGAAGGGAATGGAATGAAATATACAAAGTGATGCAAAACAAGGGACTGAATCCAAGAATACTATACCCAGCAAGGCTATCATTCAAAATTGAAGGTGGAATCAGAAGCTTCACAGACAAAAAAGGGCTAAGAGAGTTCATCACTACCAAACCAGCAATGCAAGAAATGCTAAAGGGGCTGCTGTAAAAAGAAGAAAGAGAAAGGCAAGAAGAAACACAAACACTAAGGAAAAATATGTCAACAAACAGATACTTATCAATAATAACAGTAAACGTAAATGGATTAAATGCACCAATCAAAAGACATAGGGTAGCTGAATGGATAAGGAAACATGACCAATATATTTGCTGTCTCCAAGAGACCCACCTTAGAGCAAAAGACTCACACAGACTGAGAGTGAAGGGATGGAAAAACATTTTTTAGGCAAATGGAAATGAGAAAAAAACTGGGGTTGCAATACTTATATCAGATAAAATAGACCTCAAAGTAAAGGCTTTAATAAGAGATAAGGAAGGCCACTACATAATACTAAAGGGAGCAATCCAGCAAGAATATATAACTCTGGTAAACGTATATGCACCCAATGCAGGAGCGCCCAAATACATAAAAAATCTGCTGGAAGATATCAAAGGAGAGATCGACATCAATACAATCATAGTAGGGGACTTTAATACACCACTGACATCAATGGATAAATCCTCTGGACAAAAAATCAGCAAAGAAACAGCAATTCTAAATGACACACTAGATCAGATGGACCTAATTGACATCTTCAGAGTATTTCACCCCAAAGCCATGGAATATACGTTCTTCTCAAGTGCACATGGGACATTCTCAAAAATAGACCACGTATTGGGTAACAAGCAAAGTCTCCCCAAATTCAAAAAGATTGAAATCATATCAAGCATTTTCTCAGACCACAATGGCATAATATTAGAAATAAACTACAATAAAAACATTCCAAAAACTCAAACACTTGGAAACTGAATAGCATGCTACTAAACAATGATTGGGTCATCAATGAGATCAAAGAAGAAATTAAAAACATCCTGGAGACTAATGACAATAAAAACACAACATTGCAAATCCTATGGGACACAATGAAAGCAGTCCTGAGAGGCAAATGTATAGCTCTACAGGCCTACCTCAAAAAACAAGAAAAAATGGTAATAGATCATCTATCTCAACAACTCAAAGAATTAGAAAGGGAGCAAAAAGAAAAGCCCACAGTGAGCAGAAGAAAGGAAATAATAAAGATCAGAGCAGAAATAAATGACATAGAGACCAAAAAAACAATACACAAGATCAATAAAACCAAGAGCTGGTTCTTTGAAAGGATAAACAAGATTGATGAACCTCTAGCCAGGCTCACCAAGAAACAAAGAGAGAGGACCCAAATAAACAAAATCAGAAATGAAAGAGGTGAAATAACAACAGACCCCACAGAAATACAAAGGATTGTCAAAAAATACTATGAACAACTCTACTCCAACAAACTAGACAACCTGGAGGATATGGACTCATTCCTAGAAAAACACAACCTTCCAAAACTTACTCAGGAAGAGACTAAAAATCTCAATAGGCTGATAACTATGGAAGCAATTGAAGAAGTTATAAAAAGCTTCCAGCAAACAAAAGCCCGGGGCCAGACGGCTTCACAGGGGAGTTTTATAAAACATTCAAGGAAGAGCTAAAACCTATCCTTCTCAGACTATTCCAGAAAATTCAAGAAGAAGGAACACTTCCAAGCTCCTTCTATGAAGCCAGCATCACCCTAATACCAAAACCAGGTAAAGATAACACAATGAAGGAGAATTACAGGCCAATATCCCTCATGAACATAGATGCCAAAATCCTCAACAAAATTCTAGCAAATCGAATCCAGCAATACATCAGAAAGATCATACACCACGACCAAGTAGGATTTATCCCTGGGATGCAAGGATGGTACAATATTCGTAAATCAATAAACGTGATACATCACATAAACAAATTGAGAGATAAAAACCATATAGTCATATCAATTGATGCAGAAAAAGCATTTGACAAAATCCAACACCCTTTCTTGAAAAAAACTCTCAGCAAGCTGGGAATAGAAGGATCATACCTCAACATAATAAAAGCCATATATGACAAACCCACAGCCAACATCATACTCAATGGGCAAAAACTAAAACCATTTCCCCTAAGAACAGGAACAAGACAGGGATGCCCACTCTCACCACTCCTGTTCAACATAGTGTTGGAAATACTAGCCATTGCAATCAGACAAGAAGAAGAAATAAAAGGCATCCAAATTGGAAAAGAAGAAGTAAAACTGTCCTTATTTGCAGATGACATGATACTGTACATAGAAAACCCTAAAGACTGCATCAAAAAACTACTAGACTTAATAAATGAATTTGGCAATGTAGCAGGATACAAAATAAATGCTAAGAAATCTATGGCATTTCTATACACCAATAATGAACTTACAGAAAGAGAGACTAATAAAGCAATCCCATTTACCATCACACCAAAAAAATTAAGATACCTAGGAATAAACTTAACTAAGGAGGTAAAAGACCTATATGCGGAAAACTACACAACACTGAAAAAAGAGATAGAGGAAGACATAAACAGATGGAAGAACTTACCATGTTCATGGATTGGTAGAATCAACATCATCAAAATGTCCATATTACCCAAAGCAATCTATAATTTCAATGCACTTCCCATTAAAATACCAACGGCATACTTCACAGACCTAGAACGAACTATCCAAAAATTCATCTGGAATAAAAAAAGACCCCGAATAGCCACAGCAATCCTGAGAAAGAAGAACAAAGTAGGTGGGATCTCCATACCAGATTTCAAGCTGTATTACAAAGCCACTGTTCTCAAAACTGCCTGGTATTGGCACAAGAACAGACATATAGATCAATGGAATAGAATAGAGAACCCAGAAATCGATCCAAATCACTATGCTCAATTAATATTTGACAAAGGAGGCATGAACATACAATGGAGTCAAGACAGTCTCTTCAACAAATGGTGTTGGGAAAATTGGACAGATACATGCAAAAAAATGAAACTAGACCACCATCTTATACCATACACAAAAATAAACTCAAAATGGATCAAGGACTTAAACATAAGACAGGAAACCATAAAAATACTAGAGGAATCTACAGGAAAAAAATCTCTGACATATGCCAAAAGAACTTCTTTGCTGATACTGCTCCTAGGGCAATGGAAGCTAAAGAGAAAATAAACAAATGGGACTACATCAAAATAAAAAGCTTTTGCACAGCAAAGGAAACTATCAATAAAACAACAAGAAAACCCACTACATGGGAGAACATATTTGCCAATGATATCAACGATAAGGGTTTTTTTTGTTTTTTTAAAATTTCTTTATTGATTAAGGTGTCACATATTTGTCCTCATCCCCCCATTCCCATCCCACACCCATCCCCATGGATGCCCCAACCCTCTGTTGAACTTAAGCATTGGTTAGGCTCATATGCATGCACACAAGACCTTTGGTTGATCTCTCCCCCCTCCCGCCACCCTCCCCTATCCTCCCTCTGAGGCCCGATAGTCCCATCGATGCCTCCTTGTTTCTGGTTCTGTTCTTGTTCATCAGTCTATGTTGTTCATCATTTCCCCTAGATGAGCGAAATCATATGTCACTAGAGATATACTTATAAGAATTGAATGTGCGACGAGCAATAATAGTTATGCTGACAGGCAAATGAATCAGTCTGTAGTGAGTTTCTTTCTGGTCCAACAGTTCTTTTGAGACCCAATATCAATGTCCACCAGTTCCTTATGAGTACATGTCGGCACTGACCCCTCAGCTCTGGATGGTGGAGAAATGGTGGTAATGCAGGTCCGACTCCGTCTGGTTTGGTCTCGGCCGGATCCAGGGGCACGGCTTCACCCGGATCCAGGGGCCCACGGCCTCACCCGGACCCGGGACCCAGGCTCACCCAGATCAAGGGGCCCACGGCCTCACCCGGACCCGGGACCCAGGCTCACCCGGATCCAGGGGCCCATGGCCTCACCAGGACCCGGGGCCAGGCTCACCCGGATCCAGGGGCCCACGGCCTCCCCCGGACCTGGGGCCAGGCTCACCCGGATCCAGGGGCCCACGGCCTCCCCCGGACCCGGGGCCCAGGCTCACCCGGATCCAGGGGCCCACGGCCTCACCCGGACCCGGGACCCAGGCTCACCCGGATCCAGGGGCCCACAGCCTCACCCGGACCCGGGACCCAGGCTCACCCGGATCCAGGGGCCCACGGCCTCACCCGGACCCGGGACCCAGGCTCACCTGGATCCAGGGGCCCACGGCCTCACCCGGACCCGGGACCCAGGCTCACCCGGATCCAGGGGCCCACGGCCTCACCCGGACCCGGGAACGATAAGGGTTTAATCTCCAACATTTACAGGGAACTCATGCAGCTTAACAAAAAGAAGATAAACAACCCAATCAAAAAATGGGCAACTGATCTAAATAGACACTTTTCGAAAGAAGACAGAAGGAAGGCCAAGAGACCTATGAAAACCTACTCTAAATCACTAATCATTAGAGAGATGCAAATCAAAACAACAATGCGGTACCATCTCACACCTGTCAGAATGGCCATTATCAACAAGTCAACAGATGACAAGTGCTGGAGAGGATGTGGAGAAAAAGGAACCCTCGTGCACTGCTGGTGGGAATGCAGACTGGTGCTGCCACTGTGGAGAACAGTATGGAGTTTCCTTAAAAAACTAAAAATAGAACTCCCATTTGACCCAGTGATCCCACTTCTAGGAATATATCCCAAGAAACTGGAAACATCAACCAGAAAAGATATATGCACCCGTATGTTCATAGCAGCACAATTCACCATAGCTAAGATTTGGAAACAGCCTAAGTGCCCATCAGCAGATGAGTGGATTAAAAAACTGTGGTACATCTACACAATGGAATACTACGCTGCGGTAAAAAAGAAGGAGCTCTTACCATTTGCAACAATATGGATGGAGATGGAGAACATTATGCTTAGTGAAATAAGCCAGGCAGAGAAAGATAAATATCACATGATCTCACTCATTTGTGGAATATAATGAACAACATAAACTGATGGAGGGAAAAATAGATCCAGAAACAAAGAAACATCAATCAGAACGTTAAACCGCTGGGAAGAAATTGTGAGGTAACCAGAAACCCAAGAATGCCTGAGAACGCCTCTCTAGCCACGCTAGCAATCATCAGATGTAGGGTAATTTTACCGGGGACAAGAGGGTAAGTATTTTGATCTTATGCTCCTGACCCTTCATGGGTAAGACCCCTTACGTGGGCTGATCCTCTGACTAATGTAGTTACCAATAATACCAAACACCCTGGACATCTAGGAGGTCCATGGGTGGGGCAAGAAAGTATAAATACATAGGGGTCCCCACCCAGCTTCCCTTTTGTATGATACGAAATCAAAACAATGCCCCTTTGTGTGTACAATTAAAGAGAGGTTTCTGGCTTGTGTGGACACCAAAGAAAGGGTGTCACTACTATCACTACGTGCCCCCGGTGGAGGTGCAGAAAATGTAACTAAGACCTTGTCTATATAAAAAGAAATGGACAGCCAGTCTGAAAGGGAATTCCCATGGACTAGAACAAAGAATATCCTTACATGATATTATCCTACACTGTCATTAAAAATTATTCCCAGATTTGGATCACCCCCAGTACTTATAATAGTTCCTCGCACCCTTGGGGATAAAAAATAATAAAATAAAAAAGTCATCTGTTTGGTGCTTGGAGACAAACTTAACACATCTCTTGATACTTTAGAATTACTACAGCATAATATACAATTATCCCAAGCAAACATACAAACCAATTCTTTGAATGTCTGGCAGCAATTTAAAAAGGACATGTAAGGATTTAACCCTTTTCATTGGGTAGAGGGCCTCCTGGGAGGGCACCTGAGCATTCTATATGGGTCCCTCTTACCCTTTAGGCCAAGAGAGACCCTCTTCTCACAATTCAATTGCTCACAGCTGTTGCATGAGCTATCTGTTCATGTCGAGGTTGAAGTCTCGTGATGACTGGTGCCATGGATCTGTCTCTCACCCAGTAGGGCGAACTGAGCCCTCACTGGAGAAGAAACCCGGGTTCCAAAAGATATGTGATCAGTGCTGGGGCCCCGCCAGCAGGCGAGGGGATCCCAAGGCAGGTGCTGGGCATGGAGGCCACAGGGGCATAGGCTACCAAGGAGACAAAACTGAACCTCACGTCACCCTGCTTGGCCCCGGAGGATGGCTGGTTAGCCAGAGACGGGTAAGATTCCTCAAGGAAGGAACAACCTAAGACAGGCACAGTCGCAGAGGGGCCATCAGGAGAGAATTTGGGGATCAACAGAGGTGGGGCACAGACCCTCACCCCCCCAACATTGCAGGAGCCTGAATCCTAGCCCCTTCTGAGGGAGGTCTCCTGCCCCCATGGCTGCTTTGTGCTTCCCATGCCCAGCTCAGATCAGGACCCAGGTGACCGACAGAGACTTGGCCGACAGCAGCTGCCCTCTCACTCCAACAATTGTTTGAGTTGCCTTGTACCCATGGTATGGGGAAGGGGGTTTACGATATCTAAATCCAGCCTACCACCAGGAATGCTCAGGACCTACTCAAGAAGGCAAATAATCCCTTCCACCAATATTTACAGGGTAAAACAAGATTATTGTTAGAGTAATAAATTTGACAGTAAAATAGTAGTCAAGTTTTCAGACAAATTTAAATTGGCTAGTTGAAACAAGTGAATATTCTAGAAAAATTAATTGTACCAGACAAAAAGGTGTTCCTAAAGAGTCAACTAAAATTTTTATTGGTACTTCATCTCATGATAAAAGTGTGCACCATATAATGAACCTAAAACAGTAATGTTATAGTGCAAAAAATTAAAATTTAAAAGCCATCAAGAATACATTATAAAATTTTCAAAAGCCTCCTAATATTTAAATCAAAAAAGGAGGGGATAGTAGAGGAATATCATGTAAGGAAAAATATCCTGTAAGTAAATTACATCTAGAAAATTAATACTTTAGAAAATTAATTGTAAGGCTAAAAGCAAGACACCCATGAAAAACACACAAGGTGACAAAACAAGCCAGAGGAAAATCATTTGGGCAAAAATTGAAAAAGGATCCCCAGTCAAATTTATAGAAAATATTCCTTTATTAACCTTAGGTCGAGAATATGTTTGTATATTTTCAGAAAACAACTCCGAGACCATGTGGATTCCAGCAAGAGAGGAATCGACAGGACTACTCCAGCCATGAAGACAGAAGAGAAGCAGTCCAGAGACGGAAGACGCTGATGTGGCCTTCCCATACTAGCAGTTAGCAGCTGTGCATCACTGCAGATTGCCCAGGACCAAACCGGACAGAGTCGGACCTGCATTACCACCACTTGTCCACCATCCAGAACTGAAATGTCAGTGCTGACATGTACACATAAGGAACTGTTGGACATTGAAATTGGGTCTCAAAAGAACTGTTGGCCCAGAAAGAAACTCACTACACACTGATTCATTTGCCTGTCACCATAACCATTATTGCTTGTCTCATTTTCGGTTCTTATAAGTGTATTTCTAATAGCACATGATCTCACTCATCTAGGGGAAATAATGAACAACATAGACTGATGAACAAGAACAGACCCAGAAACAAGGAGGCATGGATTAGACTGTCGGGCCTCAGGGGGAGGGTAGGGAAGGGTGGGGGTAAAGGGGGAGATCAACCAAAGGACTTGCGTGCAGGCATATGAGCCTAACCAGCGGTTAAGGACAACAGGGGAGTGGGGGCATGTGTGGGGAGGGGTGTGGGATGGGAATGGGGGGACGAGGACAAATATGTGATACCTTAATCAATAAAGAAATTTAAATAAATAAATAAATAAATAAATAAATAATAATAATAAAATAAAATATTTAGCAGCTGTGCCAGGCCTATTGGCTGGAAATTTACAAATTTTAAGTTCAAATGATCTAAATGTATTGAAATTTATAATACTGAATGTTGATCTGAGTATGCCTAGTATGAAGTCTAGATGATATAATTAATTAATTAATCTATTAATTGAATATGCCTTATATTTTATTTGAAATGTATCCTTAAAAATGTAAAAGTATTATTGATTTGAGAAATGCTAAGTATTTAATTTTGCTACCTAAGATTTAAAGCTCTGAAAGTTTAAGGTCTCTTTACTCTCCATTAAAAGGTTTTAAAGCTACACCCTTTTTTATGGAGGGAGGGGTGGACACGCCCTTCCCCTAGCATGCAGGTAGGCTGGTTCCCCCCAGCAGCCATCTTAGAAGAATGTTAATTTGCATTTCAATGGCTACACCTTTTGCTAGCTGACCTTCCCAGAAAAGGTCAAGTGGCTAGGCCAACACCAGCCAGAAATAACATGGTTTAAAGTTAACTATTAGATTTTAAAATTTATTCTTAAAGCTATAAAGGTGTTATTAATCTAAGCACTGCTAATATTTGACTTGCAAGCTCTGAAAGTTTAAGATTCAGATTGAATTGTGAGAAATTATAGAATTGTGGTAACTAAATGCCTAGAGTATAGCAACTTAATTTTTGAGAAAATAAAATGTGTTTTCTCTTAAATAATTAGGAATTCAAAATATGTTGCTTCTTGGTCTGATTTAAAAAGGAGGATTAATTCTGTGATACAGTTTAAATTTAATTGATATTCTTTAAGATAATTTAAGTATATAATCTTTAAATCATATATATACATATATATATTATATGTTTGACCTTTCCAAGGTATTTCAAGGTTTTGAGAATAGCTTTGAAGACATTTCACAGGCCCTTAAATGTATTTCAAAAGTCTATTCTCTCTTCATGGAAAGCTTTATAAAATAATGAAAGTTTTTGCCTGTAAGAAGGGCAAAAACAATATATTTAAATATAGCCAACATTTTCAACAGCAGTAGAATTTCTAAAAAGACAAAAGCCTCAAGCAGCCTGCATTTTTGGATTGGCTGGAGGTGGGACAGTGTTTATACTTTTGGATCAGAACAATAAAGTATCAAATAAGTTTTACTGAATAGGTTTCTTTGCTTTTTAAATTAAAGATATCTACTTAAGTTACCTTATAAATTGGATTTTTAAAATATAATCAATGTCTCATATAAATTAAGTTACATGAGAAGCCAATGTTTTTATAAGTAGTTGAATCCTGACTCGTAGTAGCCTGCATTCTTAATTAAGCTAGAGGAGGAGCAACATTTGCCGCTTGTGAGACAGCCGCCATCTTTCCTGCCCCTCTGGCCATGTGGCTTTTGGCCACCATCTTGAAATAACAAAGGTCAACCCCTTTCCTTTAAATAAGCCAATGTCTTTGTAAGCAATTTAAATAAATCTTCTAAGAAAGTTACTGAAGGCTTCCCATGATCCCTCTGTATATGCAAATAAGCCTAAGAGGATACTTTAAGAATATAATTATAAATTTATAAAAAGGAGAAATTTTAAAATTTTAAATTCTATTTCACTAACATTTACAGTATAAACTGAATATTGTTATTAAAATGTTAAATCTGAAAGTAAATTAGTAGTCAGCCTTACTGTAAGAGTACTTGTAATATAGCTAACTAGTCGCCTGAGGCTTGCCTTTCAAGCTGTAACCATACAGTTTGCTTGTTGTAAAAAGAAAGACAAAGATCCGTAAATGAAATTCTCTATAGCCTGCAGATTATTTTGGAAGTAAATAGAGTTTTTCTTCAAATATCAGAGGTTGTAATTGATAATCAATGCATCAGGCCTCAGAAGGTGTAGATAAGAAAAGATTAAATGACTTTTAGAAATTATTAGGAGACTTTAACTGGTTAAAACCTTTTGTATACAAAAAAAATTGATAGCCAGTTTGAGATTGCATTGCCATGGCCTAGAACAAAAAATATTCTTACATGATATTTTAAAATTTCATTATAATTTTTGATATTTTACAACAGCATATTGTACAATTATCCCAAACTTACAAATTAATTCTTTGAATGTTTGGCAGCAATTTATAAGGACATGAAAGGATTTAATCCCTTCCACTGTGTGGAAGGCCCCCTAGAAAAGCATTTGAGCATTCTATATTGGCCCTTCTTGCTCTTTTTGCCAAGAGGGACCCTCTTCTCACAATCCAATTGCCCATAGCTGTTGCCTGAGTTTTCAGTTCATGCTGAGGTTGAAGCCTCATGGTGGCTGGTGCCATGGATCTGTCTCTGGCACAATGGCGTGAGCTGGGCCCTCCATAGAAAAGAAACCTGGGTTCCCCAAGATATGTGATCAATGCCGGGGCCCCGCCAGCCGGCGAGGGGATCCCAAGGCAGGTGCTGGGCATGGAGGCCATAGGGGCATAGGCTGCCAAGGAGACAGAACTGAACCTCACATCACCCTGCTTGGCCCCGGAGGATGGCTGGTTAGTCAAAGACGGGTAAGATTCCTCAAGGGAGGAACAACCTAAGACAGGCACAGTCGCAGAGGGGCCATCAGGAGAGAACTTGGGGGTCAACAGAGGTGGGGCACAGAACCTCACCCCCCCAACATTACAGGGGCTTGAACACTCGCCCCTTCTGAGGGAGGTCTCCTGCCCAATGGCTGCTTCACGCTTCCCATGCCCAGCTCAGATTGGGACCCAGGCAACATACAGAGACTTGGCCCGGCTTGGATTGGGACCCAGGCAACAGAGAGTTGGCTGTGATGGCAGCTGCCCTATATCAAAATCCAGCCTAAATCCAGAAATGCTCAGGGCTTTCTCAAGGATGCAAAATAATCCTTTCCATTAATATTTACAGGGTAAACTAAGATCGTTGTTAGAGTATTAAATTTGACAGTAAAATAGTCAAGTTTTCAGGTTAATTTAAATTGGCTAAACGAAATAAGTGAATATTTAAGAAAATTTAATTGTACAAAAAGCTGTTCCTAAAGTATTAACCAAAATTTCTATTGGTAGCTCCAGCCATGAAGACATTTGGCCCTTGGGCATTTAGAAAAATAACCGACCTCGTAAAACAGCAAATAGATTCAGCTTTAGCAAAACCCATCCAGGTTCACTATCAACGCCTAGAAATGGCCGAAAAACCTCCAGACCCAGACTCGCTCCTTCCCTACGGGGACAGCATCTTAACCAGAGGGATGCTTACCTACGCTCTAGTCAGAGCCAGAGTTATGGGTATCAAACCGGGTGCAGAGCAAAGCATTGCAAGGGAAGGTTCAAACATTTTCAACCTCCTCTGGATTTCCCTGAGAGTACACCTAGTTTGCATAGAGGTTGACATCAATAAAAATAATGGCTCTGCCTCTCCTCCCCAAAAGATGTCAAGAGCCACACACGGTGGGCATACAAAGCCCACGGGAGGAACCAGGTCAATGTCTCCCCAGTTGGTTAAGGCCCACTCCCTTCTCTTAAACAGAGAGGGAGGAGATGTCAGGAGCCAAGAGTCAATCACAAATTAATTCTAACATTGTTTCAGTGAGCTAATGAAGCAGAATCTCACTGAAACTTGGTCCTCACCATAGGCTTACTTCCTCAGGCCTGAGGACAAAGCATTCTTTACATAGCTGCCCTTTATCTAAAGTCAGCACCCTTTGCCCCATCCTTTATCTATAGTCAACACCCTTTACGACCTTAGCCAAATTATCTAAGTCCATATGACCCGCTCAGCCCCCACCCCTCCTAGGCATCTCCCCTTCTAGAAACCACATATAAGGAACACTGTAAGAATAAAATTAGGAGGCTTGATCAGAAACCCGTTTGACTTGCCTCCATTCTTCACATCCCTTGTCTGTTTCTCATTCTCTTAGGTGCGCCGCCTCGGTACCCCCGTTAGAAGACCCCGCTGGCCGGGGCACAAGTGAACCTAAAAATCAAATTAATAAAAAACCTGATGAACAGACTGGTGAATGTAATAGAATCAGGGGCATGGATAGGGAACAGACTGATTATTCTCAGGGGGAAGGTGTTGTTGGGGGTGCGGGAAGAGATTGGACAAAGAGCTTACACCTATGGACGAGGTCAGTGGGGGTTGGGGGGAAGAGGCCTGGAGTGGGGTAGGAACCAGGTAGAGAGGAGCTATGCAGGGGAAAAAAAAAGGAACACCTGTAATAATCTGAACAATAAAGATTTTTAAAAAGAAAGAAAGAAAAATCTAAACACACCGATTAGCAATGAGGAAATTGAAACAACCATCCAAAACCTTCCAAAAACAAAAGTCCAGGACCAGATGGCTTCACCACTGAATTCTACCAAACTTTCAAAGAAAAATTAAAACCTATCCTTTTCAAACTCCTCCAAAAAAATTGAAGAAGAGGCAATACATCCTAACACATTCTATGAGACCAATATAACCCTGATACCAAAATCTGGCAAAGATAACACGCAAAAAAGAAAACTACAAACCAATACAAGAACAGATCCAGAGGTCCGGGTGAGGCTATGTGCCCCTAGGTCCGGGTGAGGCTGGTACCTGGGTCCGGGTGGGGCCGTGCGCCTCTGGACCCGGGTGAGGCCACGCGCCCCTGGGTCCGGGTGAGGCCACGCGCCCCTGGGTCCGGGAGAAGCTGAATCCTGGGTCCGGGTGAGGCCGTGTGCCCCTGGATCCGGATGAGGCTGGGTCCTGGGTCCGGGTGAGACCGTGCGCCCCTGGATCCGGGTGAGGCCACGCGACCCTGGGTCTAGGAGAGGCCACGCGCCCTTGGGTCCGGGTGAGGCCACGCGCCCCTGGGTCCGAGTGAAGCAGGATCCCGGGTCTGGGTGAGGCTGTGTGCCCCTGGATCTGGGTGAGGCTGGGTCCCGGGTCCGGGTGAGGCTGCGCGCACCTGGGTCCGGGTGAGGCCACGCGCCCCTGGTTCCGAGTGAGGCCTCGCGCCCCTGGGTCCAGGTGAAGCTGGGTCCCGGGTCCGGGTGAGGCCGTGTGCCCCTGGATCCCGGTGAGGCCACGCACCCCCTGGGTCTGGGTGAGGCCACGTGCCCCTGGGTTCGGGTGAAGCCGTGCCCCTGGGTCCGGCCGAGACCAAACCAGAGGGAGTCGGACCTGCATTACCACCATTTGTCCACCATCCAGAGCTGAGGGGTCAGTGCCGACATGTACACATAAGGAACTGGTGGACATTGATATTGGGTCTCAAAAGAACTGTTGGTCCAGAAAGAAACTCACTACAGACTGATTCATTTGCCTGTCAGCATAACTATTATTGCTCGTCTCACATTCAGTTCTTATAAGTATATCTCTAGTGACACATGATCTCGCTCATCTAGGGGAAATGAACAACATAGACTGATGAACAAGAACAGAACCAGAAACAAGGAGGCATTGATCGGACTATTGGGCCTCAGAGGGAGGATAGGGAAGGGTGGGGGGAGGCGGGAGAGATCAACCAAAGGACTTGTGTGCATGCATATGAGCCTAACCAATGGTTAAGTTCAACAGGGGATTGGGGCATCCGTGTGGAGGGGTGTGGGATGGGAATGGGGGGATGAGGACAAATATGTGACACCTTAATCAATAAAAAAATTAAAAAAAAAAAAGAACAGATCCAGAGACTAAGAAACGTTGATCAGAACGTCAAATATCAGGGAAGGTGTGGGTCGGTGGGAGTAAGGGGGAGAGATCAACCAAGGGACTTGTGTGCATGCATATGAGCATAATCAATGGACACAGACAACAATGGGGTGGGGCATTAGTGGGGGGTGGGGAGTAACGGGGGAATAAGGACACATGTAAAAAAAATTAAAAATTAAAAAAAAAGATAGTCTCTTCAATAAATGGTGCTGGAAAAACTGTAAAGCCACATACAAACAAATGAAACTGAATTACAGTTTGTCTTCTTGTACAAAAATTAATTCAAAAGGGATCAAAAACCTGAACATAAGACCTGAAACAATAAGTTACATAAAAGAAAATATAGGTACCAAAATTGTGGACCTAGGTCGTAGAGAACATTCTGTGGACTTGACCTCAAAGATAAGGGAGGTAATGGCAAAAATAAATGAATGGGACTATATGAAACTGAAGAGCTTTTGAACAGCAAAAGAAATGGACAACAAAACAGACAGGCAGCCAATCAGATGAGAGATGATATTTGCAAACAGTAGCTCTGACAAAAGTTTAATTTCAAAATATATAAAGAACTCATAAAATTCAACACCAAACAAACAACAACCCAATCAAAAAGTGGGCAGAAGGGACTTGTATGCATGCATATATGACTAACCAATGGACACAGGCAACAGGGGGTTGAAGCATGAGTTGGGGGGTAGGTGGGGACAATGGGGGGATAAGGACACATATGTAATACCTTAATCAATAAAGAAACAAAAGTGGGCAGAGGACCTGAAAATGCACCTCTCCCAAGAAGACGTACAAACAGCTAATCTATCTATATAATAGCCTAAGCGACTTTTGCAACCGAAACAACCAAACGGACAACTGAACAGCCTGTGTGGAGTGACCAGGCCAGCAGGGGGGTTAGTGAGGGCCAACCAAATGACTGAGCAGCAGGCTGCGTGGGGCGACCAGGCTGGCAGGAGGCTTCAGTTGCCCCTGGCGATGGAGGAAGCCAAGCTTTCCGCCTGCCCTGGCCTGCCTTGACCTCCACTTAAGGCTACAAAGTTTCAATTATAGAAGATAAATAAATCCCAACAAAATTGGCGGCAGCCACAGAGCTGGAGAGAGCAGGAGGCTTGAATTGCCCCCAGCAATGGAGGAAGCCAAGCTTCCTGGCCTCTGCTCAAGGCTACAAAGTTTAAATTATAGAAGATAAATAAATTCCAACAAAAATGGCTGCAGCCACGAAGCAAGCAGGAGGTTTGGCTCCACTCAAGGCTACAAAGTTTCAATTATAGAAGATAAATAAATCCCAGATACCAGGGGAGGGCAGTTGGGAAGGACCAGGTCTGCAAGGGAGGGCAGTTGTGGGCAATCAGGCCAGCAGGGGAGGGCAGTTGGGAGGGACCAGGCCTGCAGAGGAGGGAAGTTGGGAGCGACCAGGCCTGCAGGGAAGGGCAGTTGGGGGGGGGGGGAACACAGGCCTGCAGAGGAGAGAAGTTGGGGGGAACCAGGCATGCAGGGGAGGGCAGTTAGGGGTGACCAGGTGTGCAGGGGAGGGCAGTTAGGGGTGACCAGGCCTGCAGGGGAGGGCAGTTAGGGGCAAACAGGCTGGCAGGGGAGCAGTTAGACATCAATCAGGCTGGCAGGGGAGTGTTTAGGGGGTGATCAGGCTGATAGGCAGAAGCGGTTGGGGGCAATCCGGAAGGCAGGCAGGCAAGCAGTTGGGAGCCAGCAGTCCTGGATTATGAGAGGGATGTCCAACTGCCCTACCTGGATTGAGCCTAGACAGGCAGTCGGACATCCTTCAAGGGTTCCCAGATTGGAGAGGGTGCAGACTGGGCTAAGGGACACCCCCAGTGCATGAATTTCATGCACCAGGCCTCTAGTATATATATAAAATGCTAAGCGACTAACCGACCGACTAGCTGACATGCCAGTAGGTATGAAATGCACTGACCAGCAGGGGGCAGATGCTCAACACAGGAGCTGCCCAGCAACAGCAACTTTGCAGCTTGCCCTTTCGCCCTCTGGGACCCCTCAGGGGATGTCAGAGAGCCGGTTTCAGCTGGATCTCCCCAGGCCAAGCTGAGGGACCCCACCTGCCAGAGAGACCCCATTCACTTTGCAGGCACCCTTTGATTTGCAGCATCGCCCCAGGTGCAGCCAGCCAGGGAGCGACCATGGGAGGTTGGCTCCAGGGTGTCTCCAGCCCATCTCACTCAGTCCCACCCTGCCAGCCACCTTCTAATTACTTTCCTTTCAATGTACATGAATCCGCACACCAGGCCACCAGTAGATATACGAAAAGATGTTCAACATCACTGGCAATTAGGGAAATGCAAATCAAAACTACAAAGAGAGGAGGAGAAACCAAGATGGCGGCATAAGGTAAACACCTAACTGTTGCCTACCACAACTATTGAAACAACAACTGGAAAACAGAGTGCACACCATCCAGAACCACCAGAAAGCTGGCAGAGTGGAAAACCTACAACTAGAGAAAAAAAGAGAGGGGGACGCTGAGCCTCAGGAGCTTTGGAGGTGCGGAGATCCGTGAGCGCAGAAAGGGCGGGCGGCTGAGTACGCTGCAGGCTTGCTCGCAGCGTGCGGAGAGGGAGGGCAGCAGATGCTGCGTGGCCAGCTTTCTCGTTTGGGAGAAAAACAAAACCTCCTGACTGCACTGAAATCAAGTTGCAGTCGGGGAGAAACTGGTCTCTTTGGCAGCCGGCGCGGCTCCAAAGCTGCCTTCTCTCAGAGGCGCGCAGCCATTAATTAGGGCACAGAGGAACCGGCCCTCTTAGGGCGGCGCGGACGGAAACCAAGTTTGTCTGCGCCATTCTGAGACTCCGGCCCATCCAAGCTGAGCACAGCCCTCCCAGTGACTGGATTTCTCGTTCGGGAGTAAAACAAAACCTCTGTTCTGCACTGAAACCCAGCACCAGCTGGGGAGAAACTGGTCTGTTAGGCAGCGGGAAAGGCTCGAAAGCTGCCTTCTCTCAGAGGCGCACAGCCATTAATTCGGGCACGGAGAAACCGCCCCTCTTAGGGCGGAGCAGACGGGAAACCAAAGCTTGTCTGCGCCACCCTGAGACTCCGCCCCATCCAAGCTGAGCACAGAAGCTCTCCCAGCGGAGACACTGCTGATCCTCACAGCCAACTGGCTTGGAGATCAACTCCTGCCAGTGATACCAACAATCCCAACCACTCTGAACTCCAGTTTCTGGGGACACGCGGGGGACCCAGACACCTACGGGACTCTCGGCTATCAGTCGGAGATTGAGAGTGACTTTTCTGTCGGTGTGGACGACACCAGATTTCAACCACTCTCATAAGGGACACATTCAAGAGGCAGACTCAGTGAGCACCAAAGCCCTACTGTGTCTCCAGCACAGCAATTCTTCCATTATAGAAACAGCAGGCCCTCACAACCAATTGGACCAGAGGTCAATTCCTCCCAGTGTATCAACAGCAATCAGGGCTTTTAACTACACCAAGACTTTCCACTCAGCCCACAAAGGGGAGTACCAAGAGCGACCACCTAGGGTGATTGGGGAAGCTGAGCTACCGGCCCCTATAGGTCACCGACCACACAAAGCCACTCCATCAACACAGGGAGGCAGCAAAATGTGGAGACATCGAAGTATGTCACAAGTAGGAGAGATAGATGAAAGCAAACTAATGGATGACACAGTGTTCAGAACCATATTTATAAGGTTACTCAAGAATCTTCTAAAAACCGCTGATAAACTTGAAGAAACCTTCAAGGACCTAAATGAGAATACCAAAAAAATGGAAAAGGACCAGTCAGAAATTATGCATACACTGTCTGAAATAAAGAATATACAGAGTAGACCACTGCACCCGAAGAGTCAAACCAAAGACCTGGAATATGAGGAAGAAAAAAACACCCAACCAGAGAGGCGGAAAGAAAGAAGAATCCAAAAGTGTGAGGATAGCATAAGGAGCCTCCGGGATGGCTTTAAGTGTACCAACATCCAAACTTTTGGGGTGCCAGAAGAGAGAGAGCAAGATACTGAAAACCTATTTGAAGAAATAATGACAGAAAACTTCCCCCACCTGGTGAAAGAAATAGACTTACAGGTTCAGGAAGCGCACAGAACCCCAAACAAGAGGAATCCAAAGAGGACCACACCAAGACACATCATAATTAAAATGCCAAGGGTAAAAGACAAAGAGAGAATCTTACAAGCAGCAAGAGAAAAACAGTTAGTTACCTACAAGGGAGCACCCATACGACTGTCAGCTGATTTCTCAACAGAAACTATGCAGGCCAGACGGGAATGGCAAGAAATATTCAGAGTGATGAATAGCAAGAACCTACAACCAAGACTACTCTACCCAGCAAAGTTATCATTCAGAATTGAAGGGCAGATAAAGAGCTTCACAGATAAGAAAAAGCTAAAGGAGTTCATCACCACCAAACCAGTATTATATGAAATGCTGAAAGGTATTCTTTAAAAAGAGGAAAAAGAAGAAAAAAGTAAAGAGAAAAATTATGAACAAAAATACATATCTATCAATAAGTGATTCTAAAAATCAAGTGAATTCAAAATCTAAGGAACAGAATAAACTGGTGAACATAATAGAATCAGAGGCATAGAATGGGAGTGGATTGATAATTCTCAGGGGGGAAAGGGGTGTCTGTGTGGGGGTTATGGGAAAAGACTGGACAAAAATCATACACCTATGGATAAGGACACGGGGGGGGGAGGGAACTGGGTGATGGGGAGATATGGGGGGGAAAAAGGAGAAACAATTGTAATAATCTGAACAATAAAGATTTATTTAAAAGAAAAAAAACTACAATGAGATAAGGCCTTATACCTGTTAGAGTGGCCATTATCAACAAGACAAACTATAACAAGTGTTGGAAAATCAACAAATGACAAGTGCTGGCGAGGATGTGGAGAAAAAGGAACCCTCGTGCACTGCTGGTGGGAATGCAGACTGGGGCAGCCTCTGTGGAAAATAGTATGGAGTTTCCTCAAAAAACTAAAAATGGAACTCCCATTTGACCCAGTAATCACACTTCTAGAAATACATCCCAAGAAATCAGAAACACCAATCAGAAAGGATATATGCACCCCTATGTTCATAGCAACACAATTTGCAATACCTAAGATTTGGAATCAGCCTAAGTGCCCATCAGCAGATGAGTGGATTAAAAAACTGTGGTACATCTACACAATGGAATACTACGCAGCTATAAAAAAGAAGGAACTCTTATCATTTGCAACGGCATGGATGGACTGGATAGCATTATTCTAAGTGAAATAAGCCAGTTGGAGAAAGATAAATATCACATGATGTCACTTATTTGTGGAATATAACAAACAACATAAACTGATGAACAAAAATAGAGCCAGAGAAAAAAATATTTCAAAAATTATAGAAGTAATCTTGCTATTTGCAGATTCTTAGTATTTCCTACCTTTGTGCTATTATAATCTACTAGAGGCCCGGTGCACAAAATTTATGTGTGGGGGGGGGTGTCCCTCAACCCAGCCTGCACCCTCTCCAACCTGGGACCCCTTGAGGGATATCCGACTGCCCGTTTAGGCCCAATCCTCCAACTGCCCTCCCCTGCTAGCCCAGTCACCCCTAACTGCCCTCCCCTGCAGGCCTGGTCCCCCCCAACTGCCGTCCCCTGCCGACCTGGTCGCCCCTACCTGCCCTCCCCTGCAGGCCTGATCGCCCCCAACTGCCCTCCCTTGCAGGCCTGGTCCCTCCCAACTGCCCTCCCCTGCCGACCATCTTGTGGTGGCCATCTTGTGTGGCCATCAAATGCTAAAGGGTAAAAAGAAAAAAGAAAAAGGGAAGAAGGAACACAGACACAAAAAATAAAAATGGCTACAAACAAGTACCTTTCAAAAATAACTTTAATCATAAACAGACTAAATGTTACAATGAAAAGACACTGAGTGGCTGAATGGATGAAAAAAAAAAAACATGACCCATATATATATATATATATATATATATATATATATATATATATATATATATATATATATATATATTGTGTACAACAGACCCACCTCAGAACAAGGGACTCACACAGACTGAAAGTGAAGGGATGGAAAAATACCTTTCAGGCAAATGGAAATGAAAAAAAAAAAAGCTGGGGTAGCAATACTTATATCTGACAAAATAGACCTCAATGTGAAGGCTATAACAAGAGATAAGGAAGGCAACTTCATAATACTAAAGGGATTGAAACAACAAGAGGATATAATTCTGATAAACATATATGCACCCAATGCAGGAGCACCCAAATATGTAAAAAACAAAACAAAACTCCTGGAAGACATCAAGGGAGAGATCGACAACAATACAATCATAGTAGGGGACTTTAATACCCCATTGACATCACTGGATAAATCCTCTAAACAAAAAAATCAGCAAGGAAACGGAAAACCTAAATGACTCACTAGATCAGATGGACTTAATTGACATCTTCAGAACATTTCACCCCAAAGCCACGGAATATACATTCTTCTCAAGTGCACATGGGACATTTTCAAAAATAGACCACACATTAGGTCACAGGCAAAGTCTGTCCTAATTCAAGAACATTGAATTCATATCAAGCATCTTCTCAGACAACAATAGCATACTATTAGAAATAAACTAAAATAAAGCAATCAAAAAAATTCAAATACAAGGAAGCTGAATAGCATGCTATTAAACAATGATTGGGTTACCAAAGAGATCAAAGAAGAAATTAAAAACATCCTGGAAATGAATGACAATGAAAACACAACAATCCAAAATCTATGGGACACAATGAAAGCAGTCCTGACAGGGAAGTTTATAGCTCCACAGTCCTACCTCAAAAAAAAAAAAAAAACAAAAAAAAAAACAAGAAAAAATGGTATTAAATCATCTAAATCTACAACTTAAAGAACTAGAAAGAGAGCAACAAGAAAACCTAGAGTGGGCAGAAGTAAGGACATATTAAAGATCAGAGCAGAAATAAATGATATAGAGACCAAAAAAAAATACAAAAGATCAATTAACCAAGAGCTGGTTCTTTGAAAGGATAAACAAGATTGATGAACCTCTAGCCAGGCTCACCAAGAAGCAAAGATAGTGGACCCAAATAAACAAAATCAGAAATCAAAGAAACAAAATAGCAACAGACCCCACAAAAATACAAAGGATTGTAAAAAAAAATACTATGAACAACTTTATTCCAACAAACTAGACAACATGAAGGAAATGGAAATATTCCTAGAAAAGTACAACCTTCCAAAAGTCAATTAGGAAGAATCTAAAATTTTCAATAGGCCGATGACTATGGAAGAAATTGAAGCAGTCATCAAAAAGCTCCCAGCAAACAAAAGCCTGGGGCCAGATGACTTCACAGTGGAGTTTTGCCAAACATTCAAGGAAGAACTAAAACCTATCCTCCTCAGACTATTCCAAAAAATTCAAGAGGAAGGAACACTTCCAAGCTCATTCTATGAAACCAGCATTACCCTAATACCAAAACCAGATAAAGACAACACAATGAAAGAGAATTACAAGACAATATCCCTCATGAACATACATGCCAAAATCCTCAACAAAATTCTAGCAAATAGAATCCAGCAGTACATCAGAAAGATCATACACTATGACCAAGTAGGATTTATCCCAGGGATGCAAGGATGGTACAATATCCGCAAATCAATAAACATGATACATCACATAAACAAATTGAGAAAAAAATCACATAGTCATATCAATTGATGCAGAAAAAGCATTTGACAAAATCCAACACCCTTTCTTGATAAAAAATCTCAACAAGGTGGGAATAGAAGGATCATACCTCAACATAATAAAAGCTATATATGATAAACCCACAGCAAACATCATACTCAATGGGCAAAAACTAAAACCATTTCCCCTAAGAATAGGAACAGGACAGGGATGCCCACTCTCACCACTCCTCTTCAACATAGCACTGGAAGTACTAGCCATTGCGATCAGACAAGAAGAAATAAAAGGCATCCAAATTGGAAAAGAAGAAGTAAAAATGTCCTTATTCACAGATGACATGATGTTGTATATAGAAAACCCTAAAGACTCCATCAAAAAATTATTGGACTTAATAAGTGAATTTGGCAATGTAGCAGGATACAAAATTAACGCCAAGAAATCTATGGAATTTCTGTGAATCAATAGTGAACTTACAGAAAGAGAGACTAAAAAAGCAATCCCATTTACCATCACACTAAAAAAATTAATATACCTTGAAATAAACTTACCTAAGGAGGTAAAAGACCTATACACGGAAAGGTCTTTTAACTAAGGAGGTAAAAGTCCTATACACGGAAAACTACAGGACACTGAAGAAAGAGATAGAGGAAGACATAAACAGATGGAAGAACATACCATGTTCATGGATTGGTAGAATCAACATCATTAAAGTGTCCATACTACCCAAAACAATCTGTAGATTCAATGCACTCCCCATTAAAATACAAATGGCATACTTCACAGACCTAGAACAAACTTTCCAAAAATTCATCTGGAATAAAAAAGACCTCAAATATCTGCAGCAATACTGAGAAAGAAGAAAAAAAAATAGGAGGGATCTCAATACCAGATATCAAGCTATATTACAAAGCCACTGTTCTCAAAACAGCCTGGTACTGGCTCAAGAACAGACAAATAGACCAATGGAATAGAATAGAGAACCCAGAAATCGACCCAAACCACTATGCTCAATTAATATTTGACAAAGGAGGCATGAACATACAATGGAGTCAAAACAGTCTTTTCAATAAATGGTGTTGGGAAAATTGGACAGATACATGCAAAAAAATGAAACTAGACCACCAACTTATACCATACACAAAAATAAACTCAAAATGGTAAAGGACTTAAATGTAAGACGGGAATCCATAAAAATACTAGAGCAGTGATGGGCAACCTTTTGAGCTTGGTGTGTCAAACTTCGCCAAAAAACTGAGCATAACTCGGGTAGTATGTCACTTTGAGGAAAAAACATTATTTCACAAATGTTTCAACCTCAGGAGCAGCAAATGTTTCATCCTCGGCATGTCATCAGAAATGGCTACGTGTGTCAGTGCTGACACGCGTGTCATAGGTTCGCCATCACTGTACTAGAGGAATCCACAGGCAGCAAAATCTCAGACATATGCCAAAGCAATTTCTTCACCGATACCGCTCCTAGGGCAATGGAAACTAAAGAGAAAATAAACAAATGGGACTACATCAAAATAAAAAGCTTTTGCACAGCAAAAGAAACCATCAACAAAACAACAAGAAAGCCCACTGTATGGGAGAACATATTTGCCAATGTTATCACCGATAAGGGTTTCATCTCCAACATTTACAGGGAACTCATACAACTTAACAAAAGGAAAATAAATAACCCAATCAAAAAATGGGCAACAGACCTAAATAGATACTTTTCTAAAGAAGACAGAAGGAAAGCCAAGAGACATATGAACTCATGCTCAAAGTCACTAATTATCTGAGAGATGCAAATCAAAATGACAATTCTTTACCATCTCACACCTGTCAGAATGGCTATATCAACAAATGAAGAAACGACAAGTGCTGGTGAGGATGGAGAGAAAAAGGAACCCTCTTGCACTATTGATGGGAATGCAGACTGGTGCAGTCACTGTGGAGAACAGTATGGACTTTTCCTCAAAAAACTAAAAATGGAACTCCCATTTGACCCAGTGATCCCACTTCTAGGAATATATCCCAAGAAACTAGAAACACCAATCAGAAAGGACATATGCACCCCTATTTTCATAGCGGCACAATTCACCATAGCTAAGATTTGTAAACAGCCTAAGTGCCCATCAGCAGATGAGTGGATTAGAAAACTATGGTACATCTACACAATAGAATACTAAGCTGCGGTAAAAAAAAAAGAAGGAATTCTTACCGTTTGCAACAGCATGGATTGAACTGGAGAGCATTATGCTAAGTTAAATAAGCCAGTCAGAGAAATATAAATATCACATTATCTCACTCACTTATGGAATATAATGAACAACATAAACTGATGAACAAAAACAGATCCAGAAACAGAGAAGCATTGATCAGACTGTCAAACCTCAGAGGTAAGGTAAGGGAGGGTGGGGGTAAGGGGGAGAGATCAACCAAAGGACTTGTATTCATGCATATAAGCCTAACCAATGGACACAGAACACAGGGAGGTGAGGGCATGATTGGGAGGGGGGAGGTGGGGGGCAATGCGGGGATAAGGACACATTTGTAATACCTTAATATAGAAATTTAATAAAATAAAAATTTTAAAAAACAAAGGATAAAAGTATTATCAATAGATGCAAGAAAAGCATTTGATAAGATACAACATCTGTTTATGATTAATACACTCAATATAATAAAGATCGTATATGACAAACCCTCAAAGCTAATGTCACACTCAATGGCGAAAAACTGACACCTTTTCCTCAAAGATCAGGAACAGGAAAAGGATGTTTATTCTCACCAATGCTATTTTAGATAGAACTGGAAGTCCTAGCCAGAGCAATCAGATAAGAGAAAGAAATAAAAGGCATCCAAATTGGGAATGAAGAAGTAAAATAGTCACTTTTTGAAGATGACATTGATTATTATTATTGAAAACTCTAAAAATTACACCAAAAACCTATGAGAAACAATAAATAAATATAGCAAAGTTGCAGGATACAAAATCAATGTACAAAAGTCCACTGCATTTCTACATACTAACAACAAAATTTCAAAAAAAATAAATGAAAAAGAAAAACAACTTCTTTTGCAATTGCAGCAACAACATAAAATATACCTAGGAATAAACATAATAATGGTGGTGAAGAACTTATGTACTGAAAACTACAAACCATTAATTTAAAAGATTAGAAAGGACACAATGAAATGGAAAGATATTCCATGTTCCTGAATGGGATTGTCCATATTACCCAAAGCATTATACAGATTTAATGCAATCCTCATTAAAATTTCAATCAGTGAAACTAGACCCCCAACTTACACCATACACAAGAATAAACTCAAAATATATAAACTGCCCTGGCCGATTTGGCTCAGTGGATAGAGTGTCAGCCTGCAGACTGAAGGGTTGTGGGATTGATTCCGGTCAAGGGCACATGCATGGGTTGCAAGCTTGATCCCCAGTGTGGGGGCATGCTGGAGGCAGCCGATCAATGATTATCTCTCATCATTGATGTTTCTATCTCTCTCTCCCACTTCCTTCCTCTCCGAAATCAAATATATATATATATATATATATATATATATATATATATATATATATATATATCACTTAAATGTAAATCAAGAAACCATTAAAATCCCAGAAGAAGACATAGGCAGTATAATCTCAGAACTCTATCAGAGAAATGTTTGCTGATATATCTCTACATCTCTGAGGGCAAGGAAAAACAGGAAAAAATAAATAAATGGGACTAAATCAAACTTAAAAGCTTCCTCAGAGCAAAAGAAACCATCTGAAAAATGAAAACGGAACCCACCATATGGAAGAACATATTCACTAATGATTCATCTTATAAGGGGATAATCTCCAAAATTTATAAAAAACTTATACAACTAAACACCAGGAAGACAAACAATCCTATTTAAAAATGGGCAAACCCTGGCTGGTGTGGCTCAGTTGATTGGAGCATCGTCCTGTACACTGAAAAGTTGTGGGTTGAATTCCCAATCAGGGCACGTACTCAGGTTGTGGGTTTGATCCCCGGTCAGGATGCATATGGGGACAGCTGATCGATGTTTCTCTCTCATATCAATATATCTCTCTTTTCCTCCCCTTCCTCTCTTTCTAAAAATCAATAAAAACATATTCTTGGGTAAGGATTGAAAGGCTTTTTTTAAAAATGGCAGAGGATTTGAATAGACACTTCTCCGAAGAGAACATACAGATAGCAAACAGACAGATGAAAAGATGCTCAAGATCACTAATCATCAGAGAGAAGCAAAATAAAACTACAATGAGGAAGTGAAATAAGCCAGGCAATGAAAGAAAAATACCACATGATCTCACTCATTTATGGAAAATAAATAACATTATAACCTGATGAACAAAAAGATAGATACAGAGGCAGTAAATCACTGAACAGACTGTCAAATTACAGCGGGAAGGCTGGGGAGTGTTGGGGAGCAGGGGAAAGAGATCAACCAAAAGACTTGTATGCATGCATATAAACACACCAATGGACACAAGACACTGGTGGGGGGAGGATGAGTGCATGCGACAGGGGGTAAGGGAGGCTGGGGGAAGGTCAATGGGGGAAAAAAGGAAATATATGTACTGCTTACGTAATACTTTAAACAATAAAAAAATAAAAAACTACAATGAGGTATCACCTTACATCTGTTGGAGTGGCTACTATCAATAAATCAACAAATAACAACAGCAGGAGAGGATATGAAGAAGTGGGAACCCTAGTGCACTTTTAGTGGGAATGCAGACTGGTGCAGCCACTGTGGAAAACAGTATAGAGTTTCCTCAAAAAATTAAATACGGAACTGCATTTTGACCCAATGATCCCACTTCTGGGTATATATTCTAAGATTCCCAAAACACCAATCAAAAATAATATATGCATCCCTATTTAAATAGCAGCATTATTTACAATAGCTAAGATCTGGAAACAGCCCAAGTGCCATCAGTAGATGAATGGATGAATAAACTGTGGTATATTTACACAATAGAATACTACCTGGCTGTAAAAAAGAAGAAACTCTATTTTTTTAGTAGTATAACATAATAAACATACCTTCCATAAATTTCTTCACAGTTAGTCCAAATAATAAAACCTCTGACTTAATTAGAATTGACATTTCGCTTTAAATATTCCAAAATTTGTCCATGTCAACTTTGGGATTTTAATCTTGCTTGATACTTTGAACCAAATTTCTAACTTTTTTTTCAAATTTCTAATTTTTGTTGTTCAACTATTTTTCTTGATCTTGCTCTCTGATTCCATACATTCCAGAATATTCAATGAATTTGTAATAAATTTCCAAGATGGAAGGAAATTTCTTGCTCATTGTTTTCCTGAAATCTTGTCTTGTGTCCATCTTATTAAACATAAGATATGCTCCAAAACAGCCACAAATTTAGCTACCAAAACTTCTTTGCTAGTGGTTCCAAAGTGTGGGCCATCTGAATTGCATAGCAAAAGAAGGAACTCTTACACTTTGGGACTGCATGGATCGACCTGGAAATTATTATGCTAAGCAAAATAAGCCAGTCAGACAAAGACAAATACCATATGATCCCACTAAAATGTGGAATCTAATGAACAAAACAAACTGATGAACAAAATAGAACCAGAAGCATGATACATGGAACAGACTTAAAAATGTCAACTGGAAAGAGGTTGAGGGGGACTGGATAAAGGAAGGTAAAAGGATTAGGTAAGGAACATATATGCATAGCCCATGGACACAGACAATAGTGTGGTGAGGACCAACGGAAGAGGGGTGGGGTGGGTGGAGATGGGCAGAGGGGGAAAACAGGGGATATCTGCAATAGTGTCAACAATAAAAAAAAATTAATTTTAAAAAAGTGGTGAGAGTGGGTATCCTTATCTTGTTTCTGACTTCAGAGGAAAAGCTTTCAGGTTTCCATCATTGCATATAATATTGGTGTGGATGAAAGGGGCCACATGCTAACCTGACAAGCTCAGGGAAGGCCTGCATGGCGGTCTTGCAAACTCAGAGAACTAAAGTAACCAACAAGGATAGTCTGGATTGTGAGATGGCGACCGGCAGGAAGGTAGGGAGAGAGAGAGTGTGAGTGAGGAACCCATAGAGGAGAGTGTAGATGTGTGGTGTGTGTGTGTGTGTATGAGATAGGGTCAGTTAGATTCTGCAGGTCTTCCAAGGGGCTCCCGAACAGGGCAGCCCTAGACGGCGGAGCCCCGCGCACAAAGCGGACACTTCTCGGCGGCTGGTGCGGACGCGGAAACCACGCCATCTTGAGAAACAGAGCTGCCTGAGACTCGGATCCTGGCTTCTGACACAAACCAGGACCCTGCAGCCACTGGGGACAGAGAACTGCTATCACAGCTCCAGACCAACAAACAACAAGAATCCAGACTTCCCCGCAGATTTCCGTGAGTCAAAGAGCCTATCCCCCTCCTCGCAGGCGCGTGGATAGCGCCATAGTAACTGATAGACCCGCCCCTCCCCCAAGCTGCTGAGCGCCCACAGGCGCACGGAAAGCGCCATAGTAACTGATAGACCCGCGGAAAGCGCCATAGTAACTGATAGACCCGCCCCTCGCCCAAGCTGCCGAGCTTTGCGCAGGGACGCGCTCCTCCATAGGGAATTTGGCGCGTGTGTGTGTGCGCGCGCGCGGGACAGAAGCAGCTCCCCGTCGGGGAAATCTGTCAGTGCGCACAGAGGGCTCCCCTTCGGGGAATTTGGGGGAATTTGGCTTGCGGGTCACAGCTCCCCCTTCGGGGAGTCTTAGAGCGTGCACAGAGGGGCTTCCCTTTGGGGAATTTGGCGCACAGGACGGACTCCGCCCCCCTTCCGGGACTCTGGGAGAGTTCACTGAACCAGCTCACCTTCAGGATTTTAAGAATGTGCGCTCTAGCCGGTTTGGCTCAGTAGAGAGAGCACACACAGGACGCAGCTCCACTTCAGGGAATTTGGCACGCCAGTCACAGCTGCCTGGGATCCCTGACTCACAGTGCATTCACACTAAGAGCCACCGACCCCAATTGTTGGTGCGTGCACACACAGGGACCCTGATTCTCAACGAGAAACCACACAAGGCAACAGAGACTTTGACACTCGAGTCTTGGTGCAGACACAGGGAAACTCTGACTCCTGGCACATGCTAAGGATCTCATTCTCGGCACATACCAACAGTGTGGTGCAGACAGGGCCCCTGATTCTAAATGTGCACACGAGACCACACGGAACACTGGGGACACTGATCCTGGGCAAGTCTGGTTCCCACCAACCAAAGGCAGCCACACGTCCTAGTGACAGAGCACTTCAGTGAAACTAGGGTGGAGCGAAGTCCCCACAGCACACGGCCCAGGTCCACGCAAACGGAAGCTTGAGCTTTCTGGTAATAGCCAGAATGGGGAAACGAAATAACTCACAGAGGAAAGAAAATGTGGAGTCGCCAAGAAAGGAAATTAGTGAAACTGAAGCTTGCAAAATGACCGAAAAGGAGTTCAGAGTAATGGTCGTGGAATTTATACATCGGATGGATGAGAAAATCAACAACTTATGCAAGAATCAGGAAGAAATGAAAAGTGATATAGCTACAATCAAAAACACCATGGAAAGTTTCAACAGTAGACTACAAGAAGCAGAGGACCGAATTAGTGAGTTAGAAGATCAGGTACAGAAACAAGCTCAATATGAACAGCAATTGGAGAAAAAAATTAAAAAGCAGGAGGAAAGCCTAAGGGAGCTTCGGGACAACATGAAACGAAGTAACATGCGTATAATAGGGCTGCCAGAAGGACAAGAAGAGCAGCAGGGATTAGAAAATCTATTCGAAGAAATAATGACAGAAAACTTCCCGGATATGGGAAAGATAAAAGTTACGCAAGTACAGAGAGTCCCAAGCAGGATCAACCCCAAAAGACCCACACCAAGACATGTCATAATTTCAATGGCAAATATAAATGATAAAGAGAGAATCCTAAAGGCGGCAAGAGAGAGACAGAGAGTTACCTACAAAGGAACACCCATCAGATTGTCAAATGATTACTCAACAGAAACACAACAAGCTAGAAGTGAATGGAAGGAGGTATACAAAGTGTTGCAAAGCAAAGGACTGAATCCAAGAATACTATATCCAGCAAGACTATCAATCAAAATTGAAGGGGAAATCAGGAGCTTTGCAGACAAAAAAAGCCTCAGGGAGTTTATCACCACCAAACCAGCAATGCAAGAATTGCTAAAGGGAATACTGTAAAAAGAAGAAATAAACAGGTAAGAAGGAATACAGACACAAAAATAGATATGACTGCAAACAAATACCTTTCAGTAATAACTTTAAATGTAAACGGACTAAATGCTCCAATCAAAAGACATCGAGTAGCTGAATGGATAAAAAAACATGACCCATATATATGCTGTCTACAAGAGACCCACCTCAGAACAAGAGACTCACACAGATTGAAAGTGAAGGGATGGAAAAATATCTTTCAGGCAAATGGAAATGAAAAAAAAGCTGGGGTAGCAATACTTATATCTGACAAAATAGACCTCAAAGTAAATGCCATAACAAGAGATAAGAAAGGCCACTTCATAATACTAAAGGGAGAAATCCAACAAGAAGAAATAATTCTGGTAAACATATACGCTCCCAATATAGGAGCACCCAAATACATAAAAAAAACTCCTGGAGGATATCAAGGGAGAGATTAATAGCAACACAATCATAGTAGGAGACTTTAATACCCCACTATCACCACTGGACAAATCCTCTAAACAAAAAATCAGCAAAGAAACAGCAATCCTAAATGACTCACTAGACCAGATGGAATTAATTGACATCTTCAGAACATTTCACCCCAAAGCCACAGAATATACATTCTTCTCAAGTGCACATGGGTCATTTTCAAAGATAGACCATATGCTGGGTCACAGGCAAAGTCTCTTCAAATTCAAGAAGATAGAAATTATATCAAGCATCTTCTCAGATCACAGTGGCATAAAACTGGAAATCAACTACAATAAAAACAAACCAAAGAAATCAAACACATGGAGACTAAACAGCATGCTATTAAACAAGGACTGGGTCACCAGAGAGATCAAGGAAGAAATAAAAAACATCATGGCAACAAATGACAATGAAAACACAACAATCCAAAATCTATGGGACACAGCGAAAGCAGTCTTGAGAGGGAAGTTCATAGCTCTACAGGCCTATTGCAAAAAACAAGAAACAATGGTAATAAATTACTTAACCCTACAACTCAAAGAGCTAGAAAAAGAGCAGCAAGAAAAGCCCAGTGTAACCAGAAGGAAGGAAATAACAAAGATCAGAGCGGAGATAAATGACATAGAGACCAAAGAAACAATACATAAGATCAACAAAACCAAGAGCTGGTTCTTTGAAAGGATAAACAAGATTGATGGACCTCTAGCCAGGCTCACCAAGAAGCAAAGAGAGAGGACCCAAATAAACAAAATCAGAAATGAAAGAGGTGAAATAACAACAGACCCCGCTGAGATACAAAGGATTGTTACAAAATACTACGAACAACTCTATTCCAACAAACTGGACAATCTGGAGGAAATGGACATATTCCTAGAAAAATATAACCTTCCAAAAATCAATCAAGAAGAATCTAAACAGCTCAATAGGCCAATAACTATGGACGAAATTGAAGCAGTCATCAAAAAGCTTCCAGCAAACAAAAGCCCGGGGCCAGATGGCTTCACAGGAGAGTTTTACCAAACATTCAAGGAAGAACTTAAACCTATCCTCCTCAGACTATTCCAAAAAATTCAAGTGGAAGGAACACTTCCAAGCTCCTTCTATGAAGCCAGCATCACCCTAATACCAAAACCAGATAAAGACAACACAATGAAAGAGAATTACAGACCAATATCCCTCATGAACATAGATGCCAAAATCCTCAACAAAATTCTAGCAAATCGGCTCCAGCAGTACATCAGAAAGATCATACACCATGACCAAGTAGGATTTATCCCAGGAATGCAAGGATGGTACAATATCCGCAAATCAATAAATGTGATACATCACATAAACAAATTGAAAGATAAAAATCACATAGTCATATCAATTGATGCAGAGAAAGCATTTGACAAAATCCAACACCCTTTCTTGATAAAAGCTCTCAACAAGGTGGGAATAGAAGGCTCATACCTCAACATAATAAAAGCTATATGTGATAAACCCACAGCAAACATCATACTCAATGGACAAAAACTAAAAACATTTCCCCGAAGAACAGGAACAAGACAGGGATGCTCACTCTCACCACTCCTATTTGACATAGTACTGGAAGTATTAGCCATTGCAATTAGACAAGAAGAAGAAATAAAAGGCATCCAAATTGGAAAAGAACAAGTAAAGCTGTCTTTATTTGCAGACGACATGATATTGTACATAAAAAATCCGAAAGACTCCGTCAAAAAACTAATAGACTTAATAAATGAATTCGGCAATGTAGCAGGATACAAAATTAACGCCAAGAAATCTATGGCCTTTCTATACACCAATAGTGAACTTACAGACAGAGAGACTAAAAAGGCAATCCCATTTACCATCGCACCAAAAAAATTAAGATACCTAGGAATAAACTTAACTAAGGAGGTAAAAGACCTATACACGGAAAACTACAGGACACTGAAAAAAGAGATAGAGGAAGACGTAAACAGATGGAAGAACATACCATGTTCATGGATTGGTAGAATCAACATCATTAAAATGTCCATACTACCCAAAGCAATCAATAGATTCAATGCACTCCCCATTAAAATACCAACGGCATATTTCACAGACCTTGAAAGAACTCTCCAAAAATTCATCTGGAATAAAAAAAGACCCCGAATAGCCACAGCAATCCTGAGAAAGAAGAATAAAGTAGGAGGGATCTCAATACCAGATTTCAAGCTGTATTACAAAGCCACTGTTCTCAAAACAGCCTGGTACTGGCACAAGAACAGACACATAGATCAATGGAACAGAATAGAGAATCCAGATATTGACCCAAACCACTATGCTCAATTAATATTTGACAAAGGAGGCATGAACATAAAATGGAATAAAGACAGTCTCTTCAATAAATGGTGTTGGGAAAATTGGACAGATACATGCAAAAAATGAAGCTTGATCACCAACTTACGCCATACACAAAAATAAACTCAAAATGGATACAGGACTTAAACATAAGACGGGAAACCATAAAAATACTAGAGCAATCCACAGGCAGCAAAATGTCAGACATATGCCAAAAGAAATTCTTCACTGACACTGCCCCTAGGGCAATGGAAGCTAAAGAGAAAATTAACAAATGGGACTACATCAAAATAAAAAGCTTTTTCACAGCAAAAGAAACCATCAACAAAACAACAAGAAGGCCCACTGCATGGGAGAACATATTTGCAAATGGCATCACTGATAAAGGTTTAATCTCCAACATCTACAGGCAGCTTATACAACTTAATAAAAGGAAGATAAATGATCCAATAAAAAAATGGGCAACAGACCTAAATAGAATCTTTTCAAAAGAAGACAGAAGGAAGGCCAAGAGACACATGAAAACATGCTCAACGTCACTAATTATCCGAGAGATGCAAATCAAAACAATAATGCGGTACCATCTCACACCTGTCAGAATGGCTATCATCAACAAATCAACAAACGACAAGTGTTGGCGAGGATGCGGAGAAAAAGGAACCCTCGTGCACTGCTGGTGGGAATGCAGACTGGTGCAGCCACTGTGGAGAACAGTATGGAGTTTCCTCAAAAAACTGAAAATGGAACTCCCATTTGACCCAGTAATCCCACTCCTGGGAATATATCCGAAGAAACTAGAAACACCAATTAGAAAGGATATATGCACCCCTATGTTCATAGCAGCACAATTCACCATAGCTAAGATTTGGAAACAGCCTAGGTGCCCGTCAGCAGATGACCGGATCAGAAAACTGTGGTACATCTACACAATGGAATACTATGCTGCCATAAAAAAGAAGGAATTCTCATCATTTGCAGCAACCTGGGAGGAATTGGAGAACATTATGTTAAGAAATAAGTCAGTCAATGAAAGAAAAATACCACATGATCTCACTCATTTATGGATGATAAAGAACATTATAAACTTGAACAAAAAGATAGATACAGAGACAGTAAAGCATCAAACAGACTGTCAAATTACAAGGGGAAGGTTAGGGAGAGGTGGGGAGATAAGAGATCAATCAAAGGACTTGTATGCATGCATATAAGCATAACCAATGGATGCAAAACTCTGGGGGTTGGGGGCATATAGGGGAGTGGGGTGTGGGGGGGCAATGGTAAGATATGTACACATATAATACCTTAAAAACAAAAAAAGGATAGTCTGAAATTAAACTTTAACTAAAAGCAGTTATGGTGGGTAGTTACATCCTAGGTTCGTATCTTCACTGACAAGGGCAAACTTTACCTTAACTGAGCCTATCTGTCTTTTTGCATCTATAATAAAATACCCTTAAAATGTCTGGGTAGCTTGTAACTTCCCTTTTTCTGGACCCCTTGGGGCACAACCAAATGTGCCTGGGTTCCAGGACAGATATCACAAATTCCTTCATTGTGATCATGTTAATTGTTCCTGCACCCACCTAAGTATATGTTTATCATTTTACTTTTTTATCCAATCCCAGGGGTTCCCTGCCCCCTCACACCCCCGATTTGCTTTATTCTGCCTCTCTAGTTTATCACCAATGGATTTCATGTAACCCACCTACATTCCTTCCTTTGATTGCAATCCTATATAATAAAGAGGTAATATGCGAATTGGCCATCATGCCCTAGCACAAGATGGCTACCACAATTGGGTCACAAGATGGCCACCACAAGATGGCCGGCAGGGGAGGGCAGTTGAGGGCGATCAGGCCAGCAGGGAGGGCAGTTAGGGGCAACCAGGCTAGCGGGGTAGGCCATTTAGGATGACCAGGCCTGCAGGGGAGGGCAGTTGGGGGTGACTAGGCCTGCAGGGGAGGGCAGTTGGTGGCAACTGGGCCTGCAGAGGAGGGCAGTTAGGGGGAACCAGGCCGGCAGGGGAGGGCAGTTGGAGGGATCAAGCCTGCAGGGGAGGGCAATTGGGGCGACCAGGCCTGCAGGGGAGGGCAGTTGGGGGTGACCAGGCTTGCAGGCAAGGGCAGTTGGGGGGATCAGGCCTGCAAGCGAGGACAGTTGGGGGGAACAAGGCCTGCAGGGGAGGGCAGTTGGGAGCGACCAGGCCTGCATGGGAGGGTAGTTGGGGGGACCAGGCCAGCAGGGGAGGAAAGTTGGAGGGATTAGGCCTGCAGGGGAGGGCAGTTGCGGGGGGGGTACCAGGCCTGCAGGGGAGGGCAGTTGGGAGCGACCAGGCCTGCAGGGGAGGTAGGGCAGTTGGGTGTAGAGGGGAATCCATTTTCCGCGTCCAGCACGGATAGAAGGTGATCCGGTTCTTGAGTAGGGGCGAAGGGGATTGAGAAAATGAAAGAAAGAGACAAACACAGATACAATAGGGAAAGCTGGGACTGGATGGGATCACTGTTCTCTGATAGAGAGATAAGTACCCAGACCCGACACAGCATGTTTATTTTATACCTCAAATACCAGGAAGTTTTACTAAAAGTAAAGACAAAGGAGATCATTCTAGGGTGGGCCCGGGTCATATTCATTCCTGGTGTTTGGCTGGATTTACAAAATAAAATCCACTCCCGGGCACCTGGGCAGAAATGAAGGTCAAGCTGACAACACTTCTGCCTTTTGGCAAAATGTGTTTCCAGGGAGTGGCTTTGTCTACCACCCTGGATTCAGATGACAATTTAAAGAAATGCCCATGTGCCTTCCCAGGTGCTCTCTACAGTTAGAGAGGACCAGGCCTGCAGGGGAGGGCTGTTGGGGGTGACTAGGCCTGCAGGCGAGGGCAGTTGGAGGGTCAGGCCTGCAGGCAAGGGTAGTTGGAGGGACAAGGCCTGCAGAGGAGGGCAGTTGGGGCAAGCAGGCCTGCAGGGGAGGGCAGTTGGGGGTGACCAGGCCTACAGGGGAGGGCAGTTGGGGGCGACCACGCCTGCAGGGGAGGGCAGTGGAGGTGACCAGGCCTACAGGGGAGGGCAGTTGGGGGCGACCAGGCCAGCAGGGGAAGGCCATTACCAGGCCAGCAGGGGAGGGCAGTTGGGGGGCGACCAGGCCAGCAGGGGAAGGCCATTAGGAGCAACCAGGCCAGCAGAGGAGGGCAGTTGGGGGCAACCAGGCCGGCAGGGGAGGGCAGTTGAGGGTGACCAGGCCAGCAGGGGAGGGCAGTTGGGGGCAATCCGGCTGGCAGGGTAGCAGTTAGGCATCAATCAGGCTGGCAGGGGAGTAGTTAGGGGATGATCAGGCTGGCAGTCAGAAGCAGTTAGGGGCAATCTGGCAGGCAGGCAGGCGAGCGGTTGGGAGCCAGCAGTCCCAGATTGTGAAAGGTATCGGGCCTAAACCAGCAGTCGGACATCCCCTGAGGGGTCCCAGATTGGAGAGGGTGCAGACTGGGCTGAGGGACACACACCCCGCGTGCACAAATTTCATGCACCAGGCCTCTAGTGTATAAATAAAGATGTAAACTGCCATTCTCCAGTGCATTATCTCAATTTGTTGAGGTTCTGCTTCCTGGCATTTGTTGACAGTTTGGCTCAAATAAACTTACAAAAGTTCTTTACAGGTTGAAATGTTTTTATGTTAACATTAGAAATGGGCTTGTAATATATAGCTTTTATTATTTTGAGGTATATTTTCTCTATACCTACTTTGCTGGAAGTTGTTATCATAAATAAAGGCATATAATTTTTATTTTTTTGTTTTGTTAATGTGGTGTAACATGTTAACTGATTTGGATTTGCAGTTATTGAATCCTGTGTCCCTGGAATAAATCTCATTTGATTATTATATAAGATCCTTTTAATATATTATTGAATTTGGTTTGCTAATGTTGCATTGATAATTTTTGCATCTATGTTCATAAGGGATATTGGTCTGTAATTTTCTTTTTTGAGGTGTCTTTGTCTGGTTTTTGTATCAAGGTAATGCTGGCCTTGTAGAATGAGTTTGAAAGGCTTTCTTTATCTTCAATTTTTTTTTTTAACAATTTGAGGAAGGTAGGCATTAACTCTTCCTTAAATGTGTGGTAGAATTATCTGTAAAGCTATCTGCTTTTGAACTTTTGTTTTGGGGCATTTCTAAAATTGATGACTCAATTTTGTTACTAGTAATCTGTCTGTTCAGTTTTTCTGTTTCACCACGCAGATTAAGTCTTGGAAGATTGTATGTTTCCAAGAATTTCTCTATTTCTTTTAGGTTATCCAATTTTTTGTGCTATAATTGTTTGTGGTATTCTCTCATAGTGGTTTGTATTTTTGTAATATTGGTTGAAATTCTTTTTTCTTCATTTCTGATTTTATTTATTTGGACCCTCTCTCTTTTTTCTTGATAAATCTCACTTAAATCAATTTTATTTCTCTTTTCAAAGAATCAATTCCTATTTTCATTGATCTTTTCCTATTTTTAGTCTCTATCTTATTTATTTCTGATCTAATTTTTATGATTTTCTTTCTTCTAATAACTTTGGGATTTGTTTGTTCTTTTTCTAGGTTCTTTAGGTCTAAGCTTAGTTTGTTCATTTGATATTTATCTCATTTTTTGAGATAATCCTGTATCATAATAAACTTTCCTCTTAGAAATTATTTTCTGGGAGAAACCAAGATGGCGGCATAGGTAAACACCTAAACTTCTGCATCGCACAACAATTTCAAAACTACAACTAAAAGACAAAGCGAACATCATCCAGAAACACAGGAAGGCTGGATGAGAGGAAATTCTACAACTAGAAGGAAAGAGAAAAGCACACTGAGACTCAGAGGAGCTACAGAAGGCAGAGGTACCGAGGCGTGCACGCGGAGAGGGCTGGCAACTGAGTACACGGCTGTCTTTCCCTACCGGGAGGGAGACAAAAGCTCCTGACTGCTCTGAACTCCAGTTCCGGGAGAGACTCTGGGGACCCAGACTCATTCGGGGAGAAATTGGACTGTCTGGAAGCGGGCGAAACTCGAGGTCAGCTTTCTCTCAGAGGTGCTTGCAGCAATTACTGCGGGACACTGAGACCCAGGGGCCACTTAGGGCAGGGCTGATGGGAAGCCATTGCTGTCTGCTCCGCCCAGAGACTCCGCCCCATCCAAGATGAGCACAGAGGATTTTGCAAGTCTTGTCTCATAAGGGTGTGTCCAGCAAAGAAGTTCTCCCAGTGTAGACACAGCTGATCCTTATAGCCAATTGGCCTGGAGGTCAATTCCTCCCACTGATACCAACAACAATCAAGACTTAACTACAACAAGATTGTGCACACAGCCCACAAAGGGGTGCACCAAGAGTGCTCACCTCAGGTAACTGGGGAGGCTGAGCCACTGGGCCCTATAGGACACCTATCACACAAATCCACTTTATCAACTCAGGGAAGCAGCCAAAATGCGGAGACAAAGAAACAGGTCACAAATGAAAGAAATGGAGGAAAACAAATGACTGGATATAGAGTTCAAAACCACGGTTATAAGGTTTTTCAAGAATTTTCTAGAAAAGGCTGATAAATGTAGTGAGACCCTCAAGGATATGAAAAAGGACCAACTAGAAATTAAGCATACACTGACTGAAATAAAAAATATTATACAGAGATCCAACAGCAGACTAGAGGATCGCAAGAATCAGGTCAAAGATTTGAAATACAATGAAGCAAAACACACTCAACCAGAAAAGAAAAAAGCAAAAAGAATCCTAAAATATGAAGATAGTGTAAGGAGCCTCTGGGACAACTTCAAGCGAACCAACATCAGAATTATGGGGTTGCCAGAAGAAGAGAGAGAGCAAGATACTGAAAACCTATTTGAAGAAATAATGACAGAAAACTTCCCCCACCTGGTGAAAGAAATAGACTTACAAGTCCAAGAAACGCACAGAACCTCAAACAAAAGGAATCCAAAGAGGACCACACCAAGACACATCATAATTAAAATGCCAAGAGCAAAAGACAAATAGAGAATCTTAAAAGCAGCAAGAGAAAAAGTTATTTACCTCCAAGGGAGTACTCATACAATTGTCAGCTGATTTCTCAACAGAAACTATGCAGGCCAGAAGGGAGTGGCAAGAAATATTCAAAGTGATGAATAGCAAGAACCTACAACCAAAATTATTCTACCCAGCAAAGCTATCATTCAGAATTGAAGGGCAGATAAAGAGCTTCACAGATAAGAAAAAGCTAAAGGAGTTCATCACCACCAAACCAGTATTATATGAAATGCTGAAAGGTATTCTTTAAGAAGAAGAAGGGGGAAAAAAAGGTAAAGATAAAATTATAAACAACAAATACATATCTATCAACAAGTAAATCTAAAAATAAAGTGAATCAAAAATCTGATGAACAGAATAAACTGGTGAATATAATAGAATCAGGGACACAGAAAGGGAATGGACTGACAATTCTTGGGGAAAGGGGTTTGGGGGTGCAGGAAGGGACTGGACAAAAATCATACACCTATGGATGAGGACAGTGGGGGTTGTAAGGGCAGAAGGTGGGGTGGGAACCAGGTGGAGGGGAGCTATGGGGGGGAAAACAGGAATAATTGTAATAATCTGAAAAATAAAAATGTATTAAAAAGAAAAAAATTATTTTGTTTTGCATAGCATTTGGAACTATGTTTACATTTTCATTTGTCCCAAGGTATTTTTTAAAATTTCTTCTTTGAATTATTTCTTAACCCATAGGTTTACTAGCATGTTCTTTAGCCTCCACATGTTTGTGGGTTTTTTTCTAGTTTTCTTCTTACAATTGATTTCTAGTTTTATACTGTTGTGATAAGAAAAGTTGCTTCATATTATTTCAGTGTTCTTAATTTTATTGAGACTTGTTTTGTGGCCTAACATGTGATTTATCCTAGAGAATGTTCCTTGTGCAATTCAAAAGAATGTGTATTTTGAAACCAAGATAGCGACATAGGTAAACACCTGAACTTGCCGCCTCGCACAACCAAGAATTTCCTAGAAAAGGCTGATAAATTTAATGAGACCCTCAAGGATATGAAAAAGGATCAACTAGAAATTAAACATAAACTGAATAAAATAAAAAATATTATACAGAGACCCAACAGCAGACTAGAGGAATGCAAGAATCAAGTCAAAGATTTGAAATACAAAGAATCAAAGAACAATCAACCGGAAAAGCAAAAAGAAAAAAGAATCCAAAAAGTTGAAGATAGTGTAAGAGGCCTCTGGGACAATCTCAAGCATACCAACATCAGAATTATGGGGGTGCCAGAAGAAGAGAGAGAGCAAGATACTGAAAACCCCTGAAGCCAGTTTGGCTCAGTGGATAGAGCGTCGGCCTGCGGACTGAAAAGTTCCGGGTTCGATTCCAGTCAATGGCATGTATCTTGGTTGCGGGCACAACCCTAGTAGGAGGTGTGCAGGAGGCAGCTGATAGATGTTTCTCTCTCAACGATGTTTCTAACTATCTCTCTCCCTTTCTCTCTGTAAAAAATCAATAAAATATATTTTTTTAAGAAAAAGATACTGAAAACCTATTTGAAGAAATAATGACCAAAAACTTCCCCCACCTGGTGAAAGAAATAGACTTACAAGTCCAGGAAATGCACAGAACTCCAAACAAAAGGAATTCAAAGAGGACGACACCAAGTCACATCATAATTAAAATGCCAAGGGCAAAAGACAAAGAGAATATTAAAAGCAGCAAGAGAGCCGAAACCGGTTTGGCTCAGTGGATAGAGCGTCGGCCTGAGGACTCAAGGGTCCCAGGTTCGATTCCAGTCAAGGGCATGTACCTTGGTTGCGGGTACATCCCCAGTAGGGGGTGTGCAAGAGGCAGCTGATCAATGTTTCTCTCTCATCGATGTTTCTAACTCTCTATCCCTCTCTGTAAAAAATCAATAAAATATATTTTTTTTTAAAAAAGGCAGCAAGAGAAATACAGTTAATTACCTACAAGGGCACACCCATATGATTATCAGCTGATTTCTCAACAGGAACTATGCAGGCCAGACAGGAGTGGCAAGAAATATTCAAAGTGATGAATAGCAAGAACCTACAACTAAGATTACTCTACCCAGCAAAGCTATCATTCAAAATTGAAGGTCAGATAAAGAGCCTCACAGACAAGAAAAAGCTAAAGAAGTTCATCACCACCAAACTAGGATTATGTGAAATGCTGAAGGGTATTCTTTAACCTTTTGCACTCGGAGGTCGAATGTGTCTCGACACGGTTAGCATCAGAATAAAGGAATCAAGAAAAAAGCAAACGAGTGCAAAGGGTTAAGAAGAGGAAGAAGAAAAAGGTAAAGATAAAAATTATGAACAACAAATACATATCTATCAACAAGTGAATCTAAAAATCAAGTGAATAAATATCTGATGAACAGCCCTGACCGGTTTGGCTCAGTGGATAGAGTGTCGGCCTGCAGACTCAAGGGTCCCAGGTTCAATTCAAGGGCATGTACCTTGGTTGTGGGCACATCCCCAGGAGGGGGTGTGCAGGAGGCAGCTGATTGATGTTTCTCTCTCATTGATGTTTCTAACTCTCTATCCCTCTCCCTTCCTCTCTGTAAAAATCAATAAAATATATATTTTTTAAAAAATCTGATGAACAGAATAATCTGGTGAGTATAATATAATTAGGGGCAAAGAAAGGGAGTAGACTGACAATCCTTGGGGGGGGGAAGGGGTGTGAGGGTGCAGGAAGAGACTGGACAAAAATCATACACCTATGGATTAGTATAGTGTGGGGGGGGTAAGAGCATGGAGCGGGGTGGGAACCAGGTGGAGGGGAGCTATGGGGGGGAAAAAGTGGAACAACTGTAATAATCTGAACAATAAAGATTTTTAAAAACCCAAAACAAAACAAAAGAATGTGTATTCTGCTGTTTGTGGATAGTATGTTTTACATATATCAGTTAAGTCTATGTGGTCTCATGTGTCATTTAATGCCAATTTTTTGCCTGTGGATATCCAATTGCTCCAGCACCATTTTGTTGAAAATAATGTGCATGTACCATTGAATTGCTTTTGTACTTCAGTTGCATAGACTTGTGTGGTTTTATTTCTGGGTTTTCTTTTCTCCCACCAGACTACACAGACTTTATACTATACCTATATAATGAGTCTGGAAATTGGGTAGATTGATTCTTTCCATTTTACTTTTCTTTTTCAAAATTGTCTTAGTTATTCAATTTCATTTGCTTTTTCCTATAAACTTTAGAATTAGCTTGTCTATATCAACAAAATATCTTACAGGGGTTTTTGAAAGAATTTGCATTAAAGCAATATATTAATTTGTGAAGCATTGAGATATTTACTATTTTGAGTTTTCCATTACATGAACACACATTGTCTCTCCATTTATTTAGAGCTCTCTTGATTTCCCTCACTATCATTTCCATTTTTAACAGATAAGTCTTATATAACTTTATGAGGTATGCAACTATTTCATTTATAAGCACTTGTAAATGATATTGTACTTTTTCACTCTCCACATATTTATTGAAAATTATACAAAATGTAATTAAAATTTTATATGCTAATTTTGTATTTTACAACATTGGTTTAATAATTTACTATTTCTAGGAGTTTTGTGCAAATTCCTAGGAATTTTATGCATAAGACATAACTTCTACAAATAGGGATATTTTTATTTCTTCCTTTCTGCTATGAATGCCTTTTATTTCCTTTTGTTGACTTATTACACTGGCTAGTATTCCAAGTATTATCTATACTAATAATAGAAGTATATGCAAATTACCCAGGATGCCATCACAATAATGATTGAACAGCGGGCTGTGTGGGGTAACAAGGCTGGCAGGGGGGATTAGTGAGGGATGATCAAACAACTGAACAGCAGGCTGTTAGGGACAACCAGGCCAGCAGAAGGGGGCAGTGAGGGGCAACCAGGCTGGCAGGGGGGGGCAGTTGGGAGCAACCAGGCTGGTGGGGGGCAGCTGGGGGTGACCAGGCCAGTAGGGGGCAATTGAGAGTGACCAGGCCAGCAGGGGGACAGTTGGGAGTGACCAGGCCGGCAGGCAGGGCAGTTGGGGGAGACCAGGCTGGCGGGGGTCAGTTGGGGGCAACCAGGCCAGCGGGGGGGGGGGCAGTTAGGGATGATCAGGCCAGCAGGAAGAGGTGGTTAGGGGCCAGTGGTCCTGGATTGTGAGAGGAATGTCCAACTGCTGGTTTAGGCCCTATCCCTGGGCAGTTGGACATCCCCCGAGGTGTCCCAAATTGGAGAGTGTTTAGGTTGGGCTGAGGGGACCCCCCATGCATGAATTTTATGCACCGGGCCTCTAGTGTTGAATAAACTTGGTAAGAGCAGGTTTCCATGCTTTGATTCTAAGTTCAAGGAGAAAGCATTTTATCTTTCAACATTAAATGTGATGTTAACTGTGTGTTTTTCAAATGCTTAGTAAGCTGAGGCAGTCCCACAGTATACTTATTTTTGTAAAACATAAAAAGTGCACCAGATTTTATCAAATGATTTTTAAAACATGTTTTTATTAATTTTTAGAGAGAGAGGAAAGAAGAGGAACATCTATGAAAGGGAAACATTGATCGGCTGCCTCCTGCACACCCCCTACTGGGGATTAAGCCCACAACCTGGGCATGTGCCCTGACTGGGAACCAAACCCACAACCTCTTGGTGCATGAGAGGATGCTCAATGAACTGATCCACACTGGCCAGGGCATTAGAGCATTTTTTCATATGCCTCTTGGCCATCTGTATGACCGCTTTGGAGAAGTGTCTATTCATGTCCTTTGCCCATTTTTTCATTGGATTGTTTGTCTTCCTTCTGTTAAGTTGTATGAGTTTCTTATATATTTTGGATATTAACCTTTTACCAGATGTATCATTGCAAAATATGTTCTCCCATACAGTGGGCTCCATTTTCATTTTATTGATGGTTTCTTTTGCTGTGCAAAAGCTTTTTATTTTTATGTAGTCCCATTTGTTTATTTTTTCCATAGTTTCCTTTGTGGGGTCTCAGAGAATCACCAAGGTGAGGCAAACAATGTTAACCAGGTTGATGGAGACTCACATATGGCACCCACCTGCTGGCTCTGTGGGAAGAAGTCTGAACAAAGAAACAATGGCTTCTGCCAGCACTTCTGTCTGGAGTAAAAAAAATTGTCCCTCCAACTCATACCTCAAAGCCAGACAATTCAGTTCCTCGATATATGTCCCTGGCAGCTTTCAAGCTGCTGCCCCAGCCCTGAGGCTTAGAGCTAATGAGTCCCAGTAAGTCCATGCATGGGCCCCTTAGGAAGAACATCTGGGACTCTAGCAGTCCTCCAGCTCACTCAGCCATAATCACCACTGGTTTTTCACAGACAAAAGTTTGAGGTCTTCCCTTCCTGGCACTCAAACCCCAATCTGTGCCCTGGTGTGGGGCTAGGACCCCTCACTCCTCACAGACAGACCTCCACAGCTGAGACATCCCTCCTGATTTTTATTAACCACACGTGGGTGTGGGGCCAGCATGGCTTCTTCTTTATATCCTTAGTTACAGAACTTTTTTTCAGCTAGATTTCAGGAAGTTCTAAATGATGACTGGCCTGTAGTTTAATTGTAATTTTGTTATGGTTGTGGGAGAATGCAAATACGACATTTACCTATGCCACCATCTTGGCCGGAAGTCTGTAACTGTCCGTTTGGACTTTAAATGTGACCTTTATCACAGATTTCTCCTCTAACCATCCTTTCTAAAGTAAATATGCCCGAGGAGGAACCAAGATGGCGGCAAAGTTAAACAACTAAACTGCCTCCTCTCACAACAATTTCAAAAATACAACTAAAAAACAAAATGTTTACCACCCAGAACCACGGAAAAGCTGGCTGAGTGGTAGATTTAAAACTAAGAAGAGAAGGGAGCGCAAACGCTGGAGAGCTGAGGTACGGAGGTGCGCGCAAACCGGGCTGGCGGCTGGCGGCTTTTCTTCAAACTGAAGGGAGACAAACTCCCGATCACTCTGAACTCCAGTTTCTGGGGAGACACGGGGGACCCAGATGCCTACAGGGAGAAGCTGGACTCTCAGCCATCAGTCGGAGAGTGACAGAGACTTTTCTGCAGAGGTCCGCCCAGCAATGAGGGTTTGCTGCGCTGGAGCGTGGGACACGGGGACTTGGAAACGCAGAAAGGCAGAGACAGCTGAAGGCAGCCATGGCCGTTGGCCACGCCCCAACCTAGTGACACCCTGAGACACTGGCCCGCCCTGAGACCCCGCCCCTCACATTCTACAAACCCGCCCAGGCTCAAAACAGCAGCTTTTACATATAAATGGCCTGTTCTGTGGCAGCTCAACCAAATTAACTGCAGGTCCAGTCAGACTGCTCCAAAACTGCCCAAACAAAGAGGAGAAAACTGTAGCTCTTGCTGTAGCTCCTGCTGGGAGGACTCAGACCTGCACCCCATTGGAGATCCAGACACTAGGGTATCTAGTGGTCGGTGTGGATGACACCAGAATTCAACTATTCTCATAAGGGACACATTCAAGAGGCAGACTCAGTGAGCACCAAAGCCCTACTGTGTCTCCAGCACAGCAATTCTTCTGTTATAGACAAAGCAGTCCTCACAGCCAATTGGCCTGGAGGTCAATTCCTCCCAGTGTACAAACATCAATTAAGGCTTTTAACTACACCAAGACTTTCCACTCAGCCCACAAAGGGGTGTACCAAGAGCGACCACCTAGAGTGATTGGGGAAGCTGAGCTACCGGCCCCTAGAGGTCACTGAACACACAAAGCCACTCCATCAACACAGGGAGGCAGCCAAAATGCGGAGACATCGAAGTATGTCACGAGTAGGAGAGATGGAGGAAAGCAAACTAATGGACGACACAGTGTTCAGAACCACATTTATAAGGTTACTCAAGAATCTTCTAAAAACCTCTGATAAACTTGAAGAAACCTTCAAGGACCTAAATGAGAATACCAAAAAATGGAAAAGGACCAGTCAGAAATTATGCATACACTGTCTGAAATAAACAATATACAGACACTCAACTGTAGACCACCGTACCTGAAGAGTCAAACCAAAGATCTGGAATATGAGGAAGAAAAAAACACCCAACCAGAGAGGCGGAAAGAAAGAAGAATCCAAAAGTGTGAGGATAGCGTAAGGAGCCTCTGGGATGGCTTTAAGCGTACCAATATCCGAATTTTTGGGGTGCCAGAAGAAGAGAAAGAGCAAGATACTGAAAACCTATTTTGAAGAAATAATGACAGAAAACTTCCCCTACCTGGTGAAAGAAATAGACTTACAAGTTCAGGAAACGCAAAGAACCCCAAACAAGAGGAATCAAAAGAGGACCACACCAAGACACATCATAATTAAAATGCCAAGAGCAAATGACAAAGAGAGAATCTTACAAGCAGCAAGAGAAAAACAGTTAGTTACCTACAAGGGAGCACCCATACAATTGTCAGCTGATTGCTCAACAGAAACTATGCAGGCCAGACGGGAATGGCAAGAAATATTCAGAGTGATGAATAGCAAGAACCTACAACCAAGACTACTCTACCCAGCAAAGTTATCATTCAGAATTGAAGGGCAGATAAAGAGCTTCACAGATAAGAAAAAGCTAAAGGAGTTCATCACCACCAAACCAGTATTATATGAAATGCTGAAAGGTATTCTTTAAAAAGAGGAAAAAGAAGAAAAAAGTAAAGAGAAAAATTATGAACAACAAATACATATCTATCAACAAGTGATCCTAAAAATCAAGTGAATTAAAAATCTGAGGAACAGAATAAACTGGTGAACATAACAGAATCAGAGGCATAGAATGGGAGTGGATTGATAATTCTCAGGGGGAAAGGGGTTTCTGTGGGGCGGGGGGTATGGGAAGAGACTGGACAAAAATCATACACCTATGGATTAGGACAACGGGGGGAAGGTAAGGGCAGAGAACGGGTGGGAACCGGGTGATGGGGAGATATGGGGGGAAAAAAGGAGAAATAATTGTAATAATTTGAACAATTAAGATTTATTTAAAAAAATAAAGTAAATATTCCCTTTTCCCTTCTTTATCAATTCATCCTATTTCCCTTTAATGTTCTTATCCAATGTACATGGTGGGGCAAGAGTGGGTTTAGAGTTGTGAGTATATGAAAGTTTATTTATTCTTGCATTATTTTTTTTAGAGAGTACATTTATTAAAGCTGGGAAAGCTAAAACAAGAAAGGGCTTAGGATAGAAGAAGCAACAGAGGAGAACCTAGGTAGGGCTGCTTTGGCTCTCTAATAATGTTAGAGGAAGGAAATGAGACAAGATGGGTCTGCTATTGGCTCCCTGAAAAGTCAGACCGGTTCAGGAGCTTTGCTGTTCGCTATTCCCCTAGTTACAAGTCCCATGGGGGTCCCAGAGTTAAAAAGCACTTGCTGAGAAAAGGGCACTGGTGCACCCTCCTTGGAGTGTGACTTATTACTTATTAATTTTTGTATTATTTTTCATATGAACAACTGTAAACCTACTTTTGCCCCACCCTGTTTAATTATGTTTCTATTTCCTTGGTTATTGTCTGTCTCCTCAAATAGATTTTAAGTTACTTTGTCAGAGACAATGTCTCTTGGGGTTTTATTCAAGAGTGCACTCACTATTATTTAATAAGTATTCGATAAATATTTGTTAAATGTATTCTCAGCCTCCTTCTGCTCTATTGACATTTGATTATTTATAGGTGCTGATCCATCTAGTTAATTTTTAAATTAAATTTATTTGAGTAACATTGGTTAATATCCTATATCAGTATTTGGCAAACTCATTAGTCAACAGAGCCAAATATCAACAGTACAACAATTGAAATTTCTTTTGAGAGCCACATTTTTAAAACTTAAACTTCTTCTAACACCACTTTTTCAAAATAGACTCTCCCAGACCACCTAGTCTGGTCTTGGAAGCAAACCTGGTCACTACAGCCACTCTGGTAGAAGACCTGCCACCCCAGCTGCAGAAACGAGAACCCTGAGACCTCCATCTCCAAAAGTGCGCCGCTGAAAGCAGTAAGTGCAACCTCCCCCTCCCCAGCGCCGGAACTCAGGACTCGCTGCGTCCCCAGCCCATAGGCACCCGGGCACTCCACTACCCAGGCAGTGCTTGGGAACCACTGAGAGCCCCTGAGGGGGTTATTCTGCAAAGTCAAGGGTGCACGGCCCTAAGTAGAATCTCTGAACTGCCTCTTCCTAAATAGCTGCCCAGGGACACCCCTGCGGTGCAACTTCAGTGCCAGGGGGCTTCGGAGCTTTGCGCCGGCGGGGTCGATACCAGTTCGCGCGCACTCAAGGGCTGGCAAGCTCGCGGCCACAGCGGGGGAAGGCGCCCTGAGCCCATATATCCACAGGGTTCTCTGGAAAGCTGCTCTGGGCCCCTGCTGGGCGTGATTCTGTGCGGGCAAGGGCGCGCTGCCCCACAGCAGAAAATCTGAACTCCCTTCTCCCAAATACCTTCCCACATACACCCTAGCTGTTTAACTTCAGTGCCAGAGGCTCTCAAATTGCGTCAGAGGTGTGCGCCAGCGGGCTCGCCACCAGTTCGCGCGCACTCAAGGGCTGGCAAACTCAAGGGCTGGCAAGCTCACGGCCACAGCGGGGGAAGGCGCCCTGAGCCCATATATCCACAGGGTTCTCTGGAAAGCTGCTCTGGGCCCCTGCTGGGCGTGATTCTGTGCGGGCAAGGGCGCGCTGCCCCACAGCAGAAAATCTGAACTCCTTTCTCCCAAATACCTTCCCACATACACCCTAGCTGTTTAACTTCAGTACCAGAGTCTCTCAAATTGCGTCAGAGGTGTGCGCCGGCGGGCTAGCCACCAGTTCGCGCACACTCAAGGGCTGGCAAACTCACAGCCACGGCTGGGGAAGGCACCCTGAGCCCATATATCCACAAGGTTCTCTGGAAAGCTGCTCTGAGCCCCTGATGGGCGTGATTCTGTGCGGGCAAGGGCGCGCTGCCCCACAGCAGAAAATCTGAACTCCTTTCTCCCAAATACCTTCCCACATACACCCTAGCTGTTTAACTTCAGTGCCAGAGTCTCTCAAATTGCGTCAGAGGTGTGCGCCAGCGGGTGCGCCACCAGTTCGCGCACACTCCAGGGCTGGCAAACTCTCAGCCACAGCGGGGGAAGGCGCCCCGAGCCCATATATCCACAGTGTTCTCTGGGGAGCTGCTGTGAGCCCCTGCTGGGAGTGATTCTGTACATCCAAGGACTCGCTGCCCCACAGCAAAAACTCTGAACTCCTTTCTCCTGAATACCTTCCCACGTACACCCTAGCTGTTTAACTTCAGTGCCAGAGTCTCTCAAATTGCGTCAGAGGTGTGCGCCGGCGGGCTAGCCACCAGTTCGCGCACACTCAAGGGCTGGCAAACTCACAGCCACGGCTGGGGAAGGCACCCTGAGCCCATATATCCACAAGGTTCTCTGGAAAGCTGCTTTGAGCCCCTGATGGGCGTGATTCTGTGCGGGCAAGGGCGCGCTGCCCCACAGCAGAAAATCTGAACTCCTTTCTCCCAAATACCTTCCCACATACACCCTAGCTGTTTAACTTCAGTGCCAGAGTCTCTCAAATTGCGTCAGAGGTGTGCGCCAGCGGGTGCGCCACCAGTTCGCGCACACTCCAGGGCTGGCAAACTCTCAGCTACAGCAAAGGAAGGCGCCCCGAGCCCATATATCCACAGTGTTCTCTGGGGAGCTGCTGTGAGCCCCTGCTGGGAGTGATTCTGTACATCCAAGGACTCGCTGCCCCACAGCAAAAACTCTGAACTCCTTTCTCCTGAATACCTTCCCACGTACACCCTAGCTGTTTAACTTCAGTGCCAGAGTCTCTCAAATTGCGTCAGAGGTGTGCGCCGGCAGGTGCGCCACCAGTTCGCGCACACTCCAGAGCTGACAAACTCACAGCCACAGCAAGGGAAGGCGCCCCGAGCCCATATATCCACAGTGTTCTCTGGGGAGCTGCTGTGAGCCTCTGCTGGGAGTTATTCTGTACAGCCAAGGACGCGCTGCCCCACAGCAAAAACTCTGAATTCCTTTCTCCTGAATAACTTCCCACATACACCCTAGCTGTTTAACTTCAGTGCCAGAGTCCCTCAAAGTGCGTCAGAGCTGTGCACCTGCAAACACACCTTAACAGAAGGGAATTTACAATAGGCAGGCACCCTGAGCCCATCTACACACAGGGTGCTAGTGGGAGCCACTGGGAGCTCTCCCAACAGACGGTTCCTGGGTGCCACTGTGAGTTCCCACTGGACACGCGCGATTTCAACTAAGGGTGCAAGACAGCAAAAACTGGGACACCCCACTCCATAGCTGCTGACTTTTAGACACCATAGTTGTGCCTCTCAAGCTTCCAGGCCTACATCAAGAGAACCCAAGTAGCTCAAGTAGGGAGCTACACTAGATTGCCAAGCCCAGGAGAACTGAGAGATTATACCAGTAGCACCATCACCAAAAGATCCTGGGTAGCAAAGCAATTGGAACTACAATTAAAACATTACAGGAAAACATGGGAAGACAGAAAGGAAATTCTCAAAGGAAGGAACAGGAAGAAACAACAGAAAGCGAGTTAAATGAACTTGAGGCTAGCAGCTTAACAGAGAAAGAATTCAGAGTATTCGTTATAAGGATGTTCAAACGGATGAATGACAAATACACACAACTCAATGAGAGCTATAAGGAGCTGAATGAAAATGTCACCAACATGAAAAGAAACCAAGAGGAGATGAAGAACGACATAGCTGAAATAAAGAACACAATGGAAGGCTTAAAGAGTAGAGTAGAAGAGGCTGAGGACCGCATCAGCGAATTAGAAGACAAGGTAGGAAAAAACACACAAACACAGCAGCAACTGGAAAGAAGACTTAAAAAGCAAGAGGAGAGCCTAAGGGAGCTTCGGGACAACGCAAAACGAAACAACCTTCGAATAATAGGGATAAAAGAAGGAGAGGAAGAGAAGCAAGGAATAGAAAACCTGTTAGAAGAAATAATGACAGAAAACTTCCCTGATATTGGCAAGAAAAAAACTATCCAAGTCCAAGAAGTACACAGAGTCCCAAACAAGTTCAACCCCAAAAGACCGACACCAAGACACATCATAATTAAATTGACGAACACCAACGACAAAGCAAGAATCTTAAAGGCTGCCAGAGAGAAACAGAAAGTTACCTACAAGGGATCTCCTATCAGAATATCAACTGATTTCTCAACAGAAACACACCAGGCCAGAAGGGAATGGAATGAAATATACAAAGTGATGCAAAATAAGGGACTGAATCCAAGAATACTATACCCAGCAAGGCTATCATTCAAAATTGAAGGTGGAATCAGAAGCTTCACAGACAAAAAAGGGCTAAGTGAGTTCATCACTACCAAACCAGCAATGCAAGAAATGCTAAAGGGGCTGCTGTAAAAAGAAGAAAGAGAAAGGCAAGAAGAAACACAAACACTAAGGAAAAATATGTCAACAAACAGATACTTATCAATAATAACAGTAAACGTAAATGGATTAAATGCACCAATCAAAAGACATAGGGTAGCTGAATGGATAAGAAAACATGACCCATATATTTGCTGTCTACAAGAGACCCACCTTAGAGCAAAAGACTCACACAGACTGAGAGTGAAGGGATGGAAAAACATTTTTCAGGCAAATGGAAATGAGAAAAAAGCTGGGGTTGCAATACTTATATCAGATAAAATAGACCTCAAAGTAAAGGCCTTAATAAGAGATAAGGAAGGCCACTACATAATACTAAAGGGAGCAATCCAGCAAGAAGATATAACTCTGGTAAACGTATATGCACCCAACGCAAATACATAAAAAATCTGCTGGAAGATATCAAGGGAGAGATCGACATCAATACAATCATAGTAGGGGACTTTAATACACCACTGACATCAATGGATAAATCCTCTGGACAAAAAATCAGCAAAGAAACAGCAATTCTAAATGACACACTAGATCAGATGGACCTAACTGACATCTTCAGAGTATTTCACCCCAAAGCCATGGAATATACGTTCTTCTCAAGTGCACATGGGACATTCTCAAAAATAGACCACGTATTGGGTAACAAGCAAAGTCTCCCCAAATTCAAAAAGATTGAAATCATATCAAGCATTTTCTCAGACCACAATGGCATAATATTAGAAATAAACTACAATAAAAACATTCCAAAAAACTCAAACACTTGGAAACTGAATAGCATGCTACTAAACAATGATTGGGTCATCAATGAGATCAAAGAAGAAATTAAAAACATCCTGGAGACTAATGACAATAAAAACACAACATTGCAAATCCTATGGGACACAATGAAAGCAGTCCTGAGAGGCAAATGTATAGCTCTACAGGCCTACCTCAAAAAACAAGAAAAAATGATAATAGATCATCTATCTCAACAACTCAAAGAATTAGAAAGGGAGCAAAAAGAAAAGCCCACAGTGAGCAGAAGAAAGGAAATAATAAAGATCAGAGCAGAAATAAATGACATAGAGACCAAAAAAACAATACACAAGATCAACAAAACCAAGAGCTGGTTCTTTGAAAGGATTAACAAGATTGATGAACCTCTAGCCAGGCTCACCAAGAAACAAAGAGAGAGGACCCAAATAAACAAAATCAGAAATGAAAGAGGTGAAATAACAACAGACCCCACAGAAATACAAAGGATTGTCAAAAAATACTATGAACAACTCTACTCCAACAAACTAGACAACCTGGAGGAAATGGACTCATTCCTAGAAAAACACAACCTTCCAAAACTTACTCAGGAAGAGACTAAAAATCTCAATAGGCTGATAACTATGGAAGAAATAGAAGAAGTTATCAAAAACCTTCCAGCAAACAAAAGCCCGGGGCCAGACGGCTTCACAGGGGAGTTTTATAAAACATTCAAGGAAGAGCTAAAACCTATCCTCCTCAGACTATTCCAGAAAATTCAAGAAGAAGGAACACTTCCAAGCTCCTTCTATGAAGCCAGCATCACCCTAATACCAAAACCAGGTAAAGATAACACAATGAAGGAGAATTACAGGCCAATATCCCTCATGAACATAGATGCCAAAATCCTCAACAAAATTCTAGCAAATTGAATCCAGCAATACATCAGAAAGATCATACACCACGACCAAGTAGGATTTATCCCTGGGATGCAAGGATGGTACATTATTCGCAAATCAATAAACGTGATACATCACATAAACAAATTGAGAGATAAAAACCATATAGTCATATCAATTGATGCAGAAAAAGCATTTGACAAAATCCAACACCCTTTCCTGATAAAAACTCTCAGCAAGCTGGGAATAGAAGGATCATACCTCAACATAATAAAAGCCATATATGACAAACCCACAGCCAACATCATACTCAATGGGCAAAAACTAAAACCATTTCCCCTAAGAACAGGAACAAGACAGGGATGCCCACTCTCACCACTCCTGTTCAACATAGTGTTGGAAATACTAGCCATTGCAATCAGACAAGAAGAAGAAATAAAAGGCATCCAAATTGGAAAAGAAGAAGTAAAACTGTCCTTATTTGCAGATGACATGATACTGTACATAGAAAACCCTAAAGACTCCATCAAAAAACTACTAGACTTAATAAATGAATTTGGCAGAGTAGCAGGATACAAAATAAATGCTAAGAAATCTATGGCATTTCTATACACCAATAATGAACTTACAGAAAGAGAGACTAAAAAAGCAATCCCATTTACCATCGCACCAAAAAAATTAAGATACCTAGGAATAAACTTAACTAAGGAGGTAAAAGACCTATATGCGGAAAACTACACAACACTGAAAAAAGAGATAGAGGAAGACATAAACAGATGGAAGAACATACCATGTTCATGGATTGGTAGAATCAACATCATCAAAATGTCCATATTACCCAAAGCAATCTATAATTTCAATGCACTCCCCATTAAAATACCAACGGCATACTTCACAGACCTAGAACGAACTTTCCAAAAATTCATCTGGAATAAAAACAGACCCCGAATAGCCACAGCAATCCTGAGAAAGAAGAACAAAGTAGGTGGGATCTCCATACCAGATTTCAAGCTGTATTACAAAGCCACTGTTCTCAAAACTGCCTGGTATTGGCACAAGAACAGACATATAGATCAATGGAATAGAATAGAGAACCCAGAAATTGATCCAAATCACTATGCTCAATTAATATTTGACAAAGGAGGCATGAACATACAATGGAGTCAAGACAGTCTCTTCAACAAATGGTGTTGGGAAAATTGGACAGATACATGCAAAAAAATGAAACTAGACCACCATCTTACACCATACACAAAAATAAACTCAAAATGGATCAAGGACTTAAACATAAGAGAGGAAACCATAAAAATACTAGAGGAATCTACAGGCAAAAAAATCTCTGACATATGCCAAAAGAACTTCTTTGCTGATACTGCTCCTAGGGCAATGGAAGCTAAAGAGAAAATAAACAAATGGGACTACATCAAAATAAAAAGCTTTTGCACAGCAAAGGAAACCATCAATAAAACAACAAGAAAGCCCACTACATGGGAGAACATATTTGCCAATGATATCAACGATAAGGGTTTAATCTCCAACATTTACAGGGAACTCATGCAGCTTAACAAAAAGAAGATAAACAACCCAATCAAAAAATGGGCAACTGATCTAAATAGACACTTTTCGAAAGAAGACAGAAGGAAGGCCAAGAGACATATGAAAACCTGCTCTAAATCACTAATCATTAGAGAGATGCAAATCAAAACAACAATGCGGTACCATCTCACACCTGTCAGAATGGCCATTATCAACAAGTCAACAAATGACAAGTGCTGGAGAGGATGTGGAGAAAAAGGAACCCTCGTGCACTGCTGGTGGGAATGCAGACTGGTGCAACCACTGTGGAGAACAGTATGGAGTTTCCTTAAAAAACTAAAAATAGAACTCCCATTTGACCCAGTGATCCCACTTCTAGGAATATATCCCAAGAAACTGGAAACATCAATCAGAAAAGATATATGCACCCGTATGTTCATAGCAGCACAATTCACCATAGCTAAGATTTGGAAACAGCCTAAGTGCCCATCAGCAGATGAGTGGATTAAAAAACTGTGGTTCATCTACACAATGGAATACTACGCTGCGGTAAAAAAGAAGGAGCTCTTACCATTTGCAACAATATGGATGGAGATGGAGAACATTATGCTTAGTGAAATAAGCCAGGCAGAGAAAGATAAATATCACATGATCTCACTCATTTGTGGAATATAATGAACAACATAAACCGATGGGGGGGAAAATAGATCCAGAAACAGAGAAACATCAATCAGAACATCAAACCGCAGGGAAGAAATTGTGAGGTAACCAGAAACCCAAAAATGCCTGAGAACGCCTCTCTAGCCACGCTAGCAATCATCAGATGTACGGTAATTTTACCGGGGACAAGAGGGTAAGTATTTTGATCTTATGCTCCTGACCCTTCATGGGTAAGACCCCTTACGTGGGCTGATCCTCTGACTAATGTATGTACCAATAATACCAAACACGTTGGACATCAAGGAGGTCCATGGGTGGGGCAAGAAAGTATAAATACATAGGGGTCCCCACCCAGCTTCCCTTTTGTATGATACGAAATCAAAACAATGCCCCTTTGTGTGTACAATTAAAGAGAGGTTTCTGGCTTGTGTGGACACCAAAGAAAGGGTGTCACTACTATCACTACGTGCCCCCGGTGGAGGTGCAGAAAATGTAACTAAGACCTTGTCTATATAAAAAGAAATGGACAGCCAGTCTGAAAGGGAATTCCCATGGACTAGAACAAAGAATATCCTTACATGATATTATCCTACACTGTCATTAAAAAATTATTCCCAGATTTGGAACACCCCCTGTACTTATAATAGTTCCTCGCACCCTTGGGGATAAAAAATAAATAAAATAAAAAAAGTCATATGTTTGGTGCTTGGAGACAAACTTAACACATCTCTTGATACTTTAGAATTACTACAGCATAATATACAATTATCCCAAGCAAACATACAAACTAATTCTTTGAATGTCTGGCAGCAATTTAAAAAGAACATGTAAGGATTTAACCCTTTTCATTGGGTAGAGGGCCTCCTGGGAGGGCACCTGAGCATTCTATATGGGTCCCTCTTACCCTTTAGGCCAAGAGAGACCCTCTTCTCACAATTCAATTGCTCACAGCTGTTGCATGAGCTATCAGTTCATGTCGAGGTTGAAGTCTCGTGACGACTGGTGCCATGGATCTGTCTCTCACCCAGTAGGGCGAACTGAGCCCTCCCTGGAGAAGAAACCCGGGTTCCAAAAGATATGTGATCAGTGCTGGGGCCCCGCCAGCAGGCGAGGGGATCCCAAGGCAGGTGCTGGGCATGGAGGCCACGGGGGCATAGTCTACCAAGGAGACAAAACTGAACCTCACATCACCCTGCTTGGTCCCGGAGGATGGCTGGTTAGCCAGAGACGGGTAAGATTCCTCAAGGAAGGAACAACCTAAGACAGGCACAGTCGCAGAGGGGCCATCAGGAGAGAATTTGGGGATCAACAGAGGTGGGGCACAGACCCTCACCCCCCCAACATTGCAGGGGCCTGAATCCTAGCCCCTTCTGAGGGAGGTCTCCTGCCCCCATGGCTGCTTTGTGCTTCCCATGCCCAGCTCAGATCAGGACCCAGGTGACCGACAGAGACTTGGCCGACAGCAGCTGCCCTCTCACTCCAACAAGAATTGTTTGAGTTGCCCTGTACCCATGGTGTGGGGAAGGGGGTTAAGATATCTAAATCCAGCCTACCACCAGGAATGCTCAGGACCTACTCAAGAAGGCAAATAATCCCTTCCACCAATATTTACAGGGTAAAACAAGATTATTGTTAGAGTAATAAATTTGACAGTAAAATAGTAGTCAAGTTTTCAGACAAATTTAAATTGGCTAGTTGAAACAAGTGAATATTCTAGAAAAATTAATTGTACCAGACAAAAAGGTGTTCCTAAAGAGTCAACTAAAATTTTTATTGGTACTTCATCTCATGATAAAAGTGTGCACCATATAATGTACCTAAAACAGCTATATTATAGTGCAAAAAATTAAAATTTAAAAGCCACCAAGAATACATTATAAAATTTTCAAAAGCCTCCTAACATTTAAATCAAAAAAGGAGGGGATAGTAGAGGAATATCATGTAAGGAAAAATATCCTGTAAGTAAATTACATCTAGAAAATTAATACGTTAGAAAATTAATTGTAAGGCTAAAAGCAAGACACCCATGAAAAACACACAAGGTGACAAAACAAGCCAGAGGAAAATCATTTGGGCAAAAATTGAAAAAGGATCCCCAGTCAAATTTATAGAAAATATTCCTTTATTAACCTTTGGTCGAGAATATGTTTGTATATTTTTAGAAAACAACTCCGAGACCATGTGGATTCCAGCAAGAGAGGAATCGACAGGACTACTCCAGCCATGAAGACAGAAGAGAAGCAGTCCAGAGACGGAAGACGCTGATGTGGCCTTCCCATACTAGCAGTTAGCAGCTGTGCATCACTGCAGATTGCCCAGGACCAAACCGGACAGAGTCGGACCTGCATTACCACCATTTGTCCACCATCCAGAACTGAAATGTCAGTGCTGACATGTACACATAAGGAACTGTTGGACATTGAAATTGGGTCTCAAAAGAACTGTTGGCCCAGAAAGAAACTCACTACACACTGATTCATTTGCCTGTCACCATAACCATTATTGCTTGTCTCATTTTCGGTTCTTATAAGTGTATTTCTAATAGCACATGATCTCACTCATCTAGGGGAAATAATGAACAACATAGACTGATGAACAAGAACAGACCCAGAAACAAGGAGGCATGGATCAGACTGTCGGGCCTCAGGGGGAGGGTAGGGAAGGGTGGAGGTAAAGGGGGAGACCAACCAAAGGACTTGCGTGCAGGCATATGAGCCTAACCAGCGGTTAAGGACAACAGGGGGGTGGGGGCATGTGTGGGGAGGGGTGTGGGATGGGAATGGGGGGACGAGGACAAATATGTGATACCTTCATCAATAAAGAAATTTAAAAAAAAAACAAAAAACAAAATAGACTCTCCCAGACTGTGGTATTTTGTGGAAGAGCCACACTCAAGGGGCCAAAGAGCCGCATGTGGCTCGCGAGCCGCAGTTTGCTGACCACGGTCCTATATAATAAAAGGCCAATATGCAAATTAACTGAATGGCAGAACAATCAGTTGTTATGACTTGCACTGACCACCAGTGGGCAGATGCTCTACACAGGAGCTGCCTCCTGGTGGTGAGTGCACTACCACAGGGGGAGCGCTGCTCAGCCAGAAGCTGGGCTCATAGCTGGTGAGTGCAGTGGCGGTGGCGGGAGCTTCTCCCAACACCACAGTAGCGCTAAGGATGTCCAACTGACGGGTTAGGGGAGCGGGCCTAAGCCATCAGTCAGACATCCCCTGAGTGCTGCCGGATTGCAAGAGGACGCAGGCCAGGCTGAGGGTCCCCCAAAGTGCATGCATTTCGTGCACCGGGCCTCTAGTGATTATATAATTTTCAGGTGTACAAGATTATAATTGACATCTCTGTGCTCTTTTGCAAACTTACAACCCGAAGTCTAGTTTTGTTTTTTTTTCATTGCCATATATTTGATCCCCTTTACCTAACACTTTGCCCTCCTCCCACTCATTTTGGCCTCTGGTAACAAGCATTCTGTTTTCTATTCCACTATTTTAATTATGAATTTACTAATGGTACCTGGAAGATTTACTGTGCGAAGCAGTGCCAAGTCTATGGCTTGATGAACTTCGGTCCATCTCCTCCCTGTTTCCACATTATGAACAAGTTCATGGTTGATCTGGTCTATGACATGTAAAGTTATCATAGTTGAGTTCTGTAATTTCTCTGATTTTCTTGGAAAGCAAAGTGGAAAATTAGCAGTTGGCCTCAACAATACAACTAAGAATATTACATACATTGAAGAAAGTAGGATGAGAAAGGAGGGGGGGACTTTTTTAATAAGGTCAGAACTAAAAGTTAGGTAAATAAACGAAGCTTCTCAGTTTCTGTCCAGATGTTTTGTTACAGAAATCATTAAAATGTGTAAATTTGATATGTACAGTATAGGATAGAGAATTCAGTTTGCAGTAAGTTTGAATTTTCTATCCTATACTGTACATATCAAATAACTTTCCCAATTCCTGATGGCTAAATTATCAAGTGATCTTGGAATCAGATTTGAGAATTCAAATGCTCCCATTTCTGCCATTTTTCTATAAAACAATGTGTTATTACTCCAACCTATAAGCCTTTCTAATTGCATATCTTTGTATTGAAACTCACTTATAATCAAGTGTTTTAATTCCATTTAAAAAGACTTGAGGAATGGAAGAAAGGGTAAGGATGGATGTTCACTCTTTTTCTTTTTATCAATCCTCACCCGAGGACATGTTGGGAGAGAATGAAAGAGAGGTGAGAAATATCAATCGGTTGGCTTGATCAGTTGCCTTCTGTACGGGCTGATGATGATCAACCAACTGAGCCACTTCAGCAGGACTGGATATTTATTCTTTTTTTTTCAATTTTTTTATTAAGGTATTATATGTGTACATATCTTACCATTGCCCTCCCCCCACCCCACTCCCATATATGCCCCCACCCCCCAGAGTTTTGCATCCATTGGTTATGCTTATATGCATGCATACAAGTCCTTTGATTGCTCTCTTATCTCCCCCACCTCTCCCTAACCTTCCCCTTATAATTTGACAGTCTGTTTGATGCTTTACTGTCTCTGTATCTATCTTTTTGTTCAAGTTTATAATGTTCTTTATTATCCATAAATGAGTGAGATCATGTGGTATTTTTCTTTCATTGACTGACTTATTTCACTTAACATAATGTTCTCCAATTCTGGATATTTATTCTTAAAGCCAAACCACAGATTAGCTATAGCTAAAAGGCACTGGCAGTATTAGAAATAACTGAGAACATCTTACACTGCACACACTATCATCTGACAGGCACTAAAAGTTGAGTTTAGGCATTTTAGTTTTTGGCTCTTTTTATTTCTGAAGGGCAAGAAATTATTGAAATTCAAAAGTAATTCAAGTGTGTTGTTTTTTAAAATATATTTTTATTGATTTCAGAGAGGGAGAGAGAAAGAGAGATAGAAACATCAATGAAGAGAGAGAATCATTGATTGACTGCCTACTGCACACCCCATACTGGGGATCAAGCCTGAAACCCGGGCATGTGCCCTGACAGGGAATTGCTGTGACTTCTTGGTTCATAGGTCAACACACAACCATTGAGCCACGCCAGCCAGATCCAAGTGTGTTATTAATACATTGATAACAAAAGTGGAAGACAAAAAAAATTTTTTATGGTTGACATTATTACAGATGTCCCCCATTCCAGCTCCTTTTCTCCCTCCACCCAACCCCTGTCCCACCCCAGAACTTTACCACTCTATTGTCTGTGTCCTTGGGTTATTCTTTGGTTAATCCCTTCTAGTCCCCTCCAAATCTCCCTACTCTGAGATCTCTCAGTCTATCCCATGTATACATGCCTCTGGTCCTATTTTGTTCATCAGTTTATTTTGTTCATTAGATTCCACATATAAGTGAGATTGTATGATATTTTCAAGACAAATGATTTTTTTTTTAAAGAGATGAAGCTCCTTTTTAAAAATATATTTTTCAGGAGTTCACTACCAGTTTTCACCTGAGGCTCTGTGCTCTGGTTTGAAAACTTCACCAGAATAGAGGCTTTCTTTTTCCCGCACCTCTGTCTGAGGACTATTGTTGACATTTCCCCACAGTAGCCACCCCATCGTCAAGGAAGCAGATACGGGCAAGGCTTCTACCTTGGAGTCTGGAGTGGAGAGTGCACCTAACAGATATGAAATGGCTTTCCCTCAAGAGCATGGAGTGGGAGGAGCCTACTGAGTGACCGGAGCATCTGCCTGCCTTCCTGCAACTTGAGGAGAGAGAGAACTACATAACCAGACATCTGGAGAAGAGACACCATGGGGAGACAAAGAAACAGCCAGCATAATAAAGAAAAGCAGGCATCAACAGAAAAGGAAGTAAACGAATTAGAGGCCAGCAACCTAACAGAGAAAGAATTCAGAGAAATGGTCATAAGGCGGCTGAAAAGAATGGAAGACAAATTCGACAATATGAGTAAGAATGAAGAGGAAATGAAGAAGAACCAAGCAGAAATGAAAAATGACATTGCTGCTGTAAAGAACTCAATAAAAAGCATCAAGAGTAGACTAGAAGAAGCAGAGGACCGCATAAGTGAGCTAGAAGACAAGATGGAAAAAATACCCAAGTAGAGCAGCTTCTAGAAAAGAAAATGAAAAAGCAGGAGGAGAGCCTAAGGGAACTTCGGGACAACACAAACAAAACAATATCTGCATAATAGGGGTTCCAGAAGGAAAGGAAACTGAGCAAGGAATAGAAAACCTGTTTGAAGAAATAATGACAGAAAACTTTCCTGATATAGGGGAGAAAAAAACCACACAAATCCAAGAAGCTCACAGAGTCCCAAGCAAAATGAACCCCAAAAGAACGACGCCAAGGCACATTATAATTAAATTGGCGAACACCAACGACAAAGTAAGAATCTTAAAAGCAGCCAGAGAGAGACAGAAAGTTACATACAAAGGAACCCCCATCAGACTAGCAACTGATTTCTCAACAGAAATTCATCAGGCCAGAAGGGAATGGAATGAAATATACCAAGTCATGCAAAGGAAGGGTCTCAAACCAAGAATACTGTACCCAGCAAGGCTATCAATCAAAATTGAAGGTGAAATCAGAAGCTTCACAGACAAAAAAAGGGCTAATGGAATTTAAAACCATCAAACCAGCAATATAAGAAATGCTAAAGGGTCTGCTGGAACAAAAGAAAGAAAGAAAGAAAGAAGAAAGAAAGAAAGAAAGAAAGAAAGAAAGAAAGAAAGAAAGAAAGAAAGAAGAAAGAAAGAAAGAAAGAAAGAAAGAAGGAAGGAAGGAAGGAAGGAAGGAAGGAAGGAAGGAAGGAAGGAAGGAAGAAAGAAAGAAAGAAAGAAAGAAAGAAAGAAAGAAAGAAAGAAAGAAAGAAAGAAAGAAAGGAAGGAAGGAAGGAAGAAAGAAAGAGAAAGAAAGAAAGAAAGAAAGAAAGAAAGAAAGAAAGAAAGAAAGAAAGAAAGAAAGAAAGGAAGGAAGGAAGGAAGGAAGGAAGGAAGGAAGGAAGGAAGGAAGGAAGGAAGGAAGGAAGAAAGAAACAAAAAAAGAAAGAAAGAAAGAAAGAAAGAAAGAAAGAAAGAAAGAAAGAAAGAAAGAAAGAAATAGAAAGTGAAGAAGAAACACAGAAGTATTGAATAAAAATGGCGACAAATAAGTACCTATCAATAATAACTTTAAATGTAAATGGATTAAATTCCCCAATCAAAAGACATAGGGTCGCAGAAACCGGTTTGGCTCAGTGGATAGAGCGTCGGCCTGCGGACTGAAGGGTCCCGGGTTCGATTCTGGTCAGGGGCATGTACCTTGGTTGCGGGCACGTCCCCAGTAGGGGGTGTGCAAGAGGCAGCTGATCGATGTTTCTCTCTCATCGATGTTTCTAACTCTCTATCCCTCTCTCTTCCTCTCTGTAAAAAATCAATAAAATATATTTAAAGAAAAAGACATAGGGTAACAGATTGGATAAGAAAACAAGAGCCATATATCTGCTGTCTACAAGAAACCCACCTCAGAAAAAAAGACGCACACAGACTGAGGGTGAAGGGATGGATAAAGGTTTTCCAGGCGAATGTAAATGAAAAAAAAGCTGGGGTAGCAATACTTATATCTGACAAATTAGATCTCAAAGTGAAGGACATAACAAGAGATAACAAAGGCCAGTTCATAATACTAAAGGGAGCAGTCCAACAAGAAGAAATAACTCTGGTAAACATATACGCACCCAATACAGGAGCACCCAAATAAACAAAAAAAATCCTGGAGGATATCAAGGGAGAGATTGACAGCAATACAATCATAGTAGGAGACTTTAATACACAACTATCACCACTGGACAAATCCTCTAAACAAAAAAATCAGCAAAGAAACATCAATCCTAAATGACTCACTAGACCAGATGGAATTAATTGACATCTTCAGAACATTTCAACCCAAAGCCACAGAATATACATGGATCATTTTCAAAGATAGACCATATGTTAGGACATAGGCAAAGTCTCTCCAAATTCAAGAAGATAGAGATCATACCAAGCATCTTCTCAGATCACAGTGGCATAAACTGGAAACCAACTACAATAAAAACAATCCAAAGAAATCAAACACATGGAGACTAAACAGAATGGTATTAAACAATGACTGGGTTACCAGAGACATCAAGGAAGAAATAAAAACCTTCATGGCAACAAATGACAATGAAAACACAACAATCCAAAATCTATGGGACACAGCGAAAGCAGTCTTGAGAAGGAAGTTTATAGCTCTACAAGCCTACTGCAAAAAACAAGAAACAATGGTAATAAATTATCTAACCCTACAACTCAAAGAGGTAGAAAGAGAGCACCAAGAAAAGCCCAGTATAAGCAGAAGGAAGGAAATAATAAAGATCAGAGCAGAGATAAATGACATAGAGACCAAAGAAACAATACAAAATATCAACAAAACCAAGGGCTGGTTCTTTCAAAGGATAAACAAGATTGATGAGCCTTTAGCCAGACTCACCATGAAACAAAGAGATAAGACCCAAATAAACACAATCAGATATGAAAGAGGCGAAATAACAACAGACCCCACTGAAATACAAAGGATTGTTTCAAACTACTATGAACAACTCTATTCCAAGAAACTGGACAACGTGGAGGAAATGGACATATTCCTAGAAAAATATAACCTTCCAAAAGGCAATCAGGAAGAATATAAACATCACAATAGGCCAGTAACTATGGAAGAAATTGAAGCAGTCATGAAAAAGCTTCCAGCAAACAAAAGCCCAGGCGAGACGGCTTCACAGGAGAGTTTTACCAAACATTCAAGGAATAACTAAAACCTATCCTCCTCAGACTATTCCAAAAAATTCAAGAGGAAGGAACACTTACAAGCTCCTTCTATGAAGCCAGCATCACCCTAATACCAAAACCAGATAAAAACAACACAATGAAAGAGAATTACAGCCAATATCCCTCATGAACATAAGATGCCAAAATCCTTAACAAAATTGTAGCAAATCGGCTACAGCAGTACATCAAGAAGATCATACACCATGACCAAGTAGGATTTATCCCAGGAATGCAAGGATGGTACAATATCTATAAATCAATAAACGTGATACATCACATAAACAAACTGAGAGATAAAAATCACATAGTCATATTAATTGATACAGAAAAAGTATTTGAAAAAATCCAACACTCTTTCCTGATAAAAACTCTCAACAAGGTGGGAATACAAGGATCATACTTCAACATAATAAAAGCTATATATGATAAACCCACAGCAAACATCATACTCAATGGAAAAAAACTAAAACCATTTCCCCTAAGAACAGGAACAAGACAGGGATGCCCACTCTCACCACTCCTGTTTGACATAGTACTGGAAACATTAGCCATTGCGATCAGACAAGAAGAAGAAATAAAAGGCATCCAAATTGGAAAAGAAGAAGTAAAGCTATCCTTATTTGCAGAAGACATGATACTGTACATAAAAAAACCAAAAGACTCCATCAAAAAACTACTAGACTTAATAAATGAATTTGGAAATATAGCAGGATAGAAAATTAACACCAAGAAGTCTATGGCGATTTTCGGAAATACAACTAAAAGATGGACTGGTGAGCGCGGCGACTCCTGCTCGCGTCTCCCCAGGCCGGGCGGCTGCTCCTCTCAGTCAGCACCGCAGCCGGGGCCATGAGCTCGTGGGCACCGCGGCAGCTGCTGTGGCTGTGGCCGCGGACTCAGCACAGCGGCTCTCGGTGAAGGAAGAGACCATCTTTCTGCAGGACGGGCCCATCCGCGTCACCGACCTGGCCCAGCTCCCCACTGAGATCCTGGGGGGGGCGGGGGGCCGGAGACCGCCAACACCGACTTAGAGGATTCTTAGGACTTCCTGTCTTACACTCAAGTCCTCTAGCCATTTTGAGAGAGGAGAACCAAGAAGGCAGCAAAGTTAAACAAAGGAACTTCGCCGCGCACAGAGTGTCTGCCACCCAGAACCACAGGAGAGCTGGCTGAATGGTGGATTTACAGCTAAGAGAGAAGAGGAAAGAGCGAACTCTGGAGGGGCTGAGGTGCGGAGGCGCGTGGGTCGGACTGGGGGCGGGGGAAGGGACGTGCGGCTTTTGTTCCAACCCTAGGGGAGATTAGCTCCCCAGACGCCTGCGGGGAGAGGCTGGACTCTCGGCCTTCGTGTCAGAGAGTGGGAATGACTTCCTTGCGGAGGTGCACCCAGCAATCAGTGTTTGCTGCGCTGGAGTGCGGAACAAGGGGGCTTAGAAACGTGGAAAGCAGAAAAAGCAGACTTTCAGCCAGTGCGGTTCGCCACGCCATGGCGTTGGGGCGCCCTGAGGACCCGCCCCGCCCTGAGACTCGCCCCGCCCTGGGACCCATATCAAGCATTTTCTCAGACCACAATGGCATAATATTAGAAATAAACTACAATAAAAACATTCCAAAAAATTAAAACACTGGGAAACTGAATAGCATGCTAATAAACAATGATTGGGTTATGAATGAGATGAAAGAAGAAATTAAAAACATCCTGGAGACTAATGACAATAAAAACACAACATTGCAAATCCTATGGGACACAATGAAAGCAGTCCTGAGAGGGAACTGTTTAGCTCTACAGGCCTACCTCAAAAAAACAAGAAAAAATGGTAATAGATCATCTAAGTCAGCAACTCAAATAATTAGAAAGGGAGCAACAAGAAAAGCCCACAGTGAGCAAAAGATAGGAAATAATAAAGATTAGAGCAAAAATGAATGACATAGAGACCAAAAAAACAATACACAAGATCAACAAAACCAAGAGCTGGTTCTTTGAAAGGATAAACAAGATTGATGAACCTCTAGCCAGGCTCACCAAGAAGCAAAGAGAGAGGACCAAAATGAACAAAATCAGAAATGAAAACGTGAAACTACAACAGACCCCACAGAAATACAAAGGATTGTCAAAAAATATTATGAACAATTCTATTCCAACAAATGAGACAACCTGGAGGAAATGGACACATTCCTAGAAAAACACAACCTTCCAAAACTTACTCAGGAACAGACCCTCACCCCCCCCCCCCCAGCATTGCAAGGGCCAGAACCCTAGCCCCTTCTTAGGGAGGTCTCCTGCCCCCATGGCTGCTTCGTGCTTCCCTTGCCCAGCTCAGATCAGGACCCAGGTGACCAATAGAGACTTGGCCGACATCAGCTGCCCTCTCACGCCAACAAGAATTGTTTGAGTTGTCTTGTACCCATGGTGTGGGGAAGTGGGTTTATGATATCTAAATCCAGCCTACCACAAGGAATGCTCAGGACCTACTCAAGAAGGCAAATAATCCTTTCCACTAATATTTACAGGCTAAAATAAGATTGTTGTTAGAGTAATAAATTTGACCGTGAACTAGTAGTCAAGTTTTCAGGCTGATTTAAATTGGCTAACTGAAGCAAGCAAATATTCTAGAAAAATTAATTGTACTGGACAAAAAGGTGTGCCTAAAGTTTTAACTAAAATTTTTATTGGTAGTTCATCTCATGATAAAATTGCACATCATGTAATGAACCTAAAACAGTAATATTATAGTGCAAAAAATTAAAATTTAAAAGCCATCAAGACTACATTGTAAAATTTTCAAAAGCCTCCTAATATTTAAATCAAAAAGGGGGGGATAGTAGAAGAATATCATGTAAGGAAAAATATCCTGTAAGTAAATTACATCTAGAAAATTAATACGTTAGAAAATTAATTGTAAGGCTAAAAGCAAGACACCCATGAAAAACACACATGGTGTCAAAACAAGCCAGAGGAAAATCAGACGGGCAAAAAATGAAATAGGATCCCAAGTCAAATTTATAGAAAATATTCCTTTATTAACTTTTGGTCGAGAATATGTTTGTATATTTTCAGAAAACAACTCCAAGACCATGTGGATTCCAGCAACAGAGAGGAATCGACAGGACTACTCCAGCCATGAAGACAGAAGAGAAGCAGTCCAGAGATGGAAGACGCCAATGTCGCCTTGCCATACTAGCAGTTAGCAGCTGTGCGTCACTGCAGGTTGCACAGGACCAAACCAGAGAGAGTCGGACCTGCATTACCACCATTTGTTCACCATCCAGAACTGAAATGTCATTGCTGACATGTACACATAAGGAACTGTTTGACATTGAAATTGGGTCGCAAAAGAACTGTTGGCCCAGAAGGAAACTCACTACAGACTGATTCATTTGCCTGTCAGCATAACCATTACTGCCTGTCTCATTTTCGCTTCTTATAAGTGTATTTCTAATAGCACATGATCTCACTCATCTAGGGGAAATAATGAACAACATAGACTGATAAACAAGAACAGACCCAGAAACAAGGAGGCATGGATCAGACTGTCGGGCCTCAGAGGGAGGGTAGGGGAGGATGGGGTAAAGGGGAGAGATCAACCAAAGGACTTATGTGCATGCATATGAGCCTAACCAGTGGTTAAGGACAACAGGGGATGGGGGCATGCGTGGGGAGGGGTGTGGGATGGGAATGGGGGGATGAGGACAAATATGTGATACCTTAAACAATAAAGAAGTTTTAAAAATATATTTTAAAAAATATATTTAAAAAAATTACTCAGTAAGAAACTAAAAATCTCAATAGGCTGGAAGAAATTGAAGCAGTCAACAAAAAGCTTCCAGCAAACAAAAGCCAGAGCCAGACCGCTTCACAGGGGAGACACCACGACCAAGTAGAATTTATCCCTGGGATGCAAGGATGGTACAATATTCGCAAATCAATAAACGTGATACATCACATAAACAAATTGAGAGATAAAAACCATATAGTCATATCAATTGATGCAGAAAAAGCATTTGACAAAATCCAACACCCTTTCTTGATAAAAACTCTCAACAAGATGGGAATAGAAGGATCATACCTCAACATAATAAAAACCATATATGACAAAACCACAGCCAACATCATACTCAATGGACAAAAACTAAAACCATTTCCCCTAAGAACAGGAACAAGACAGGGATGCCCACTCTCACCACTCTTGTTCAACATATTGTTGGAAATACTAGCCATTGCACTCAGAAAAGAAGAAGAAATAAAAAGTATCCAAATTGGAAAAGAAGAAGTAAAACTGTCCTTATTTGCAGATGACATGATACTGTACATAGAAAACCCTAAAGACTCCATCAAAAAACTACTAGACTTAATAAATGAATTCGGCAGAGTAGCCGGATACAAAATAAATGCTAAGAAATCTATGGCATTTCTATACACCAATAATGAACTTCCAGAAAGAGAGATTAAAAAAGAAATCCCATTTACCATCACACCAAAAAAAATTAAGATACCTATGAATAAACTTAACCAAGGAGGTAAAAGACCTATACGTGGAAAACTATAGAACACTGAGAAAAGACATAGAGGAAGACATAAACAGATGGAAGAACATACCATGTTCATGGATTGGTAGAATCAACATCATCAAAATGTCCATACTACCAAAAGCAATCTATAATTTCAATGCACTTCCCATTAATAACCAATGGCATATTTCACAGACCTAGAACGAACTTTCCAAAAATTCATCTGGAATAAAAAAAGACCCCGAATACCTACAGCAATCCTGAGAAAGAAGAACAAAGTAGGAGGGATCTCCATACCAGATTTCAAGCTATATTACAAGGCCACTGTTCTCAAAACTGCCTGGTATTGGCTCAAGAGCAGACATATAGATAAATGGAATAGAATAGAGAACGCAGAAATCGATCCAAATCACTATGCTCAATTAATATTTGACAAAGGAGGCATGAACATACAATGGAGTCAAGACAGTCTCTTCAATAAATGATGTTGGGAAAATTGGACAGATACATGTAAAAAAATGAAACTAGACCTCCAACTTACACCATACACGAAAATAAACTCAAAATGAATCAAGGACTTAAACATAAGACAGGAAACAATAAAAATACTAGAGGAATCTACAGGCAGAAAAATCTCTGACATATGCCAAAAGAACTTCTTCACTGATACTGCTCCTTGGGCAATGGAATCTAAAGAGAAAATAAACAAATGGAACTACATCAAAATAAAAAGCTTTTGTACAGCAACGGAAACCATCAATAAAACAACAAGAAAGCCCACTGTCTGGGAGAACATATTTGCCAATTATGTCAATGATAAGGGTTTAATTTTCAACATTTACAGGGAACTCATGCAGCCTAACAAAAAGAAGACAAACAATCCAATCAAAAAATAGGCAACTGACCTAAATAGACACTTTTCAAAAGAAGACAGAAGGAAGGCCAAGAGACATATGAAAACCTGCTGTAAATCACTAATCATCAGAGAGATGCAAATCAAAACAACAATGAAGTACCATCTCACACCTGTCAGAATGGACATTATCAACAAGTCAACAGATGACAAGTGCTGGCGAGGACGTGGAGAAAAAGGAACCCTCGTGCACTGCTGGTGGGAATGCAGACTGGTGCAGCCACTGTGGAGAACAGTATGGAGTTTCCTTAAAAAACTAAAAATAGAACTCCCATTTGAACCAGTGATCCCACTTCTAGGAATATATCCCAAGAAACTGGAGACATCAATCAGAAAGGAAATATGCACCCCTATGTTCATAGCAGCACAATTCACCATAGGTAAGATTTGGAAACAGCCTAAGTGCCCATCAGCAGATGAGTGGATTAAAAAACCGTGGTACATCTACACAATGGAATACTACGCTGTGGTAAAAAAGAAGGAGCTCTTACCATTTGCAACAATATGGATGGAGATGGAGAACATTATGCTTAGTGAAATAAGCCAGGCAGAGAAAGATAAATATCACATGATCTCACTCATTTGTGGAATATAATGAACAACATAAACTGATGGAGGGAAAAATAGATCCAGAAACAGAGAAACATCAATCAGAACGTCAAACCTCAGGGAAGAAATTGTGAGGTAACCAGAATCCCAAGAATGCCTGAGAACGCCTTTCTAGCCACGCTAGCAATCATCAGATGTATGGTAATTTTACCTGGGACAAGAAGGGAAGTATTTTGGACTTATGCTCCTGACCTTCATGGGTAAGACCCCTTACGTGGGCTGATCCCCTGACTAATGTAATTACCAATAATACCAAACACCTTGGTCATCCAGGAGGACCATGGATGGGGCAAGAAAGTATAAATACAAAGGGGTCTCCACCCAGCTTTCCTTTTGTGTGACACAAAATCAAAACACTGCTCCTTTTTGTGTACAATTAAAGAGAGGTTTCTGGCTTGTGTGGACACCAAAGAAAGGGTATCACTACTATCACTACTTGCCCCCGGTAGAGGTGCAGAAAATGTAACTAAGACCTTGTTATACAAAAAGAAATGGACAGCCAGTTTGAAAGGGAAATGCCATGGACTAGAACAAAGAATATCCTTACATGATATTATTCTACACTGTCATTAAAATTTTTCCCAGATTTGGATCACCCCCATTACTTATAATAGTTCCTCGCACCATTGGGGATTAAAAAAAAACATCTGTTTGGTGCTTGGAGACAAACGTAACACATCTCTTGATATTTTAGAATTACAACAGAATAGTATAGAATTATCCCAAGCAAACTTACAAACTAATTCTTTGAATGTCTGGCAGCAATTTAAAAAGGACATGTAAGGATTTAATCCCTTTCATTGTGTAAAGGGCCTCCTGGGAAGGTACCTGAGCATTCTATATTGGTCCTTCTTGCCCTTTAGGCCAAGAGGGACCCTCTTCTCACAATTCAATTGCTCACAGCTGTTGCCTGAGCTCTCTGTTCATGTCGAGGTTGAAGTCTCGTGATAACTGGTAACATGGATCTGTCTCTCGCCCAGTGGGGCGAACTGAGCCCTCCCTGGAGAAGAAACCCGGGTTCCCCAAAATATGTGATCAGTGCTGGGGCCCCACCAGCAGGCGAGGGGATCCCAAGGCAGGTGCTGGGCATGGAGGCCACAGGGGCATAGGCTACCAAGGAGACAAAACTGAACCTCACGTCACCCTGCTTGGCCCCGGAGGATGGCTGGTTAGCCAGAGACGGGTAAGATTCCTCAGGGAAGGAACAACCTAAGACAGGCACAGTCACAGAGGGGCCATCAGGAGAGAACCTGGGGGTCAACAGAGGTGGGGCACAGACCATCACCCGCCAACTTTGCAGGGGCCTGAACCCTCACCCCTTCTGAAGGAAGTCTCCTGCCCCCAGGGCTGCTTAACTTCCCATGCCCAGCTCAAATCGGGACCCGGGTAATAGACAGAGACTTGGCCAACAGCAGCTGCCCTCTCACTCCAACAAGAATTGTTTGAGTTGTCTTGAACCCATGGTGTGGGGAAGTGGGTTTATGATATCTAAATCCAGCCTACCACCAGGAATGCTCAGGACCTACTCAAGAAGGCAAATAATCCTTTCCACTAATATTTACAGGCTAAAATAAGATTGTTGTTAGAGTAATAAATTTGACCGTGAACTAGTAGTCAAGTTTTCAGGCTGATTTAAATTGGCTAACTGAAGCAAGCAAATATTCTAGAAAAATTAATTGTACTGGACAAAAAGGTGTGCCTAAAGTTTTAACTAAAATTTTTATTGGTAGTTCATCTCATGATAAAATTGCACATCATGTAATGAACCTAAAACAGTAATATTATAGTGCAAAAAATTAAAATTTAAAAGCCATCAAGACTACATTATAAAATTTTCAAAAGCCTCCTAATATTTAAATCAAAAAAGGAAGGGGGGATAGTAGAAGAATATCATGTAAGGAAAAATATCCTGTAAGTAAATTACATCTAGAAAATTAATACTTTAGAAAATTAGTTGTAAAGCTAAAAGCAAGACACCCATGAAAAACACACATGGTGTCAAAACAAGCCAGAGGAAAATCAGTTGGGCAAAAAATGAAATAGGATCCCAAGTCAAATTTATAGAAAATATTCCTTTATTAACTTTTGGTTGAGAATATGTTTGTATATTTTCAGAAAACAACTCCGAGACCATGTGGATTCTAGCAACAGAGAGGAATCGACAGGACTACTCCAGCCATGAAGACAGAAGAGAAGCAGTCCAGAGATGGAAGACGCTGACATTGCCTTGCCATACTAGCAGTTAGCAGCTGTGCGTCACTGCAGGTTGCCTAGGACCAAACCAGAGAGAGTCGGACCTGCATTACCACCATTTGTTCACCATCCAGAACTGAAATGTCATTGCTGACATGTACACATAAGGAACTGTTTGACATTGAAATTGGGTCGCAAAAGAACTGTTGGCCCAGAAAGAAACTCACTACAGACTGATTCATTTGCCTGTCAGCATAACCATTATTGCTTGTCTCATTTTCGGTTCTTATAAGTGTATTTCTAATAGCACATGATCTCACTTATCTAGGGGAAATAATGAACAACATAGACTGATGAACAAGAACAGACCTAGAAACAAGGAGACATGGATCAAACTGTCGGACCTCAGAGGGAGGGTAGGGGAGGATGGGGTAAAGCGGAGAGATCAACCAAAGGACTTGTGTGCATGCATATGAGCCTAACCAGTGGTTAAGGACAGTAGGGGGATGGGGGCATGCGTGGGGAGGGGTGTGGGATGGGAATGGGGGGATGAGGATAAATATGTGATACCTTAATCAATAAAGAAATTAATTTAAAAAAAAAACAAACAAAAGAAGACAGAAGGTAGGCCAAGAGACACATGACAACATGCTCAACGTCAGTAATTATCCGAGGGATGCAAATCAAAACGACAATGCGATACCACCTCACACCGGCCAGAATGGCTATCATCAACAAATCAACAAAGGACAAGTGTTGGCGAGGATGCGGAGAAAAAGGAACACTCGTGCACTGCTGGTGGGAATGCAGACTGGTGCAGCCACTGTGGAGAACAGTATAGAGTTTCCTCAAAAAACTGAAAATGGAACTCCCATTTGACCCAGTAATCCCACTCCTAGGAATATATCCGAAGAAACTGGAAACACCAGTAAGAAAGGTTATATGCAACCCTATGTTCATAGCAGCACAATTTACAATAGCAAAGATTTAGAAACAGCCTAGGTGCCCGTCAGCAGATGACTAGATCAGAAAACTATGGTACATCTACACAAGGGAATACTATGGTGCCATAAAAAAGAAGGAATTCCTACCATTTGCAGCAACCTGGATGGAATTGGAGAACATCATGCTAAGTGAAATAAGCCAGTCCATGAAAGGAAAATACCACATGATCTCACTTATCTATGGATAATAAACAAAATTATAAGCTGTTGAACAAAAAGATAGATACAGAGACAGTAAAGCATCAAACAGAAGGTCAAATTACAGCGGGAAGTTTAGGGAGAGGTGGGGGAGATAAGAGATCAACTGAAGGACTTGTATGCAAGCATATAAGCATAACCAATGGACACAAAACTCTGGGGGGTAAGGGCATGTATGAGAGTGGGGTGGGGGGGGCAATGTTAAGATATGTACACCTATAATTCCTTAATTAAAAAAATTTTAAAAAAATATTTTTCTTGCTGAAACCGGTTTGGCTCAGTGGATAGAGCGTCGGCCTGCAGACTGAAGGGTCCCAGGTTCGATTCCGGTCAAGGGCATGTACCTTGGTTGCGGGCACATCCCCAGTAGGTGGTGTGCAAGAGGCAGCTGATCGATGTTTCTCTCTCATCGATGTTTCTAACTCTCTATCCCTCTCTCTTCCTCTCTGTAAAAAATCAATAAAATATATTTAAAATATTTTTTTTCTTGATTTCAGAGAGGAAGGGAGAGGAAGAGATACCAGCTGGGCACCATAGACTGTGAATTTGAAGGAAAGGCCTAATAAAAAATCTTTTGTCTTGCCTAGCCGGCATGACTCAGTGGTTGAGCATCAATGTGATCCAAGAGATCAGAGTTTGATTCCCAGTCAGGGCACATGCCCAGGGTTGTGGCTTGATCTCCAGAAGAGGGCATGCAGGAGGCAGCTGATCAATGATTATCTCACATTATTGATGTTTCTATCTCTTTCTCCCTCTCCCTTCTTCTCTCTGAAATAAAAAAATAAAATCTGTGGTGTCATGGGTACTCCACATTCCTTCTGCTGTATTCAGAGTGCCCAGATGAATCAAAGATCACTAATAATATAGCTCAGGAATGGCACAGCTTAGAAAGGAATAAAATAAATGTAGAGTATTTAAGTGTGAGAGAGAGGAATGTTTTGGGAATTTTCTGTTTTGTGATAATGATGCATATTATTCCCTGTATAAATGCGGAAAAATAGGTAGATGTCCAAGCTCTAATTCCTATGAATATACTATGTTGCATAGCCAGAAGTAATTAAAGTTGCTAATCAGGTGACCTTGAATTAGGAGATTATCAGAGTAAGCTCAGTGTAATCATAAGGGTCCTCATAAATGAAAGAGAAAGGCAGGAGCGTCAGCATCAGGATGAGTTAGCATAAGACTATGAGCCATTGTTAGATTTGATATAAAAAGCAGCCATAAGTCAAGGGATTTGGGTGGCTTCTAGAAGCAGAAAAAGGCAAGGAAACAGATTCATCCCCTAGAGCAGGGACGGGGAATGTCCAGAGGCGGTATCAGGCCTGAGAAGTCATTTGGGCTGGCCCTGCCAAGGCATTAAGAGTGAGTTAATTAAATGTTTGACCAAATATAGCAGGCAAATTTTAAAAAGATTTTTATTGTTGAAAGTATTACATATGTCCCTTTCTTTCCCCCATTGACCCCTTCTAGCCCACCCCCACTGCAGGCCTTCACCACCCTATTTTCTGTGTCCATGCATATACTAGTATGCACACAAGTTCTTTGGTTGATCTCTTCCTACCCCACCCCCCCACCCCCCCCACCCCCACATTCCTTCTGAGATTCCAGTCTGTTCCATGCTTCTGTGTCTCTGGATCTATTTTGTACACGTTTATTTTGTTCATTAGATTCTACATATGGGTGAGATCATGTGATACTTATCTTTCTCTGACTGGCTTATTTCCCTTAATACTCTACAGGTTCTTCCATGCTGTCGCAAAGGATAAGAGATCCTTATTTTTTATTGCTACATAGTATTCCATAGTGTAAATGTACCTCAGCTTCTTTTATCCACTCGTCTATTGATGGGCACTTGGGCTGTTTCCAGATCTTAACTATTGTAAATTGTGCTGCTATGAACATAGGAGTGCATACATTCTTTCTGATTGGTGTTTCTGGCTTCTTAGGATATACTAGATGCCCAGTGCACAGATTCGTGCACTGGTGGGGTCCCTCAGCCTGGCCTGCACCTTCTCGCAATCCAGGACCCCTCAGGGGATGTCAGAGAGCCGGTTTCAGCCCAATCCCTGCAAGCCAGGCCGAGGGACCCCACCAGTGCACAAATCCGTGCACCAGGCCTCGAGTATGCATATAAGATCTTTGGTTAATCTCTTCCTGCCCTCCTCCCTCCCCCCTTTCCTCTGAGATTCATCAGTCTGTTCCATGTTTCCATGCCTGTGGTTTCTGCTCCTGCGCTGAGCATCTGACCCTGGTGGTCAGTGCGCATCATAGCTACCGGACGGTTGGCCAGTTCGCCTGTCAGCCAGTTGGCTGGTCAGCCAGTTGGCCTGTCGGCCATTCACTTAGGCTTTTACATATATATAGATTCTTAGAAGTGAGATCACTGGGTCAAATGACAGTTCCATATTTAATTTTTTTAAGGAAACTCCATACAATTTTCCACAGAGTCTGCACAGTCTGCATTCCCACCAGCAGTGTACTAGGGTTTCCTTTTCTCCACATACTCACCAGCCTTTGTCATTTGTTGATTTATTCATTATAGATAGCTAGTCTGACAGCTGTGAAGTGATACTTCATTGCCCTTTTAATTTGCATCTCTCGGATGATTAGTGACTTTGAGCATTTTTTCATGTCTCTTGGCCTATCCCATTTCTTTTAAAAACGTTATCTTATGTCCATTAGTTTCCCTGACAGGTTTTATGTAGAGTTCATACTATAGTGGGTGAACTAGTGCCAATTCTTATTTTCCTAAGTTATTAAAATATTAACAAGATAAACTTTTAGAGCTGACCTTTTTCCAAGACCAATCTATGCTTTCTTCCTGAGCAAATGCTACATGGTACTTTTGGATTTTTTTACATTCTCTTTTCCCTCTGGCCACTTGCCTGGAACTAAAGGCACTATTTCTCTGAGCACATCTTTCCCACTTTTACTGTGAACCTTAGAGCAGGCCTAATGGAAGGTTATAAAAGTCAGGTTTCTCTGTATTGTTCCAGTGTCTTTCAATATCTTTTCTTCTCATAGACTGAAGGCATTATGTTCCCAGCTTCTTCACAATCTTTCCAAGTAGGATCTACTCTTAATAACTTATCCATTAGTGCTTAAATGATAAATTTTAACTTGTATGCCAACTCTAAATTATATATATACACACACAGGGTGGAGCAGAAGTAGATTTACAGTTGTTCATATGAAAAATACAATAATCCTACCTAATAATAGAGTAACATGCAAATTGACCTCACCTTCGCTATGCCTAAGCCACGCCCACCAACCAATCAGGGCGAGTATGCAAATTAACCCAACAAAGATGGCGGTTAATTTGCATATCAAGACAGCTTAGAAAGAAGCGAAGCTGCGAAGAAGCAAGCAGGCAGGGCAGCGGAGAAGGGAGGCAAGCCAGTGCTGCCTGACTTAGCCCTATCGGTCCAGGCCGCCATGGACCCGGTAGGCCTGGTGGGCAGCACCTGATGTCACCCACAAGGTCCAGGCCATGATAGTGACCGGGCAGACTCGGCAGGCAGCACCTGACGCTGTCCGCGGGGTCCAGGCAGTAATCGGGACCAGGCAGGCCCAACATCACCCACGGGACGGGGAAGCCATTGGGACTAAGCATGACAGCTGTCCACGGGGTCCAGGGGGCGATCCGGTAGGGCAGGCGGAATGGACAGCACCTGACACTACCCGTGGGGTCCTGGGGGAGATCGGGACCGGGAAGGCGGCATGGACAGTGGCTGATACTACCCACGGGGTCCAGGTGGCGATCGGGACCGGGCAGGTGGCATGGACAGTGCCTGATGCTGCCCGTGGGGTCCAGGGTGCTATTGGGACCAGGCAGGCAGCATGGACAGCACCTGACGCTAACCGTGGGGTCCAGGGGGAGATCGGGACCGGGCAGGCGGCATGGAAACCACCTGACGCTGTCTGTGGGTTCCAGGGGAGTATCGGGACCTGGCAGGCAGCATGGATAGCGCCTGACATCACCCACAGGGTGCGGGTGGTGATCGGGACTAGGCAGTTCTAGCAGGCAGCGCCTGATGCTGTCTGTGGGATCCAGGGAGCTATCGGGACCAGGCAGGCGGCATGGACAGCGCCTGATGTCACCCGCGGGGTCCAGGGTACAATCAGGACTGGGCAGGTAGCATGGTCAGTGCCTGACTTTGCCTGCAGGCTCCGTAGGCGGGGGTGGCCAGGGTCTCCGGGATCACTGTCTGCCCCGGGCCACCTGAGGACACCGGTGGAGCAGGCCAGGGTTGAACATTTTAATAAAAATGCGATGCCTGTGCCCTGCCCCACCGTGCCCTGTCCCTGGAGAGGAGAGGAAGTGGGCAATTAGGAGGCACCAGGGCTCTGAAGGGCTGGGAACAACCTGCAGGCGAGCTACCAGGAAGAGGTGCTGAACCATGAGGATGCAGAGGGCTGGCTGATGGAGGTGAGCAAAGGAGCAGATGAGGCGGCTCTTGCCAGCACTGAGCTGGAAAAGTGCATCGAAAGCCTGATGGACAAAATCGCCTTTCTGAAGAAGGTGCATGTCCAGGATGCTCAGATCTCCGTGGAAATGGACGTGTTCTCCAAGTCCGACCTCTCCACTATGCTCAAGGACATCCGCACCCAGTATGAGAAGCTGGCTGCCAAGAACATGCAGAATGCCGAAGAATGGTACAAGAGCCGCTTCACCATGCTGACAGAGAGCACTGCCAAGAGCACCTACATGGTGCGGGCCAGCAACTGCTCAAGGCCAAGACCCTGGAGATTGAAGCAAGCTGGGGCATGAACAAAGCACTGGGAAAGCAGCTGCAAGAGCTGGAGGATAAGCAGAACTCTGACGTTAGTGCTATGCAGGACACAATCAACAAATTAGAAAATGAGTTGAGAACCACAAAGAGTGAAATGGCAGGATACTTAAAAGAATACCAGGACCTCTTCAATGTGAAGATAGTTTTGGATATTGACATTGCAGCTTACAGGAAACTCTTGGAAAGTGAGGAGACCAGCTCAGTTTCACCAGCATGGGAAGCATAGCCAGCAGCTACTACCAGAGTTCCCAGGTCTTTGGTGATCTGCCTACGGTGGTTTACAGACTAGCTCCTACTTGATGTCTGATCACTCCTTCCCTTCTTAATACACCAGCCATGTCCAGGAGGAGCAGATCGAGGTGAAGGAGACCATTGAGGCTGCAAAAGCCGAGGAAGCTAAGGATGAACCCCCTTCTGAAGGAGAAGCTGAAGAGGAGGAAAAGGAGAAGGAAGAGGCTGAGGAAGAGGAAGAAGGTGCCAAGGAAGAATTTGAGGATGCAAAGGAGGAAGAAGGAGGTGAAGGTGAAGAAGATGTCCAAGAAGCTGAGGACGAAAAGAAAGATGAAGGTGCTGGGGAGGAGCAAGCAACCAAGAAGAAAGATTGAGCCCTCCTTTCCTTAATTATTTCAGGAATAATCCTCCCGAAACCAGGTCAACCCCGCCACCAACCAAGCAGTTGAGTTCCCAATACTATATGAATTAAGAAGTCAATATATATAACATTCTGAGGTGACTCAGGTTGGACATTAAATGTTATGCTATGACTTTTCTCCTTATGCAGAGTATCTGTTTGCTTGCAGAGTGGCTTCCTGGCTTGCTGCCAGCCTGTGCATGGTCCACGCTTATGAGTTCAGGATCTATGACAATGTGAATAATTCAGATGTTTACAATAAAAACACATGAATACAGGAATTCACTAATGTTAATGTTAAATTTCATGGAAAAAAATAATCCTTTGAATCTTTGGTGGTTAGAAATTAAAGACCTCAAATCATGTGCAATAAACAGTAAATAAAGTTACACTGAATGACAAAAAAAAATACATTAGGGGCCAGGAAATGTCAAAAGAACTGGGGAACCATTCCCAGATCAGGAAGGGAAGTCACAGTGTATATATTATTGCTACGAATACAGTATTTCCTACTACTTACAACATATACAATGTAATGTATTAGATGCCTTCCTATTGGATGAAGTATGTATTCTCATAGAGTAATACTGGTAGATATGTTATAGTTATGGCAGTATGTCATATCCTATCTATATTAATAAAAGGGTAATATGCTAATTAGACCATGAGACCTTCCAGATGTCCTTCTGGACAAAGCCATGGTGGCGGGGCTGAGGCAGAAGCGGTTATGGGTGATCAGACAAGAAGGGGAGGGCAGTTGGAGGTGAGCAGGCTGGCGGGGGGGTGTAGTTGGAGGCAAGCAGGCCAGCAGGCAGAGTGGTTAGGGGAGATCAAGCAGGCAGGCAGGTGAGCGGTTAGGAGCCAGTAGTCCCACATTGTGAGGGGTTTGTCCAACTGCAGGTTTAGGCCCGATCCCACAGGGGTCCCAGATTGGAGAGGATGCAGGCCAGGCTGAGGGACCACCCCCTCCCCATGCACAAATTTCGTGCACTGGGCCACTAGTTAATAAATAATAATACAAGCTTTTGAATACTCACAACTATGAATCTACTTTTGCCCAACCCTGTATATATGAGATTATGGTGCTTCAGAGATATTAGACAATGGACAGAAATAGCACTTGGCAGGGTAAAATCTGCAAAGACTAAGGTCAGAAAGGATCAGAATATAAGCAAGGGTTATACAGGCAACTAAATGGCATTATTATCTCATTAATCAGCCTACCAGGTAAAAGACTCTCCTATTCAAATTAACATGTTTGGGGTCTCAGAAATGGGAGCATTTGGTTGGTAACAGCATCTTCCTGTGCCTTGCTATCCTAAATACTGCTGCCTTTTTTGTACCTTCCCTTAGAGTCTTATTTCCTCTAACACTGGCCATTCATCCAGCTTATTTTATTCCATCGATGGAAAGATAAAAAACTTCGATGGAGAAAAAAGTACACATGGATTGGCATTGGAAAGAGGGAGTTGAGCACTGTCTCTGGCTCAATGTAAAAGACCCCAGAGAGCCCAGCTGGCATGGCTCAGTGGTTGAGTGTCGACCTATGAACCAGGAGGTCACGGTTCAAATCTCAGTCAGGGCACATGCCCAGGTTTCGGGCCCAATCCCCAGTGTGGGGTTTGCAGGAGGCAGCTGAACAATGATTCTCTCTCATCATTGATGTTTCTATCTCCCTCTCCCTCTCCCTTCCTCTCTGAAGTCAATAAACACACACACACACATATATTTATATATATATTACCCCAGAGAACTTCCTCTCCCCTTCCTTCCTGTGAGGATACAGCTAGAAGTTGGCATCCTGCAACCCAGAGGACTCTCACCACAACTACACCATGGTGGCATCGTGGTCTCAGACTTCCAGACTCTAAAAATGTGAGAAATAAATTACTTTTGTTTATAAACAATAATAACAATTTAAAAGAATGGCATAAGATGCTACAAGTGCCTAACTTAGCATAATCTTGGTATTGACTAGAAGGAGCTATTCTAGTTTGTTCTTTTCCACATGGCATATTTGTACACTACTTAATCTAGGGGCTGTTTGTAGATCACTCAGACTTTTTCGGGGCAATGTGCTGTCATAACAATGTAGGGAAAGGGTAAGACATAGAAGAGAAGAAATAAAGGGACTGATTCTAGACTAGATTTGGAAGGGAAGTCATAATTGGTTGGGGGTTTTCTTTGTCTTTTGCTTAGTTAGCTTTTTCAGAATAGATTAATCTAGTGCCTAATGGGGCTGTTGCTACTAGAGCTATTTTCTATAAATCCTATAGAAATCTAGCAGACTCCCTTCTGAAATCTGTGGGGTTTACTATTTATTCTGGGTCCTCTCCAAAGTCAGCCTGCCATCCACAGTAACCAGTGGTCATTCACATTTGGCTACAGTTCAGGTAAGTCCCATATATCAGGTCCTGCTTCTCAACCGCTTAGCTGTCCATGGCTAGAGCCCTTACCTTAAAAATCCTAAATAGATGTCTAGTCCTATATAATAAAGAAGTAATATGCAAATTGACCCTCACACCCTCACAAGATGGCTGCCTATGACCAGGCCTGCAGGGGGGTTAGTAAGGGATGACCAAACGACTGAACAAGCAGGCTGCGTGGGGCAACCAGGCCGTCAGGGGGGTTAGTGAGGGATGACCCCAAACAACTGAACAGCAGGCTGTATGGGGCAACCAGGCCGGTGGGGGGGGGGCAGTTGGGGGCGATTAGGCTGGCAGGGGGCCAATGAGGGGTGACTAGGCCAATGAGGGGAGCAGTTGGGGGTGACCAGGCCAGCAGGGGGAGGGCAGTTAGGGTCAATAAGGCTGGCATGAAGATGCAGTGAGGGGCGATCAGGTTGGCAGGGAGGGCAGTTAGGGGTGACCAGGCAGGCAGGTGGGCAATTAGGAGCCAGAGGTTCAGGATTGTGAGAGGGATGTCCGACTGATGGTTTAGGCCCAATCCCTGGGATTGGAGAGGGTGCAGGCTGGGCTGAGGGGACACCCCCCCATGCACAAATTTCATGCACCGGGCCTCTAGTTAGTATATAAAAAACAGGTAATAGCTTTTGCCAAAAAATGTCTTCCATCAGTGTGTAGTTCAGCCAATATTAGACAGTTCCTGCTACATTCTTTTCCATTCTCTTCCCTTTGCAGGCAGCAGCTTATATAGGGAGGACAGCTCAAATCCATTTCTGTCTTTTTACTTCTTATAGTTCAAAACTAACTTAATTCCTAGCTAAGACCCTTTCTTCCTTCCTTTCTTTCTTTCTTTCTTTCTTTCTTTCTTTCTTTCTTTCTTTCTTTCTTTCTTTCTTTCTTGATTTCAGAAAAGAAGGGAGAGGGCAAAATAAAAACATCAATGATGTGAGAGAATCACTGATCTGCTGCCTCCTGCACATCCCCTACCAGGGAATCGAGCTTGCAACCCAGGCATATGGCCTGACCAATGACCTCTTGGTTCATAGGACTATAATCAATAACTGAGCCACACCAGCCGGACAAGACCCATTCTTTACAATGATTATTAAATCAAGAAAAGGTTGACAGTGAGAAGATGGATTTGAAACAATAAAATGGTATCATCCAAAGTACTCTGACAAATGCCTCTCATGATCTTACTACCTCTTTACAGACAAAGATTTCAACTATTCTATGTCTACAAGCTAAATACCGTGGGTTACTTTGCCTAACAAGGCTTACAGGATTTACTAAATAGTCCCCTGTATCTGCTTTGAGTTGAGATAAAATGTTATTCACATACAGAGTTTTAATACCTCCATATGGAGAGGTATTAAAAACTCCATACTTCAAATCCTGTCCTTGACATTTTTCGTAATTCTCTCACTTGAATAGAATCTGTCCCCTTGGAACCATGTAGTTACAAACAGTAAAAATGACAAATTCTTCCCGAAAGGTCCAAGATGACTACCTAAGTAAAAATAACATTAATATCATGGGCAAACTGCCACTTCTCCAAGGCTTTCTGGCCAATTCTTTTTAAATATATATATATATATATATATTGAGTTCAGAAAAGAAAGGAGAGGGAGATAGAAACATCAACGATGAGAGAATCATTGATTAGCTGCCTCCTGCAAACCCCTCTTCCCCCCCCCCCCCCACACACACACACTGGGGATCAAGCAGGAAACCCAGGCATGTGCCCTAACCAGGAATCAAACCCTGACTTCCTTGTTCATAGGTTGATACTCAACCACTGAACCATGCTGGCTGGGCCTGGCCAATTCTTTAGGAAAATGCTCACCACATGACTTCTGAACCCAAATCCCATAAGAAACCCATTTATAATGAGCCAGTGAGTCACCAAAAGGTAGTCTTGCCCAATTCAACCATATAGCTAGAAAATATAAAATCTAGCATTAGCCCAGCCAGCGTGGCTCAGTGCTTGAACATTGACCTATGAATCAGGTCACTGTTAGATTCCTGGTCAGGGTAAATGGCTGAGTTGCTGGCTGGATCCCCAGTGTGGGGTGTGCAGGAGGAAGCCAAGCAATGATTCTTTCATAATTGATGTTTCTCTCTCTCTCTCTCTCTCTCTCTCCCTGCCTCTTCCTTTCTGAAATCAATAAAAAATATTTATATTTTTTTAAATCTAGCATTAATTTGCTTACTGTTTGACACACACACACTGTTGTGCTTACATGTATATTCTAATTTAAAGCCCACTACAACTCTATGAGATAGGCAACATCCCTATTTTACTGATGAAAAATAAAAACAAAGAGATTCAGTGAATTTGTATTCATTAAGTGGCAATAGGAAAATATAAAATCAATGATTCCCAAGGCTGCTATTGCAATTATAATCCATGCCCTTGCACATTCCATAAGACTATATTTCCTGATAAGCATGATGATATGAAGTAGTTTCCTAAAGGTTAGCTATGATTAGGGAGAGTTATTCCCAATTAAAAGCTACTCATAACTCACTCATTCCTGATAAGAATGTACCCCTTCTCATAAAATAAACTATGTAGAGAATATATAGTAAGCAACAGTTTCGAAACTATGTGATCTTACATCTGGGTTCACCTCAACAATGTTTATACTGACACTTGAGCAAGTCTTGTTCTACAGATTTTAGTGCCACATATACATCGTGTACATTTATATACAGAATTATGATTACCCTAATGATAATTACATGGCTAACACTGTATGCACCAAAGCAAAAATTTACTACAGTTAAATTCCACATTCCAGTGGAATTTAACTGTAGTAAAACCGAACTATGCTTGAGACTGCATAGTAATTGAATATCAATTTCTTGACCTTCAGCACTATTGTCAAATGTTTTTTGAGGGTGGGGAAAGAAAACATTAGCTCATTGCCATATATGCATTCCACACCTTTCTCTATTCTCATTATAACGCAGTTGGCCTTCCAGGGATATTGTCAAAATCAGCTATGTAAAAATTCCAAAGAAAGGGGGAGAGGATTTACTTTAGGCCTGAGGGATATATCTAAATGGTTCTTATAGATTATAAAGTGAGGTTCTCACAACCCAACCTACCTTTAACATTCCTCTTCCACATATTTTTCTTCCCCAGTTTTTCATCCTACCTGCAAATTCTGCTTCCTCGCTGTTTCACAAAGTGACAGGAATCTACCTAAGTAGTAAGCTATCTGCAAGTCCCCTCAAATCCAAGTTCTTTTCCACCCTCCTTTGATCTTCCCTTTTGCATTCAAATGATGAGAACTTTCACTCCAGCCAAGTTATGGTTTTGATTTAGAGTACACAGGGAAAAGAAACCAGATTGGGTAAATGGAAAATCATTAGGAATGCTGGTAAGTGGGTGAAAGACTATGGCAAAACTAGGAACTATTGGCAATAAGAACCCCTCATGAGATTGCTTTTACCAACCTAAGGAAAGCAATACAACTGAGAGCTTGAAGGTGTGAGACCTAGTCATTTGGTTGCCAGGCCATGTAAATGTCTTGGTGCATCATTTGGTAGAATTCCTAGGAACTATCTCAAGGTCCTTCAATTGTTTTTCCTGATCCCCTTCATCTTTTTTAGAAGTTGCACCTATAACTATCAGCTTTACTGCCCACTCATAGCTAACAAAATGGCTGATTCAATATTAGACCCAACCTATATTACACAACTTTCAAATTCAAATGGTGTTGAGGAGGCAAAAAAGGCTAATTTCAATGTAGCCCTGATATTTGGGGTTAGTGATCTGAATCCAGGCCAGTAAGCTCAGTGTACATTCCTGATAACCTATAATTAAGTCACTACCTCTTTCCCAGACACTGGTCTTGCAGAACTGGTTACAGATGCCATTGGACTGTGGACAGTACACTGCCCAGAGGGAGGGCTCCTAACTCTGACGCCAGGCCAGACCACCAGATATGGCCTGGAGACCCCCAACACCTGGGGGCCTTCTTGCAAGGCCCGAGAAAAGTACCGGAAGCATAATCCATGCTTGTGGGACAAAGAGCACAGGGAGGGAGATATAAGGGAGGGCCCCATGCGTGTTCCTTCCCTCAGATTTGGAAGGCTGTTCCCTGAGTCCGCTGGCGTTATTAAACAGTGTCCCTCCAACTTCCTCAAAAGCGTCCTTGGTCTTCTTGGTCTTCTGCAACAGCGTTAGCTTGTTTAAGTCCAGTAGTCCCAAAGAAATCAGAGAAAAACTTCTCATGACCAAGAGTTGAGTAATAATCTGACCAGAGGCACAAATTAATCTGTGGGGGTGGCTTAGCATGGAAAAAATATAACTAGGAGCACCGATCACCCCATCTTTAACCCATAGAAAATACAAAAGCTGAAAGAGTACTATCAAATACCTTATTTTCTAAATATTCCTGCTGCCCTTTTTAAAATTGCTGTCTGATCTTTCCTCACTAAATAGAAAAAAAATGGTACTTGTCATTTCCTCTCCATTCCAGGATTACAACAGAATGAGCATTTTGAGGACCAAAGGTACCACAAACTAAACAGTAAGTATAAAATGATAAGACTGGAAGTCCACCCAAGGAAATAGAAGCTGCCACCAGTATAATTGCCAACAAAGGAATAGAAACTCTTGCCTATAAAGACTGCACTGAATCACATAACTATGAAGTCATCAATCTAACATTTGGGTCTTTAGTCACTCAGAATTCAAGGAACACCATTGATCCCTGCACCTACTGAGGCATTGGGCCTGTTCACTTCTTTATTAAGTGATTTCCTTCCTGAATACATCCTACTTGTCACAAACTTACAAATAGTTTTTCAGGCCCTAGTCCCATCCTGACCTTTCCCCAAAATGTTTTTGCTTCTCAGTTTATTGGGTTTGTGCTTCTTCGTATTCCTGACCAAAGAAAATGAAGTTAGAAATGAGACTGAAATGGGGAAGAAATAGAATGTGGGAACTAGCTAGTATTGTAAGAAATCTTAATCATGCTCTGTCAACCATTTTTTAAATGGCAAAGGCACTTCTACCCTGGCTGGAGCTGACCTGGAGTTGCAGCCCTTCCCCCTCCCCCAACCCCACCCCCACTTGGAACTGCCTATTATCATGGAAAGATTAACAAAGATTTGTTACAGAAACCAGAATGCCAGCCCTTTGAAGATCCCCAGCCCTTTCTGCATACCTGCAGGCCTTTGCAAACCTGCTTACCTGTTAATTGCCCATCTGGCACTCCCTTTGGCTATTTCCCCATGTAACCCCAGCCCTTGCATATCACTAAGCCCTTTGAAGACCCCTAGTCCTTTTGCATATCTGTAAAAGGTCCTTTTGCCTACTTTTCCTTTGTGCTTTTTCCTATATAAGCCGCTGACTTATGGTGAGCTGCAGAGCAGATTTTTGTGACTAAGCTGCTGTTCTCCCACACTGCTGGTGCCAACAGTTTTGGAATAAACACTCATATATGATTCAACCCTGTCTCTGCTTCACTGGCTTGAGTAGACAGGCAGCACGGACACATTGTTTGTCAAGAAGGTATATAGGCAAGGAATCCACTGTGATGAGTACCAGGGATCCCGCTTGCTGCCTGGACTGGGGGCTCCTGGAGCTGAGGCCTGGACTCTTATTTGCAGTGCTGCCAGGAATTTTCCTGTTTTGAGTCCCGGCCACAACCTCAACAATCCCTGTCATCTCACTAAAGATGTAAGTTGAATCAAACGTTTTTGTAAGAGGAATCAAGTGTGTTTGTATGGCACGAGAAGCAGTGGCTGCTTCTTGTCTGGACTTCTATGTAGGGAAGCTGAGTGTGCTGAGTGTACTGAGTGTACTGTGGTGGCAGGGAAGGCATTGTACTGTCTCTCATCTACCTGAGCCCTATGAGCTCCGGATGGCAAGGGACCTCCAACAGTCCTTGGCTGGGTGTCCGATCCCTTAACCTGATCCCCTCTGGGATGAGAGACATTGCTCTGCTGTGGTGTTTTGTTTTGTTTTATTATTTATGCAGAGCATTCTGTGGTGCCTGTAGCTGGACAGACAAGGAGCTCCATGTGAAGCTTGTCTGTAGGTTGTGTGAGCCTGTAAATATTATATATAAGAATGTCTTTGTTGATTGTTGCTTTGTACCTCTTTGTTGTTTGGGTTAATTTAAGGATGGGGCACTTCCCGCTTTGCTGAGAGCCCAGGTGCTTGTGGGCAGGCTGAACCCCCATGTCAGGGATTGCAGGAACTTTAAGGCATCAGCGGCCAGAAATTCAGGGTTTGAATTTTGAGAGTTGTCTGTCTGTCTGTAACGTAACTTTGGTTGCTGATGTATTTTGTTAGCTTTCTTTGTCGTTTTATGAACATAGGGTATCCTCTATCTCTGTGCTGTGTGGGCTTTGTGCCACTCAGAACCAAATGTCATTTTGCTGTGCTGAGTTAATGTGAGATAAGATTCTCTAAGACTAATATCCCAGTCCATCCTTTTGAGAGGACTCATTTATTTACTGTAGGGTTTTTGTTTGTTTGTTTGTTTTCTGTTTTTAAGATCTCTGCTTATATGCAAGATTTCATGCTGTCACAAAATTTATCAAGAAATTGCCTTGGGTAATAATAATTGGCTTTAAAATTTCAATGTTGTTAAGATATAACAAATAGATGTAACTGGGTTAAATAATAAAAACTAAATATCTAGGTATTTTGAAATAACAGGATACTGAAATATTAATTAATCTGAGTTTGCCTACTTTTGGATTTTTATTATAGAGAATCTAGAAGATGGATTTGAATCTATTAATGAATCTGTCTTGTATTTTATTTGAAATATATCTCTTAACAATGTGAATGTATTGATAATCTGAGAAATGTTAAGTCTTACTTGTCACCTAAAATTTAAGATTTCTAAGAGTTAAAAATTCTAACTAATTGAAAAGAAATTATATGGTTTTAGTAATAGAAGACATGAAGTATATATTTGCATTTTTGAAGGGAAAAGGAAATTAAGTTGTTCTGAAGCTAAATTAATAATGAGATTTATAGAGATAATAATAAAAGTTATAGGGTTGTGAAGAGAAATCTTAAAAAGAAATTACAGGTAATCTGAATAAGATTAATCAGATAAATGAATCTAAAGTAAACTAATACAGAATTTGTTTAGTCTTTCTCCAGTCTGTTAAAAGGGAAAAAGTTTTTTTCCTGTATTTGCCTAGGAAGCAAAAGTTACATCAAGTATTGAAATAATTATATATTGTGTTATTTTAATCAGGTACTTAATTACTTTAAAAAAAGGTGATCTTCTAAATTATGGGAAGTAAAGTTTTGCTAGCCTATGTTTGTGTTTAATACCCTTTTTGTCATTTTGAATGAATAGTCTAATAGGCAGGGGCGGGCAGTTAGGGGTGACCAGACTGGCGAGGGAGGGCAGTTAGGGGTGACTGTTTCATAATAATGATGATAATAATCTTTTGGTAAAATAAGTTTAACAATCTTCCCAGGGTTTCAATTTTAAGAAACTTTTTTTTACCTAGAATTGGCTTTAGGTCATTCCAATAGGCCCTGGAATGCCTCAAGGATTTGTTTTCTCTTTTTATGAAGGGATATTTTATACTTAAGGTACATGAGAAGCTTTGTAAAATAAAGACATAATAATAATATTCTACTTATATATGCATATTAAATAGATTCTGATATGCTTTCAGTTATAACTAATTGATAGTTGAAATATTGTGGAATACTGTGTTTGGCAGAAAGGATAAGATTCCATGTCTTTTGCAATATAATAAAATCCATAACTGTCATTTTAAATTTCTTGTCATTTAGAGACAGTCGCTGTTTTGTTATAATGCATCTGGAAAGATGTATATCTTCTGAGGAATCCATGAAAAGGTCTCTGACATTTTCAGATCATCCCCTTTGAAATGGATGAAATTTATTACAACTCTATGGAATATCTGAATTTATAGAAGTATTGACAGGAAAAATCAGGAGAAACAAAATTTGATTATGGGACTCAATGAACTGAAAATAATTATATAGTTTTTTTTAACATTTGTTGAAAGTATTGCTGGTTCTTAATCTTTTTGCTTTTCAGATATAAGGAAGCATTTTTAAAGCAACTTGGTTAATATTTTTCTCCCCATCTGATCCTTCCACAGAATTTGGCAATTCTTAATGAGTGAGTCATGGCAATGCATTTCTTTGCATGAATTCAATAAGACCAGTTTCCAATTGTGGTTGTATTAACTAAGGACTTTGGAATGTCATATGTAAAATGCCTGGACTCTGGTTGTCACCAGAAAGCTTTAAGAAATGAAGGCAATAAGAGCACCTTGGAGAAAGCCTAGTAGCTTGCCTGGTCACATGGTTCATAGCAATCTTTCCAGGGAATGAACGAAGGTTACTTTCCTGAAAGCTGGCAAGGAAAGAACCTCAAGACATCACTGTGGGCCTCAAGAACTTGAGGAATTCACCCAAGAGTACAGGTATTATTGCAGGCAAGCCTGATGGCAGTTAAGTGGCTCAGCTTCTTTGCCTTGTGGGGCTAATTAATGCTGGACCATAAGATTCCAGGAAAGCATATATATATATATATATATATATATATATATATATATATATATGAGAAAAGTTAAGTACTTACTTGTCACCTAAAATTTAAGATTTCTATTTAAGATATCCTATATAATAAAGAGGTAATATGCAAATTGACCATCACTCCAACACACAAGATGGCCACCACAAGATGGCCAGCAGGGGAGGGCAGTTGTGGGCGATCAAGCCAGCAAGGGAGGACAGTTGTGAGGGACCAGGCCTGCAGGGAAGGGCAGTTAGGGGTGACAAGGCCTGCAGGGGAGGTCTGTTGGGGGAGACCCAGGCTGGCAGGGGCGGGCAGTTAGGGGTGACCAGACTGGCGAGGGAGGGCAGTTAGGGGTGACTGGGCCAGCAGGGGATAGCAGTTGGTGGTGACCAGGCCTGCAGGGGAAGACAGTTGGGGGGGAACCAGGCGTGTAGGGGAAGGGAGTTGGGGGGGACTAGGCCTATAGGGGAGGGCAGTTGGGGGTGACTGGGCCAGCAGGGGAGGGCAGTTGGGGGTGACCAGGCCTGCAGGGGAGGACAGTTGGGGGGGACCCAGGCCTGCAGGGGAGGGCAGTTGGGGGTGACCAGGCCTATAGGGGAGGGCAGTTGGAGGGGACCAGGCCTGCAGGGGAGGGCAGTTGGGGGCAATCAGGCCTGCAGGGGAGGGCAGTTAGGGGTGACTGGGCCAGCAGGGTAGGGAAGTTGGGGGCCTGCAGGTGAGGACAGTGGGAGGGGACCCAGGCCTGCAGGGGAGGGCAGTTGTGGGTGACCAGGTCTATAGGGGAGGGCAGTTGGGGGGGACCAGGCCTGCAAGGGACAGTTGGGGGCGACCAGGCCAGCAAGGGAGAGCAGTTAGGCATGACCAGGCCCGCAGGGGAGGGCAGTTGGGGGCAACCAGGTTGGCAGGGGAGGGCAGTTTCAGGCAACCAGCTGGCAAGGGAGGGCAGTTAGGGGCAATCAGGCCAGCAGTGGACCAATTAGGCATAGATCAGACTGGCAGGGGAGTTGTTAGGGGTGATCAGGCTGGCAGGAAGAAGTGGTTAGGGGCAATCAGATAGGCAGACAGGCAATTGGTTGGAAGCCAGTATCTTGTATTGTGAGAGGGATTGGACCTAAACCGGCAGTCAGACATCCCTCGAGGGTCCCAGATTGGAGAGGGTGCAGTCTGGGCCGAGGGACACACACAGACACCCCGTGCACAAATTTCATGCACTGGGCCTCTAGTATATATTTAAAAGCCTATATAATCAACCATTATTCTTATGGTATTCATGCAAGTGATCAGGCCAAATTGAAACTAGACTTAATACAGTAATTAAGTCGGCCTTAATTTGGCACTTTAATGAAAATGAGGGTGAATATTGTGTTTCAATCGGGAATTATTAGGACTGAAATGTGTGGAGTTTTTTTCCATTCACCAGACCATTTATTGTAATTCTTTCTGTTCTAACTTTTGCCCAATAATACTGTTATAACACAGTCTCTCCACCAGGTTACAAGCCCTATTTGCACTTAGAGAATATCACCTCCAGACATCATTGCCACCTCCTTCTGTGCCCCAGCCTCATTGTCCCTCTGACAGCAAAGACCTCTTGGCTCTGAGAGAAACCATTGCCCCGCCTCAGCAGGAAGCAGTTTCAGAAGAGACTCTGTGTTCCTTTCCCATGAAAGAATTCAGAGCCAAGATCCTTGAGGGGATGTGGTAGGCAGTTGGACAGACATAAGCAGGGTAAGGACAATAGGCCAACAAGAGGAGAAATGGACAGGATCCTGAGACATGAATTTTGTCACTCCCAATTGCTCTAAAGCGGGCAACTGAGGAACCTATGCAAGACGGACCTTTACCTAGTAGGAGTTGTGACATGTATTGCTAATATATAGAATTATTCTATTCATTTAGGGAATAAAGTCATGAATAGGGATGTTTATATGTTGGAACCCACTGTCAGGGAAAAGGATGCAGGAATGTTTTCTCTAAAATTTGCTGCAGTAACTTGTAGTGAGTGTCTGACTTTTACTGGGTGTTCTAGTTATTGTCTTTAAGTATCTAATAACTAAAATATAAATTGTGCTCATAATTTCTCCCTCCCTTATAGTAATGGACATGCTAAGCTGCTGGCTGGTTAGTTTCTGATATGTGGGGTACTGTTTATTCATATTGCTGCCAACAATACCAAGGGGCCTTGTTCCTTAGGATTACTGTCTTTATGCCTCAGAAACATCATAGGGCCAAAACCAAAAGAGACCTTCTCACACCCATGGCACTGGATTGCAACAATCTCCACCTGTATATCCCTGCAGAATGTATTGTTTTAACCATTTTTGTTATGCTGGTAATGGTAGGCTTTCTTGATATAGACAAATATGCAAATTGACCATACCTCCGCTACACCAAATCCACGCCCAGCAGCCCAAGCCATGCCCACCAGCCAATCAGGGCGAGTATGCAAATAAACCAAAGCAAGATGGCTACAGCCACCGAGAGCAAGGTTTCCCAGGCAACAGAGGGAAACATGCTTTCCACCTGCCCTTGACAGGCCTAAGCCTCCACTCAAGCTACAAAGATTCAATTATAGAAGGTAAACAAATTCAAACAGAATGGTGGCAGCCACGGAGCTGGAGAGACCAGGCCAGGGTTGCCCGCGATAACGGAGAAAGCAAAGCTTTCCGCATACCCTGGCCGGGCTCAGGCCTCTGCTTAAGGCTACAAAGTTTCAATTAGGCTACAAAGGTGAATTAACTCAAACAGAAATGGCTGCCGGTGGAGCATGCAGGAGGCTTGGCTCTGCTCCAGGCTACAAGGTTTCAATTGTAGAAGGTAAATAAATTCCAGATACCAGGGCCTCCGCTTGGGTCACCAGGGGGCGTGGCCTGCCTGCAAACCACCACAGGTCCCTCGCTCAGGCCGCCCCACGCCCCAAGGGAACCCCCACCCTTATCTGGGACACCCTTCAGGGCAAACCAGCTGGCCCCCACTCCTGCACCAGGCCTCTATCCTATCTACTAAGAGTAATATGCAGATTGACCACCACTCCAACACACAATATGTCTGCCCCCATGTGGTCAAAGATCCTGCCCCCATGTGGACACAAGATGGCCACCATAAGATGGCCAGCAGGAGAGGGCAGTTAAGAGGCACCCTGGCCTGCAAGGGAGGGAAGTTGGAGGCGATCAACCCTGCAGGGGAGGGCAGTTAGGGGTGACCGGGCCGGCAGAGGAGGGAAGTTGGGGGCAAACAGGCTGGCAGGGGAGCAATTAGGCATCAATCAGGCTGGCAGCAGAGTGGTTAGGGGGTGATCAGGCTGGCAGGCAGAATCGGTTAGGGGCAATCAGGAAGGCAGGCAGGCAAGCAGTTGGGAGCCAGCAGTTCTGGATTGTGAGAGGAATAACCAACTGCCCATTTAGGGCAGTCGGACATCCCTCGAGGGGTTCCAGATTGGAGAGGGTGCAGGCTGGGCTGAGGGACACACACCCCCCTCTGTGTACAAATTTCGTGCACCAGGCCTCTAGTCCTATATAATAAAAAGGTGATATGCAAATTGACCCTCACGCCATGCCATCACAAGATGGCGGCACACACAGTGGGGGCAGAGCCAGCTGCTACATGTGCCTGCAGCCCCGTGGGAGGGCAGGAGGCCTGGTGGACGCTCCGCACACCTGCCTCCGGGGTTCCTGCGACTGCGCCAGAGGGCACGCCTGCCGCTGGAATTCCCTCAGCCCTGCAGGGGTGGGAGGGGTCCAAGGCTGCTGCTCTGAAAGGCTTCTGCCGGGGTGACCAGGCTGGCAGGGGAGGGCAGTTGGGGGCGACGAGGCTGGCAGGGGAGGGCAATCGAGCCCGCAGGGGAGCAGTTAGGGGGTGATCAGGCTGGTAGGCAGAAGTCATAAGGGGCAATCAAGCAGGGGAACGGTTAGGAGCCAGCAGTCCCGGATTGTGAGAGGGATGTCCAGCAGTCGGACATCCCCCGAGGAGTCCCAGATTGGAGAGAGTGCAGGCTGGGCTGAGGGACACACACACCCACCCCCAGTGCACGAATTTCATGCACCAGGCCTCTAGTAGCATGATAAAAGGCCTGAATGCCACTTCCAGGGCTATACATGAAGAGGTGAGCCACTTCTAGAGAATCAGGTAGCAATACATTATTTGTTGTTGTGCATAACCATAATTGTGAGGAATTTCAAGGAATATTCTACTTTAATCTTTCTGACAAGTCTTAATTGGTAGAAAACAAATCTCATAGATATGAGATAAACAGCAGTGGTGAAATGAAATAGAATGTGGGGAACCAACTAGTATTTTAAGAAATCTTAATCATGCTCTGTGAACCATTTTTTAAATGCAAAGGCACTTCTACCCTGGCTGGAGCTGACCTGGAGTTGCAGCCCTTCCCCCTCCCCCAACCCCACCCCCACTTGGAATTGCCTATTATCATGGAAAGATTAACAAAGATTTGTTACAGAAACCAGAATGCCAGCCCTTTGCAAACCTGCTTACCTGTTTAACTGCCCATCTGGCATTCCCTTTGGCTATTTCCCCATGTAACCTCAGCCCTTGCATATCACTAAGCCCTTTGAAGACCCCTAGTCCTTTTGCATATCTGTAAAAGGTCCTTTTGCCTACTTTTCCTTTGTGCTTTTCCTATATAAGCCCCCGACTTATGGTGAGCTGCAGAGCAGATTTTTGTAGCTAAGCTGCTGCTCTCCCACACTGCTGGTGCCAACAGTTTTGGAATAAACACTCATATGATTCAACCCTGTCTCTGCTTCACTGGCTTGAGTAGACAGGCAGCACGGACACATTGTTTGTCTGGTTATAAGACCACAAATAATTTATTAATCACCCAAATTAGTAAAAGGGGGTGAGAGGAAATAACCTGTGAAGAGACAATGAGGCAGAACTTGTCACATCAAAATAGTTTTCAAAACATTAGCTTTTATTTGACATTAGAAAAAATACTCCCCAATTTATCTCAGTTGTGTTATGTGATGGCTTTAGATTGCTTTTTGATGTCACCCATACTGAGCAAGATTTGTCAATCTTCAAATCACCCAAGGCTGAGATTCTCATTTCACATCTGTTCACAAGTCAGTGTTTCTTTCATTTAATGAAGCATTTTGGCATATATTCCCTTTGAGATAGAAGGGTGGAGATAAAGCCATCCTTACAAAAATGGATTTGTTTACTACTTTATTTATGCCAAAAAAATCAGATGATGGTAGCATGTTCTCTTATTCTTGTTTTATCAGTAGTGGTAGTCTCAAGATGCCAGAAACTGCAAAAGGAAGGCCTGTAGTTACTTAAATGAAGACCCACCCCCAACTGAAGAAAGGAGTGTTACTGAGTCCAGCTGATACCACATATTAAAAGTCAAACATTACAGATGTACCTGATGGCAAAATTAAAATGTACACAGCAAAAATCAGAAAAATCATCCCAAATTCTCAAATGTGCTACCTCCACATTTATTTTCTTCTCCATTTATGCATATTATTGATGGCTTGCCATGTAAACTCAATTATATATTGTTTTAAAATATTATAAATTACAGTGAACTATAAAGTTCTCTTTGCTTTTAGATTTAACACTACTTTATGATGGAGGCCAAATTGATTTAATTGATAAATCACATTAATTATCTAACCCAAGACTTAGTTGATAATATCATCATTCAGCCAAAAGAGTGTTTCTCAAAAACTTAAAGACCAACCCAAAAATAGGCAGGCTGCCCTTAGAAACAGGTTTGACCTTTTCTTTCACTCTTCCTCCTATCCCACCCTCTGTGAGTGATTTAAAAATAGAAAAGGTCAAAGCCCTGTGGGGCCTGGATTTAAAGGTTTGGGTTTTTAATTTTTTGTTTGGTATTTTTCCCTCCAATCTTTGCCAATTATTTCTCATTTTTATTACTTTTAAAATTTAAGCATGGTAAATTGTTAAGCCACTTTGATTCACTGACCATATTCCACCATACATAAGTCCTTTCATGACCAGGTTTTGATACTGAGAGGCGATTTCTAAAGTTTAAGTCAAAATCTGTTGTTAAAGAGAAATCATGTCTCCATCTCCAATCTTGATATGTACTATCTGAGGATTGTTCCTCAGATCCATTTAGGCAGTGTATATTTGTCAGAATGTAAAGGATAAAGAACTGAAAATAGAAAAAACTGTTAAATGTTTCAAAACCAATTGTGGCTTGAGTATGACTGGTTCTCCAAGGCTGGTACCATTGACACTGGGGTTTGGGAATTAGTTGTCTTCTCTCCTTCTATCCAACAGTAGCCAATCATTTTTCATGAGCTAGGAAAAATGGTCTAAAGAGGGTTCCTAGAACTTAAGGAGCTATTTCAGTGGAAAACCCTGCTTATTGTAGTGGCCAGAGTAATATAAGAAATATGGAGTAGGAATTAAACCACACAATGTTACTCAGGGTCTAAGTCGACCCCTTACAAGAAAACAACCCAAAAGCAAAGTTTTTAAAATTTTTCTGAGAAAGCATACATTTTTCATGTCTCTTGGGCCAAGTGAGAATCTAACAAATTACTTTATATAAAATAGACACTCAAATATACCTGTAGAATGAATGAATGAAATAAAGCGAATGAAAAGTAACCTTTTATATTCTAGTCTCCAAGCTAGTTAAAAACAAGTGTCTTTTAGTTAAGAACTTTTTTGTTTTCTGTCTAGAAATTAGCACAATGCCTTGAAATAGATACTTCTGTTTGTTTTATCCCATTCCTTTTTTATTGGATCTCCAAGATAAAATGCCTTTTGTACCAGATCTATTTCTTTTAGCATCATCTTCTTCAATATTTGTATGAACAAATAAGAAGCTCTCTCGTTCCCACTCTACAAAACATGTCAAAGAGAAGATGATCCATTTAATCATTCCTTCTCAGTGTCTTAATATCACAGCTGCTCAATGAAAGACCTGCAGTAATAAAATTTGTTCTTGATGTTTCAACTATAAACTAGTGAAATGAAAGTGCAGTTTGGTCTTTGGAATCTCTTAACTCTCCTCAGCACGTAAGGACAGCACTTTATTCAGAGTGAATAAATTTTTACAGAAAAAAAATCGTTTTTATTGCTCAAGTGGCTTCCTGACTCTAAGCTAGGCCAATGAGCAAATATTTTTAAAACCAGTTGTTTCATCTTAATTCTTGTCTTAAACTATAATAGAAGCAGAAACTTAATGAATTAAAGGAGAAATCTTGAGCCTTTTTTAACAGTCTACTGGCTTTGATTTAGGTCACTGAGCATGTGAAGTTGAGACTATCCAGAACTAGGGAAAATATCATATTAAATTAAAAGGACCATGACTTTTTTCTTCTTTTTTTTTAATCTCCAAAGCAAGTCAATGGGATTTCTGAGCCATACCTACCTCATTAAATGAGCATAGTACTTCCCAGAAAACAGGCACTCAAATATTTACTAAAAAATCAAAGATATTTTCAGATCTGCAGCTATGATCTGTGTTCAATCTAAAGACCTTTAGACTAGGCCCATTTCACTGCTCTTATGCTCAGGAACTAGAATGATTTATTGCACATAAAATATGCTATGCTTAGCAAATGAAATCTAAAAGCACTGCTGAGCCATTTATTTTTACTTCTTAAATGTCTTTAAGCCAGGACAAGGTGGAGCTCATTCACCTCCATCTTTAGCATTCAGCATTTAAAAAACTGATGGAGAACAAGAACACCTTGCTTTAAAAAAATAATAATAATAATCCATCTCTTCAATTAGGCAAGGAAGCAAGTAGCTTTCTGGTCTGGATTGTATCTTTCCATGTAGCTCAGCATTTAGCATACTGCTTTGCACAGTTCTATTTTCCCGATGTTTTTATCATTAAATAAGCCTAGCAGTAGTTAAGTACTTTTTAGTCTGGAGCTCACACCTATTACATTATTTCCTTCTATTAGCATCCCATAAGGATGAAATCATATTTATATATTAGGGCATGTGTAGTTTTAAGCCTCATAAAAAGTTATCATTCATCATTCATTAAGCCAACAGTTAATTCCTTATATCTATATAGAACACTAGGATTTCTAACATAGATCTCTGTTACAGGTTGGTGATGAAAAATAAGGGTGATGAATTTTTGCATCACTAGTTATCCCTGGGGATGAGAGTAAATAATCAATATTCATACAACAGATATTGCTTACATATGTATGGCAGTTCAAGACTTATAAACTGACTTCATACATTATGTTCAGCTATCAAGGACACAATAAAGATGTTTTATCTTCAGGTCCTCGATGCCTAGCAAAAAGACTGGCACATAGTAGACAATTATTGTCCAGTCTTGCATTCATCATAAATTTAATCTTTTACATATTATATTCAAGTGTTCAATAGTTAATACTTCAAATTTTTATCGTACTTTGCACCAAGTGAGAAAAATCAATAGTGACATTTATATGGTGCTTTAGAGTTCACAAAATACTAACATGTATTGCCTTATTCTAAACTGTAGGCACAATAAAATTATAAATGTGTGTATCTCTTTAGTGCCTGTAACAGTGAGTTCACATAGTAGGCAACTGACATTCTTTCATTTAACAAGTATTCAAACCCTCAAGTTTGTATAACTATTTATACTACCTCTCTCATAGGGGGTGAATTTTATAGACAATGTTTATCTCACAAAAAGTTTTATTCACAGAGAAAATGCCTAATGTTGTATTTACACAGCACTTTATAGTTTAGGAAGCTCAATGTCATTCATTACATTTTCCTGTTATCAGGTAATAACCTGATATTACCAGTAAAGTCTTGATTGATTGATTAAAATAAGCATTATCTAATTTCCTTACAATATAAACCTCCCTCTTATTACTTGGGGAGTATTACCTTAGATTTCACAGAACCCAAAACAATAGTTGGCACATAAAAGGCAGTTAATATTCATTCATTCATTCATTCATTCATTCATAACATTTAGCCCATTGATATTTAGTGCTTTAGTTTACAAACCACTTTAAAATGCATTTCTTATCTGAAAATTTTACTTCTATATTGAGATTGGTTTTTTTTGTTATCTGTGGTGTCTAGCATGTTATCTGATCCATTGTAAGTCATCAAAATAGCTTAATCCCTTGTGTTCGCTGTATATTTACAGTTTAAAAGCAGTTTCTATGTGTTTTCTTTTCTGCTACTTGGAATACTGTATTTACTCAAAATCACCAAAGCAGCAGAAACATGATGGCTACAAATATATGAAATTTTCATTGATCAATAACTTAATTCCTAATATCTGCATAGTATTACATACTGTTGATATGTAATCAATATTTACCAGCTCTGAAACTTATAAGTCTTTAAGCACTTTCATAGTTTAAAAGCATATTCACATATTTTTATTTAGGTCACCTGGATGTAATGATAAATAATCATTGAGTCCTTAGTGCCTAGAACAGGGACAGACTCACACAAGGAAATTAATATTATTCAGCATTTACATCAGGGGTAACTATGGTCCACAGACCAAATTCACTTGGCTAATGAGATAAGAAGAGTTTTCCTTTTTAAAGGATTGGGGGTGGGGTGAAGAAGCGAAATGTAGAGACCATAGGCCTGCCAAGACTAAAATATTTACCATTTCACCCTTTACAGAAAAAGTGTGATGATCCCTGATGTACAAAATGCTTCAAAACTGACAGTGTACATAGCTGGCAATATGCTATTAATGAAAACACCTTATTTTCATATATATCTCAATTATTTAAATTATCTTTCCTCATGATAAGGGGGAGAAAAATCAAGGAAAGATTAAAACATAATTACTTCCAAATTCTGTCACCTTTAAGCCCAGAGGTTGCTATTAAAGCTTAGGGCAGGGTTGGTTCAGTCTATCAAATTATTAGGCCACTACTATGAGCAGGGAGTTCAGGCTGTCTCCTTGGGGCATCACTCTGTTCCAGGACTACTCATTCTTTTTTCTAACCATCACTAGGAATCCCAAATTCCAGGAATCTTGTTCATCCAAGCTCAAAGAAATCATATATTACTGGCTGGTGCTTCTCAGCAGGCTGGCACATCTGTGTATTTTCTATCTAAATGTTCATATTGGCCTGGAGCATCTCTTTACATTTTCTCTACATAGCCTGACACTTTCCTCTTCTCATCAGCCTAGAGCTTCTGAGGAAAAGGGAGGACTGAAATATAATTTCACTAATATGTCTCTCTCAAACGGAGTGGAGATGAAAAAAAAAAAAAAAGAAGTTTAAAAAATACCTAAAAGTTAATAAATGACTCAAAACTATAATAAAAACAACCTTACACTGGTCCAGGCAAAATATTGCCAATCTCAAGATATCTCTTCAAGGTAATAACAACATCAAAAAGGATATCACAAAATTAGTGGGCTTAAATGGAGGTATAAAAACTGGAAAGGAAGAACTGAAAATGTCCAAGTGTAGGGAGGATAGCAGAATAGAGCTGAGGTTTAGGGTCCTCATATTGGGATTTCCTCTGGTCTTGGGGTTTCCAGTCTTCCTAGATTCAGGGTCATGGAACTCCAGCTTTCCACCTAATTTAGTCTTAAGATATCTGTCTCTCTTGGGTCTTCAAGTCCACATAGAGAGGCTTGACTCCTGGGTCTTTATGTGTGTGTGACACCTCCTATCCTTGGGTCTTCGGTGTTCAAGCTAAGTTTTTTTATCTCAGGTTTTGTGACTCAGGTCTCAGGCTTTCCATGTATCCCCACTCATAAGCTTTGTTCTTTCATCTTGGGTCTTCAGCCTTTTGTCTAACTCAAGACATGAGAACTTCCATCCAACTCAGTTGTCCGACAAGGGCCACCTTCTTTATGTACATAATGGCTCTAGGGCTTCTAATGGTCTCAAGGCTGAGGTTTCCATCTATCTTGGGACACAGGTTTTATTCTTTAGTCCACAGGTCTCAATTCTGTCTTCTGTGTTGGGAATTATATCCATTATGGGCCTTCCACCTTCTGTACATCTTAGTCTTTGGATACTTGAGCCTTCTACTAGTTTTGAATTATCTCACAGGACGGCCTGGCATAAGGAACAGCTCTGCAATGCTTATTTTGATAGCAGACACTCTGCACCTATTGGGAAGGGGTTACGAAGCCCCTTTGTCGCAAACATGCACACATGGATGTACACACACACATATACAAAAAATATGCACGGAGAGAGGATTGCAGGAAATCAAAGGGGGGATACACAGACTCATGAAGAGGCTGAAATACCCAAAGGTGGGTGGATGGAAAAAGCAAAAGAACAAGAGAACAGAGAGAAGAAAGGTGAAATGGAAAGACACAAAGAACAAAGAAACACATAGAGCAGGAAAAAGGAAAGAAAATGGCCCAAGAGAGGCAGAAAGGACATGTAGAAGAGAGAAATCCAAGATGAAGAGTAGAAACAGCAGAAAGGAGGCCAGAATCAGAAATAGGTAAAATGTCAAACTAACAAAATAGGAGAGAATGAAGAACAATCAAGAGTTCACAAAGAGAGGGGAAAAAAGAGGTGGACAAGACAAGGAATGAGCAAAAAGCATACAGCATGAGACTCAGAGGCAATGGGAAGAACAGTGAAAGAAGATCAAGAGCTAGGAGAACAAAGACAATTAGTAACAAAATGAAAAAATGAGAGACATCTAAGACAAGGCACAAACAACTCTTATGAACAAAAAAGAAAACGAGACAAAGATACACAGAAGAAATAAGCAAGAGGATCATAGAATTGGGTAAGACACTTGAGAGAACAAAGACCAAAGACATTCAAGGAAGAAATAGATAAGCAAAGAAATACACACTTGAGTGAAAGAGGTAAGGCAAGGCATTAGAAGTAGAAGAGACAAGATATAGTGAGGGGCACAACAGCCATAAGAAACATCACAAAGAGAACAAAAGAAAACCAAAAAGAACATTAATAACTACAATAAGCTATGATTAGAACCAATACTACTTATATCACTATCAACAATTATAGTAACAACAACATGAGTGGCAGAGGATTTAAACACAGAATATGTGCCTCTTTAATATTCTACTACAACTGTTTATAAGAAATTCCAAGAGCCAAATGAGATGCCACAGGTGAGTGAATATTATTATAAAGGGCCATTAGAGAGGTCCTAGTCAATGCCTTCATTTTTTATCTTCATCTTTCCCCACCCCTTTAGAAAACTAACTTGATTTTCCCACCCATCACAATTATAACACTGGCTTTTCCTTTAACACTACTGCAGATACATTCTCTCACAAGAAGATATAAGAAAAAGGGCCACCCTTTCAGCAACAAAACAAAAATGTTGTTTTAAGTTTCTATATATTTAGGCGTCTAAGAGTGGCAAAGAATTTATGCAGTAAAGATAAAGAACAGATAAGGTGAGACTAATCTTAACACAACTGGTATAGATTAATCAATCATTAAGTTGCTTCATTGAACCCAGTTGGCAATACCGGCATAACTTACCTCATTTTACTGCACTTGGCTTTATAGTGCTTCACAGATTGCATTTTTTACAACATCCTCTACCAGCAAAAAGCTTACAACTCACTTTATTGCTGTATTGTGGTTGTCTGAAACCAAATTGTAATATCTCCGAGGTATGCCTTTGTAGGTTACTGATCATCCTCCCATCTCACATTCAGGCCCCTCCTGCACAAAAACCACCATAGCCCATTGCACAAAAACATCCGACAAACAACTATTAGCTCCAAACAGGTCCTCACATAATTACAACACCAACTTACTTTATTCTGCTATTCTAAAATGCTAGAGTGCCAGGCATGTTGATCTTCCTTTGGTGTGTTCAAATTTCTTGTTCTCTGGATTGCTTTTCAGAAGGATGAACGATTTGGTAGATACTATAAAGGGAATAATCAGGAGCTACAAAAAAGGGGAAAAATAACAAAGGAAACTATATATGTGCCATAAAGAAGTATTAACTGAGTACTCACTAGAGTTATGGGAAGATTCAAATTATGAGTTATAGAAACTATTTCTACAGAGTTTAGATCCTTAAAGGTAAAACTAATACAACTTCCTCACAGAATGGGAAACTATAGCATAAACAGGAAAATGTCTTGTCCTTTACAATCAGGACTTACTACACTTGAACCATCTCCCAACCTGCAGCCACCTAATCATCCTCTGTCACACCACCATTTTCACCCTTCTCCTACACAGTTGCTTCCCAGGTGAGTTAGGAAGCTATTTTTACCAAAGCAGACACAGTTCATAATGATCAAAATAATTTCAGTGGAAATCTAAATGCAATATATACTGAAAAATTAAAGACAGTATCCTTATTTTGTTTTTAAGAACAGCTTACCCACCTCTGATGTGTGGAGGATGTCTTGAGACTTCACCTTCCTATCTGGGCCCAGGAGAGAATCTTGGTAGAACCTCCTGGCCTAGGGTTGTTGCCCAGTGGTAGTGAGCTATTCCCCTGGAGGATCCTCATGCCCCATCTCCACCTAGGGATCGTCAAAGGGAATAGGTCACTAACACTGTAAAGCAACAAGCCTATTCTTCTGAGGAAGATCTGGAGAAGAGATAAAAGAAAAATAAATTACTGAAATGCAGTATACTGGGAAAGCCTGTCTCAAAGAGCAACTAATAATTAGATTAAGTGATGTCTAACCTTTTTTTCCATGTGGATTGAGGGGTGGAGATTAAGAACTGTGGAGAGCTCTGTATTCTAGCTACCAGCCTAGAGAAAAGCAAATGCTTCTACTACTCATTCCAGCTTTTTCCTTGAATTTCACCTCATCATAAAGAGATATTTAGAGGTGAATTATTACCAAAATTCTCATACTGTACTTTATTCTCCAGTCTCTACTAGTGAGCAGTCCTCTATATTGTGAGTTATTAATGTTCTAGTGTTCTCACCATAAAATAAAGTCAAGGGTCAAAAAATCAAGGGATTGAAAATAGAAGGAACAGATAAAGCTTTCCCAACCAAAAGAGCTATCAAGCTACTTAGAAAAGCTCCAATATTGTTTGATCCTGAGTTCTATAAGAACTCTTCTTCATATTGCCTCAGGCTTCTTTTATAAAGCACTTTTAATAACTGAACAATTTACCTCAAAGTGTCTCTCTCACCTAGTTTTGTAGAATTCTTCTCTTTTAAAATATATTTTTAGCCCTAGCCAGTTTGGCTTAGTGGATAGAGCATCAGCCTGCACACTGAAGGGTCCCGGGTTTGATTCCAGTCAAGGGCACATGCCCGGTTGTGGGCTCAATCCCCAGTACGGGGTGTGCAGGAGGCAGCCGATCAATGATTCTCTCTCATCATTGATGTTTCTATCTTTCTCTCCCTCTCCCTTCCTCTCTGAAATCAATAAAGATCGATGCTCAACCACTGAGCCATGCTGGTCGGGCAGGATTCCTCTTTTAATTCATGTTAGTCAGATGCTGGAGCACTGCCAATGGAAACAATTGCTTTATAGTCAATCTACACGGGACATTTCTTGAACAGCTTACATAGATGGGACATGACCAGAGTCCCAGGATATTCAGAGAAACCAATAATCATTACAGTGATATAAAATCTCAGTTGTGCTGGTGTGGCTCAGTGGTTGAGCATCAACCTATCAACCAAGAGGCCACGGTTAGATTCTTGATCAGGGCATATGCCCAAGTTGTGGGCTCAATCCCCAGTAGGAGGCATGAAAGAGGCAACCAATCAATGATTCTCATCATTGATGTTCTATTTCTCTCTCCCTCTCCTTTCCTCTCTGAAATCGATATATATCTACTAGTATACACACACACACACACACACACACACACACACACACACACACACACACTCAGTTATTATGACAGCTAAGGAAATCTACACAAAAGGAAAAACAAGGTGCAGAAGGCTAGGAATCCGGTAAATAGCTTAACATAGGCCCTTGAGTCTCTTATTCTATCTTTTAGCAATTTCAAATAACAAACCCTCAAATTTATTAAAATAATAAGGGAATGATAGGGACAATGAAATTATGTCTGCCAAAATAAGGCTATGACAGATCACGTTGGTACTACTCATTAACAAATCCTTAGCACATAGTACTAGTCTGCCAAAGTAAAGTAGAAATAATTTTTGAGGCCTATTCATCAGAAGGCATAGGTTTGTTCTCTCTCTCCTAAGTAGCTATGAGATTTCAAAGGAAGCAAGTTATTGTTTTGCATCTCTAATTCTTTATTTATAAAATGGGGACCAAGTATGCTTGCTGTTATAGACCTCACTGGAGCCTACTTCTGAAGGATGGGCTCAAATTCATTCTGTAAATTGAAAATGTGTGTGTGTGTGTGTGTGTGTGTGTGTGTGCGCGCGCGCGTGCGCGCGCGTGTATATATATATATATATATATATATATATATATATATAGTCTGTAGGATTTGAAACTGGCTCCTATTCTGTTTTAAAAAGGAGCTCTTGCAGGAAGTTAAAGTCCTTAAAGCCAAAGACAGAATAACCACAACAAACTCCCCAAACTACCTTTTTCTTCAGATAGTCTGCAAGCCATCCTTAAATTAATTGGAGCTTGTCCAGATTCTCAAAAGGAAAGATGTAATGAATATGGAGCTCCTTAGAGTTTATTGTAGTCCTCGGGTCTCACATGCCCAGAATGTCCTTGAAAAAAAACACACAAAAAACAGGGCTCAGTAGGATAGGATACCAAAATGGTTGAAAAAGTCTCAACAACACATTAAAAAAAAACCTAGGAAACATGAACCTGAATCATTAGATATAGGTGTGTCCTGTCTCTCCTGTCTAGCCTGTACAGTCTCCCTAAGGTCCTGTTAATGGCAAGCACTGGTAGTATCACTGAAGGTTAGGCAAGTGTAAAAAAAAGAACTAAATGAAAATATGGGTCAAAACAATACCCACCTTAAGGGTGACTAAATTTGTGGCTTAAAGGTCATGCTCTTGCTGTAAATACTTCAAGATGTAATGTAACAGAGAGATTGCTACTACTGCCTCGAGGTACAATTGCCTTGACTATTTTTAATATTTAGTTAGCTGTCTTTATTATAGGATAGGAGCTCACTGGGGCAGGTATAAGCCAGGTTTGCAATCTTGAAAGTATTTTGCATAGTGTGGAAAGAATCAAATACAACTTCCAGATTTCTGATCAGGAATTGCCATATATTTATAAGGGACTTGATGGCAACATCAAACAAATTCTAATAGTAAGTGAAAGATCACTTACTCAACTCTATATTCTCTAGATAAAATGTCCAGTAAATCCAAACTGGTACTCTATGATGAACAGAATATAAACTATGCTCTCAATATGAACAGAACAAGCTTCAAAATCTCTTAGCAAATCCTTTCGCATTCTTACTGTATTTAACCTAAGATTAGATACTTCATCCCCAAATACAGGTGTCCTCCTGAAACCTCATCAATAATGGTAAATAGTACATATAATTTTTCTTATGAGTTTAATCAAAATATTAATTATAGAATCTAAGAGATCATAATCAATATCAATAGTGATGTCATGTCTCATGTCGATAGTGTAAATTCTTAAGAAATAAGTATGGCAGTCTATGTCTGTGGTCTTCTTCCCTCAAATTCATAAACCCAGTCTAGTCATAAGAACATCAGACAATCTCAATAGGATACTTTGCAGAATACTTGATCATTAGTCCTCAGACATGAGAAGGTCATCAAAAACAAGGAAAGTCTGAGACAGATACTGTCATAACCAAGGAGCCCAAGGAAGACATAACTAATAGAAGCAATATGGAATTCTGATGGAATCCTAGAACATAAAAAGAGTACTAGGAGAAAACTGAGGAATTGTGAAAAAAAAGTATGGATTTTCCCTAATAATAATGTTTCAATATTGGCTTACTAATTATGACAAACATACCATAGTACTGTAAGATGTTAATAATAGGGAAAATAGGGTGTGGGGTATACAGGACCTCTTTGTAATAGCTTTATAATCCTATATTATAAAGAGGTAATATGCAAATTGACCCTCTTGCCCTCACACAAGATGGCCGCCCATGTGGTCAAAGATGGATGCCACAAGATAGCCAGCAGGGGAGGGCAGTTGGGGGTGATGAGACCTGCAGGGGATAGCAGTTGGGGGCATCCAGGCCAGCAAGGCAGGGCAGTTGGGGGTTACCAGGCCTGCAAGGGAGGGCAGTTGGGGAGACCAGCCCTGCAGGAGAGGGCAATTGTGGGGGGGGGGGGGGGGGGGGTGAGACCAGGCCTGCAGGGGAGGGCAATTAGCGGCAACTGGGCCAGCAGGGGAGCAGTGAGGCATTGATCAGGCTGGCATGGGAGTAGTTAGGGGGTGATCAGGCAGGCTAGTGATTGGGAGCCAGCAGTCCCAGATTGTGAGAGGGATGTCCGACTGCTGGATTGGGCCTAAACCAGCAGTTGGACATTCCCCGAGGGGGTCCCAGATTGGAGAGGGTGCAGGCTGGGCTGAGGGACACCCGCCCCCCCCCCCCCCATCAGTGCTTGAATTTCGTGCACTGGGCCTCTAGTTATTCTATAAAATTCTAAAACAGTTCTAAAATAAGAAGATTTTGTTTTGTTTTACATCTCTTGACAGATGCTGAAGGCTTATAAAATGCAGAATTTTATAAAAGCAAGTGAAATAGAACTTGAGAATTCTGGATTTTGTTAATCCTCACTCAAGGATATTTTTCAGGGAGAGGGAGGGACAGAGAGAGAAACATCAATGTGGGAGACACATAGACTGGTTGCCTCCTTCATGCCCCCCGACTGAGGCCAGGGATTGAGTCTGCAGCCAAGGTACATGCCCTTGACCAGAATCGAACCTGAGACCCCCCTCAGTCCAAGGGCTGATATTTTATCCACTGAGCCAAACTGGATAGGGCCAGAGTACCTGTTTGTACAGCTACTAGAGATTTTATTTCAAGCAATGAATTGAAAGACAACTTCAAAATTCACCTTTGGATGCTTTCTAGTGCAGGCTTCAATCCACCTACAATTGACCATCATTCCTAAGTAGTGGTTCAGAACTGGCTCAGAATTCATCCCTTTAAAACAAATTCCAATAAATAGCTATAGTTATATATTAACACCAAACAATCATTTATTTAGTAGCAATAAAAGATTTCATAAGCATAGACCAGTGTTTCTCATATTGGGGTGATAATAACCCTGGAGGTTTGTGGACATATTCTCATGGATCCCCAACTACGTAAATCATATAAAACATTTTATATATATATATAAATATATCTTTCACGAAGATATATTGAACTAGGGAAACATTTTTACATTTCAAATAACTTTCTTAAGTCAGTGTTCCTCAAAACACATGTTCTTTATGATCTCAAAGAATTTTGTTCCTGTGGAACTTCAGTTTGAGAAACAATGGCACATACCATGCTTCCAAAAAGGCTCAGGAATATTTGTATATTACTCCCAGTCAATCAGACAAATAATGTCTTTAGGCATTTAGCTGTGAGGAAATATGGATATGAATTAAAATGGGCAGTAAGAGAAGCCCAGCACATTATGATTCTATTGCTCTTGCTAGGATATATTGATCTGAACAAAAAATGTCTCAAAGTTGATGTTAAAATTTTTCAGCTGCACTTTTGTGTTTGTTTTATATCAGGGAGGCTAAGCTTTTTTGCTTACCAAGCTACCTGTTGAAAAAAGGCAAAGGGGAAGAAGGTATATTCACTTCATCATAAAGTAGGCAAGATCATGGTTTTTTAATAAAAGTTATGCTTCTCCATTGCCCTCTTGCCAAACAGGTTCCACAAATCTCAAACTAAAAAGGCATCAGCGCTACTCTCATCTGTTCTGGGGCAGAGATAGAATAAAAAGGTACAAAGAGCCAATATATCAGATTTATATCCCCAATCCCAGAACCTTGAAAAGCTCAAACCTATGAGATTTAATAACCAACAATATGGCATGTAGCCAAACACAATGACTAGGCCTTATCTCTTTAATCAATTTCCATGCCTCCAAAGGAAGTAAAAAGCAAATGGCATTAAATAAACCAACTGGACTACCCAGATGGCTGCAATATTAATCATCTCCTGAACCAAAGAGAAAAAATAAACTCAACTCCTTCTTTAAATTTACCCTGTCAACTCCAAACCCTGGTGGGTTCCCTTTAAAGTTTAACATAATTCATACATGACAGCACTTGATTATCATTTCCTAAAATTATTTCAAGTGTGCTTATATTAGCTCAACAATACAACCATCTAGGGCAGGGGTCCTCAAACTTTTTAAACAGGGGGCCAGTTCACTGTCCCTCAGACCGTTGGAGGGCCGGACTATAGTTTAAAAAAAAAACTATGAACAAATTCCTATGCCCACTGCACATATCTTATTTTGAAGTAAAAAACAAAACGGCAAAAACACCCGCATGTGGCCCGCGGGCCGTAGTTTGATCTAGGGCATGAGATTATATATAGGACTATATCATTTCTAACCCTCACTTAAGTGTAACCTAGCATAGGACCAGGTACACAATATTAATTCTTATAATTCTGTTGGTTAACTCATATGGTGAGACTATATTTGCAGATGAGGTGAGAATTGGAAAAGAGACTTAACAGGAAACCTCTGGGTAGCATCTAAGAGAAAACAGAGCAGGGGAAAGATTACTTAGTAACTACAAAATAGTACTTACAGAATTCTAAAGAGCCAGAGACTCCTCTTACAGCTGTCCAAGGAGCTAGAAGTACAAACTGCACCCTGACCTGGGCTGACCTTTTGACATCCTTCTCAGAGGAATAGTATTCTTTTTCAGTGATTACAAAGAACTTCTGTTGTAATGACTAGTTATTTGCTTCAGTAGTTCCTTATTAAATACTTCTCTGCCATCAAAACCTGTACACTAGAGGCTAGGCTAATCATTTTTACCAGGCAGCTCACTGTCAAACAAGTTTATATCCAGAAGAATGGCTAGCTTACTATTCTTAGCTTACTATTCTTTTGATATAAAACAGGGAAACAGGTCCCATCATTTTTAAGTCCTCATTATGTAATAGATTAATCAAATAAGGTGATCTGTGGTTTTCAAAAGCACCTCAGTATATGTTGTCTCATTTCATCCTTTTACAGTTATCTTCTTGAAATAAGTAGGGGCTGGTTGGTGTTCCAGATGAAGAAATTTAAGGATTAGGAAATTTAGGTAGTTTTTCTAAAAGTGAATGGTGGTAAAACCCAAATGGCATGGTTTTAGAATGGTGGTAGAGCCCAAAGATATTGGTCTTGAGTTCTATTCTAGAACTCCTTTGGTATAGCAAGAGTCACAGTGGTCTATTCACAGACCCGCCACCCTTAGTAAAATGAGAGACACTGGTCATCAGGTACATGGTATAAATGGGTTTTTAACTTCAAAAATGTAATGCCCAGTTTATCAATTCCACCTTGCAATCCAGTTGTCTTTCTTAATAAAAATTAGCAGTAACTTTTGGTTGTATCCTGGCAATTGACTCTGTAGAATAGCAATATACAAAGAGGAGAGATTCTCAGCCAGGCAACCTGCTTTGGAAGGAAAAATGCAGAGATAGTGCTAACCTTCCTTCCTGGGGAGACAACTCTCAACTGATACTTATATAGTGTATATTGAAAATCCAGAATGTAAAGGGTGGCAATCCAGCTCCTTGGGCTTGCCTTGCCTTGAGCATTTTGCCCAGTAAAGCAGTAACAGAGGTGGGCAGAGATAACTCCTGTCCCAAGAATAGGACAATAATTGGAATTCGGATTATTAACAAATGCAAGAAAAGGAGTGAAGGCCCATCCACCTAGTTCAGGCCTGCTTTTGGTAATCAACACTGCACAAACACAACATCAAAGTGGTAGGGAGGTCTTGTAATGGGTTGAAAAATGGGACAATCAGTACTGTGTTAAGTAAAAACACAGAAGGGCCTTTGGGTAGTCAACATTACTTAAAAGCAATGCAAAAAGGGAAATGGAGGGGTCCATGTCAGATGGGCAGGACCAAGTAAAGTGCAACTGAAGCACCACAGCAATATAAACTGGGTAAACCAATGACATCTGGGATTAACATTTAAGTCCAAGTGAAAGGGCCTTGCCCAGTCAACATTCCCCACCAGCAATGCAAAAGGGCAGGGTGAGGCACAGCGGGGGCAGGAAGGATGAGGGGCCACAATACTATCTAATGGCTGGATACATGGACACCCTGAAATTGTTATTATTAATGGTCCACAGAAGGGTCCAAGGACAAGCATGAGTAAGGAGAGGGAAGATAAGGGTAGGACCATGACTACTTGAAAATGTATCCCCTGGAGCATTGCAAAAGAAGTGGGAGTATGGGTTGCTATTTGAAGGGCATACTACAATGTTTACACTTTATAATGCCATGAGAAATTGGGGCTGGGAGTGCTTGCCTAATAAGATCAGGGAGGACAAACCCATTGCTAATTGCCATTGTGTCCATTAAGATTTGCAGAGGTTTTGTGTGGTCAGCAGCCCCTGCAGTAATGCCAAGGGGGTATAATGGAATGGCATCCTATTTTAACAGAAGGGGGCATACATGATGTATACAAAGAAAGTATGGGATCCTATCTAATCAGAAGAGCTGAGATCATGGAGCTCCTCATCAGTAATTCAAAGGCAGTGGTAAGGGCATAGAGCACAGCACCTTCCCTACTGCATTGGCACTCTGACAAATACAATTAATTATGCACATTAATAATCTCAATAGAAGAGCTCATTCATAGTTAATATGCCCCTAATACAAAGGGGGAATGAGGAGATGCAATCCTACTCCAACATAAGCAAGGACAATTGCAATTATGTACATTAAAGTAAAAAGGGGAGAGGGGCCCGTTGAATAGCATCTCCTTGCTCTAAAGCAAGGAGGGTACAGTCATTCTGATATAAGACTTACTTACAAAATTACATTTGTGCACATGAAACTTCTAAGTGAACAAATCTTTTGAGTAGTGGGCACTGTCTGATGAAAATGTTAAGGAAGTAGGTGAGGCGCTTATCTAGTGCAGAGAACAGGAGAAAATGTAACTGCAGATATTAACGGTCCAAATGAGGGCTTTGGTTGATCAGCGCTCTGCTGTACTGCAAAGGGAAGCGGGGGGCGGGGGGGGGGGGGGGGCGAGGGCACGGGGGTGTCTACTGATGAAGATAACAGACAATTTCAATATGTATAGTACCAATCCAATAGAAGGGGCCTTGGAGAAAAAACAGTATCCCTTGCAGTAGTGCAAAGGAGATACAATATAGTCCTGGAAGTGATAGGGATATGGAAAACAGCAATTCTGCACATTAACTGTCCAAATGTAAAGGTCTTAGTAGTGGGTACTACCTACTAGAAGGCAAAGGGAGTTGGGGGTATGTGGTGTGTCAGTGCCCTTGTCTAGTGAACAAGAACCCAGACAAATGTAATTATGCACATTAACAGGCCAAGAAAAGGAGATTTAGGGTTCAGCAACTATGGTATACTGCCAACGGAGGGCAATAGGGTAGGATGAACCAAGTTGAAATTATGTACATTAATGTCCAAGGGATATGGTGTAGCTAATTAAAACCTTGTACCTTGTACCAATATAAAAAATCTTAAAGTAGTGGGCACTCCTTGCTAAAAGGCTAAGGGAATAAGGAGAGGGGTGTCCTTGTCTAGTGTACAAGAACATGTACAAATGCAATTATGCACAATAAGCCATGAAAAGAGAACTTTTCATGTGATCAGTATCCTTGCTATACTATAATAGGGATCTGAGAGGATATAGGATCTTATTCAAATGGGATGAACCATGTGCAATTACACACATTAATGGCCCAGGTGTAAGGCTGTAATCAACTATAATTTCGCACCTTGACTGTCCAGGTGTTAACAGTCTTGTGGAGAGGGCACTCAATGCTGAAAGGGAATAGGGAAAGGAGGTGTTGTCTAGTACAGAGGAACCCAGACAAACACAATCACATTAGCAGGCTAAGAAATGGGTCCTTCAGAGTCAGAATCCCTGTGGTACTTCAAAGGTAGTAAAAAGAGGAAGGATTCTAATGTAATTACTATACACATTAACAGTTCAAGAAAGGGGCCTTAAGTGGACAGTACCCCATGCAGTAAAGCAAAGAGGGCGTGAAGAGTCAGGAACCCATGTTAATTCGAAGGATTATGGACAACTAATTAAACATATCCACAGTCCCAAGAGAGGGCTTTTAGGTCAGTAACCTCTGCTTCCATAAGTGCAAGAGATTGAAAATGCACAGTTATGGACTACTGAGAGTGTGTACAAGATGAAAGTTGTGTACATTAACTGCATCAGTAAGGTCTTTAGTAGTAGGCACCTCCTGTTAGAATATAAATATGATGGGGGAGTGGCCTTACCTGGTGTACAGGTACAGGAGCAAATGTAAGTATGCACATTAACAGTCCAGGAGAGTGAATCTTGGCTAGTCAGAAGCCCTTGCAGTAATATAAATGGGGCAAGGAAATGGGATCCTATTCTAACATAAGGGAGCATGGATTACTGTAATTATGCACATTTAAACTATACCAGAGAAGCAGCCATAATTGGTCAGCTTCCCTGGTGCAAAGGAAATATGATGAGGATGAGCCGTAACTACAATTTTCCACTTTAATTATCCAGAAGACTTTAGGTGGCTAGTACCCCAGCTACAATACTAAGAAATCAGGACATTAGCTTATCAGGAAAGAACCTGCACATTAAAAGTCCCAAGAGAATAACTTTCAGTCTCTAGCATCCCCTGTTATAATATAGAAACAGTGGGATATCAGTTTAAAGGGAGGGACCATAAATACTGGAATTCTGCACATAAACAATCCCAGGAAAAAAAATAGTAATAGGTAATTAATACACCATCTTGTAAAATGAAGAAGGTACAGGGATCTTTCATAAAAGACATAATTGTGGTCAACTACTTATGACTCACTTTTAACTATATTAGTACAAAGGTCCTTAGTAAAGGGCATCCACTGCTGAATGTAAGGAAAATGAGTGAGGCTTATATCTACTGCAGGGGAGAAAGGACAAAAGCAATATCCCACATTAATGGTGCAAAAGAAGGGTTTTTGGTGTTCAGATCCTGTTTGTAAAATTTAATAGATGTGACAGGATAAGACACACCTTCACAGTTCCAAGAACCCTATGTTGTAATGCAAATGAGGTAGAAGAAAAAGGAATCTTAGATTGACAAAAGGGACCACAGCTACAATTACAACTTTATCTACAATGACTTCCAGATGATGTAAAGAAAGTGAAAAGTCATTATGTTCCTAAAGTAACAAAAGGGACCACACTGGCATTTAACCACACTTGCAGGCCCAAGTACTTTCTATGGTAATGCAAAAGATGTTTTAAGGGCCTGGATGGATCCCAGACTAAGGAAAGGGACTATAGCTGCCTTTAAGCACATTAACAGTCCAAAGTATCTGCTGTTGTAATGCCAAGTGAGATGGGGGAGAGGGGGGATGGGATCTTAGACTAACAGAAGGAACTGTAGCTCCAAGTGACTACTTTTAACAGTTCCAAAAAACGCTCCTAGGTAACGAAAAGGGAAAGGCAGGATGTGATCCTGGAATTACAGAAGGGACCACAACTTCAATTGAACACACTGACAGTGCCAAATGCCCATCCAGGTATTGTAAAAGGGCTAGGAGGTAGATGGGAACCTAGACAAAAGGGACCACTGCTGCAATTAGGCAACTTCACAAAATCAAATATGTCTAGTAAATGTAAACTGCCTAGGAGTGCATGGGATCCTATAATTAAGCCCATTAACAGGCCCAAGAACCCTCTGCTGTACTGCAAAGGGAGTGGGAGGAAATGGAAATAGACAAAAAGAAGGAGCCACAGCAGGCAAATAAGCACATTTCAATGACATATCTCTGCTCCCAGGCAATGCAGAGGGATGGGAGGAAACAAGTTACCAGAGTAACAGTCCCAAGGTCCTTCAGTTTTAATACAAAGTGAGGACAGATGGGTTCTATAGTGGCATTTAAGCACCCTCTGTGTTTTTTTCCCCCTTAGGACCCTGTTTTAATTCAAAGTGAGGATGGGTGGGTTGCAAAGTAAGATAAGGACAGTAGTGGCATTTAAGCACATTACCTGCCCCAAGGATTGTTTTAATGCAAAGCGAGGATGGGTGGGTTCCACACTAAAAGGCATTAATGCACAATTTAAACACATCAACTGCCCCAAAGACCCTCTGCTTTACTGCAGTTAGGATGAGTGGGTTCCACCTTAACAATAACTGCCCCAAGCACTCTGTTTTAAATCAAACTCAAAGTGAGTATGGGTTCTATAGTGACATAAGAACAGTACTGGCATTTGTGCACATTAACTGCCCCAAGGACCCCCTGCTTTAATGCAAAGTGAGGATACATGGGTTCTATAGTGACATAGGGACATTAGTGGCATTAAAGCACATTAGGCGCCCCAAGGTCTCTGTTTTAAATCAAAATCAAAGCAAATATGGGTTCCATAGTGACACTAGTGGCATTTATGCACATTAACTGCTCCAAGGAACCCCTGTTTTAATTCAAAGTGAGGATGGGTGGGTTGCACATTAACTGCCCCAGGACTGTTTTAGTGCAAAGTGAGAATGAGTGGGTTCCACACTGAAAGGCACTAGTGACATTTAAGCACATTAACTGCCCCAAGGACCCCGTTTTAATGCAAAATTGTGGGTTCTAGAGTGACTTAAGCACAGTAGCTGCATTGAAGCATTAACTGCACCAAGTACCCTCTTTTAAGGCCAAGTGAGGATGGGTGGTTTGCAAAGTAAGATAAGGACAGTAGTGGCATTTAAGTACATTAACTGCCCCAAGAACTCTTTTAAATCAAAATCAAAGTGAGTATGATCGATAGTGACATAAGAACAGTAGTGGCACTTAGGCACATTAACTGCCCCAAGGACTAGGTTTTAAATCAAAATCAAAGTGGGAATAGGTTGTACAGTAACATAAGGACAGCAGTGCAATTTATGCACATTAACTGCCCCAAGGACCCCCTGTTTCAATGCAAAGTGAGGATATAAGAGACCTATAGTGACATAGCAGTGGTTGCATTTAAGCACATTAACTGCCCGAAGAACCCTGTTTTAATTCAAAGTGAGGATGGATGGGTTGCAAAGTAAGATAAGGACACTAGTGGCACTTAAGCACATTAACTGTACCAAAGACCCCCTGTTTTAATGCAAAGTGTGGATAGGTGGGTTGCAAAGTAAAATAAAGATAGTAGTGGCATTTAAGTACATTACCTGCCTCTAGGACTTTTAAATGCAAAGTGAGGATATGTGAGTTCCACCTTACATAAGGACAGCAGTGGCATTTAAGTATATTAACTGCCCCCAGGACTATGTTTTAATGCTAAGTGAGAATACATGGGTTCTAGAGTGACATAAGCACAGTAGTTACATTTAAGCACATCAACTGCCCCAAGGACCCTCTGTTAAGGCCAAGTGAGTATGGGTCAGTTGCAAAGTAAGGTAAGGACAGTAGTGGCATTTAAGCACATTAACTGCCCCAAGGACTGTTTTAATGCAAAAGGAGGATGGGTGGGTTTCACATTAACATAATGGCAATAGATGCATTTAAACACATTAATTGTCCCAAGCACTCTGTTTTAAATCAAAATCAAAGTAATTATGGGTTCTATAGTGACAAAAGAATAGTACTGGCATTTAAGCACATTAACTGCCCCAAGGACTCTGTTTTAAATCACAATCAAAGCGAATATGGGTTCTATAGTGACATAAGAACAGTACTGGCATTTAAGCACATTACCTGCCTCTAGCACTGTTTAAATGCAAAATGAGGACATGTGAATTCCACCTTAACATAAGGACAGCAGTGGCATTTCAGTATATTAACTGGCCCCAGGACTGTGTTTTAATGCAACGTGAGGATACATGGGTTCTAGAGTGACATAAGCATAGTTCATACATTTAAGCACATCAACTGCCCCAAGGACCCTCTCTTAAGGGCAAGTGAGGATAGGTGGGTTGCGAAGTAAGATAAGGACAGTGGTGGCATTTAAGCACATTAACTGCCCAAATAACCCTCTGTTTTAATTCAAAGTGAGGATGGGTGGGTTGCAAAGTAAGATAAGGACAGTAGTGGCATTTAAGCACATTTCCTGCCCCAGCGATTGTTTTAATGCAAAGTGAGGATGGGTGGGTTCTATAGTGACACAGGGACATTAGTGGCATTGAAGCACATTAAGTGCCCCCAGGACTCTGTTTTAAATCAAAATCAAAGCAAATATGGGTTCCATAGTGACATAGGGACACTAGTGGCCTTTATGCACATTAACTGCTCCAAGGACCCCCTGTTTTAATTCAAAGTGAGGATGGGTGGGTTGCAAAGTAAGATAAGGACAGTAGTGGCATTTAAGCACATTAACTGCCCCAGGACTGTTTTAATGCAAAGTGAGAATGAGTGGGTTCCACACTAAAAGGCACTAGTGGCATTTAAACACATTAACTGCCCCAAGGGCCCCGTTTTAATGCAAAATGAGTATATATGGGTTCTAGAGTGACATAAGCACAGTAGCTGCATTGAAGCATTAACTGCACCAAGTACCCTCTTTTAAGGCCAAGTGAGGATGGGTGGTTTGCAAAGTAAGATAAGGACACTAGTGTCATTTAAGCACATTAACTGCCACAATAACCCTCTGTTTCAATTCAAATTGAGGATGGGTGGGTTGCAAAGTAAGATAAGGACAGTAGTGGCGTTTATGCACATTTCCTGCCCCAGGGAGTGTTTTAATGCAAAGTGCGGATGGGTGGGTTCCACACCAAAAAGCAGTAATGGCATAACTTGAACACATTAACTGTCCCAAAGAACCTCTGTTTTAATGCAATTAGGATGGGTGGGTTCCACCTTAACTTAAGGGCGTAGTGGCATTGAAGCACATTACGTGCCCCCAGGACTCTGTTTTAAATCAAAATCAAAGTGAGTATGGGTTCTATAGTGACATAAGAACAGTACTGGCATTTAAGCACATTAACTGCCCCAAGGACCCCCTGCTTTAATGCAAAGTAAGGATACATGGGTTCTATAGTGACATAGGGACATTAGTGGCATTGAAGCACATTAAGTGCCCCCAGGACTCTGTTTTAAATCAAAATCAAATCAAATATGGGTTCCATAGTGACAGAGAGACACTAGTGGCCTTTATGCACACTAACTGCTCCAAGGACCCCGTTTTAATTCAAAGTGAGGATGGGTGGGTTGCAAAGGACACTAGTGGCACTTAAGCACATTAACTGTACCAAAGACCCCCTGTTTTAATGCAAAGTGTGGATGGGTGGGTTGCAAAGTAAAATAAAGATAGTAGTGGCATTTAAGTACATTACCTACCTCTAGGACTTTTAAATGCAAAGTGAGGATATGTGAGTTCCACCTTAACATAAAGACAGCAGTGGCATTTAAGTATATTAACTGCCCCCAGGACTATGTTTTAATGCTAAGTGAGAATACATGGGTTCTAGAGTGACATAAGCACAGTAGTTACATTTAAGCACATCAACTGCCCCAAGGACCCTCTGTTAAGGCCAAGTGAGTATGGGTCAGTTGCAAAGTAAGGTAAGGACAGTAGTGGCATTTAAGCACATTAACTGCCCCAAGGACTGTTTTAATGCAAAAGGAGGATGGTGGGTTTCACATTAACATAATGGCAATAGATGCATTTAAGCACATTAACTGCCCCAAGGACTCTGTTTTAAATCACAATCAAAGCGAATATGGGTTCTATAGTGACATAGGTACACTAGTGGCATTTAAGCACATTACCTGCCTCTAGCACTGTTTAAATGCAAAATGAGGACATGTGAATTCCACCTTAACATAAGGACAGCAGTGGCATTTAAGTATATTAACTGCCCCAGGACCGTGTTTTAACGCTAAGTAAGAATACATGGGTTCTAGAGTGACATAAGCACAGTAGTTACATTTAAGCACATCAACTGCCCCAAGGACCCTCTGTTAAGGCCAAGTGAGTATGGGTCAGTTGCAAAGTAAGGTAAGGACAGTAGTGGCATTTAAGCACATTTACTGCCCCAAGGACTGTTTTAATGCAAAAGGAGGATGGGTGGGTTTCACATTAACATAATGGCAATAGATGCATTTAAGCACATTAACTGCCCCAAGGACCCTCTCTTAAGGGCAAGTGAGGATAGGTGGGTTGCAAAGGAAGATAAGGACAGTGGTGGCATTTAAGCACATTAACTGCCCCAGGAATTGTTTTAATGCAAAGTGAGGATGGGTGGGTTCCACACTAAAAAGCAGTAATGGCATAACTTGAACACATTAACTGTCCCAAAGATCCTCTGTTTTAATGCAATTAGGATGGGTGGGTTCCACCTTAACTTAAGGGCGTAGTGGCATTGAAGCACATTACGTGCCCCAAGGACTCTGTTTTAAATCAAAATCAAAGTGAGTATGGGTTCTATAGTGACATAAGAACAGTACTGGCATTTAAGCACATTAACTGCCCCAAGGACCCCTGTTTTAATGCAAAGTGTGGATGAATGGGTTCCATATTAACCTAAGGACAGGTGTGGCATTTAAACACATTAACTGCCCCAAGGACTGTTTTAATACAAAGTGAGGATGGGTGGGTTCCACCTTAACATAAAGACAGCAGTGGCTTGAAGGCCCTCTACTTTAATGCAAAGTGAGGATAGATGGATTCTATAGTGACATAAGCACAGTACTGGCATTTAAGCACATTAACTACCAAGCACTCTGTTTTAAATAAAAATCAAAGTGAGTATGGGTTCTATAGTGACATAAGCTCGGTAGTTGCATTTAAATACATCAACTGCACCAAGGATCCTCTGTTTTAATGCAAAGTGAGGATAGATGGGTTCCTCACTAACCTAAGCACAGTAGTAGCATTTAAGCACATTAACTCCCTCTTAGGACTGTTTTAATGCAAAGTGAGTATATGTTGAATTCCACCTTAACATAAGGACAGCAATGGAATTTATGCAAATTAACTGCCCTAAGGTCCCCGTTTTAATGCAAAATGAGGATGAGTGGGTTCCACATTAACATAATAGCAATAGGGGCATTTAAGCAATTAATTGCCCCAAGCACTCTGTTTTAAATCAAAATCAAAGTGAGTATGGGTCCTGTAGTGACATAAGAACAGTAGTGGCATTTATGCACATTAACTGCCCCCAAGGACCCCTGTTGTGTGTTTTTTTTATTTTTGATTTTTTAAATATATTTTATTGATTTTTTACAGAGGAAGGGAGAAGGATAGAGCTAGAAACATAGATGAGAGAAACATCAACCAGCTGCCTCCTGCACACCCCCTACTGAGGATGTGCCCGCAACCAATGTACATGCCCTTGACCGGAATCGAACCTGGGACCTTTCAATCTGCAGACTGACGCTCTATCCACTGAGCCAAACCGGTTTCGGCGAGGACCCCCTGTTTTAATGCAGTGAGGATAGATGGGTCCTATAGTGACAAAAGCACAGTAGAGGCATTTAAACACATCAACTGCCTCTAGGACTGTTTAAATGCAAAGTGAGGATATGTGAATGCCACCTTAACATAAGAGAGCAGTGGCATTTAAGCACATTAACTGCCCCAAGGACCCTGTTTTAATGCAAAGTGAGGAATAGGAGTTCTAGAGTGACATAAGCTCGGTAGTTGCATTTAAGTAGATCAACTGCACCAAGGATCCTCTGTTTTAATGCAAAGTGAGGATAGATGGGTTCCACACTAACCTAAGCACAGTAGTAGCATTTAAGCACATTAACTCCCTCTAGGACTGTTTTAATGCAAATGAGTATATGTTGAGTTCCACCTTAACATAAGGACAGCAATGGCATTTATGTACATTAACTGCCCCAAGGTCCCCCTATTTTAATGCAAAATGAGGATGGGTGGGTTCCACATTAACATAATGGCAATAGAGGCATTTTAGCACATTAATTGCCCCAAGCACTGTTTTAAATCAAAATCAGAGTATGGGTCCTATAGTGACATAAGAACAGTAGTGGCATTTATGCACATTAACTGCCCCAAGGACCCCCTGTTTTAATGCAAAGTGAGGATACATGGGTACTATAGTGACATAGGGACAGTAAAGGCATTTAAACACATTAACTGCCCCAAGGACCCTCTCTTAAGGCCAAGTGAGGATGGGTGGGTTGCAAAGTAAGATAAGGACAGTAGTGGCATTTAAGCACATTTCCTGCCCCAGGGAGTGTTTTAATGCAAAGTGAGGCTGAGTGGGTTCCACCTTAACATAAGGACAGCAGTGGCATTTAAGCACATTAACTGCCCCTCCCTACCCTCTGCTTTAATGCAAAGTGAGCATGAGTAGGTTCTACAATAAAAATCATTAGTGGCATTTAAATACATTAACTGCCCCAAGGACCCACTGTTTTAATGCAAAGTGAGGATAGATGGGTTCCTCACTAACCTAAGGACAGTAGTAGCATTTAAGCACATTAACTGCCTCTAGGACTGTTTAAATGCAAAGTGAGGATATGTGAGTTCCACTTTAACATAAGGACAGCAGTGGCATTTAAGTACATTAACTGCCCCCAGGCATTTAAACACATTAACTGCCCCAAGGACCCTGTTTTAATGCAAAGTGAGGATATATGGGTTTTAGAGTGATATAAGCACTGTAGTTGCATTTAAGTACATTAACTGCCCCATGGACCCTCTGTTTTAATGCAAAATGAGGATAGATTGGTTCTACAGTGACATAAAGATGACACTAGTCGCATTTAAGCACATTTACTGCCCCAGGGCTGCTTTAATGCAAAGTGAGATTAGATGGGTTCTACAGTAACATAAGGACAGTAGTGCCATTTAAGTACATCAACTGCCCCTTGTAACCTCTTCTATTGTAATGCAAAATAAGGATGGGTGAAATCTATAGTAACATAAAGATAGTAGAGCAGTTAAGCACATTAAATGCCCCAAAGAATCTGTTTTAATGCAAACTGAGGATCCCTGGGTTCCAAGGTGAGATAAGAACAGTAGTGGCATACTAGCACATTAACTATCTGAAGAATCCTCTGTGGTAATGCAGTTAGAAAGGGGATACAGGTTAACAGAAGGGAGTATTGGGGATTGTAATTTTGCACATGATTACAAATGCAAGTATGGATAATAAATATATTAACCAAAAAGAAGAATCCTTGAGTAATGGGACCACATTATACCTACCAAATGGGATACCCTGGACCTTTTAAATGGACAGTACTCCAGATAACTATGTGAAAATTGTCTCAGAGCTGAGTTCTTGAACAATAGTCACTCCTAGACAGTGTGATGGGGTAGGATTCCTTTTTTTTTTTTTTTTTTGCCCAGGACTAAAAGACTTGGGTTTTTCTGCACCCACGATTAATGCAAAGGTGTGTTTGACTGGGATATAATATGATGGGCAGGATTATGGATAATTAGAATTTCTCTCCGTGCAAAGACTTTAAGTGGTCAGCACAGTATATGATTTAGGGACAGGGCTGAAGGGTTTAACTGGGGCTGGGGCTGGGGCTGGGGCTGGGGCTGGGGCTGGGGCTGGGGTTTAGGCAGGGCTGAGGGTAGGAGGAAAGGGCTGGGGCTAAATGTAGGGGTTGTGAGAGCAGTGGTGGGAGGAACTGGGGACTGTGGAGGCAGAGTACCACAATATTGATTGTGTGGGCAATTAATACTCCAAGATAAGTTTGAATAGAGGAAACAAGTCCACAGCAATTCAAGTTATCTGTCTGATAGGTTAGACAGTCAATTAGTGCAGCATTAAAGATGGGAACAAAGCAAGGCCTGAAGTGGAATGGACCTTCAAATATTTTTTATATTCAGTCATAAAGTTAACTTTTTAATTAACTTTTTATGTGCTAGAAGACTTGAAAAATCCAAAGTGAAGTAGTTTATTAAGTCAATCTCAAAGTAAAAAAGATTAGTGAAAAATGTTAACGCCAAATTATTTGACTTTGGATATCTTATAGACAAAAAAATAAGTATGCCATTTTTATAAAAAAAGAAATAAAAAACTTTAAGGGCCCCCAAAATGAGCTTATTAAATCTAATTTAAGTCTACAAACAATGCCATAATAGTCACTTGAGGCTTAAATATCACCCTAGCAAACTACATAATTGAACTATTAATGGCTGACATCCAAGAAATAAGTAGAATTCAAAATCCAACCCCAGCATTAGCCACAGGGTAGATGTTCCTCTTGAAGAACGGAAGGATTCCTCTTCTGCCACCTGTTGGCCAAAGATCCATTTTGGTCCTTGCCACGACTCACCGCCATGTTGAACTCACCGCCATGTTTACACGTGGTAAGCATGGAGCCCTGGCCTGGCCCACAGGGCGGAAAAGCAAATAGGCGACGCTGAAGGGGAGGGAGCCGGTTAGAGGGGAGGGAGCTGGAAAGGCCAAATGTCCTTGGAACGACCTTGAGCACCATGGTAGCAGATGTTATGTAAGTGGCACCTCAGCTTCTGCCTCCTGAAAGAGGACAGCCAGGAGCCATGCTAGATTGGTCTAATTCGATACTCCATTAATTGGCTGTACCCAGTTGTACCACCCTGTCTGATTGGGTGGGTCAGGCGGCGAAGATCATCCCACCTTTCACTTTTTGCAGCAAACCGGAAGTGTACGCCATATTTAACAATGCGGCAGGCCCACTAGGAGCAAAGCCCGCGCAAACACCAGGATGTCCTCAACCACAAGACAAGGCCTCCCTTATATGTCCCTGCGGCAAAACCTGTCCGGAAATGCTTGCTGCAAAGACAAAGGCCCTTCATGACCTGTCCGGCAATGCTTGCGGCAACCACAAATGTCCGCCATGTTTAACACTGCGTCAGGTCCTTGCGCCGCCATCTTATACCATGTAACAGAATATTTCCAACGCCATGCTGTGCATTAGAACAAAGACACTACCAATATGTGGCCTTCCACAAAATTGGACCCGCCATTTTGGACACTAACAAAGCAGACCGCCATGCTGAGCAATACCAAAAGTCAAGCCGCCATTTTGACCCCTCCCTGTAAGTCTTCTCGATCTCATTTTCAACTAGCCCCGGGTAATGTGGCACAGGATAATCCTATTCTTCTACCTCAGGAGACCACAATGCATGCAAATCAGGTCATTCAAAATATGCAGCTCAGGCCTCTTGCCTCTCTAATTTATACCAAGCACAACAAACTACCGTCAGCTGAACTCCGCAGCAAACTTAGAGTCGCCATATTTCCTCCCTAGCCTAACCAACCCCTTAGCCTAACTGCAGTCATCTCCCAGCCAAAGCTATAGGTTCACTCACACAACACCAAAGACTAGCAGCAAAAATTTGTAGACATTGCAGTTAGTATAACAAACCACAGAAAACAACAAAATTTCGAGCGATTAAAAAAAAAATCTAAGCAGGTATCCGCGGCCCCGATGGGCAAGAAAAAAAATTAAAGCAGGTATCCGAAGCCCCGATGGGCAATAATAATAATAATTAAATTTTTAAAAAAACAAGCAGGTATCCTAGGCCCCGGTGGGCCAATGGTTTGGGGAAAAGGGGGACACAGCTGGTATCCGAGGCCCCGATGGGCGAAGGAGGAAAAAAAATTGAAAGCAGGTATCCGCGGCCCCGATGGGCACATTTTTTAAAGTAAATAAATAAAACCAGGTATCCGCAGCCCTGATGGGAAAAATATAGAAAAGTGGAGTAAATAGAGAACTAAATCACAAAACAGAGGACTCAACAAAAATTGTTGCAAACAAAAATTTCTTTAAAATGAAAAATGTCATAAAAATATCCCAAATACCTAAAAAATAGGGAGGTGTCAATAAAATACTGGAAGAAAGTATAGAATTTTCAAAATATTTTATAGAATTTTGGTGAATTTTTTAAAAGAAATGCGCCATAAAGAGTGGTTGAGAGCTGGAAAATGTTCCAGAAAGAACCACATGGCTGAAGACCTCTTCTATTTGCAAGACTCCATTACACCTCAGGAGAAGAAATATGGCGGTGGCAGCAAATTGCAGGGCATTAAAAAGCAAGGGGGTGGAGACTGGGTGCAGAGGGAGTGGAAGAGGCGTGGCTTAAAAGATTGAAAACTAGACATATTTGTGGTTTAGCTGGCTTAAAATTTAGAAAAAGGAGATTTCAGGAAAATAGCAACATATCTGAAAGAATACTAGACTGTAAGTAGGCTTCATTTCTAGTCCAGGAACCATAACTTCAATGGGTCGCCATGGGTTATCATCTATAAAAAGGGGGCCTTATGTAAATAAGATTACTGATGCTAAAATTCTCCACAAAGAACATAACAAAAGAAAACATTTTAGTTTAGTTTGGTTTTGAAAAGGAGGAAGGGCAGGAAGAGCTTTGATATGTTAATAAAGTATCCAAATGTATATAACTCCCCCATCAAACTTTTGAACCAAAGAAGGTAGGAAAGGTCTCCAAGGTTAGAACCTTCAAGGGACTTTCTCTTCAATTATCTTATAAGTCAGAAGGTGAAAAACAGAGAAGAAGGAAAAAAAGAAATTATTGACCCCTAAATAATCATGGAGCACTATTTGTAACCTGTATCTCACAACTCCTAGAAAGTCAAAGGATACATTGCCCTACTACTGTCAACTGGAAAGTAATACTATCAGAAAAGCATACCCTCCAGTCTCCAGAAAAAGTATGCAAATTTTCATCCTTAAAAGGTACATTCCATCTTCTAAGTGCTCTTAGTTCACACACAAAAAAGTAATCTGACTTATTTCAAATGAGGAATATTTTGTTACAAAAGTGGTGTCCTGGAGAAGACAATGATTAACACAAAGATAATTTAATAGTAGGATTTCATTCTGAAAGATAATTTTCCACAGGAGCCTCCCTGAACACCCCAAAATTGAACTATATGAGAAAAAAGCCTACAAATAAGGACTGCTATAAGATTTTACCCTAATTTAAGTTTTCACAAAGTCCTAGTGAAATGAATCGGGGGAGGGCTGTTCGTTCATTGTATAAATTGGTAAATTGAGATTGAGGGATGTTGACTTCTATTTGGTTTAAAAACCTAGTAGCAGCACGAGGATCCCAGGGTAGAGATCCTTGGACTCAGATAACTTTGGTTGCACTTTAGAGAAATAACTCTGTTGATGAGACTACCTTGTGTGTCAGATCTCTCTAGTAAGAATTCTGGGATTTGTATAGAGTTTAAAATTACTGTAATGATCATGGTATATTTGAATGATACCTATAAAAGGTAGTAGCAACAACAACTTTGATATCACTCAGTCATCAGGAAAGAAAAGGATTATAAGCAAGTAGTATTCCCTTAACACCTGGGATCTCGGCCTAGACTAACCAGGAGGACCTGAAAAGCAAACCAACTAACACCAGCAGCAATACTATCAGGCCACCTGACAAATCTTAAACTCCTTCTCTATAGGCCATGAAATAATGGTATCACTAGGAATCTTACTCCACTATAGAATTTAACCTACTTCAGCTTATTGTGTCTTTAACACAAGCTATCAATTGTTAAGGTAACTAGGTCTGTCAAATACAGCTCTGTCCAAAACAATTTTCTACAATTGTGGAAATAGCCAATATTTTTTAGACCTTGGCTTATGGAAATTTTTCTTACCACTCAAAAGGCATCAACCACAAAAAAAAAAAAAAATTGACTTTAAACTAAAATATTCTGTTCCGAAAAACACCCTAAAAGATGAAAAGATGAGCAATAAACTAGTTGCCCTGGGGTTCAGTGTCCAGGCCCTGGTTCCGGGAGAGTGGTCTGGCAAACCACTTCCATTGGTTGTCACATTAATTTCTTTCATGAGATTCAGTGAGATTAAGCTGCCGAAATCGGTGTATCGTGATGATTTTGGGTGACTCTCACTCACATCGGACACGGACACAGGCTCTAGGCTATCAAGGTCTACTGCAGATACCTAGGCTAAAAGAACTGCAGAGTCAAGAAATCTCTAGTTTTGGTACAAACAGGTTCCAAAGAGTAGTTGCATTGGAAGTAGCAACAGTGTTGCTACATTTTATATTAGGTAGGGTTCATTTAACAACAAAAAAAAAGAAAATGGTTTTTGGACCTGAAAAAGGACATTATGAAGAATTTTCACATGAACTGCTGAATAAACAAATATGTAAGTACATCTTCTGTGCCCTTTATTGCTAAATTACTATACCTTACTTGAGCCCATGAATTTTATAATATATTTTAATCAGATTACTTAAATAAAAAGGGACTCCAAAAAATATTTGCCTAGGACCCTGCATCATAGCTTAGATCAAAGGTCCTCAAACTTTTTAAACAGGGAGCCAGTTCACTGTCCCTCAGACCGTTGGAGGGCCGGACTATAGTTTTTAAAAAAAAACAACTATGAACAAATTCCTATGCACATTGCACATATCTTATTTTGAAGTAAAAAAAAACAAAACGGCAAAAACACCCACATGTGGCCCGCGGGCCGTAGTTTGAGGACGCCTGGCTTAGATCATCCCTGCTCTCTCCTGCCATTTATCACCTTCAGGCTTTACTTAACCCAAACACATTACATATAGCAGGAACTATATGGGAGGAAGAATTCACGTTCTCTTTTATTTTACTTACAGGCTTATAAATTTGTTAAACTATGCTTCCTCTAAAAAAAAAAAAAGGCAGAAATGACCTGATTTAACCACCAGATGGCAGCATAAAACTATCAAAGAAACAGCCAGCCTGCAGGGAAGAAGCCAATGTTTTACAGGAAGGAAGCCCAATTAGGGTCTGAGTTGAAGGGGAAAATGCCTCATTTATACCAGTTCAGTATCAGAAGAAAGAGAGAAGAAAAAGTACTCAACTTCCTCTAATTTGAACACCCCCCCACACCCTAGAGGAAGTTTGACCTTGGTTTTGATGAGTGCCATTTAAGAGGGCTTTGATAAAGCATTCAAAATCAAATTAAGCAGGCTAATGGGGGCCCATTATCAGTGAAAAGCAGTTAAAGTAACAAAGACATATTATAGAAAAGAGAATACTTGGAGAAGGGCTCTTACAAACATAAGGACAGTCTGCAGTGGAAGAAAGAGCCTTATTTTGTGTAACTCTATATAAATATCTGTATAAATAAGGGTACCTGAATACTCTTAAGTTGTCCAAAGATGGAACAGACTGTTTCCAAAACTGCTGAGATACCAATCATTGACGGTATGCAAACCCATGGTAGATTTTGTGGGGATAATATGGAGATGAGTCATGGCAATACGTTTCCTTGAATGAATTTAACAAGACCACTTTCCAATTGTGGTTCTATTAATCAAGACTTTTACTGGAATGTCATGTCTGAGAGAGACATGGCCAGACTCTGGGTGTCACCAGAAAGCTTTAAGTAATGAAAACTGACTTTGAAGCCAATGTAAGGGCCTTCTAGAAATAGCCTGGTACCTTGCTTGGTCACGTGGTTCATTGCAATCTTTCCAGGTAAGGAATGAAGGTTGCTTTCCTGAGAGATGGCAAGGAAGGAAACTCAAGACATCATTGGGGACCTCACCCAAGTCTACAGGTATTGCAGGCAAACCTGATGGCAACTAGGTGGCTCAGTTGCTTTGCCCTGAGGGGTTAATTAAAGCTCAATCATGAAATACCAGCAAAGCAGGCTTTTTTTTTTTTAAAAAGGCCTATATGATAAATTGCTATTTTTATTGTGTTCATGCAAATGATCAGGCCAAATTGAAACTAGACTTAATACAGTAAATAAATTGGTCTTAATTTGGCTCCTTAATAAAAATTAGGGTGGTTTTAGGGGGGAAATTGTGTTTCAGTAGACTCTATAACACACAATTGTGAATATTAGACTCAAAGCTTTATTTTTCACCTATGAATTGAACTAGATCCTGAATTTATCTCTAGCTTTTACCCCAATAATAATAAAACTTATAACACAGTTTGTCTCCACCAGGTTACAAGCCTTACTCGCAATTAGGGAATACCACCTCTAGAGACCATTGCCACATCCTTCCATGTCCAGGCCTCATCGGCCCTCTGACAGAGCACATTCTAACCTGGTTGAGAGTTGTAAGTGCTGGGACAAGGGAGCTAACATCAGAATGAAGGCCATTCTCCTTTCTGAGAACTGTCTAATATTATGGAAAGATTTACAACCTGTGGCTGAAAAAATCTAGTACCAGAGGTGTCTGCCTTTTGCAACCCCCAGCCTCTATTGCCTGTAATCTGGTCCCAGAGGTGCCTGGAGGCACCCACCCTCTGTGACCCCCCACCCCCACCCCCACCCCCAGTCTGCATTGCCTGTAACCTGTCACCATTATACCTTGCCTACTTTCCCATGTCTGTAATTCTTACTCTCCCACCTAATCTTTGCCTCCTACCCAATATAAGCAGCTGGCTTATGGGGAAGGGCAGATCAGAATTTTGTGGATGATCTGCTGCTTTCCCATACTGCCGGCATTATAGGAATAAATAGTCATATATGATTCAATCCTGTCTCTACTGAATTAGCTCAAGTAGTGATAGGCAGCCCGTACCCCTAGGTTGTCCAGTTACAAAAGTTTAAAATCTTATAAAGGAATATTGAATTATATTCATGATATATATATATATGGGAGTATATATGGAAGTCTTCAATTTACTTTGAAATGCATAAAAGCGTAATATGAGTTAATGGATTGATAGATAAATGGTTATATGATTAAAAATAAGTATAATAGCATGTTAACTGTAGAACATTTGTGGTGGGTCTTCACTGTACTATTCTTTTATTCTTGCTACAAGATTGAAAATTTTTATAATCAAAATGTAATGTAGGGGGCAGGTGACATCACTGAGAATGAAGGAAGAGGGAACTCCAAGGATTCATCATCCACTGAAGCAACCATTAAGCTGAAGAAAATGGTCAGAATTAACTTTTTCAGACCTCTAGAATCTAATAATAAAACAACTACAGAAAGCAGAGGAGTGCTTAATGAAGAAAGACTGCTAAAATACAGTAAGAGAGCATTGTGGCATTTTTGCTTACCATGCCCCATTTCCTAGCTGAACTGGTGCTGTGTTGATGGCAGCCTGCACTCTTACTGTGGTTTACTGGTGCCAGAGGGGACAATTATAGATGTTGTTTTGCAATTTAAAAAAATGTAGACATTACTACAACAAAACAGACACAGTACTATTATAATCAACTGAAGGCTAAAAATTTAGATATTCTAGATCAGTGGTCAGCAAACTCATTAGTCAACAGAGCCAAATATCAACAGTACAACGATTGAAATTTCTTTTGAGAGCCGAAAACCGACTTCTGCGCATGGGCCACGAAGTTTCAATCGCACTGTACGTGTGTGCCCACATGTGGTATTTTGTGGAAGAGCCACACTCAAGGGCCAAAGAGCCGCATGTGGCTCCCGAGCCACGGTTTGCCAACCACTGTTCTAGATGAATTGGACAATTCCAAGACACATACAAACTACCAAATCTGGCTCAAGAAGAAACAGAAAACCTGAACAAACCTATACCAAATAAGGAGATTAAATCAGTAGCATAAAACCTCTTAACAAAGAAAAATCCAGGACCAGATGGTTTCACCAGTGAAATCTACCAAAAGTTTGAAAAATAATTAACACCAATAGTTTTCAAGTTCTTTCAAAAAACAAAAGAGTAGGAAACATCTCCTAACTCATTCTATGACACCAAAGCCAGACAAATATACTACAAATAAAAGAAAGCTACAGAGTAATATTCCATATGTGCATAGATGCAAAGATTCTCAACAAAAACTAGCAAACCACATCCAGCAGCACATTAAAGGGATATAAGAGGGGTTCCAAAATGGCAGCGGAGTAAGTGGAAGCTACACTGACACGCTCCCAGGACCAAACTGGAATTACAATTAAAATACAGAAATACCACCTTGAATAATCAACTGAAGACTTGCTGGAGAGAACCCTGATAACTGAGGATGGAAAGTAGAGACTGCATAGAGACTGGTAGGAGGGGCAGAGATGCAAAAGGGCTGGCCAGGCCCCCACAGACAACAGCTGAAGTTCTGGAGAGATATCTCAGCTGTGAGGGATTGCTACTGAGAACTCTGGGGTCTAAACCCCAATCTGGGCTTCCCAGCATAGAGCACCAGAACTGAGAAGGGTACACACATAACATATGGCTGTGAAAAGCAACAGGATTGCTGTCTACCAGGGAGAGATGGCTGGGAATGCAGGCACCCTCTTAACAGGCCAATACACAGAATTTCATGTGTAGCCCCAAACCTTCACATCTTTGTGTTTCCTGAACAGATAGACTACCCGCGAGTTCTAGGACCACACCAATTCCTTCAACCCAACTGATGGCATCCTTCTTAGTGAAATTCTTTTGCCTTCCCTCTTACAATTTCCCCCTCATCCCCCACGAGTTAGACTTCTCATTGTGTGGTGAGGAAGGGTGACCCTGGAATCCCATTGCTCTCTATCTCCCAACCACAAACACATATTCACAAGGCAATTCCTACCTGCCTTCCTCCCAGCACCACAATCTTAATGTTCCTGCTAACTGGATAGTCCAGGATGTGATACTCTGGAATAAGCATCAATTGAAAGCTGGTAGAAAACTAGGACATGGCTGAGGTGGATATGGGTCACATGGCTTCTGAACAAAAGGGGCCAAGAGCCAAAGATCTCTCAGAGATTTTGTTGCTGCCACTGCCATTTCTTTCGTCAAGTGTCTCTTTTTTGCATTCATCTTCTGTATCCAATCCCTCTACCCTGCTTACAGCATTAGGGAATCAAGAATGTATTTAATGGTTTCCTCCTGCAAGGGTAACCCTCTTCTCTGATTGATGGCAAAGTTGCAAGGAATAAATTTTTATCAATGGAAAGATGACTCCTCTCAGTCTGAGTCAAGTCAAAGTTAAGTTGGGCTGTTCCCAGGATCAGAGACAGGAGGGAGATCTGACATGGGTAACAAGAAATGAACTATCATTTGTGAAGAAGCCCAGGCTAGTTTCCTTGAAGATAAAATAACATGTGGAAAGAGAGACCCAGGTGACAGCCAACACTAATTATCAGGCATGACGAGGCTATCTGGGAACATCTAGTAATCACTAAAGCTGTTAGTAGTAATCAACCACTAAAAATAATAATAATTATTTTTTAAAAAATGGAACTATCAGTGCTCCATCTTCCTCACCCTGGGTTTAAATACAGAATGTCTCAGTTGAAGGGTATTTAAGGAATAGAGTCCAAGTCCTTTATTTTTACAGTTAAGGAAACTGAGTCTCAAAGACTTACTGTCCCTTGCTGGGCAGGATATTCAGGAATAGACATGTGAGAAGTCAGGGTCAAAGTTGGGGTAAATTCTTGGTTTCTAGTTTTCCTATCCAATATGGTTCTCACTACCCCTGCCAGTCTCCACTTTCTTTAAGTAGAAAACTTGCAGAGTTGGAAAGGAATTAGGCTGAGTGGGTGCCAGTTAGCCAAGAAAGAAACAAATGAGCAAACTAAGTGCCTTTTTAGGGTTACCTTTTGGGTAAGTGGATAGGTCTTTAGAGGTTTAGCATTCAGGTTTAATGTTGCCTCAATTTGTAAACAAAAATGTCATATGATATGGAACATGCATTCTCTAGTTGACATAGTCCTTACTAGGCTATTTTTTGTCTGCTGCTTAACTCAATTACTCCTCTGGCCCCTAGGAGATATTTTATTGGCCAACTACGATTATTTGAAGGCTAGACCAAATTTAGTATCTTTATCTCCAAATGGGAAATGGTAGGGAGAAGACATTGGGAATTCCCATCCACATACCTCAAGGCATAATTCTGTGACTGCCTTTCACAACATTTAAAGACTATTCTTACCATGGCCAGTAGGCTCAGTTGGTTGCACGTTGTCCCATGTACCAAAAGGTTGCTGATTTGATTCCCGGTCAGGATACATGCCCAGGTTGCAGGCTCAATCCCCCATAGGGGGCATGCAGGAGGCAGCTGATCAATGTTTCACTCTCACATCCATGTTTCTCTCTTTCCCTCTCCTTTCCTCTCTCTAAAAATTAATTTAAAAATATTTTTTAAAAAAGGACTACCTTTAACTTTCAGTAAAAATTAATCTCATCTGGATATAAGTGTGTGTGTGTGTGTGTGTGTGTGTGTGTGTGTGTGTGGAGAGAGAGAGAGAGAGAGAGAGAGAGAGAGAGAGAGAGAGAGAGGGGTTTCCAGGAAAGAGAATGGAGGAGACAGAGACTGATTTGTGTATTAAATACTACCTTCTCATGAACCTGGAGTACATTATGCTAAGTGAAAGAAGCCTGAAGGGCCAGCATGGCTCATTGGTTGAGAGCCGACCTACAGACAAGGAGGTCATGGTTCAATTCCAGTCAGGGCACATGCCCAGGTTGTGAGCTCAATCCCCAGTGTGGGGCATGCAGGAGGCAGCCAATCAATGATTGTCTCTTATCATTGATGTTTCTATCTCTCTTCCTTTCCCTTCATCTCTGAAATCAATAAAAATATATTTTAAAAGAAAAAGAAAGAAGCCAGACACAGAAAGACAACTACTACATAATACCACTTATCTGAAGAATTTAAAATAGTCAAACTCATAGAGAGTAGAATGGTGGTTGGCAGGGGCTGAGGAAAGGAGAAATGGGGAGGTCTTTGTCAAAGGGTACAAAGTTTCAGTTATGCAATATGAGTAAGTCCCAGAGATCTATTGTGAAACATAGTGCCCATAGTTTAAAATACTGTATTGTATTTGCTAAGAGGGTAAAATTTATGTTAGATGTTCTTGTCACACACACAGAATAATAAATAAAAGGATGGGAGGAAAGATTTGGCAGTGATGGCTATGTTTATTGCATTGATTGTGCTGATGGCTTCATGGGTGTATATTTATCTCCAAACTCATACAGCTTTTTTTTGTTTTAATCATACCTCAATAAAAATGGTTTTTAAAAATTGGTAAATAAAGGGGGGAGGGGAACTGCCTTATTTCCTTCCTGAGTTTCTTGTTGTGGTAATGGTGGCAATCAAAGGACACACCTATAACCTGAACCACAGAGTTTGACACAATAACAAACTCTAATTATCTGATACTTTAGTTTGGCATTTTACATTTTTTTCGATGTGTAAATCATCTCACTTATCTAAACTACTACATAACCCTATGAGTTAAGGGGAGCAAGGAGGAGGAAACATGTTCGGAGAAGTATTTGTTCAAGGTCACACATAAGTGAGTATCCAACAGGTTCCCAGCCCTACTCCCGACATCCAATCCTAGACTCTCTTCTACACTAAGCTGATATTCTTCTGAAAGTGTTTCATTTCTGAGTATGATTGTCTTTGCATTGAGTCTATGATTTTTTAAAAATGATTTCAGAAAGCAAGGGAGAGAGAGAATCATTGATCAGCTTCCTCCTGCACACCCCTTACTGGGAATGGAGCGCGAAACCCAGGCATGTGCCCTGATCAAGAATCAAACCATGACCTCCTGGTTCATAGGTTGATGCTCATCCACTGAGCTGCACTGGCTGGGCAAGTCTATGACATTTTGAAGAGCAAGAATCATGTATTACTCATCTTTATATCCTTTAAAGCAGCAACCACAGAGTCTTGGATGAGGTACTCAATAATTGTTTGTGGTTGATTGAGTAGCCAAAACATCCACTCTGTCCTACTCCCAATATTGGACACCATTTCTTTGTAACTTCTAGGTGTCTGTGTTTAACCTTTCATTTTAGTAAGTCTTTGCTGGGTATGAATATATATTTTCAGGGCATTGTGCTAGGCCATGATTTGGAAATTAAAGCTGTAAGCAAGATTGTGTCTATACTCAAAAAGCTAAGATTTTGCCGAAACCGGTTTGGCTCAGTGGATAGAGCATCGGCCTGCGGACTCAAGGGTCCCAGGTTCGATTCCGGTCAAGGGCATGTACCTTGGTTGCGGGCACATCCCCAGTAGGGGGTGTGCAAGAGGCAGCTGATTGATGATTCTCTCTCATCGATGTTTCTAACTCTCTATCCCTCTCTCTTCCTCTCTGTAAAATATCAATAAAATATATTTTTAAAAAAAAAGCTAAGATTTTCTTAGAGTTACATAAAGACAGAAGGAATAGAGGGGAAGGGGAAGGCCCTGAGATCCTGTCCTCTCTCTTTTATGCCAAGTATCAGGTTGGACCCATTTCTGCGAGTTACTATGATAGCAGAAAACGTTTTAAATTTCTATTAAAATCATTGTCCTCCTATAAATGAGCATTTTAAAGATTTAGGCTTTGCCTTTCCACAGGGATAGAAGTGGGGGTTCAGAGACATAATTTGATGAACAAGAATAGATCCAGAGACAAATGGTAGGGGAGGGGGCGAGTTAGAAAACAACCAAAAGACTTGTATGCATGCATATTAGCATAACCAATGGACACAGACACTGGGGCGGTGGGGGCTTGCCTGGGGTGGGAATGTCTGGTGGGGGGGGGTCAATTGGGGAAAAAAGGAGACATATGTAAAACTTTAGACAATAAATAAATTTAAAAATAAATAAAATTTAAAAAATTTTAAAATAAATTTTAAAAATTCAGAATGGGCAAATCCACAGAAACAGAAAGAATACTAATGACTGCTTAGGGCTGGTGGGGGTGGGGATGGGGGACAGAGGGGAAAGAAACAAAAATGGGAAGACATGGTCTCAAGTCAGTGGTATAACGTCCTAAAGACAACCTAGCCAGATTTACTATACAAATTTGTCTAAGAGGAAAATTTGACCCTGTTGTGGTTCTTCTATCTAAAATAGCTACCTAGAGGACCGACCAATGTGGCTCAGCTGTTGAATGGCAACCCAGGAAGTAGCTGGTTCAATTCCCGGTCAGGGCACATGCCCAGGTTGCTGGCTCAATCCCCAGTGTGGGGTGTGAAGGAGGCAGCCAATTGATGATTCTCTCTCATTGACATTTCTATCTCTCTCTCCCTCTCCCTTTCCCTCTGAAATAAAAATATATTTTTAAAAAAATTAGATTCTTAAGTCCCTTCTGATCTAGATGGAAAGAAAAGGCTAAAGTGAATAAAAAGCAGGCCCTAGCTAATTTTGCTCAAAGGTTAGAGCGTTGACCCATGGACTAAAAGATCCCAGGTTCACACAGACAACAGGGGGGTGAAGGCATGAGTGGGGGCGGTTGGGGGGTAATAGGGGGTTGAGGACACATATGTAATACCTTAATCAATAAAGAAATTTAAAAAATAGTTTTATGAGAAAAAAAAAAGGGTCCAGGTTCAATTCTGGTCAAGGGCATGTACGTTGGTTGCAGGCTTGATCCCCAGGACATGTGTCTCTCTCACTTCAATGTTTCTCCTGCTCTGTCTCTCCTCCTCCCCTTCCACTCTCTCTAAAAAGAGAAAATCAATGGAAAAATATCCTTGGGTGAGGAATAACAACAATAAAAAAAGCAGGTTCCATACAAAGCAGTTGTATTCCAAGGGCAAAATGGGTGGTACTGATAGTCAACAGTATAGTTCAGAAAAAGGGAAAGATAGCTGTGTAATAAGATTTCAGGACTAAGTTCTTGAATGATGGGTAAAATTTAGAGTCATTAAGAAAAGGGGTGCAAGCAGAGTCCAGGCAAAAGTATAAATACACAGAATAGGTATGATGGGATATTGTGTAAACTAGTTTTAGGTGAAGTAGAGAAAGAGAGTAGCAAGAGATGAGGCTACAGAAGACAGGCGTACAAGGATGGTTTGACTTCTAGGCCAAAGAGCTTGGACTTTATTCAGAAAGCAATGGCAGCTGTTTGATATTTACATCCTCAATTTCACCGTTACTTCTACATTTTCCAGCTCCTCTACTGGACTCTAAGCTACTTTAAGGCAAGACTGGTATCCTTCATTTTTATAACTCCAGAGTGCTAAAAGTGTAAATGAAATATGAAGGAGAAGTTGGCAGTAGGTTTACAAACTGAATTCCTGATTTTGCTTGTGGCCATATGTTAAATTAGCTATGTGAGACAGAAAAGGTCCCACTAGCCACTTGAAAATTCAGTATAAGTGAAAAACAACTGAAAACATGAGTTGAACTTGATAGAGAGACAGACAGACAGATGGAGAGACAGAAAAGGAAAAAGTTTCCTTATTTTTGTATGCAATCAAGGTCTTTTCAGGGAATGATAAGTGTCTTTGAGAAATTCAAGTTCTGCTCTCAAGGCCCTATCTAAAAGTGATGAGAGATCTTCTGACTTGAGCATTAGTGAACTGTTATATGAAATCTCTTGTAAATTAAAGAATGTTCCTGCAACCTATAAACAATAATATAAACAGAGCCACTTTATATTTTAAAATATATTTGTATTGACTTTTTACAGAGAGGAAGGGAGAGGGATAGAGAGTTAGAAACATCAATGAGAGAGAAACATCGATCAGCTGCCTCCTGCATGCTACTGGGGATAGAGCCTGCAACCAAGGTACATGCCCTCGACCAGAATCGAACCCGGGACCTTTCAGTCCACCGCCTGACGCTCTATCCACTGAGCCAAACCAGACAGGGCAACAGAGCCACTTTGAAATAAAGTTGGAGCTGCCATTCCACAGGAACTGCCCTGCATGGTCTTATGTGTCAAAACTTTGGAATGCAGCACGCTTTCCCTCCAGGGAGCATGCCCGTGGTTGGTGCTATTCCCTTCCCCGTCTCCTTCCCCAACAGGTACATATCCCTCAACCTCTAAGGGACTCCATGAGACTTGCAACCAGGAGGGCAATGGGCAGTGGCAGCTTCTCCCAGGCTAACGCCCTGAGCCTGTCTCCAAGTCCCCCATTTCTCTGTCAGTGAGCCAAAGCAGCCCAGCTTAGGCTTTCCTGTTGTTTTTCTATGCCCTTCTTTTTTTCACTGTCCTAAGTATATTTTTGCTGCCTTTATGGACCCAATACCCTTTGGTTCACTGCTGTGTAGCCCTTCCCTTTGTATAACCTCCACGCCCTGCCCCTTTTCTTTAAATAAATTCAATTTTTCTTTACTGTCTGAGATGGCTATTTAGCCCGCCCATGCACTACTGACTTTAACCTTTCAGAAATGTTTTAAACTGTCTTTAAAGCTCTATAGACTAAATACATTTTACCCTTACTGAAAAGCAGAGACTTACAGAAGTGAATAAAGCTTTTAAAAGTGACTAATCCAGGGAGGGGCAGTGCTACCAGTAGAGAAAATCTAGGACGTTTCCAAAGAGGAACCCCCCACCCAAAAGACTTCCTATAGCATGTCTGTGCCCAGGAAAGATCATGGGTGGTTAGGCACAAAGCTTTCATGGAAAGTAGTTCCAGGTGGTTATTTTCTGTTCCCTCTCATGTAAAATATCCACAGACAAATATAACCTTTAAAAAAACAAAAACTTTGGAATGCTAAAACAGGGCAAAGTAACCTTTGGACTTAGCCTAAGCATCCTGTGCCTTGCAAAAGAATGTTTTACAAAGACAATAAGAAAGTAGCTATTATGACTACTGGAATAAAATTAAAAACATTGTTTAGAAATAATATCATGTTTTGTTATTTGCACCAATAGAAATGCCTTCCTTTTATTGATGTTGTTATCCCCCTTCCCTTTCTCATACACAACCATTGCCTTTCTCTCCTAACTGGGCTTCTGCCTGAATCAATGCATCAGAATAGCTATACTTACTGATCCCAAGAAATGTCTGTTGCCTCTCACTTTGAAAGGCCCTTTTATTTTTAGGTTAACAAACCTCTGAAATTACATTTTTTATTTACAAATGCTTAATTCTTGATTCAAAAATAATATTTGTATGAAAGCATCTACTGTCATCTCTGCCCTTCCTCTCCCTTAACTCTCACCCTCTTTTCTAAGACCCCTGATGCCACTGGCAGTTGAACCATTAAGAAGAAAATAAAATGAATTTGCAGAAAATCTGTGGGAGGAAGGGGTATAACTATGATAAATAGGAACAACTTAGGAGACATGAAGAGGGTAGAATTAAGCTCCCAAATAGGTCTTGCCTGACCACATGGTGGTCCACTGTCCCCAAATAATATTTTCTTTTTAATTTATTATTTTTAAAATATATTTGTATTGATTTCAGAGAAGAAGGGAGAGGAAAAGAGAGATAGAAACATCAATGATAAGAGAGAATCATTGATGAGCTGCCTCCTGCATGCTCCACACTGGGGACTGAGCCTGCAACTGGGGCATGTGCCCTGACTAGAAATCAAACCATGACCACCTGGTTCATAGGTTGATGTTAAACCACTGAGCCACACTGGCTGGACTGTTTTTTATTGATTTGAGAGGAGATAGATTCATTGTTCCACTTATTTACCCATTCATTGGTTGCTTCTTGTATGTGTCCTGACTAGGGATTAAACCCACAGCTGTGGCATAATTGGAACAACACTAACCAACTGAGCTCCCTGGCCAGGGCTGCCCCCAAATAATCTTTACCAAATGGCCTAAATTATTCTCATTAATTTGTCATACTGCTTGAAAATAAACTATATGAGAACACATTTAGATTAATTAGCACCTCTTTTCTATGTATATAGACACCTCTAGGAGGGCTGGAGAAGCTACCAGACCTTGACTTACTAGTGTTGATGTGCAAAATGAAGGTCCATTGCCTACAGTCTAATAATCACCTTACCTTGCTCTATGACACATGATTATTAGGATCTCTGGGGCTGGTAGTTTGGGTTCTGGTAAAAAGGGCAGACCACTCTGTGAGGCCTAGCAGGCTATAGTAGTATGGTAGGCAGAATTCCAAGATGGCCTCTAACATTCCTGGATCTCTGTTGTACATATACCTTCTTCCATTATTCAGTCTAGCTACTGCAATGTGGATTGTGCAGATAAAATTAAGTTCCTAAAATACTTGACCATAAAATAGAGAGATTATCTGGATGGACCTCATCTAATCAATGAACTCTTTAAAAGTAGAAAGTTTTCTCCAACTAATGGCCAAACAGGTGGTCAGAGGTTTGACATACTAGTGGGATTGATGGCAGAGAAGTTTTTTTGTTGTTGGTTTAAAAATGGAGGATGATAAGTGGAAAGGAACATGAGCAGTCTCTTGGAGCTGAGAGTGGTTGACAGCTTGCAAGAAAATGGGGACCTCAGTCCTACATATGTAAGGCATTTAATTTTGTCAACAACCTGAGTGAGCCTGGAAGACCCTGAAGCCCAGATGAGAACTGCAGTTCTGGGCAATGCTTTCATTTTAACCTCGAAAGACCTGAGCAGAGGATCCAACTTAACCTGTACCAGACTCCTGACCCATGGGAACTGTGAGCTAACAAATTGCTGTTATTTTAAGCCACTAAGTTTGTGTTATTTTGTTATAAAGCAATAGAAACTAGTAGATATGTGATCTCTTAGGGTAAGCATGAGGGTTTTGGCACTCAAGAGTCTAGAGAGAGGGGCTCTATAAAGCAAGGGGCTACAAAAAACAGACTTATTTGAATATTTTGCTGGTGGACTGGTTTTCTGCTCAAGAAATAGAAGATAACTGTCTTCCATTCTTCCTTTCCATCCCATGAACAACAGAACCTTTTTCTAAGACCCAAAGCCATGATTGTTACATTGTAATAAACTAGTTATTAATATTAATAATAGGAAAGAAACAGATGGAAGGCTAGGTATTACAAGCATGACCATCTGGGCAGCTATACCAGGAAGCTACAATTTCGCACTTCCCAAGGAACCACTACAAATCACTGGGGGAAGGAGTCCAACAAAGGTGAAGATAGAAGCATGCATAGTAAAGTCAGTGTAATGTAGGGAAGGTACTTGCTTGTCAGTCTAACCTGGGAACAAAGATAATTGGTCAGAGGGGTGGAACCACTGCAAGGCCACAAAACATTGGGAAGACATAATCTCCAGAGAAAGGAACTCTCCCCCTTTTTTTTTTTAAATTTCTTTATTGATTAAGGTGTCACATATTTGTCCTCATCCCCCCATTCCCATCCCACACCCCTCCCCATGGATGCCCCAACCCCCTGTTGAACTTAACCATTGGTTAGGCTCTTATGCATGCACACAAGACCTTTGGTTGATCTCTCCCTTCTCCCCCCACCCTCCCCTATCCTCCCTCTGAGGCCCGATAGTCCGATCGATGCCTCCTTGTTTCTGGTTCTGTTCTTGTTCATCAGTCCATGTTGTTCATCATTTCCCCTAGATGAGCGAAATCATGTGTCACTAGAGATATACTTATAAGAATTGAATGTGCGACGAGCAATAATAGTTATGCTGACAGGCAAATGAATCAGTCTGTAGTGAGTTTCTTTCTGGACCAACAGTTCTTTTGAGACCCAATATCAATGTCCACCAGTTCCTTATGAGTACATGTCGGCACTGACCCCTCAGCTCTGGATGGTGGACAAATGGTGGTAATGCAGGTCCAACTCCCTCTGGTTTGGTCTCGGCCGGACCCAGGGGCACGGCTTCACCCGGATCCAGGGGCCCACGGCCTCACCTGGACCCGGGGCCAGGCTCACCCGGATCCAGGGGCCCGCGGCCTCACCCGGACCCGGGACCCAGGCTCACCCGGATCCAGGGGCCCGCGGCCTCGCCCGGACCCGGGGCCAGGCTCACCCGGATCCAGGGCTCCACGGCCTCACCCGGACCCGGGACCCAGGCTCACCCGGATCCAGGGGTCCACGGCCTCACCCAGATGTAGAGCATCTGCTCAGTCAGCCCTCCGGTGGTTCTGGATGGTGTCTGCTCTGCTCTCCCGTCGTAGACTCAAAATTGTTGTGGTAGGCAACAATCAGGCTTCCGCCCTATGCCTCCATCTTGGTCTTCCTTTGTATAGTTAAGTCTTGATTGTTGTTGGTGTCGCTGGGAGGAATTGTCCTCCAGGCCAATTGGCCGTGCGGATCCTCTGTGTCTATAAAGGAAGAGTTGCTGTGTAGGAGACAGATTTATGGGCTGGGTCTTGGTGCAGCAAGGCTTTGGCGCTCACTGAGTCTGCCTCTGGAATGTGTCCTTTATGCGAGTGGTTGAAATCTGGTGTCATCTCACACCGACCACTAGATGCCCTCGTTTCTAGGTCTCCAATGGTGTGTAGGTCAGCTACTACCTGAGACCACTCAGCAGGACTTACGGCAAAAACTGCAGTTTCCTCCTCCTGTCTGAGCGTCCCTAGAGCAGTCCGACTAGAACCGCAGTTTATCTGGTCAAGCTGCCATAGGGCAGGCCACCCACATGCAAAAGCCGTTGCTTGGAGCCCAGGTGTGCCTGCAAGACGTGCGGGGCGGACCTGCAAAACGAGCGGGGCGGGTCCCAGGGTGGGGCGAGTCTCAGGGCGGGGCGGGGCCTCAGGGCGCCACCAGGCCATGGCGTGGCGAACCGCACTGGCTGCAAGTCTGCTTTTTCTGCTTTCCACGTTTCTAAGCCCCCTCGTTCTGCACTCCAATGCAGCAAACACTGATTGCTGGGCGCACCTCTACAAGGAAGTCACTCCCACTCTCCGATCCAAAGGCCGAGAGTCCAGCCTCTCCCCGCAGGCGTCTGGGGAGCTAATCTCCCCTAGGGTTGGAACAAAAGCCACAAGTCCCTTCCCCCGACCCACGCGCCTCCGCACCTCAGCTCCTCCAGAGTTCGCTCTTTCCTCTTCTCTCTTAGCTGTAAATCCACCATTCAGCCAGCTCTCCTGTGGTTCTGGGTGGCAGACGCTCTGTGCGCGGCGAAGTTCCTTTGTTTAACTTTGAAATTGCTGTGCGCGAAGTTCCTTTGTTTGACTTTGCTGCCTTCTTGGTTCTCCTCTCTCAAAATGGCTAGAGGACTTGAGTGTAAGACAGGAAGTCCTAAGAATCCTCTAAGTCGGTGTTGGCGGTCTCCGGGGCCCCGAGGATCTCAGTGGGGAGCTGGGCCAGGTCGGTGACGCGGGTGGGCCCGTCTCACAGAAAGATGGTCTCTTCCTTCACCGAGAGCCGCTGCGCCGAGTCCGCGGCTGCCGCCACAGCAGCTGCCGCGGCGCCCACGAGCTCATGGCCCCGGCTGCGGTGCTGGCTGAGAGGAGCAGTCGCCCGGCCTGGGGAGACGCGAGCAGGAGTCGCCGCGCTCACCAGTCCATCTTTTAGTTGTTTTTCCGAAACTGCCATGCGAGGCAACAGATCAGCCGTTCACCTCCGCCGCCATCTTGGCTTGATCTCCGGAACTCTCCCCCTTGTTCACCTTGCTTCACTGCTGCTTCCTTGCACTCTCCCATAGCCATGTGGCACTAGAAGCTGCATGGCCCAAGGCAATGTGGAGCCTACACACAATGGACTGCATCTGGGAACACAAGATAACCTAACCAGATGCTGGAGTGGACTGTGCAAATATGGAACGGATACTCTGGACACTGGCTTTAATCTTAGCTCTGCTAAAGACAACATGGGATTTTTTTCCATGGCAGGATGGAAGGAGATGGGATCTTGGAATCTCAGGGGTTTAATTCCACATAAATAAAATTTTCCATGATATTTCATCCTCCCATGGGGTCCTTAAGATATTCTTTTCTCCATGGGGCCCCAAGAAGCCCACTTCCACTGGCAACAGATGGGGGCACAGAAAGCACCCCACCAATAACAAAATCAGTTCTATTATTTCTTTTTTAAAAATTCTTTATTGTTGAAAGTATTACATATGTCCACCTTTCCCCCCATTGTCCTCTCCCAGCCTGTCCCTGCCCCCCAGTCCCAGCCTTCACCCCGCCCCCTGCCGTTGTTTGTGTCCACTGGTTATGCTTATATACACACAAGTTCTTTGATGGATCTCTTATTTCCCCTTCCCCTGTCCCCCTGCCCTGCCTTTCCTCTGAGATTTGACAGTCTGTTAAATGATTCTGTGTCTCTATCTGTTTTTGTTCATACGTTTATGTTGTTCATTATATTCCACAAATGAGTGAGATCATGTGATACTTGTCTTTCTCTGACTGGCTTATTTCGCTTAGCATAATGCTCTCCAGTTCCATCCATGCTGTTGCAAATGGTTAAAGTCCTTCCTTTTTTTATAGCAACATAGTATTCCACTGTGTAGATGTACCACTGTTTTTTAATCCACTCATCTGCTGATGGGCACTTAAGCTGTTTCCAAATCTTAGCTATTGTAAATTGGGCTGCTATGAACATACGGGTGCACAAATCCTTTCTGATTGGTGTTTCCTTCTTTTTGGGATATATTCCTAGATGTGGGATCACTGGGAAATGGGAGTTCCATTTTTATATTTTTTTGAGGAAACTCCATACTGTTCTCCACAGAGGCTGCACCAGTCTGCATTCCCACCAGCAGTGTATGAGGGTTCCCTTTTCTCCATATTCTTGCCAGCACTTGTCATTTGTTGATTTGTTGATGATAGCCATTCTGACAGGTGTGAGGTGGTACCTCATTGTCGTTTTGATTTGCATATTTCAGATGATTAGTGACTTTGAGCATGTTTTCATATGTCTCTTAGCCTTCTGTATGTCCAGTTTCAAAAAGTATCTATTTAGGTCCTTTGCCCATTTTTTGATTGGGCTGTTTATCTTCCTTTTGTTAAGTTGTATGAGTTCCCTGTAAATGTTGGAGATTAAACCCTTATTGGATGTCACATTTGCAAATATGTTCTCCCATGCACTGGATTTTTTTCTTGTTTTGTCTATGGTTTCTTTTGCTCTGCAGAAGCTTTTTATTTTGATGTAGTCCCATTTGTTTATTTTCTGCATTTCCATTGTCCTAGGAAATGTTTCAGTAAACATATTGCTATGAGCTACAACTAATATTTTGCTGCATCAGTATTCTTATGGTTTCCTTCTTATGTGTAAGTCTTTTATCCATTTTGAGTTTATTTCTTATTTTTAAAATTCTTTATTGTTTAAAGTATTACATAAGTCTCCCTTTTCCTCCATTGACCTTTTCCCGGCCGCACCCACCCTCAGCACATGCCCTCATCCCCCTACTGTCTGTGTCCATTGGTTATGCTCATATGCATGCATACAAGTCCTTTGGTTGATCTCTTACCCCCTCATGCCTTTTCTCATAGGTTGGACAGTCTTTTCGATGCTTCTATGACGCTGGTTCTATTTTTGTTCAACAGTTTTTGTTGTTAATTATAGTCCAAAAATGAGTGAGATCATGTGATATTTATCTATCTCTGACAGGCTTATTTTGCTTAGCATAATGCTCTCCAGTTCCATCCATGCTGTTGCAAATGGTAAGAATTCCTTCTTCTTTTTTTATAGCAGCATAGTATTCCATTGTGTAGATGTACCACTGTTTTCTAATTCACTTATTGGCTGATGGGCACTTAGGCTGTTTCCAAATCTTAGCTATTGTAAATTGTGCTGCTATGAACATAGGTGTGTATATCCTTTCAGATTGGTGTTTCTGTTTTCTTGGGATATTTTCCTAGAAGTGGGATTACTGGGTCAAATAGAAGTTCCATTTTTAACTTTTTGAGGAAACTCCATACTGTTCTCCACAGTGGCTGCACCAATCTGAATTCCCACCAGCAGTACAAGAGGGTTCCTTTTCCTCTGCATCCTCCAGGGCACTTGTTGTTTGTTGATTTTTTGATGATAGTCATTCTGACAGGTGTGAGATGGTACATACCTCATTGTTTTGATTTGCATTCTCAGATGATTAGTGACTTTGAGCATGTTTTCAGATGTCTCTTGGCCTTCTGTATGTCCTCTTTCAAAAAGTGTCTATTTAGGTCCTTTGCCCAATTTTTTATTGGATTGTTTATCTTCCTTTTGTTAAGTTGTATGAGTTCTCTATAAATTTTGGAGATTAAACCCTTATCTGAGATAACATTGGCAAATATGTTCTCCCACGCAGTGGGCTTTCTTGTTGTTTGTTGATGGTTTCTTTTGCTGTGCAGAAGCTTTTTATTTTGATGTAGTACCATTTGTTTATTTTCTCCTTAGTTTCCATTGCCCTAGGAGCTGTATTGGTAAAGATATTGCTACTACAAATTCTGCTTTTTGCTGCCTATGGCTTCTTCTGAGATTTTTATGGTTTCCCTTCTTACATGTAAGTCCTTTATCTATTTTGAGTTTATTTATGTGTATGGTGTAAGTTGGTAGTCTAGTTTCATTTTTTGCATGTATATGTCCAATTTTCCCAACACCATTTACTGAAGAAACTGTCTTGCTCCATTGTATGCTCTTGCCTCCTTTGTCAAATAACAATTGAGCATACTGGTTTGGGTCAATTTTTGGGTACTCTGTTCTGTTCCATTGGTCTATGTGTCTGTTCTTGCACCAGTACCATATTGTTTTCAGAACAGTGGCTTGGTAGTTTAACTTGATGTCTGGTATTGTGATCCCTCCAACTTTGTTCTTTTTTTCTCAAGGTTGCTGTGGCTATTTGGGGTCTTTTTTAAAATTTCATACAAATTTTGGAGAGTTTGTTCTAGGTCTGTGAAATATGCTATTGGCATTTTTAATATGCATTGAATCTATAGATTGCTTTGCATAATTTGGACATTTTAATGATATTGATTCTACCATCCATGAACACGGTATATTCTTCTAGTTGTTTATGATTCCTCTATCTCTTTTTTTCAAAGTCTTGTTTATTCTTTCAAAGAACCTGCTCTTGGTTTTATTGATGTTTTGTATTGTTGGGTTTTTTTGTTTGTTTGTTTGTTTTTGTCTCTATGTCATTTATTTCCGCTCTGGTCTTTATTATTTCCTTCCTTCTGCTTACTCTGGGCTTTTCTTGTTGCTCTCTTTCAGATTCTTTAAGTTGTAGGGTTAGATAATTTATTACCAGTTTTTCTTGTTTTTGAAGGTAAGCCTGTAGTGCTATGAACTTCCCTCTCATGACTGCTTTCACTATATCCCATTAATTTTGGATTGTTGTGTTTTCATTGTCATTTGTTTCCAGGATGTGTTTTATTTCTTCTTTGATCTCTTTGGTAACCCAATCATTGTTTAATAGCATGCTATTTAGCTTCCAGTGTTTGATTTTTTTAAATTATTTTTATTGTAGCTGATTTCTTATTTTATGCTATTGTGATCTGAGAAGATGCTTGATATAATTTCAATTTTCTTAAATTTAAAGAGACTTTGTCTGTATCCCAATATGTGTTCTATCTTTGAAAATGTCCTGTGTGCATCTGAGAATAATGTATATTCTGTAGCTTTGGGGGAAATGTTTTGAAGATGTAATGTAGTTCCATCTGATCTAATGAGTCATTTAGGATTGCTGTATTTTTAAAATTTTTTTGTCTAGAAGATTTATCCAGGGATGCCAATGGTGTATTAAAGTCCCCAACTATGATTGTATTGCTGTCAATATCTCCCTTGGTATCTTCCAGGAGTTTTATTATGAATTTGGATGCTCCTGTATTGGGTGCATATAAGTTTACCAGAGTTATATCCTCTTGTTGTATTGATACCTTTAGTATTATGAAGTGACCTTCTTTATCTTTTGTTATGGCCTTCACTTTGAGGTCTATTTTGTCAAATATAGGTATTGCAACCCTAGTTGTTTTGTTGTTGTTGTTGTTTAGTTTAGTTTAGTTTTGTTTTGTTTTTGTCATTTCCGTTTGCCTGCAGAATTTTTTCCATCCCTTCACTTTCAGTCTGTATAACTCCGTTTTACTGAGGTGGGTCTCTTGTAGACAACATATATATGGGTTTTGTTTTCTTATTCATTCGGCTACCCTATGCCTTTTGACTGAAGCATTTAATCTATTTACATTTAAGGTTATTATTGATAAGTACTTGTTTTTTGCCATTTTTACTCTTTATGCCTGTATTCCTTCCTCCCTTTCTATTTCTTCTTTATAACAGTCCCTTTAGCACATCGTGCAATCCTGGCTTGGTGGTAATAAACTCCCTTAGGCTTTTTTAGTCTGTGAAGCTCCTGGTTTTACCTTCAATTTTGAATGATAGTCTTGCTGGGTAGAGTATTCTTGGATTCAGTCCCTTGCTTTGTATCACTTTGTATACTTCATTCCATTCCATTCTGGCCTCTCATTTTTCTTTTGAGAAATCAGTTGACAGTCTAATGGGAGATCCCTTGTAGGTAACCTTTCATCTCTCTCTTGCCTTTAAGTCTTTTATCTTTGCCAATTTAATTACGACGTGTCTTGATGTGGGTTGTTTTGTGTTCATCTTGTTTGGCACTCTCTGCTTGTGTGACTTGTTTCTTTCCCAAATCAGGGAAGTTTTCTGTCATTATTTCTTCAAATAGATTTTCTAATCCTTGCTCCCATTCTTGTCCTTCTGGCTCCCATATTATACAGATGTTGCTTCATTTCATGTTGTCCCAAAGCTCCCTTAAGCTCTCCTCCTGCTTTCTAATTTTTTTCTCCAATTCCTGTCTTCTAACTAGCTGATTTGGTCCTCTGCTTCTTCTAGTGTACTGTTGAAACCTTTCATTGGGTTCTTTATTGTAGTTACATCATTCTTCATTTCCTCTTGATTCTTACATATGTTGTTGATTTTCTCCTCCAGGTGGTTTAGGAACTTTATGACCCTTACTCTGATTTTTTTCTCTGACATATTGCTTGCCTCCTTTTCTTTTCTTTTCTTTAAATATTTTTTTATTGATTTCAGAGAGAAAGGGAGAGGGAGAGAGAGATAGAAATATCAGTGATGAGAGAGAATCATTGATCGGCTGCCTCCTGCACACGCCACACTGGGGATCGAGCTGATAACTGGGCATGTGCCCTGGCTGAGAATCGAACCATGACCTCCTGGTTCATAGGTTGATGCTCAAACACTGAGCTACACCGGTCTGGCACCTCCTTTACATTTAGTTCCTTTTCTGACAGTTCCTCTTTTTTTTTTCCTTTGGGGGTTGATTCTTTGTCTCCCCATTTTTGCTGTCTCTTTCCGGCCATGGGCTCCCTGCTTGGGGTCCAAAGAGTTGATGCCCCAAGTGGTCCAATGGTCTGGGACTCGCTAGCCCAGGGGCTGAGTCTTCTTTGAGTTTCACACCTTTATTGTCTCTGCTCTGAGTTGTACTCTCTTCTGCCATGATTCTGGTCCCTTGTTGTCCACTTCAGATTTTGGGGGTCAGTGGGGGCACATGCACATTTCCTTTGGTGTGCCACTCCCTGTGAGGGCCCAGAGCCCTGTGGCATGCAATTCACTGTGTGGCCCCAGCACCCAAGGCAGGATGGTGCCCTAGGTCTCTCTGGCAGCACACTTGCAGCATGATACTGTGACCTGTGGTTGGGCACACCAGATTGTACAAGCAGCTCTGAACTGGGCCAGAGTAGGGTGCACACCAGGTGACAGCTCTGTGCTGGGTGCAGAGTGGGCACTGGCCAGAGGCTCTGTCTAGGTGGGGGTGGTGCATGCACCAGTCTGCAGCTTTGTACTGGGACCAGGGATGGAGCGGGGCATGGGTACCCCTGGCTTGCACTCACAGCACTGGGACCTGAAATGTGGGATCCTAAGATGCTGAATTTGGACTCTAGCGAGAAGGTGCAGCTCAGGAGGTCTCTCTGGCTTGCACTCACTACAGACATCTGGGACCCACATCACAGTACCATTCTGCTTACTGCCGGGGCACAGTGGTGGTTCCAGGCAAGTTATGGCTGGCAAGCAGTTCCCTGTATAGGTCCGGGACTGGATGTTGATGTGGCAGCACTCCTGGCCTCCGTTACTCCTCTACAAGATGGTGTGGGTTCCCATTCTCCAGGTGTTCTCTGCCCTTCTTTATTGAAAATTATCTCCTCAGCTATGTCTAATTTGTTAATTCTGGGTTGATGTTCTCTGATTTAGTTGCTTTTCCAGTCCCAGGAAGAGGCGCGCAATACGTCTGCCTATTTGGCCACCATTTTCTTCCTTTCCTCATTCTTATTATTTCTATGGTTCAGTTTTACAAAAGTTAAACAGATTTCTACAGTTTGGCCTGAGAACTTAACTACCATGTATAATGTTTCTATAGGAGAATTCATTTTGAGTCCCCAAGGACTTAAAAGCAAATTTTTAAAACAAAACCCATTTATTAGAATCTAAAGTCTTAAGCCAAAGGGATACATATCTGTAGAGTTCCAGGCATCTGAGTGCTGGTATTTGGGAGGGTGAAGGAGAGAGAAGGAACTAATCTTTTACTAAGGGTACATATAGTATATATGGATCTAGATCCTAGTTGCCTATGTTTAAATCCTAGCTCTGTCACTTGCCAGTTGTGTGACTTTTGGCAAGTTGCTAGCCTCTTAGTGCCTTCTGCTTTCCATGTATAAAATCAGATAATAATACCAATCTCTTAGGGTTGCTGCATAAATAAAAGGGCAGATACATGTAATGCTCTTAGACTAATACCTGGTACACTATATAAATGTTAGTTACTACTGTTATAAATGCTTAGAAACTTTCTTATAGTCTTTTTTGCCTCTCCGCTTCCTTAGCCCTGCCCATTAGTTTAAATCAGTTAATCTCTAAAGCTTCAGCTATTTTTGAATCCAGGCATTTATAGTCTTGGAATATTAGGGCCATCCTTAAATCATTCTACCCAGAGATTCTCCAGTCTAAGACCAAGTTAGGATGTTCTTTTTAATCTAGGCCAAATCCTATATACCACAAAAGAAGCCAAATATATTTTTGTGTGGACACCAAGAAAAGCAATTCTCATTTGTTCATTTGTTTGTTTTATATAGAAGAGTATAAAGTTGAGGAGAGTTAACTTGGGCTTGAGTTTTAAAACTTCAGATTCAAAGATATGCCTAGAATCTAAATTCAAAGTGTGAAGGTGATCTAAATGGGAAACTTGACATTTCAGTGAGGTTTTTATGAATTTAGAATTTTGCTTTTCACTCTTCAATCAAAGCTTTAAAAACTAATTCAGATTGTATATCATATTGATCCAAAGAAAAGCACTGTGGTATTGCAAAAACAAATAGCCATCCTTGATACAGAAGGCAAAAATAACTTAAAATTTTTATTAAAGAAGCTCTTTCTAAACATTTTTATGAGATAAATGCAAATAAATCAGAAACATGTTTTGGATTTCCCTGAAATTACCCAGTAACAGAGAGCTTCAGTTCACATTTGAATAGACTGAGGCTTTTAAATTAGAAGTGATCAATAATGCCATTTATTATCCTACTTGGCTAAAGCAAGAGGCTAGCAAAGAACTCATGAAGAACTCTAGTATATCTCTAAAGAATATGTAGTTAACGTTTGGCTAAGGATCTCCTCACTCATGCCTCCATCAATTCTTTTTAAGGATTTATTGCAGTTTTAGAAATATTCAGGAGAGCAGATTTTGAAGGATGAGAGAAAGGATAAAAAATGTAGTAGTGTTAGGACTATAGGGCAATATAATCCTTAACGGCCGTTTGCAAGCTTTCCACCACAGGAGAACAATAGACCAGGACAAACTCGCTTGACACCAGGACTTAGACCATTCAATGAATGAAAACTGACCTCAAGGCACCTGATTGCACACCTGCATTCCATCTGCATTCCAAGCCCACCAGCTCAGTCCCCAAACCCACTGACAAGTTTCCTGCCAGTGACTGCTTATAAGGATGAAACTACAGCTCCTGGGGGCTGTCATCATCAACCCAATGTCCCCTTGGCTCGGTGCTGTGCAGTCCTTTCCTTGGGACATCCCATCCCACATCTTCTTCCTTTAAATAAATTCAATTTTCTTAAATCACCCTGTGAGATGGCTATTTAGCCTACCTGTGCATCACCATGCTAATCCACCATGTTCACCTTTCATTTTGGTGGCCCATACAGGGATATCCAGAAGGGAAGCCCCCTTTTTTCCCTTCCCCTCACAGCCCTACCTCTAACTCCAAGAGACTTCTAACTCTCGGGGTCCAACACCAACCAAGGCCTTTAGGACTCTCAAGAGATGGCAGGAGTGCCAGATCGTCTGACCTGATTTCCACTCATGGGTGAGTCACTTCATTTTTAGGAAAAGGGCACTAGGGACTGAGACTCTCAGCTCCCCATGGAGCCACCACTTGTGAGCATGGGTCACCCACTTAAAATCCTCTAGGGTGGCTGCAGCTAGAAGACTCCTGTCACAGAATAAACCAGGTTTCAAATGGGCAAGAATGTTCTAGGCAGCCTGTGGTCACAAGCAAACATCCAAGCAATGGAGGCACACTATGAAAAAGCACACACTAGCTCAAACCCTAGCCCAAAACAACCTTGAGTATTTTATTTTGGGGACTGTGAGTCTCAGCATGTGAGTCTTGGTATTGTCAATTCCTGTGTTTCAGGGGGCAGATAGCTCGTTTGCAGACTGGTTGTATCACATTAGGCACAAAGCACAAGGAATCCAAGCGCTGGATTCGATCAGCAGTTTACTAGGGTATAAATAGTGGGGACGCCCCTCTTTATCCCTAGCCACTGGGAGGACACTGAGTCCCAAACTGGGTCTTCTCTAGTCACTGAGGGATGCCTCCTAAAGTAATCCTCAACACAAGGAAGGGGACCCAACCAGGCTAGTAAGCCAGTCATACCATTGGTTTCTCTCTTACTAGGAGACTCTCCCTCCTGCAAATACCCTTATGGCAGTCATAGCATGGGCAATTCAATCTGGACACCTCCCAAGGACTCACCTCTGGCCTATCTTTTTTGGGGGAGGGGAAAATAAAATTTATTGGGCAGGGAACAAAACTTGGGGGCGGGGGATATAAGGACTTCCTGATGCAAGACATAAGGAAGGGGGCCCAAAATGGGTTACCCATACCTGCCTTTTAAAGAATCTTAAGGCCCTCAATTTACGAGATGAAATTAGATCCAAACACCTCATTTTCTTTTTTTTAATCTAAAATTTATGCATTTTATTTTTTTATCTTTTCTTATTTATTTATTTATTTATTTATTTATTTATTTTATTATCTTAAGTTTTACATATGTCTCCTTTTCCCCCAATTGACTCCCCCCCCCCCCCCCACAACCATTCCAAGGCCCTGAATTTACGAGATGGAATTAGATCCAAGCACCTCATTTTCTTTTTTTTAATCTAAAATTTATGCATTTTAGCCAAAACCGGTTTGGCTCAGTGGATAGAGCGTCGGCCTGGAGACTGAAAGATCCCAGGTTCGATTCCAGTCAAGGGCATGTACCTTGGTTGCGGGCACATCCCCAGTAGGCATTGTGCAAGAGGCAGCTGATTGGTGTTTTTCTCTCATCGATGTTTCTAACTCTCTATCCCTCTCTCTTCCTCTCTGTAAAAAGTCAATAAAATATACTTAAAAAAAAAAAAGATGAATGCTGGCATTTCCTTAGGTGAAAGAGTGAGCCTTTAAAGAAATAATAAAGTTTATATTTTAAAAAATAATAAAATTTATGCATTTTATTTTTTTATCTTTTCTTATTTATTTATTCATTTATTTTATTATCTTAAGTTTTACATATGTCTCCTTTTCCCCCAATTGACAACCCCCACACAACCATTCCCATCCTGGGAAAGATAAAAGTTACTCAAGTACAGAGAGTCCCAAGCAGGATCAACCCCAAAAGACCCACACCAAGACATGTCATAATTTCAATGGCAAATATAAATGATAAAGAGAGAATCTTAAAGGCGGAAAGAGAGAGACAGAGAGTTACCTACAAAGGAACACCCATCAGATTGTCAAATGATTACTCAACAGAAACACAACAAGCTAGAAGTGAATGGAAGGAGGTATACAAAGTGTTGCAAAGCAAGACTATCAATCAAAATTGAAGGGGAAATCAGGAGCTTCGCAGACAAAAAAAGGCACAGGGAGTTTATCACCACCAAACCAGCAATGCAAGAATTGCTAAAGGGAATACTGTAAAAAGAAGAAATAAACAGGTAAGAAGGAATACAGACACAAAAATAGATATGACTACAAACAAATACCTTTCAGTAATAACTTTAAATGTAAACGGACTAAATGCTCCAATCAAAAGACATCGAGTGGCTGAATGGATAAAAATACATGACCCATATATATGCTGTCTACAAGAGACCCACCTCAGAACAAGAGACTCACACAGATTGAAAGTGAAGGGATGGAAAAATATCTTTCAGACAAATGGAAATGAAAAAAAAAGCTGGGGTAGCAATACTTATATCTGACAAAATAGACCTCAAAGTAAATGCCATAACAAGAGATAAGGAAGGCCACTTCATAATACTAAAGGGAGAAATCCAACAAGAAGAAATAATTCTAGTAAACATATACGCTCCCAATATAGGAGCACCCAAATACATAAAAAAACTCCTGGAGGATATCAAGGGAGAGATAACAGCAATACAATCATAGTAGGAGACTTTAATACCCCACTATCACCACTGGACAAATCCTCTAAACAAAAAATCAGCAAAGAAACAGCAATCCTAAATGATTCACTAGACCAGATGGAATTAATTGACATCTTCAGAACATTTCACCCCAAAGCCACAGAATATACATTCTTCTCAAGTGCACATGGGTCATTTTCAAAGATAGACCATATTCTGGGTCACAGGCAAAGTCTCTTCAAATTCAAGAAGATAGAAATTATATCAAGCATCTTCTCAGATCACAGTGGCATAAAACTGGAAATCAACTACAATAAATACAATCCAAAGAAATCAAACACATGGAGACTAAACAGCATGCTATTAAACAAGGACTGGGTCACCAGAGAGATCAAGGAAGAAATAAATGATAATTAAAACACAACAATCCAAAATCTATGGGACACAGCGAAAGCAGTCTTGAGAGGGAAGTCCATAGCTCTACAAGCCTATTGCAAAAAACAAGAAACAATGGTAATGAATTACCTAACCCTACAACTCAAAGAGCTAGAAAAAGACCAGTAAGAAAAGCCCAGTGTAACCAGAAGGAAGGAAATAACAAAGATCAGAGCAAAGATAAATGACATAGAGACCAAAGAAACAATACAAAAGATCAACAAAACCAAGAGCTAGTTCTTTGAAAGGATAAACAAGATTGATGGTCCTCTAGCCAGGCTCACCAAGAAGCAAAGAGAGAGGACCCAAATAAACAAAATCATAAAAGAAAGAGGTGAAATAACAACAGACTGCGCTGAGATACAAAGGATTGTTACAAAATACTACGAACAACTTTATTCCAACAAACTGGACAACCTGGAGGAAATGGACATATTCATAGAGAAATATAACCTTCCAAAAATCAATCAAGAAGAATCTAAACAGCTCAATAGGCCAATAACTATGGACGAAATTGAAGCAGTCACCAAAAAGCTTCCGGCAAACAAAAGCCCTGGGCCTGACGGCTTCACAGGAGAGTTTTACCAAACATTCAAGGAAGAACTAAAACCTATCCTCCTCAGACTATTCCAAAAAATTCAAGAGGAAGGAACACTTCCAAGCTCTTTCTATGAAGCCAGCATCACCCTAATACCAAAACCAGATAAAGACAACACAATGAAAGAGAATTACAGACCAATATCCCTCATGAACATAGATGCCAAAATCCTCAACAAAATTCTAGCAAATCGGCTCCAGCAGTACATCAGAAAGATCATACACCATGACCAAGTTGGATTTATCCCAGGAATGAAAGGATGGTAAAATATCCGCAAATCAATAAACGTGATACATCACATAAACAAATTGAGAGATAAAAATCACGTAGTCATATCAATTGATGCAGAAAAAGCCTTTGACAAAATACAACACCCTTTCTTGATAAAAACCCTTAACAAGGTGGGAATAGAAGGCTCATACCTCAACATAATAAAAGCTATATGTGATAAACCCACAGCAAACATCATACTCAATGGACAAAAACTAAAAACATTTCCCCTAAGAACAGGAACAAGACAGGGATGCCCACTCTCACCACTCCTGTTTGACATAGTACTGGAAGTATTAGCCATTGCAATTAGACAAGAAGAAGAAATAAAAGCATCCAAATTGGAAAAGAACAAGTAAAGCTGTCTTTATTTGCAGACGACATAATATTGTACATAAAAAATCCTAAAGACTCCGTCAAAAAACTAATAGACTTACTAAATGAATTCGGCAATGTAGCAGGATACAAAATTAACGCCAAAAAATCTATGGCCCTTCTATACACCAATAGTGAACTTACAGACAGAGACTAAAAAGGCAATCCAATTTGCCATCGCACCAAATAAATTAAGATACCTAGGAATAAACTTAACTAAGGAGGTAAAAGACCTATACACGGAAAACTACAGGACACTGAAAAAAGAGATAGAGGAAGACGTAAACAGATGGAAGAACATACCATGTTCATGGATTGGTAGAATCAACATCATTAAAATGTCCATACTACCCAAAGCAATGTATAGATTCAATGCACTCCCCATTAAAATACCAACGGCATATTTCACAGACCTTGAAAGAACTCTCCAAAAATTCATCTGGAATTAAAAAAAAGACCCCGAATAGACACAGCAATCCTGAGAAAGAAGAATAAAGTAGGAGGTTTCTCAATACCAGACTTCAAACTGTATTACAAAGCCACTATTCTCAAAACAGCCTGGTACTGGCACAAGAACAGACATATAGATCAATGGAACACAATAGAGAATCCAGATATTGACCCAAACCACTATGCTCAATTAATATTTGACAAAGGAGGCATTAACATACAATGGAATAAAGACAGTCTCTTCAATAAATGGTGTTGGGAAAATTGGACAGATACATGCAAAAAAATGAAACTAGATCACCAACTTACACCATACACAAAAATAAACTCAAAATGGATCAAGGACTTAAACATAAGACGGGAAACCATAAAAATACTAGAGGAATCCACAGGCAGCAAAATCTCAGACATATGCCAAAATAACTTCTTCACCGATACTGCCCCTAGAGCAATGGAAGCTAAAGAGAAAATAAACAAATGGGACTATATCAAAATAAAAAGCTTTTTTACAGCAAAAGAAACTATCAACAAAACAACAAGAAGGCCCACTGCATGGGAGAACATATTTGCAAATGGCATCACTGATAAAGGTTTAATCTCCAACATCTACAGGCAGCTTATACAACTTAATAAAAGGAAGATAAATGATCCAATAAAAAAAATGGACAACGGTCCTAAATAGAATCTTTTCCAAAGAAGACAGAAGGAAGGCCAAGAGACACATGAAAACATGCTCAACGTCACTAATTATCCGAGAGATGCAAATCAAAACAACAATGCGGTACCATCTCACACCTGGCAGAATGGCTATCATCAACAAATCAACAAACGACAAGTGTTGGCGAGGATGCGGAGAAAAAGGAACCCTCGTGCACTGCTGGTGGGAATGCAGACTGGTGCAGCCACTGTGGAGAACAGTATGGAGTTTCCTCAAAAAACTGAAAATGGAACTCCCATTTGACCCAGTAATCCCACTCCTAGGAATATATCCTAAGAAACTGGGAACACCAATAAGAAAGGATATATGCACCCCTATGTTCATAGCAGCACAATTTACAATAGCTAAGATCTGGAAACAGCCTAGGTGCCCATCAGCAGATGACTGGATCAGAAAACTATGGTACATCTACACAATGGAATATTATGCTGCCATAAAAAAGAAGGAATTCTTACCATTTGCAGCAACCTGGATGGAATTGGAGAACATTATGTTAAGTGAAATAAGCCAGTCAATGAAAGAAAAATACCACATGATCTCACTCATTTATGGATAATAAAGAACATTATAAACTTGAACAAAAAGATAGATACAGAGGCAGTAAATCATCAAACAGTCTATCAAATTATAGCAGGAAGGTTAGGGAGACGTGGGGAAGATAAGAGATCAAAGGACTTGTATGCATGCATATAAGCATAACCAATGGACGCAAAACTCTGGGGGGTGAGGGCATATATGGGAGTGGGGTGGGGGGGCAATGGTAAGATATGTACAAATATAATACCTTAATAAAAAAATTGAAGAAAAAAAAAGAAATAATAAAGTTTATATTTATAAAAATAAAAAAATGAAATTTATGCATTTTATTTTTTTGATCTTTTCTTATTTATTTATTTATTTTATTATCTTAAGTTTTACATATGTCTCCTTTTCCCCCAATTGACTCCCCCCCCCCAAACAACCATTCCCATCCTGGGCAAGCCCCCACTGCCCCAGTGTCTGTGTCCATTGGTTATGCTAATATGCATGCATATAAGTTCTTTGGTTGCTCTCTAACCGTCCCCCCCCCCCCCAAACCTCCCCTGCCATTTGTCTCTGGATCTATTTTTGTTCATAAAATTATGTTTATCATTATATTCTACATATGAGTGAGATCATGTGATATTTATCTTTTTCTGACTGGCTTATTTCACTTAGCGTAATGCTCTCCAGTTCCATCCATGCTGTTGCAAATGGTAAAAGTTCTTTCTTTTTTATAGCGGCATAGTGTTCCATTGTGTAGATGTGCCATAGTTTTGAAACATCTCATTTTCTATTGCAATACAGAATGACCATAATATAAACAATCAGGAGACCTGGTCCCAGAATGGCACCCTAAATTATAACTATTCTCCAATTGGATTTATACTGCTGCCTTCTAGGCAAATGGTCCAAGATTTCCTATGCTCAGGCCTTCTTTGAGCTCCACCGCCACCCTAAATCAGAAACCCTGGATTTTGCCTTCTCATCCTTCCCTTCCCAATGAGCAAGCAGTTTACTACAAAACTGAAAATATTTACTTAACAGTCCTGCTACTATCAGAAGCTGAACTCATTATCACCCAAACCTTAGCATGTTATCTCTAAGGGAAAATATGGCAGTTTTAAATGCAAGTGGCTGGAGGCCTGGAAACTGCAGTCCTTGAAACAGGTTGAAGTCCTTGGAACAGCCTCCCCAACCCCAGCCTTTTCTCCAGCCTCACATGCCTATACATAATTTTCCAAAGTCTTTGGTAACTTAAATGCTTTGGAACATTGGTGAGTTAAATGATAAACATCTAGATATTTTAAAATAACATGAAATTCTAAAACATTGATTGCTATATAATTTGGAACTGTTGATGTAATGTTTTGTGCTTTATTGAAGGTGTGTTTCCTGAAAATAAGAGTATGTTTAAAGTGTGTTAAATCATGGGTATGGTCTTCATGTATTTGTATGTTGTATGTAATATGTTTTCTGCCTCTGGGTGGCATTACTAGGTTATAATGTTTTATTCATCTACAGAAATTAAATAGAATCCTATGGTTTACACAAAATATTTAATGTTAAAACTTGTTTATGTTTAAAATTATTATCATAAAGCTATACATTTGTTTTACCTAGATTTACAAAAGATTTTTAAAATAATATTTTGGTTAAGTATATTTGAATACCTTCCCAAAGTTTAAATTTCAAAAGACTTCTTTTATATGTATATTTTATTATTGATTTCAGAGAGGAAGGGAGAGGGAGAGAAATAGAAACATCCATTATGAGAGAGAATAATTGATCAGCTGCCTCCTGCACATTCCCTACTGGGGATCAAGCCCAGAACCTCAGCATGTGCCCTGACTGGGAATAGCACCATGACCTCCTGGTTCATAGGTCAACACTCAACCACTGAACCATGCTGGCCAGGCTCAAAAGACTTTTTCTTTTTAACAAAGAGCTGACTTTGAGCTATTCCACGGGCCCTGGAATACCTCAAGGGTTCATTCTCTCTGCTAAGTTTTTAAACTAATTAGGCGTATTTCATATGCTTGAAAAATTACATGGGAAGCTTTGCCAAATAAGAATATACATATATTTTTATTAAAATTAATATTCTAGAAATTTCAGTTTGGTCTAGGAAGGAAATTGCAAAGATTCAGAGCCAAGTTCAAACAGGAAATTCTCAGGAGTAACAGGTATCTTGTCAGTGACACCGGGCAAGCCTAGAGTAATAGTTCCCTATGGAAGGCATCTGGCAGTAGTACTTAAGATGTTTGTAATCCACACATTGGGGCATTTATGAATTGTTTCCAGTGTTCAATACACACTTCCAATGAGCCATATGCAGCATCTTAAAATCTTGCATATTGTTTGTTCTTTTTTTTTTTTCTTTATTGATTAAGGTATTACATGTGTCCTTATCCCCCCATTGCCCCCCCCCCCACTCCCCCAATCATGCCCTCATCCTCCTGGTGTCTGTGTCCATTGGTTAGGCTTATGTTCTTTATATACATTTTAAAACTCTACATTGAATCTAAGAATATAAACTTTATATTGTACTTTTATGTCATTTTATAATAATTATTATTTACAAAAATTGTCATCTTGAAATGTTATATCTTACAGAAAAGCAAGGTTCTTTGTCAATTTTTTTTAAATATACTTTTATTGATTTCAGAGAGGAAGGGTATGGAGAGAGAAATAGAAACATCAATGATGAGAGAGAATCATCGATTGGCTGCCTCCAGCACACCCTCCACTGGAGACCAAGCCTGCAACCTGGGCATGTGCCCTTGACTGGAATCAAACCCAGGACTTTTCAGTCCACAGGCCAATGCTCTATCCACTGAACCAAACCTGACAGGGCTGTCAATTGTTTTATAGTCAAGTCTATAACCATTTAAGTTCATCATTGTTTTCCTCTTGTGCATTTGCAAATACAGTATGTTAAGTCTTTGAAAAAATTCATAACAAGGACTCTGACTTACTTTATATTATAGTTTTCTAAGCAGGTCATCTCTTTTTAAAAAATATTTTTTTATTTATTTCAGAGAGGAAGGAAGACGGAGAGAGAGAAGCATCCATGATAAGAGAGAATCATGAATCGGATGCCTCCTGCAAGTCCCCCACTGGGGATGGAGCCCACAACCCGGGCATGTGCCCTTGACCAGAATCGAACCAGGGACCTTTCAATTTGCAGGCTGACGCTCCATTCACTGAGCTAAACTGGCTAGGGCTAAGCAGGTCATCTCTTTAAAGTAAAAATTTGTAGAACTCTAAAGGACTGAAAACATAAAATACTAGCAAATAATCAGGTCAAATAAAAGATAAGTTATATGGTAATCTTTCTGTCTTCCAGATATATGAAAGCTTGTTTTTATTTCCCTAAAACAATTTGGTAAATTATACCTTCCCAAGCAATATGAAGCCTTTTATATTTTTCTCCCTACCTTATTCCTCCAGAATTTGGCAATTCTTAATGAATGAGTCATAGCAATATGTTTCTTTGCATAAATTCAATAAGACCAGTTTCCAATTGTGGTTTTATTAACCAAGACTTTGACTGGAATGTCATATCTGAAAAGGATGTGCCTGGACTCTGAGCATCACTAGAAAGCATTCTCAAAACTGATTGAAGTCAATCAAAAGCTTCTTGCAAGAAATGGCATGGTACCTTGCTTAATCATGTGGTTCATGGCAGTCTTTCCAAGTAAGGAACAAAGTTTGCTTTCCTGAGAGATGGCAAGGAAGGAACCTCAAGACATCATTGGAGACCAAGAACTTAAGGAATTCACCCAAGTCTACAGGTATTGCAGGCAAACCTGATGGCAGCTAGGTGGCTCAGCTTCTTTGCCCTGCGGGGCTAATTAAGGTTCGATTATGAGATTCCAGCAAAGCAGGTTTTTAAAAGGCTATTTAATCAATTGCTATTCTTATTGTATTCGTGCAATCAGGCCATATTGAACTAAACATAATACAGTAAATAAATTGGTCTTAATTTGGCTCTTTAATAAAAATAAGGGTGATCTTAGGGGGAAAAATATGTTTTAATAGATTCCATATACTCAGTTGAGGATGTTATACTTTAGTTCCGTTCATTATCTTCAAAGTTTTATTTTTTACCCATGAACTAAACTAAACTAAATCCTGATTTTTTTCTAGTTTTCTTAAATATTTGGCTACAACCCTCCAAACTAGTGTCTTCTTTCCTTCCACCAGACCATTGTCATCATTCTTGTTGTTCTAGCTTTTGACCCAATAATATTAAAATTTATAACAGAGTTTGTCTCCACCAGGTTAAAAGCCCTACTTTTACTCAGGAAATACCACCCCCAGGCACCATCAAAACCTGCTTTTATGCCCAGTCCTCATTATCCCTCTGACAGAGAGTAAGGATTTTTGGCTCTGAAGGAAAACACGTTGCCCCCTTTCAGCAGGAAACACCGATAGAAGAGACCCATCGCTCTTTTTTCTCTGAAAGAATTCAGTGCCAAAAATTCTTGAGGGGGGAAAATGTTAGACAGATCCCCAGAATGTTAGACCCCCAGGACGATGGGCCAGGTACAGAAACTCACCAGGACAGAAACCCCCAGATGTCTAGCAATGGGCAAAACTGGGAAAACAAGAACCTCACCCCCAGGGTAACCTTTCCTCCCTTGGCATATCACTGGTCAAGCAGTTTAGACCCCCTGGCCTTTTCCTCCCTTAAAATAGCATCTAGGCCTCAGTTGTATTTCAACTCCAGGTCCAAAAAAGCAGTAAATCCAGACAAGTGGC